>NC_064619.1:475440375-476044541 GCF_023898315.1 Schistocerca nitens | reverse complement strand
GTACCCCATAGGCCCGCAGCTTGATTAGAAGTCGCTTGTGAGGAAAGGTGTCAAAAGCTTTCCGGAAATCTAGAAATACGGAATCAACTTGAGATCCCCTGTCGATAGCGGCCATTACTTCGTGCGAATAAAGAGCTAGCTGCGTTGCACAAGAACGATGTTTTCTGAAACCATGCTGATTACGTATCAATAGATCGTTCCCTTCGAGGTGATTCATAATGTTTGAATACAGTTGTCTCACTCATTTTCGAAATTACTTTTACTGGTAGTAAAGGTATTAAACTACGCCGCAATCGGCTCATCCCGATAGCTTTCACTACATACTTAGAGGAATATTCCGACGATATTTCCTTCTATACGTCACAATACTTACCGCGAACGCATTTACTGCTGCCTGGGCTCATAACCTGTTGGTACTAGCGCAGCGAACAAAATAATTCTGAATACGAAAAATGCAGGAATAAAGAAAGCTATATTTTAGCATCCATTACACAGAACAGCGCATTTACAGTGCGTACTTAAGGTAACGCCACAGAGTATACAAAGCAACCATAGAGGCCTATTACACTCCATGCACTACACTTTGCCACATACACATACACATTCACATACGAAATTATTGTTCACATTTCCGCAACAAATATGTGCAGCATACTGTGCAAGTACGAGCATTTTTATGTATAAATAATAAACAAAGTAATATATAAATTAATTAAGATAAACTTGAAGATAAAATGTTGACAAATCTTAAATCATTGTAACATTCAATGGAACAAATTGTGTATGTTAATGTTAATTCCACGTTTGTCTGGAGTCCGCGCTGAGGTTACGACGGTAGAGATTTTCGTGTTGCTCAAAAATCATCTGTCAAGGAAATTGGACAAGGTCTTTGACAAAAAAAAAATGTGCGTTCCATTACATTGGCGGTCAATATTATACGATGCGCAAATGAGTCACCGCCCTTCAGGAAAATTGGATGCTTGAAAGATTGTAAGAGAGATTTCTTAACAAACCCATACAAGTCAAGAAAGTGTACGAGGAGTCTAAATTCAGCATTGTCAACACCTTTGACGACAGTGAAGGCGTGGCTCTTATTTTTCCACACTAGATTGTAAAGAGAATAGCATCAAAGACTGAGAAACTGGTCTAAGGCAAAAGGTGATTTTTTTTTAAAATTTCATGCGCCAGATTGGACTCAAAATTTTGACTTTTAAGTTATTATGCAAGAGTCGTAGCTAGCGTGGTAAATCATTATCAGAAACCAGTTTTCAACGAAGAAGTGTCTTTTGGATTTTGTCCACGATACCATATCCACCAATTTCAATTTTTCACTTTTAATGACAGATCCGCAATGTAAAAAACTCCAATATACCAAATTCTGTCCACCGAAGTTTTAAATTTTGGCCTAACTTTCACAGTTTTACACATTACTGCGTCGCCAAACCCGAAATGAAATTGAAAACATCTGCAAAATCTCCAGCCAAAATTAGCGTGGCGTCTCTTACAAGAGGTAACTTGGTGTATAATAAATTTCCCAAAAGATGGTAAGCCTGTTTAGGTCATGTAAAGATGCTCTAGAGTGATTCATAGCTGATAAACTACAATAAAAATGAAACTTCGTGAGAGATTAAAACTGTGTGCCGGACCGAGACTCGAAATCGGGACCTGTGTCCTTCGCCGGCAAGAGCTCTACCAGGTTCGCAGAAGAGCTTCTGTCAAGTTTGGTAGGTAGGAGACGAGGTACTGCCAGAATTGAGGCTGTGAGGACGAGTCGTGAGTCGTGCTTGGGTAGCTCAGATGGTAGAGCACTTGTCCGCGAAAGGCAAAGGTCCAGAGGTCGAGTCTCGGTCCGGCACACAGTTTTAATCTGCCAGGAAGTTTCATATCAGCGCACATTCCACTGCAGAGTGAAAATCTCATTCTGGATACAATAAAAATTTTTGGATTTGGACATATACATAATCACACAGAAAATTTGCTCAAGTTATTACAAAGGCCAGACAGGTAAATCTTTCCACAAGCTATATTCTAAACATATCATAATACATATCCTTTATATAATCCACCATAGTAACACAATAAAAAACCTTTGGACAACTATTCAGAAACGTTTTAAGATTCACCATGTTTCCAGATAAAATCATGTAATGTGTTTAATACAAAAACTAAACACTTATGTACACAATAGAAAATTAAGGAAGAAAATCTTATATGACGGACTTGATGCTATGATAATATGGTATACATAATACGTTTCTACATTCTGATATTTATAGATTAAAAGCAGTTTTTCTTTACAAATTGATACTACGACGGGCCTTCAGATAGTAAATTACACTTCGAAAAATAAAATAGATGTTATTAAGGCAGGCCAAATAACTTTTAATGAATGGTGCACTACATTTAAAAGTGACAGCTATACGTGACACTATTTTTCTAAATGGTCACCGAGTCTCTGTAAACAATGGTCGGAACGTTCTATCGGTAGTTCGGCTCCTCGACGATCAAAAAACCATTCCTTGGTCACGGAGCCATTCAAGAACGATGTGTGAAAGTCCTCAACCATGGAGAATCTCTGTCCCCCAAAGATGTTCTTGGAGCTTGCAGAAGAAATAGAAACTGGGTGATGCAAGAGCGTCCTTTCTTTCCAACCAGCATCACCCACGTCTGTACGACCCTAGTCAAATTGCTGGCACTTTTTCAGTACGGTTGGACGGGAAATTGCATTTGGTCCACATATAGCCAGAATTTTACGGTGAACCTATGTGTAATTTACATATTTTGCCCATAAGAATCATACTGTCCCGTGTACTTCAGCTTTGGAGTACATTCCCTTTTGCCGACCAATTTCACTCGCTTGCTGTAATGCACCAAAACAGGTGCATTACAGCAAGCGAGTGAAATGGGGCGACAAAAGGAAATGGTACCGTGGCAGAACTGCGTCCCCAGGAAACCTGGCGCATGTACTCGCTTCTGGCAATAATGCGCTACTGTTGTTGCGCAATGGTCTTAGCGTGTGACGACACTTGTAAGTTACTTCCTGAAATCCCTGAGTACAATATTCTTACAGCGTTTTTCCTCTGTTTTACTTGCATTAAACTCCACTGCTTTTTTCCGTCGTTGTTAACAGAGGTTGAACTAAACCGAAACTTTGCTTTACTTGCCCCATTCGTGGTTTATCGACCTTTCACGAACTGGCATTTTTGCATTTGCGTTTTCTGCGAAATAATATATTTGACTTTGCTTGTTAAGCAACTATCCGAAGTGGAAATCCATCATACAAATATTTCCTTCTGGAAACTGCCACTCGTTGAGTTTTGTCTGAAAAGAATCTAGTTCTACAACAGCCATTTCTGCAGTCGCGGACAGGAAATGGATGAAAAAAAAAAAAATAAAGATAAAGAACTGTCAGTACTTGACACTAGGAATAAACTCCTATCTCAAACAGAGTTTTAGCAACGAGTATACGCGAATTCATACAGTGGATACTTTCACGGCCGTTGCTTACGTCTGTGACAAAATTGACTGATTGGGAATAGGAAGCGGTTTAAGACACCGTTTTGTGGGTCATGTTCGTTTCTTGCCACGGTAGACGTCCTCAGTGGTATTTTAAATGTGGATAGGTGATTCCCCAATGAAATTTTCTTTAAAAAGAGAATGTACACTGTGCTCACACAGTTAACCGAAACTGCAGCTCGGTAGTTTCACGTTGGAGAATCAACGACCTATATTTGAATTACCTCTGACAATGTCTCCGGCAACAAGAGAAAAACATTCAGAGACAAAAATGTCCCGTAGATCACGGCCTAATTCCTAGAAAACCGACGTCGCCACGGAAATATGTAAATCGTTGACGAATAGTCACATTAAGACCACAGCAATGTAAGTGTTCTTCTTCGCATCAAGTTTTAGGCAATATGCCTGTCTCGACTTCACACTTTTAAGACCACCTTTTTCTCAGTCTTCCAGCATCTCTTTTTTTCTAGGAGTAATACTTGTTTACAGAGACTGAAATTCTTTATTCTTCGATACCTTCAATATGTTGCTTCCAGTTCTTCCTCTAGTCTTTCACTTCGTCGTATAAGTTAAATATTCCTCATTCTTCTAGTATATTCTCGTTTCTTATAATACCACTCTTTCTGAAAAGTTTGGCAGAAAAATCTTATTTCAGCCGATTGCGTGCTGCCTTTATATTTCTTTTTTTCAGTCCAAGATTCATTGCCAGAGAGCGAGAGAACCCATAACAGCATCTTCTAAAAAAAACCGTATCCTTAGTCTAAGGGTTAACTGGGGATCAGGATCTTTTGAATGATGCTGCCGCCATTTGATTATAATAGTTTTTGTTTTATTGTCAATCCAGATTTCGGCTTTAAGCCATTTTCAAGTATAAAAACTTATTTGTATGTCAAAAGACTGGTATGACGTACAAGATCATGCTTTTCTGACAAGAGCTTGTATTTCATAACAGGTTTATGTCTGTTGTCAATATAAATAAGATTTAGACCAGAAAATGGCTTAAGGCAGAAATATGAATTGTATAACAACAAAATAAGAATTATTACAGTCAAATGGCGGCAGCATCATTCAAAACAATTATCATGACTGGTACAAGTCAAAATAAAAATTAGTAATCATAATGTCCAGGGACCCGGGTTCCAACACAGCCACTGCTTAAATTCTGAATAAAAATCATTATCAATTGCGGCCGAAGACTTCCGACATAAGAAGTCACCCTCATTCTGCCAATAGCTTGCCAATACGGCCGAAGGAGCAGACAGATCTTCAGAGCACTCTCTTTCCTTTGGGTGTAAATCTGCCCCTAAAGACGGATGAATCAGGATCAACGGGATACGGATGCAAAAGGCAGTGGAAACTATTGCATTAAGGTGGATAGTGTGTATCCACAGGCCACATGGTCTGCAACTGAAAAAATGTCATCATGATCTCTCCAAATTGAAAAAAATCCGTATTAATTCCCCATTCGGATCCCCGAGAGGGCTGCCAAGGGGCAGATGACCATTAGAAATGATTGAATAGCAATGAAGGGGTGATAACCTTCTACGAGTCGGACCAGAAATCTGAACATAGTAGGGAACCTAGAAAATCTGATATAATGGGGATCAGTGAAGTGAAGTGGAAAGAAGATAAGGATTTTTGGTCAGTTGAATACAGGGTATATCAACAGCAGCAAAAAATGATATAACGGGAGTAGTATTCGTTGTTGTTGTTGTTGTGTTCTTCAGTCCGAAGACTGGCTTCTTGCAGCTCTCCATGCTACTGTATCATGTGGGAGCTTCTTCATCTCAAAATAAATACTGCACCTACGTACGGTATTCATCTCTCCATCTCCCTCTATGATTTTTACCCCCATACTTCAACCCAGTTATGTACTGGCGATCCCTGACGTCTCAGAATTTGTCCTATCAACCGGTCCCTTCTTATGGTCAAGTTTTTGCACAATTTTCTTGTCTCCCCAGTTCTATTAAGCACCTCCTCATTAGTTACGTCATCTACCCCCCTACGTTTCAACATTCTTCTTTAGTACCACATTTCGAAAGCTTCATAGTCCATGTTTCACTTTCATACAGACAAATAGCTTCAGAAAATACTTCCTAACACTTAAATCTATATTCGAAGTTAGCAAATTGCTCTTTTTCAGAAATGATTTTCTTGCCATTGCAAGTCTACATTTCAAATCCTGTCTACTTCGGCCATGATCAGTTATCTTGCTGCCCAAATAGCGAAACTGACCTACTACTTTAAGTGTCTCGTTTCCTAATCTAATTCCGTTAGCTTCACCTAATTTAATTCGACTGCATACCATTAAACTTTTTTTGCTTTTGTTGATGTTCATCCTATATCCTCCTTCCAAGACAATGTCCATTCCGTTCAGCCTCTTCCAAGCCCTTTGCTGTTTCTGACAGATTTACAATGTGATCGGCAAACCTTAAAGTTTTTATTTCTCGTTCCCCAATTTGTTCTTTAGTTTCCTTTACTGCTTGTTCAATGTATAGATTGAAAAATATCGAGGATGCACTACAATCAGATCTCACTCCCTTCTCAGCCAATGCTTACCTTTCACGCCCCTCGTTTCTTATAACTGTTGACTGGTTTATGTACAAATTGTAAAAAGCTTTTCGCTCCCTGTATTTTGCGCTTCCTACATTCATAATTTCAAAGAGAGTATTCCAGTTAACATTGTCAAAAGCTTTCTCTAAGTCTACAAATACTAAAAACGTAGTTTTGCGTTTCCATAACCTGTCTCCTAAGATTAGTCGTTGGGTCAGTATTGCACCGCGTGTTCCTACATTTCACCGGAAACTAAAGTGATCTTCCCCGAGGTCGGCTTCTACCTGTTTTTCCATTCTTATGTTAAGTATACGTGTTGGTATTTGGCAACCATGACTTATTCTACTGATAGTTCGGTAATTTTCGCACCTGACAGCAAATGCTTTCTTTCGAATTGGAATTATTATATTCTTCTTGAAGTCTGAGGGTATTTCGCCTGTCTCGTACATCTTGTTCGCTAGACGGAAAAGGTTTGTCATGGCTGGCTATCTCAAGGCTATCAGTAATTCTAGTGGAATATCGTCTCCTTCCGGGGCCTTACTCTGACTTTGATCTTTCAGCGCTCTGTCAAAATCTCACAGTATCATATCTCCCATCTCATCTACGTCCTCTTCCTTTTCTATAACGTCGACTTCAAGTTTAGCTCCCTTGTAAAGACCCCCTGTACACTCCTTCTGCCTTTCAGCTTTCCCTTCTTTGCTTAGGGCTGGTTTCCCGTCTGAGCTCTTGATATTCATCCAGCTGATTCTCTTTTCCCCAAAGGCCCCTTTAATTTTCCTCTAGGTGTTATGTTTCTTTCCCCTAGTGATATATGCTTCTAAGTCATACATTTGTCCTCTGGTCATTCCTGCTTAGCCATTTTGCACTTCCTGTTAACCAGATTTCTTAAACGTTTGTATTCCCTTTCGCCTGCTTCATTCGTTGCATTTTTATCTTTTCTCCTTTCACGAATTAAATTCAATATCTCTTGTGTTACCAAACTGTGTTCCTTTCTCCTGTTCTTGTCAAACGTGGGCCAATCTCCCTCTGAGACTCTCAACAACCTCTGGTTCTTTCAACTTATCCAGGTCCCATCTGCTTAATTTCCTACTTTTCTCCGATTTCTTCAGTTCTTATCTACAGCTCATAACCAGAAAATTGTGGTCAGAGTCCACATCTGTCTCTGGAAATGTCTTGCAATTTAAAATTCGTTATGAATAAGAAAATGGGGCAGAGAGTTAACTGTTACGAAAAATTCGGTGATAGGGTTGTTCTCATCAGGTTCGACAGGCAACCAACACTGGCAATGAGTGTTGCGCTGTACCTGCCGACGTCGCAAGCAGAAGATGAAGAGACGGAGAAAGTATATGATACTGAAAGAGTATCTCAATATATCAAGGGAGATGAAAATCTAATAATAATGTTCGGTTGTAAGGGAAGGAACAGAAGAAGGCATTACGGGAGAATATGAGCTTGGTAGTAGGAATGAGAGAAGAGAAAGATTGATTGCATTCTGCAGTAAATTTCAGATGATGATAGCGAATACTCTGTAAAAAAACACAAGTGGTGGAGGTATACTTGGAAAAGACCCGGAGACGGCAGATGATTCCCACTGGATTCCATCAAGGTGAAACAGATTCCGAAATCAGATTTTGTATTGTAAGGCATAGCCAGGAGCAGATATAGACTCAGATCAAGGTTTAATAGTGATGGAGACATAGCTGCAATTTAAGAGACTCGTCCGGAAGAATCAATGTGGAAGTGTGATACTGCAATAAAAAGAACAACGAGACGTGTTTGAAGTCCGCTAAGTATATGGTTACTGCGTTAATGAATACCACAGTAGGTAGATTAGTTGAAGAGCGGTAGACATCTCTAAACAGGGCTATAAAATTTCAGGGAATGACAGGAATAAAGCAATATAAATCACTTAGGAATAAAATAAATGGGATGTATAGGGCAGTTAAGGCAAAATGTCCGCAGTGAAATTATGAAAAATCGAGAAAGGAATGTTCTTTAGAAGGACTGACTCAGCATACAAAAAGTCGAAACAAACTTCGTTGAAATTAAAAGCAAGGATGGCAACATTAATTCCACTTTTTAGCGCAGAAGGGAGAGCGGATGGATGTAAAGAGTAAATTAAAGACCTCTGTGAGGGAAGGACTTGAATGACAACGTGATGGGAGAACAAATTGGAGTAGATGTGGAAGACATATGGAATACAGTATTAGAATCAGGCTTGATATCAAATAAAACTGAAAGAATAAATAAAATTCTATCGGAATTTCTGAAATTATTGGGGAAGTTGTGACCAAACTACTGTTCATGTTAGTGTGGCGTGTCTACGAGACTGTCGACATACCATCAGACTTTCGTAAAAATATCGTCCACCACAATCCCGAAGATAGCAAGAACAGATAAGTGCGAGAACTATCTCACATTCAGCTTAGACGTTCAACCACCCAAGCTGCTTACAAGAATGGTACACAGGAGAACAGAAAGGGAAACTGAGGGTCTGTTAGATGACGACCATTTTGGCTTTAGCAGAGATAATGCCTCCAGAGAGGTATTTCTGACGTTGCGCATGATAAAGGAAGGAAGACTGAGGAAAAATCAAGACACATGGTTGGGATTTATTCACCTAGCAAAAGGATTCGATAATATAAAATGGTGCAAAATGTTCGAAATTCCGAGAAAACTGGAGGTAAGCTATAGGGAAAGACGGGTAATGTGCAGTCTGCACAAGAATCATGAGGGAACAGTAAGACTGGAAGACAAAGAAATACGTATTCGGATTAATAAGGCTGTAAAACAGAGGTGCAGTCTTTGGCCTGTACTGTTCAATCTATGCATGGAAGAAACTATGACAGAAACAGAAGAAAGCTTCAAAATGAAAAAGAATTACATGACCTGTTGAACTGAACGAACAGTGTAATGAGCACAGAATGTAGACTGTGAGTAAAGCGGAAAAAACAACAGTAATGAGAAATAGCAGAAATGCAAATAGCGTAATATCAAAACTGGTGACCACGAAGTAGACTAAGTAAAGGAATTATGTTACTGTGGAAGCAAAACAGCCCATGACTGGCGAAGCGAGGAGGAGAAAAAAAGGAGACTAGTACTGAAAAAAAGGGCATCAAAACGAGCATTCCTGACCAAGAGACGTCTACTAGTATCAGACATGGGCCTTACTATATGGAAGAAATTTCTGCGGATGTATGTTTGGAGCATGGCATTGTATAGTGGTGAAACATGGGATGAGGGAAAATTGGAGCAGAGGAGAATCGAAGCAGTTGAGATGTGATGCTAGAGAACAATGTTGAAAATTAGGTGGACTGATAAAGTAAGGAACGAGGACGTTCTCCTCGCAGCATCGGTGAAGAGAGGAACATATGGAAGACACTGACATCAACAGGATATCAACAGGATATGATAGCACACGTGTTAATACATCCGGGAATAACCTCCTGAAATTATGGAGTTAGCGCAGGAAACGAACTTCGGGATGCATCAAATCAGCATAAATAAATAAAATACAGTTCCACTTCACATAAGAACTGAAACTTACATTTCAGTCTGTACGTCTTCAACGTTATTTAAGATGTTATCGCAACCTAAATATCTAAAACTGGAGACTTGATCCAGTGCCTTATCTTAGACGACAATTTTTGATCGGGCTGGGTGTTTTCCATTGTGAGCTATAACTTTAGTTTTAGAGGTGGATGTATTCAGATTCTAGCGTTGTCTTCTTACTTCACATTATGTAAGCACCGAATGTTACAACTTTACTTTCTTATTCTGTATCAAGAGTACATGATCTTATATGGCATGTCGTACAGATAATGGCTGATTTTCAGTGTGTACCTTCACGAACTTCATACTCCATTTCCTTAAAAGATCCTCAATATAGGTGTTTAAACCGCCAGGTTAGCCAAGGGCGCTAATGGGCTGCTTCCTGCACTCGGGTAGGCGAGCCGGCCCCAGATCGAATTCGCCCGGCGGGTTGACGTCGAGGGCCGGCGTGCTGGCCAGCCTGGATTTGGTTTTTAGGCAGTTTTCCACATCCCACTAGGTGAATACCGGGCTGGTGCCAACGTCCCGCCTCAGTTACACGACTCGCAGACATTTGAATACGTCTGCACTATTTCACAGGTTACACTAGACACAGACAGCTGCAGTACACTAATTCTGTCGGAGGGGTACAGGGTGGCGACAGAAAGGGCATACGGCCACCATCTGACACTAACATCACCAAATCAATAGTCACAAGGCCGACCTCGTGATGAAGTGGGACAAAGGCCCAACAAAAATAATTATGATGATGATGATCATCATCATCATCATCCTCAAGAGAAGCTACATGCCAGTCTGATGCCTTGATTTATTATGTTTTCTGTTTATTATTATTTTCGAATGTTCATATAAGTTTTTGGTTGTGTATGTAAGTTGCATGGGACTTGCTCTTGCTTCCGTTACTATCTAGCAATCGAGTCGAAAGCTTTCTCGAAGTCCGTAATAGCAACATATGTTTCTAGACTAGCGTCGTATTTTTTTTCTAAAGCTCTTTTAATACAGAAAAAAATTATCTTTTGGGGAGTGTCCTTCCTAAACCCACTTTGTTATTCTGTCAGGCATACATCTGCTCTTGTTTTGAAGCGTTTATTTAATATTTTGAGTAAATGTTATGAACTACATTGAAAATACTTCAACCTCTGTAATTGTCACATGTATTTCCTAGTCCTTGTTTTTAGAAATAGAAAATACTTCTTTGGTCGTCCAGCCAACAGCGATATTGCAACTTCGTCAGCATTCAGACAATAACTACACTACTGGCCATTAAAATTGCTACACCACGAAGATGACGTGTTAAAGACGCGAAATTTAACCGACAGGAAGAAGATGCTGTGATATGCAAATGATTAGCTTTTCAGACCATTCACACAAGGTTGTCGCCGGTGGCGACAGCTACAACGTGCTGACATGAGGAAAGTTTCCAACCGATTTCTCATACACAAACAGCAGGTGACCGGCGTTGCCTGGTGAAACGTTGTTGTGATGCCTCGTATAAGGAGTAGCAATGCGTAACGCCACGTTTCCGACTTTGATAAAGGTCGGATCGTAGCCTATCGCGATTGCGGTTTATCTTATCGCTCCGATGGTGTACTCAACGACGAACCTGGGTGCACGAATGGCAAAACGTCATTTTTTCGGATGAATCCAGGTTCTGTTTAGAGCATCATGATGGTCGCATCCGTGTTTGGCGAGATCGTGGTGAACGCACATTGGAAGTGTGTATTCGCCATCGCCGTACTGGCGTATCACTATGCGTGATGGTATGGGGGGCCGTTGGTTACACGTCTCGGTCACCTCTTGTTCACATTGACGGCACTTTGAACAGCGGACGTTACATTTCAGATATGTTACGACCCGTGGCTCTACCCTTCATTCGATCCCTGCGAAACGCTACATTTCAGCAGGATAATGCACGGCCGCATGTTGCAGGTCCTTTACGGGCCTTTCTGTATATAGAAAATGTTCGACTGCTGCCCTGGCCAGCACATTCTCCAGATCTCTCACCAATTGAAAACGTGTGGTCAATGGTGGCCGAGCAACTGGCTCGTCACAATGCGCCAGTCACTACTCTTGATGAACTGTGGTATCGTGTTGAAGCTGCATGGGCAGCTGCACCTGTACACGCCATCCAAGCTCTGTCTGACTCAATGCCCAGGCGTATCAAAGCCGTTATTATGGCCAGAGGTGGTTGTTCTGGGTACTGATATCTCAGGATCTATGCACCCAAATTGTGTGAAAATGTAATCACATGTCAGTTCTAGTATATTTGCCCAATGAATACCCGTTTATCATCTGCATTTCTTCTTGCTGTAGCAATTTTAATGGCCAGTACTCTATATAAGCCTTACCTTACACACACTTCATGAGTCCGATATTTATTCCATCTGGGCCGGAAGTTATATGATTGTTTTTGCTTTTTAAAACTGGCTCGTCTATCGAAAGTGATAGCATTGAACGTGTGGAGAGTGACATGTCTGTCGGCAGCCGCAGTCGCCGTTAAATGCGAGGTAGAGCCCTGTAAGAGTGCGCCGCTGAGTGGGCGTCGCGGAGCCGGTGTGAAGGCCGCGGCAGTGAAACCGGCGCCTTCGGCGGGCGCCGCGCCAGCACGCAGGAAAGTGGCGGCTGGCGGCGCAGGCGTCGGCGCCATCGGCGATGCAGCGCGCGTGCCGCGGCGCCGGACGCGGGCGCCGGAATGTGTACCAGCGGGGCACTGGAGCGCCTCCGCCTATATAAGCCCCCGGTGGCGGCGTGATTTATGTCCAGTCGCGGTCAACACCTGCGGCCGCAACATGCTCACTCGCGTCGCGACGCCGGCCGCACTCGTGCTGCTCTGCGCAGTCGCCGCCGCGGCGGCGGCAGCAGCGCCAGCCGTCCCCGCCCAGGACTCGAACCCGGAGCTCGCCGCCTGCAGGGCCGGCGACGAGGAGGCGTGCGCCCGGGCCGCCGCGCACGCGTTCTCAGAGGTGCTCGGCTTCCGCCAGGTGCGTCTCTCTCTCTCTGTCTCTCTCTCTTTACCTTCACTTCTACCTCAAGCAATTTGCAAAAATTTGACGTCACACAGTTTCAGTGCGATCACTTTGTAGACTCCTTCGACACCTGAATCTGAATGTGCAAACAAATACACTTCATTGTCCGAAAAGATTTTTGCATTCTATTTTCATAGCTATTCCTTTTATGGTTACGGACTTCAAACGGTAAAAACGGAACCCTTCTAGGATCACTCTATCGTCCATCTGTGTCCGATTGTTAAAATCCGCTTTTCTCAGTAACTGGTGGACGTATCAAATTGACATCTACGTCGCATAGTAATCCCTACAGTCCCCTAGCGGTGTAACAAATGGAAGCTTCTAAGTCAATGCGTTCAAAAGTCCAAAATCCACATCATGCTGCTGCTTCAAATCCAAATTGATGTCTTGTTGAGAACTGATTTATTGATTGTCGAAGTCGCTGGCCAGTGTGGACGTGCGGTTCTAGGCGCTTCAGTCTGGAACCGCGTGACCGCTACCGTCGCAGGTTCGAATCCTGCCTCGGGCATGGATGTGTGTGATGTCCTTAGGTTAGTTAGGTTTTTCTAAAATCTAGGGGACTGATCACCACAGATGTGAAGTCCCATAGTGCTCAGAGCCAATGTGGAAGTAAGCCACTTATGTTCCATATTTTGATACTCCAAAAACTCACAAAAAAATGGTTCGAATGGCTCTGAGTACTATGGGACTTAACTTCTGAGATCATCAGTCCCCTAGAACTTAGAACTACTTAAACCTAACTAACCTAAGGACATCACACACATCAATGCCCGAGGCAGGATTCGAACCTGCGCCGGCCGGGGTACAAGTAAACGAAAAAATCAGAGGATTGTCAATTTGTAATTATATCACACGAAGGAAATATTTCGTTTGATATTCGACGTCGAACTTCAAATTAAAACATTCTCGAAAGTCTAGGATACCCTGGGAACCAAGGGACCGATATGCTGCTAGTATCAATATCGATAATAGGCAAAAATCGAAGAGATCCTCGATTCCGGGAATGGATAAACTGTCTGTATACCGGTACTTAATTATATTTGTACGTAACCCTTTGTACGCGAGACCTTTTCGCATCCGTCCAATTTCTTTAAGTTACTATTAGCCCAAAAATTTTCTGATGCATATGCAAAATTGGTTGTTAGCCTGTTGAAACGCGTAGAATTGTTTTACATTTCGAATTGACATTCGTAAAATACCTCTTCCAATCGGAAACATCCCTTATACTGACGGCAAGTTTCGCGCTCTTCTTACCTCATTTTTTTCCCTTTGCAGTGCGTTACTATTAAAAAATTGTAAAGCTGGAGCAGACCGTCTCAAACTGAATATGTTCCTTTTGACTATTAGGCTACGGCGATGGCTAAAATGAAATAACAATTAAAAAATCAAGACCGACGTTTTGACTGATATGCAGTGGTCCTGTTCGACGGAATGTAAGTATTTGATTGCAATAAAGAAGACCACTGCAAGTATATAGAAATGTAGTACCGTGCATTACACATCTTATTTTATTTTACTGAGTAGTGCGGTCTAATTCCAAAACAGTATTTATTGACACTGGTGAAGAATTCCGAATTGTTTCGGGCAGATAGTATTCGTATTCACATTGTGTAAAAATGTGTCGTATACAACGGATAAAGCAACGCTGTTTTAGTTTACCACACTCCATGACATTTTTCTCTCTAGCTGTGTGTTGCACTCATGTAACATGTAGCACTCCTCGTTCCTCTTCCGTTAAGAATCAGCTTTAGTGTTGTGGACTGCATACCTATGACAGGAGTGTTTGATTGCAAAAAAATGGTTCAAATGGCTCTGAGCACTATGGGACTTAACATCTATGGTCATCAGTCCCCTAGAACTTAGAACTACTTAAACCTAACTAACCTAGGGACAGCACACAACACCCAGTCATCACGAGGCAGAGAAAATCCCTGACCCCGCCGGGAATCGAACCCGGGAACCCGGGCGCGGGAAGGGAGAACGCTACCACACGACCACGAACTGCGGACTGTTTGATTGCAGTCGAGCTATTGGTCCAGTAATAAGTCTCTAGAGCAAAACTGTAAAATTTTAATTCTCGAAGAAGTAGAGAAGGTTAAAGTTTAGCGTCCCCTTGGATGTTGACTTCTTTAGAGACGATGTACCATTCTGGTGTACAAGGATTAAGGTTGGGAAACTATTCTTGCTCCGGAGTTATTTGAAGTGTTTGACCAGTACTTTCTGCTAACTAAGCCGAGGTGCATTTTAATCTTTTATGCCGCTATATAAAGGGTAGGGTCAGTATCAACCAGAAAGTTGTAAGTATTGTATAATATCAATTATCAAAACGTCGAAAAATAATTTCACTGTACTTCGGACGTGTAGAGCCATATTAGCCAATACAAATATCGTTTCCGTGTATTGGTTTGAAACGTCCAGTCAG
This sequence comes from Schistocerca nitens, assembly GCF_023898315.1. Lineage (NCBI taxonomy): Eukaryota > Metazoa > Arthropoda > Insecta > Orthoptera > Acrididae > Schistocerca > Schistocerca nitens. The sequence continues at coordinate 476,029,472 of NC_064619.1, read as the reverse complement.
CAGCGACATCATTAGAGATGGAATATGAGGAGTACGGAGAAGATAATCGATGTAGACCTAACGAAGGCATTTTCCTGGACGTACTGGGAGGCTGAAAATGCATGTCGTCGGAGTAGAAATACTAATACCGTAGTTCCTCACATCCGGTAGAGCACATCATGTTGCTGTATTCCCGTACACTGCCAAAATATTGTGCTTCAAAGTCAGCATCACGATCATGAAAAAGTAGAGGAAATAATATATGTTTGTTGGAAACATCGAATTTCTGTTTTTCATATCAAGTACAGTCTCTCTTCTTCAAGCTCTTGCTCATTTCTTTTTATTCGACAGATGATCCGCACGGGAAACCAGTGTCATAACTGTCCGTTTATGTTTGTTATAATAACTCGTCTCCTCTACCTCGTGTAGGAGACCACACAGGTTTCCGAAAGACAAATAAATTGCAATAAATGCAAAATTTTGTAGTGTGCACAGCTGATTGTTTTTTACGGAAGATATGGTTGGTTCACTTATTGAATTTTAAAATGTCATGATTTTGTTAACGTTGCCCACTTCGTATTGCCAGACGGTCATTTCCGATAGTTTAAATAGTAATGTTTGTATTACGCTAACACTGAACCATCGCTGAAGGTTACCTATTTGTACTGACTTCTTACTTGAAGCTGTAAGTTACTAACTGGATGACTAACGCCTACACTTCTCCGCAAATAACGCACCCTTGTTGGTATAGCTATTCCTGAAATTCACGTACATGTTATTAGCCAGTAAAAAAGGTGTTTACGAAAGGTATGTTTACAGCTGATGAGTACCCGAGATTCAAGAAGAATTTCTGCAGATGCACTGCTCCTTGAACCAACAACACTGAATGTGGAAACAGGGAATAATGGAGTTGTTGAGCACGAATTTGTTATTCCAGCAGAAGAGCCATGGAACACTGGAAGGCACTAAACAGGCTGCCGTGTGTGAGTTGGTCGTTACGAGGACAATGTTCTGTAGGGTAAATTAATTCGGCGCCCCCCTTGTGTTGAACAAATAATTTCAGACTTGCTGTATTGATCTGAATTCTTTCCTTCGTTACAGTCGGAGAACTCTGACCGGACGGCTCATGGACACGTGATAGTCCGTTATTGTCGAGTAGAAAGAACGAGAGAAAACCGACTCCAACAAACAGAGTAAAATCTCAGATTAAAAAAAAAAAAAACTGTCCTGTCAGCTGTGGGCGGCAGTGGGACTTTTTATGAGGCATTAAACAAGCAATAATATAATGATGAACGTGAACGGTATACGTGGTACGTGAGGCACGCAGAGTGGGGAGGGCCAGTCCGGTAGGCGGCAGTTGCCAGTGATGGATCATGCTGGGGACCGTTGAGTGGGTCGCGCACGCATTTGGCTACAGTGGCAGTCGCTGCCCGAGTATGGATCTCCTGCCCTTCCGGTGTCGTCATATCCGTCCCGCGACGTGCAGGCGTTTGGGGGCACGTGGAATAGCTGGGTCACCCGTTAGAATCGGGTCACCGTTGGTCACGATTATGCATCGATAACACACAAGTGGTCACGACGGTGGACTGTAATAGAAATTCATATCTACTGATCCACTGGCCACGCCATGAGCGTTCAGACACAGATGATGCCGTAAATATATGAACACTCACTAACTTAGTCTGTGTGAAGCTGGGAGAGCTATACACGGACGAGAAACCACTTGCCAGGTTTTTCTCAAAACGGTTAATATATTTGTAATAATGATAAATGTTATTAATACGAGAGCACTGACCAATTTCGGGTGCGTGTGAATGATGCGAGAGTTTTCATTCAGTAGAAACCAAAGCGTTTAATATACAGTGAATCGTTATCAGAAACTGATATAACGTGAGACGCACCACAAGGAAGCGAGATGAGACTGTTGCTATAAAATATCTACACAAACCACGTCACTGATTTTTTGCTGAAGATGCACTTGTGCTTTACAAGTGTAAAGCCATATGCTGAAAAGAAGAGTAAATTTGGATGAAGCAAAATTGCGACGAAGCATTTAAAAAGCAAGTAAAGCTCTAATAAATCTTAAAGTCGATTTGAATACCATAGTGTGTTACTAAGCGTGGCCGTATTGGAGGTGTGCATCCCTTCATTCGTCCAACTCTAGAATCAAATACCTTCCTCAGTTCTAAGGAAACGTACAGTTTTACGCGGAATCTGAACCATGATGAAACTTGAATGTTTTGACAATTACAAAGTGTTGTCAGTGGCGCCGGTTCGACAAACTATCGGCCTAAGCAATTTATCATTTAGCCATCTCCCCCCCCCCCCCCCCCCCCCCTTTGTCTAACCTCGTACACTTTCGCCCGAGCTAGTTTTCACTATTTATTGTAATACGCACTGTTATATAAACCTTGCAATTGAACGCCACTGGGCGCCCCAAGCAGCGGATTGTTTCGCTTGGGCAGTAAACCGGTCCAGAGTTGGATGTCACGTTGAGGACTAGAGAAATTTCTTCAACTCCTACCAGCCTGACTCCATCTCTAACGACTTCGTTGTCGACAAGGCGTTAAACTTTAGTTTTCTTTCCCTTTTTGTTGCATGTTACTTCTGGTTTCAGTCGGAACGATGGCTCGCTTAATGATAACAAGTACGCAAAGCGAAATACGGCGGTATCAGAGAATAATGAAATTGAAGAAAAATATGTGACAGATGCTAGTTTATGCAGACCGTTCTTGGAGAGCGTAACCGTGTCTACGAAGATGACCGTCTGTGAAGAATACCATTAAGGGTTGTTCTATCCCGTTTGACTGTCAGAGGATATAGAAGGAATTTAGGTACTCGATGTTAAATTTCTATACAGGTTGCGTAATTAGTGGACGTCTTCAGCGATTTTACAAGAAAGAGAACCAAGAGTCTGTGTTTATAAACGGTTCTGCTGCCTCCATAATATTTTATGCGTAAGAATTATCACGGTGATAAGAAATAGGGTCAGGATCTGCATGGAGTGAAACAGATTTTCCTTGCTTGAGTTAATAAATGAGACAGGGAAATGGCCCGTCGCGAGATCGTTTAGTCGAAGCGAGAGCTGTACAGAGACAAACTCCGATCGCAGACGTAACGAGAGGCGTTGTGCATCGCGAAGGCGTCTGCTGTTGAAACTCTGCGGCCGTGCGTCCCAAGAAGAGTCGAGAAACATGTTACTTCCTCTGACATATGTCTTGGAAAATAATATTGACAAGTAAAATTAGGGAGATGCCTCCAGTTACAAATTTTCGCATTATATTACAGACGAAACATTTCAAACCCTTTGGGTCCATCATCAGGTACAAATCATACTTTAATTATTTATGCTCCAGAGCAAGGTCATGTGAAATGTATAAATGATGTTCCTTTTGTAAAGGATGGATGTCACGTCTCGAAATTCGCCAACAAATGACGGGAAATATGATGAGAAACAGTGAGGAACATAAATTTCGCATCACCTTCGTCAGTAGCAGAAGTAAATTGTATATTAAAATGATTTGAACCCGCTAATAGACCAAAAGGGTCCGAAATGCATCGTTTACTTCAATGAAACACGAAAATTTTGTTGCTGAAGATGTTATCATTCATGCTTCCTGTGAATTGAATACAATCATGTCGACAACAAAATAGGGCACGAAACTATAGTTTCCACAAGCTATTCTAGCTTTCTTGAGTCGTACTGCTGCATTTTAATGTAGTTCTATGGGAGGGCGCATGCGCCTGTTGAGTCTCAATAGGCTAGTGCTCACCAATGTCAAGGAGAGTGAGAGCGAAGCGTGTGGATACGGAGTGAAGGGGAACGATTACCGCTCACCCGGCTTTGCTACACACGTCCAGTGCTCTAATAGCCTGACGGCGTGTCTGTTAGCAGGAATTATTGTTTGGAAACTTAGGCTATAGGACCGAAAGTAGTATGAAGAACGAAAGATAAATAAATAGAACTGAAACAGTGTAGCCGTTAATTGCAAAACAAATCTTATTACTTTAAACAAAAGCCTGCAACGGCATCACCAATTATGTTGGCTACAAATGATAACACACTTGTCTTCTTGACAAAAAAGTTTTATCTATCATCAAATTATACGTTCTGAGACATCATAACATCAGATCTATTAAAATCAACACAGAGTACCGCGTCAATTCTTACTATATTCCGCAACTCCTTCGGTATCCAACTGAAATTTGTCATGAGATGTTAAATAAAATTATTCTGGCAAACAAGACAAGTGCAATTTCAGTGCAATTTAGTGCAAAACAAATCTTTCGACAGTGTTCAGTGATATAGAAGAAATGCTGATGATGACTTCAGCCTAGAGATTTTAGCTTTGAACAGTAAATAAAAATGACACCCACAGTAATGCAGGGCGATTCTGCTAAATGGGAACAAACTACGAGAAACGATCCCTCAGACGATAAGGGGCAAAAAAGGTCACACGGACACACGGCTCTAAATGCATTCCAGGGGAGGTACACTCGCTTGAAGCTGGAGACAAGAGATCTTTGACAGTGACGCTGATATTATTACAAGACAGGTGGTCTCCCAGGATAGTGTAAGCCGGGCGACGATATGAAACATTCTTCACAACTGCCGTTATCCGTATCACTTACGGACTTGCCTCCGCGACGGCCGTTTTGCCGCTGATTCGTCGCACGGGCTGAAATTTCTGTCATCCATCCTATTCACAGATGAGGCTACCTTTCTGAGGGTCGGTATAGTCAACCTTCGCGACAGTCACCTGTATTCTACGGAGACCCCCCCGTGGTGTACTGACAGCGAGCCATCGGCACCGGTTCAGCCTCAACTGTGGACGGGAATTATTGGCACCCGCCTCGCTGGACCAGTCATCCTTCCACGATGCCACAGAAGCGATACATTTCTACACTGCCTGCGGGTAACCGTGCGTCCCCTGCTAGGTGCTCCAGCTCACTGCTCTCTTGAGTGTGGAGCTAAGGCACTAATGCAGGCAGAACGTTGCTACTTGACTGGTGTGTTCTCATATGCATTTTCAGCCATTGACACCTACACTATCAAATAGCTTCTATCTTCACTTTCAAATGGAGGTACCTCCCTTGGAACACATTTTCGACCATATTCCCAAATGATCTATCCTGCTCTTACCCGTTCAAGGAACGTTCCCTGCAGTTTACCCCCATTTAGGAAAATCCACCTGCGTAAACCTCTCCTCCACTCGGCAGCTGAGGTGTAGGGAGTAAGGTTTCTTAGCACCATGAATGGAAAAAGCTGCCTCCTGCTCGAGAGTCACCACGATAGCGCGCAGTTGTTCGTGATTATAATGTGCCGTGTGGTGTTGTCTGCTGTCGTTAGTAACAGCCCGTTGTTCGCGGCTACAGAGTGCGGTGTGGTGACGTGTGTGGCAGGTGGGGGCTGCCGAGGAGTCTGGCCGCGGAGTGACCGGCTGGCTGCGGTCGCACGAGCTGCACACCGACCTGCTGGGCACGCGGCTCGTCGTCTCGGCGAGGAACCTCGACGAGGGCCGCCTCGACCTCAGCCTCAGCCTCGACGACGATGACGACGACGCCGACGACGACAGCGACGACGCCAACACTGAGGAGGAAGGTCAGTCTAGTGTCCCTCCCCCTTCCTGGACTTCATCTGTAGCAGTGCTCTGCTGTCTTTTGTTGTTATTATTGAGCTTCAGGCCACCTAAGGACCACAACGAGATAACTATTTACTTCTCTGCTCTCTCATCCTTCTTCAAAATTTTTTTTATTTTCTCAGAATGAGTTCTTTTATGCTCGTGTGACCATCTGACTCCAGTTATTTTTCAATTTGTTTTAATTTCCTGAAAACTTTCGAATTTCTTGACTTCTAAAATGAATTTGCCTTGCTTGAGTACGGTCTCCTGCTCAATCTCCATTTGTTCTGAGTCTTTTTTCGGCTTGCCTCACCACCCATTTTCTTTGTTCGATCTCCTGTTTGGAAGAATGTGGGATCTTTGCTAATCTGTCTTCCTTAGTTCCCTCTAGATCCGAGTTTTTCAAACGGTACGCTCGTGTTCTGCGGGATGTGAAAATGTGCTCCGCGAAAAACTAGTAGTAACATGGCAGTTTTTTTCTCTCGACATTTTGGCGAAATTAATTATTATTATTTTGTTATGATACCTGTGTTGCCAGCCGGATTCCGTGAGATCAGTGTCGGGCTTGGCTAGCACTTCGATTGGTGACCATCCGGTCTGTCGAGCGCTGTTGGCAAGTGGGGTGCACTTAGCCCTTGTGAGGCAAACTGAGGAGATACTTGACTGAGAAGTAGTGGATCCGGTCACGAAAAACTGACAACGGCCGGGAGAGCGGTGTACTGACCTCACGCCCCTCCATATCCGTATCCAGTGACGCCTATAGGCTGAGGATGACATGGCGGTCGGTCAGTATCGTTAAGTCTTCAAAGATCTGATCGGACGGAGTTTAGTTTTATGATATCTGCGTAATTAGTTGTGATTTAAAGTTGAAGAAGTAACTGACAGAACAAGTTTTTCTTATTTTTAAAAATTTTACTGACCTTATAAGTAAAAAAAGGTGTTCCATTAAAATTAAGTGTTACGTCACGGAAAAATTTGAGAAACCACCGCTCTATATATTCACAAACTGTAATAAGCCTTTCCTGATCTGATCTGTTATTTTATGGCAGAATGGGTGTATTTCCTTATTTGGTCTCAAAACCCAGTTGTCATCGTTGTTGTTTGTCGGATCTCATATTTTTCGCAAGACTCTTGTTTCTATCTTTTTCAAAACTTCTAATCCCATTTTGCATCCAAATAAAAAGTACTCTTTCCGACACAAAGAGGACTTCTCATTTCAAAAATCAAATGGCTCTGAGCACTATGGGACTTAAATGCTGAGGTCATCAGTCCCCTAGAGCTTAGAACTACTTAAACCTAACTAAGCTAAGGACATCACACACATCCATGCCCGAGGCAGGATTCGAACCTGCGACCGTAGTAGTCGCGCGGTTCCAGACTGTAGCGCCTAGAACCGCTCGGCCACACCGGCCGGCCTGCTGATTTCAGAACTGTATTATAATGTCTTATTTTAACGTCATTAGAAAAATTGTGTTTTATGGCACAAATCCCTCACTTCCACGTAGGCTCTTTTCATTTTTTCAGTTCTGATCTTAATTGCTTCTTTTTCTCTTTTTATGCTTATGTTTTCACGCAGATATTACAGTTATCGGGTCCTCCAGGCAGCGTGGCGATGAATCAGAGTCTATTACTAATCTTTCAGTGATTCTTGTCGTTCTTCTTAGGTTCGCTTCCGCTTCACTCCTTCGTTACTGGGCCAAGCGACCGCAGAGCATTCACATTTTGTTACCCTTCCCTACAGACTTTACAAGTCTCTGATGTGGTGTCAGTTAGCTACAATCACGCATCAGTTTTTCTGAGACGCCATCAAGTAGACGGTTTAGCTTCTCAAAGTCCTCTTTCACTCTACGCAGTTTTACCACTTGTAGCCCGCCTGTCAGCCCTTGCTGTATAGTGAGCTAGGGGTTTTGGACTTTCCGCAGGCCGCAGCAAGATAAACAAGATCAAGAAGAAGATAAAGAAGAAGCTGAAGAAGGGCAAGCTGCGCAAGCTGCTGGTGCCGATCGCGATCCTGGTGCTGGTCAAGGCGCTGACGGTGGCGCCGCTGCTGCTCGGCGTGCTCGGCCTCAAGGCGTGGAACGCGCTCCAGCTGGGCTTCGGCTCGTTCGTGCTGTCGCTGGGGCTCGCCGTGTGGCAGCTCTGCCAGAAGCTGTCCTCCGACCAGCCGGTCGCCCCCGCCATCACGGTCGCCGCCGCTCCCGTCGCCGCCCCCGCCTCCCACGGCTGGGACGCGCGCTCGCTCGCCTACCGCGCCTACCAACCCACCAGGCGCTGACCGCCCCCTTCTCAACTCATCCTCTCTCTCTCTGACGGCGAATCGTCCAGCACCCGTCATCTCCCCTCCAAACTTCCTCCATCCACCATGCACATCACTGAGACTGGTTAGAGTAATGCATTCAAAATCCTAAGGGGTCCAGTTGCTCCTGAGAGGTGTGCGTCTTCTCAGGATTGGGCGATCACAGAGTCTTAGAATTGGGTGATCACAGAGCCTCAGGATTAGACAATCACAGACTCTCAGGATTGTATGATCCCAGGAGTAAATAGGAACACAGCTTTGACACTGTCGTATTCGACTCACTGTTCACTTTGGAATGTATAGTTGCTCCTGAGAGATAAGACCATTCTTTAAACTGGGAAATCACAGGGTCTGAGAAATGGGTGATCACAGGACTGAATAGGCGCGCTACTTTGACACTGCCGTATCTCATTCTCTCATTAACGTCGTTAGCTCAGAGCCTCATGAAACCTTCTTTATCTCTCACTTCAGTAAACTCATTTTCGAGCAACAACATGTATGGAAGTTGCTGGATTTCCATTTCCAAGGGTCCCGAAACGCCGCGTCTTGCTGACTGTACTCATCTGACGACAATAGAAGAATTCGTGAAATCAGCTTATGGAGAATATCGATGTACTCACATTTAGCTCCAATCAGTCTCATTTTTCATCACTTAACAAACCAAAGATGTTATTTCAGCATAATAATTAATTGAGCCACACAGTATTCATTTGCCCCTCTTTCGAAAACAGGGGATTTCTAAGAGGAAGACGACTTCTAAACTTCTCAGTCGTTGCAGGCTCAAGATTTTACATGTTTCGCAACATGCCTATTTTCTCCACAGATAGAACTTCGTGCCACGTACCATTATAATCTACGGTCTATCGCGCAACGATAACTACCTCTACTTAGTGCTTAGCAAAAACCTGCAACATTAGTAACATCTTTTTCCCTCGGGAACAACCAAAACTAAACTTGGTACTTTATTCTCAGTAAGTAATTCCCTGTGTTCGCTTAAGAGCAGCCTTTGTATTTATTTTCAAAAACTTATTCACACCATATTGCACAATTCCTTTTTTATCCCTTCCACATTTCCCATTTATCGAAGTCTCAGAGTGGGGAAACATCGTTTCTAGTGCCAAAGCACGATTAATTTATTATTATCGCAGTATACGTTTTGTTTGTAACTGTTGCCACGAGAAGAAAAACGGAAGAAATTTGTACGCTTTTATAAATAATTGAATAAAGAATGTTTTCGATATGGAGAATACTTAATGCACATTATTTCGATATCAATGAATTACTACTCGTGCCAAAAACTCTGCTCGCGGTTAATGTGCAGGAAGATACAGGAAACGAGGCTCTTTCCACACAAATCGCTGGTTGCACAACATCAACACAGAGATACATTTACTTCGCGCCTTGAACAAAAAAAAAAACAAAAAAAAATGGCTCTGAGCACTATGGGACTTAACATCTATGGTCATCTGTCCCCTAGAACTTAGAACTACTTAAACCTAACTAACCTAAGGACATCACACAACACCCAGTCATCACGAGGCAGAGAAAATCCCTGACCCCGCCGGGAATCGAACCCGGGAACACGGGCGTGGGAAGCGAGAACGCTACCGCACGACCACGAGATGCGGACTGCGCCTTGAACATGGAAACATCAGTAACACAAGTTTGACTACAGGCTATTGTATTACTGGAGCTAACAGTAAGTGTTGTAGGAGACGAAGTCACAGTGTACCTGATTTTTCTGTCAGAGTACATGCAATTACAGATAATCAAGTGCGTCAGATTTCTGGTCTGAAACGCTGGTAGTAAATATGTATACTATAAGTGCATAAGCATACGCCGCTTGATTTGAGGCACCATGTTACGGATTGCGCGGCTCCTCCCGCTGGGGGTTCGTGTCCTCTCTTGGGCATGGGTGTGTGTGTTGTTCCTAGCATAAGTTAACGTTAGTTTAAGTAGTATGTAGGTCCAGCGACCGATGACCTCAGCATTTTGGTCTCTCAGGAATGCATACACATTTTAACATTTCAACATATGCATATATTGACCCAGAGGAAGGCCACTGAAACCCAAATGAAACCTTTTTTATCCATTTAGTGATAGTTATTTTACACACACCAAAATAACTTTCGCATCACCCCAGTTCCCAGAACACCATAAGATAGACGTTGACTGTGGATATTGTATCACAGACACAGTCCATTTGACTTTTCAGATACGTCTCTAAACCCATCCAAAGATGTAAACAACCATGCGTGAGCAGCGCCTATTAGACGGAGGGCGTCCGACAACCGATCAGTTTCAGTAATTCCACCAGGAAGGAGGTACACGGCTCGTGTTCTCTGTAGTTCAACCATGCCTAGACGGTCAATACAGCGTCCGCATTGTTACTCTGTGCCGGGAAGCGCTCTCAACAAGGAAAGTGTCCAGGCGTCTCGGAGTGAACAAAAGCGCTGTTGTTCGTACTCGGAGGAGATACAGAGAGACATGAACTGTCAATGATATGCCTCGCTCAGGTCGCCCAAGGGTTACTACTGCAGTGGATGACCGCTACCTAAGGATTATGTCTCGTGGGAACCCTGACAGCAACGTCACCATGTTGAATAATGCTTTTCGTGCAGCCACAGGACGTCGTATTACGACTCAAACTGTACGCAATAGGCTGCATGATGCGCAACTTCTCTCCCGACGTCCATCTTTACAACCAAAACACCATGCAGCGCGGTACAGATGGGCCCAGCAACATGCCGAATGGACTGCTCAGGATTGGCATCACGTTCTCTGCACTGATGAGTGTGGCATATGCCTTCAACCAGATAAAAAAATGGCTCTGAATACTATGGGACTTAACTTCTGAGGTCATCAATTCCCTAGAACTTAGAACTACTTAAACCTAACTAACCCAACGACATCACACACATCCATACCCGAGGCAGGATTCGAACCTGCGACCGTAGCGGTCGCGTGGTTCCAGGCTGTTGCGCCTAGAATCGCGCGGCGCTTCAACCAGACAATCGTCGGAGACGTGTTTGGAGACAACCCGGTCAGGATTAACCCCTTAGACACACTATCCAGCGAGTACAGCAATGTGGAGGTTCTCTGCTGTTTAGGGGTGGCATTATGTGGGGCCGACGTACGCCGCTGGTGGTCATGGAAGGCGCCGTAACAACTGTACAATACATGAATGCCTTCCTCCGACCGATAGTGCAACCATATCGGCAGCATATTGGCTAAGTATTCATCTTCATGGACGACAATTCGCGCCCCCATCGTGCACATCTTGTGAATGACGTCCTTCAGGATAACGACACCGCTCGACTAGAGTGGCCGGCATGTTCTCCAGACAAGAACCCTATCGAACATACCTGGGATAGATTGAAAACGGCTGGTTATGGACGACGTGACCCACCAACCACTCTGAGGAATCTACGCCGAATCGCCGTTGAGGAGTGGGACAATCTGGGCTAACTGTGTCTTGATGAACTTGTGGATAGGATGCTACGACGAATACAGGCGTGCATCAAAGTAAGATGACATGCTTCTCGGTATTGAGGTAACAGTGTGTACAGCAATCTGGACCACCACCTCTGAAGGTCTCACTGTATGGTGGTACAACATGCAATGTGTGGTTTTCATGAGCAATAAAAAGGGCGGAAATGATGTTTATTTTGATCTGTATTAAGATTTTCTGTACAGGTTCCGGATCTCTCGGAACCTAGGTGATGCAAAACTTTTTTTGATGCATGTACAATATGTTGTGGCTTTACTGCCAGAAGTTTTAAGTTGAAAGGTTAGATATTTCTGTTTATCAGTCAATCGCCCTCAGAAGTAGTGCCGAGAAAGTCCAGAGATTGTAATGATAGCATAAAGAAAATAATAATGGCCATGTGAAGACTGTTAACGCTACCTGCTTCACAATAAAGTTATAAGAGCCCCTAAACAGCACACACTTTCATATAATCAAGCGCAACGGTTGATTAAGGGTAGCATACCTCAGTAAAAAGTTTAATCTGTAAGTAAACGTGCTCATGAAAGCAACTCGTGCCACTAGTTAGTGTTAGTTTCACGCTTATAGCGATCCACTTTGCAATGGGGCTGCCTCATTGCGTCTGTATTCATCTTTGACAATGAATGCAATAATTAAGCGTGTGCATTGTTCATTGTCATTCCCATATTACTCGAACGTAAAATGCGTATGATAATGTGACGCAGTGGTACCACATGTAGCAATTCGATGTTCACCAACAGCAGCCAACGTAGCTATACTTTGTCTGATGTCTGAAAATTGACTAACTACAACGTAAATGATTTGTCCCACATTATATTATCTACGTACACCCTTACCTCATTGCACATCCTCAAATGTAATTCACTTCTGGTAATATTCGTCCAACCTACCTTCGGCAAGATGGCAGCAGACGATGTGCCATGTATTTAGGCAAAACATGAATAAAGGAAGGGATTGGGTTAGAGACGAGTGTTCACCATGTTTAGTTAAAATGACGTGAATTGATTTTCAGCGAAAATGAAAGCACAAGTTTTAAGTTTCAACGAGATAATCGTGATCATATTTAACTTGACGAAACAATCTTACTAAGTGGATGTATACCAATATCATGCACAAGAGAAATTCAATAAAAAACCGGGGAAGTTGTTGTTAAAGGATTTTTACGAGAATGGAATACAACCTTATTTATTTTTTAACGTAATTCCGTTCATGTTCTAAGCACTTACGCCAGCGCTGAACAAGCTTCTCAATTCCAGCTGCAAAGTATTCTTGGGGGCGTATGTGTAACCAACACCGACTTAAAGGAAGGCCTCGGCGCTTGTTGGTGACGTCACATCAGCTAGGCACAGCGAACGCCAGGTCTGTTGCAGGCAGAAACGCCTGGGCGTGCTTATCACTATAAATCTCTTATTTTTGGACAAAGTGTTTGGTATTGTTTTGGATTCTGCAATTTTATTTAGATGAAAGATTTTCTTACTATCGTAAAGCTACAAATGAAGATCGTAGTTCTGTATTAATGAATCGTGTCGAAACAAACGTAGATCAGTATGAGAAGATGCTTTGTCCCATTGCAAGCTTCGGAAATTTTACATTCAAGTAACTATATTTACTTCGTCCATTTTGTTATCGAAACTTACCCCAACCCCCTTACAATGAACTGGTTTCTTTTATTTATTTATTTATTTTCGTTTGACATCGTCACTGGAAATGTGAACTAATTTACATGTGTAAATGTCCAACTGTTGCCAGTCATTAGATTACAGTCGTTTTCAACGAAAGGAATTCTAAACAGGAAACAAAATAGCTTCATACATCGAAAATACTGCTGAGCTTAAAAAGATAAATATTCCCCTCTTGCAACTGATAGGAGAAACTTTATAAGATAAAAAAATTTTATTTGATAAAACAATTATCTCTCTTTTGCCTCTTCTTCTGTCCCCCACCCCATCCACAAACGTGTACAATCACAGGATATTTCATTAACATTCAGTGCTCCTCACTCCATAGTCAACCAAGATACCTAAAGAAGAGCACCAATATGTTCACAGTTTCTTGTAAAAGCAACCCAGTAAAAACGTAACTTCCTCAGATTTACAAATAAGGTAAAGAAGCACGAATTCTGTTACTGCTGGACCATGAAGTTGTTTTTGTATGTCAGTCCTTAAAACAGGTGGAAATTTAAGTTTAGGAGTATACTATTTGTTAAGAAGTGTAATGAATTGCACAATTAATTGATTGCAGAAATCTCTCAGAGCAATGTGTGTTGGTCAACTACCGCCAATAGTTTCACATTTTCCTGTGTCAGAGAGGGAGACACCACCATTATGAGTATGCCTGCAACAGACCTGGCATTGGCCGTGCCTAGCTGACGTGACGTCACCAACAAGCGCCGAGGCCTTCCTTTAAGTCTGTGTTGGTGTAACCCGCTGCTGCCTGGACCTTCTCATCGTCAGCGACCCTCGAGCCACTATGAGCTTCTTTCACTGTGTAAGAAATGTGATAAATTGAAGGTGCCAGATTCTGGGAAGACGGGGTGGTGGTGGGGCGGGGGGGGGGGGGGGGGGGCGGGGGGCGGATAGGGCATCTTCAGGTCTTCGTGCACACATCCACGCACTTTTCTTTCATTTCTAATGTCAATTGTTTCGGAAAGCACATAGTACACAATTTCTTGAAAATCGGTACGTCATGAACTAACAATTCTTCAGCTTCGCCATGGTGTTCTCCGTTACTGCACAGACAGAGCGTCCAGGACGTGCGCATCTTCAACACTTGTTACACCATGTTTGAACTTACCTGCGCACTCGTCCGCAACTTTCACCCTATTTCCCAGCAGTTCAACAGTGGATTTCGATTGGTTTCAGCCCTTCAGCTAACGGAAATCTAATGACAATGTTTGAGTCTCTTTGTTGTTTTGGTACAACTATTATCAGGTCATAATAACGTGAAACACCTGCAGCAATCGTTTTGATATTATTTCATAGTATTTGAATCAGTTTCGGTGACTCAGTACACCATCTTCAGGCCTTAACTGACGCTGAGGGTGTGAACTCCAGTTGTACATACGATACCATCAGCGGCCAACAACTATGAACCGACTTTCGCAGAATATGGTAAAAGCGATGTTGCGTATTCAGTCTTCAACCACCAACTGGCTGCACCTGGTAGTCTGTAGTTAATGAATGCTGACACAACATCGCTTTTACATTACTCCGCGGAAGCCAGTTCATAGATGTTGGACACTGACGGAATCCTGTATACGACTGGACTTCATTAACATCAAATCTTTCGGCTGCAGGTGTTCCATTTTATTACTTAAGTGGCCGACTAGAGTCCTGCAAACCATCAACAAGGATGGAGGTAAAAAGAAAAATTATCGGATGGGGTTGGCACGCCTGCCTCAGGAACAGGATGCTGACAGTCCGTGAAACAAGATGGCGGCACTTTTGCGGATCTGCACCAAAGTGGAGCAGCGGAGTCTCATCAGGGCACTATATGGGAAAGAGAAGGTTGGTTTTGCACAAGCTGTAAATATGTAACCAGAGCAGTGACTAAGCGCTTACAAACACATGTTTCATAGATGGGTACGACAAATTTTAAGTGTTAATGGATGATCTTGCTGGATGTTAAGGGGAATCAAATTTACATTGAATGTAATATCTGTGGTCTACTGGTGTCTGTGTTTTCATGCTGAATAGGGGCTTTGGTGAATTATATACAGAAATTTGTAGAATTTAATTTTCTTTTATTGCACTGCTGCTCTCAGTTTTTCCTCATTTGTGTTGTAGCAATGTTAATGTAACTTACTTGAACGAAAAACTAATTATTATTTTGTGTGAATTAGGTATTAGATTGTAAGTGGACCGCCACTTACTGATTTCATGATTTCATAATTAATTTTATCATACAAGCGATTTATTCAAAAAAAAAAAATGGCTCTGAGCACTATGGGACTCAACTGCTGAGGTCATTAGTTCCCTAGAACTTAGAACTAGTTAAACCTAACTAACCTAAGGACATCACAAACATCCATGCCCGAGGCAGGATTCGAACCTGCGACCGTAGCGGTCTTGCGGTTCCAGACTGCAGCGCCTTTAACCGCACGGCCACTTCGGCCGGCCAAGCGATTTATTGTTTTTGTAATTTAACGACTGAGATAATTATACTGACGGAAAACAATCGCAGCACCAAAAAATAATTAATGTGGAGTAATGAAATTTCGGGAAAACATTCGTCTAGATAATATATTTAAGTGATTAACATTGCATGATCACAGATTGGTGTAAGCGCGAGATAAGGCATCGGAGATGTCAAATGCTAGTACATGAATAAGCGGTGTAACCGTCACAATGTTGAATGAAAGCACGAAAACGTGCGTCCATTGTGTTATACAGGTGTCGGACGTCAGTTTGTGGAATGCAGTTGCATGTCTCTTGCAGTTGGTCGGTCAATATAGGGGCGGTTAATGTTGGTTGTGGCTGACGCTGGGGTTGTCGTCCAGTGATGTCCCATATGAGCTCGAACGGGGACAGATCTGGTGATCGAGCAGGTCAAGGCAACATGTCGACAGTCTATAAAGCACTGTGAGTTATGTGGGAGAGCGTTATCCTGTTGGAAAACAGCCCCTGAAATATTGTTCATGAATGGCAGTACTACAAGTCTCACGAGACTGGCGTAGAAATTTGTAGTCAAGGTACGTGGGATAACCACGAGAGTGCTTCTGCTGTTATACGAAATCCCCAGACCACAACTCAAGTGCCGGCCGAAGTGGCCGAGCGGTTCTAGGCGCTTCAGTCTGGAACCGCGCGACCGCTACGGACGCAGGTTCGAATCCTGCCTCGGACATGGATGTTTGTGATGTCCTTAGGTTAGTTAGGTTTAAGTAGGTCTAAGTTCTAGGGGACTGATGACCTCAGAAGTTAAGTCCCATAGTGCTCAGAGCCATTTGAACCATTTGAACAACTCAAGCAGTATGTCTAGTGTGTCTAGCAAGTTGACGAGTTTTTGCAGGACCTCATCTGGACTCCTTCTAACCAACACGTGGCCATCACTAGCACCGAGGCATAACCAGCTTTCATCGAAAAACACAACAGACCTCCACCCTGCCTTCCAATGAGCTCTCGCTTGACACCACTAAATTCGCGAATGGTGTTGGTTTGGTATGAGTGGAATGCACGCTAGAGGGCGGCTGTCTCAAAGCTGTCCTTGGAGAAACCGATTTGAAACTTTGTTGTGCCACTGTGGTGCCAATTGCTGCTGGAATTTTGCTGCAGATGCATTTCGATGGGCCAGAGCCATACGACGAATACGATGATCTTTTCTTTCGATAGTGTAAGTGGCCGCCTGGAGCCCGGTCTTCTTGCGACCATACATTCTAGTGACCACCGCTGCCAGCAGTCACGTAGAGTGGTCTCATTCCTGCCCAGTCTTTCTGCAATATCGCAGAAGGAACATCCGTATTGTCGTAGCCCTGTTAGACGATCTCGTTCAAACTCAGTAAGTTGTTGATAGTGGCGTCTTTGTCACTTTAGAGCCATTCTTGACTAACATCAACTCACCACGTACAATCTCAATGGTAAGTAACGCTCCCGACCGTTATAGCGTGTATTTAAAGCAAACCTGATTTGTATCCTTATAGTGGCACTACTAGCTCCTCTCTTATGCGACCGGTGCAAAATTTTAATAGACGTCATCTCTCACATAGAGACCAAAGTTCGTTTATGTCGCACAACTCCTTCTTGATGTTACGATATTTTTCCCGTCAGAATTTGTATCGCTTTGAATCGCATTTTAGATCACTTTAATTTAGGCTGGTTGAATATACATAATTGCATATTTTCTTTTATTTATGTTTTTATGTCTATCATCAAAATTAGATATGTAGTATGAATTTATTTTGCTTACTATAATGTTTTTGGAACAATGTACTGTACTGTTGTCTTAGATTCCCTTTAACTTTAGAAAAAATTGCAGGTTTTCATCACCTTTATTAATTCATTAGTAATGTTCTTGAGCGTCAAAGTAATAGTTTAGTACAAGTCAGATACAGTACAATAATTTGGGTTTCGTTTCCTGTTGCTTTTAGAAATGATGAATTTTGTTAATTAACGTAAATTTTTCTTTCAGCTGTGCAGCCAATTTTTTATATGTGGTTTTTTAGGTTTATTTAATGGTATTATCGTCTTTGAACTGATGAATATATGATGTATGTAAGTTAGAACTGTGTACCAAGTCCCGTTTTCGAACAGTGGTTTTGAAGATCAGTAAACACATACCGCAAGAACTTAAGACGACAGCAGACAGCGAACTCTATTGCTCCAAGTTTGCATTCACAGATTCATCGACAAAGAAGCTTCGAGTAACAGCTGTCTCACACAGCTACATCACAAGAGAAAAATCGAAGAAAATTCTGTTGATGTTGTCTACACAACATGCAGGAGTATTAGGTGATGCATTAATCCAAATGATGAATGCAACATACGCTTGAAGTATACAACTGACCAGAGAACCAGAGAGAATATAACGGAAACCAAGTTAACGTGCAGAAACTGTGCTTACCATCTATGTAAGAGTAATTGAGAACCAACCATTCTGTGCGCAGGGAGTAAACGTCATCTACAATTAACAGCATTTTCTCTTATGAGTGTTTCTTGAAAGATTTCAACACACTGTAATCTATATTTGTGAAAGGTTTTTTATTTGCATTTTTGAAACTTTTCATCAAAAACAAAAACGTAATATTCAGTTATCAGATGTCACAGTGTATAGAAATTTTACACAGTCTCTATGTTTAAGTCAGGTCTTTGTGATTCTAGTTTATACAAACATTCATTGTCCAAGTTTTGACTATTGTTGCTCTTTAATTTCACCACAGAAAAATAGTATATTAATCTATACATTTTTGGACGCCTCATGTATTCAAAACATTACATTTTTAGTCTCAATGGCACTGATAACATTTAAACTGATCTCACATTGGAAACACAATCACTCAAAATAAATACATATTACTACATGTAAAATACTGCAATAGGGCAAATTTGCCTCTTAGTTGGTGCTCCATGTAACCTAGAATCACTCGGTGCTTCTAGGTTTTACAATACTTAGGGATATGCATAATGTTTGCTAGCTTTAAAGTACATGCGGGCCACTCGGCTAAAAAAGCTGGCCTGTTCACATGTAAAATGTGGTGCTCCCAGCGTGCGAAAGCATTGTTAGGTCTCACTTTGCATTCTAGCTGATGTCTCGGTCAACCACATTCTAACAAGTGTGATTAGTATAACTTTTAAATTAAACATTTATCCATTATCCTACTTTTCTATGACGAGTCTCTTGTCTGCGTCAAACAGAACATCGCATTAGCCTGATGCGACAGTTCTGTGTAACAACACTAATTTCCACATAAGACAGAAACCGAATTCATTTTCTAGCGAGATAAATCATAAATTCTAGATATTGTATTTATCCGAAGGTACAAATCGGACTTTATAGAACGAAACTCTGCTGAATCTGCCTTTTCTTTATAACAACGATACTAGCGGCATAATCTGCTAGCTATACTCCTATTTGGAAAAATGTTGTTGATATTAATATATATGAAATTAAAATAGTTATGAAAGGATACTGAATGTCATTTAGTGAGGACTTTTTCACAGTTCGTTTGAATGGGAACAAAATAACAATATCCGGAAAATATAATAGGTGAATACCTTAGCTGAGTCACCCTTATAACATGTAAGTGCTTTTATGTATAAAGTATTGTGCAGGCATATTTAATGTCATGTGAGCGCTATGCTCAGAGGAACAGGGCGACCAAGACAGTTGAAGAACAGTGTGTTATAGGATTCAAGTGATGGGGTTTGTTGACCTAACTGGCTGCATTATGCGCGAGAGGCACGAAAACTTAAAGAACGCCTAGAATTAATTGCCTGTTCGGAAGACGGTGTAAACAGGGAGAGATCTGTCAGAGGGCGAGTGTTAGTGCTTAAAAATAAAAAGCTCAGTTGATAAACTACTACAGAGCATGTGTGTTATTTGCAACACGTATCAAGAAGAAGAAAGCACTCATAGCAGGTGCTTTGTATAAATAATGATAAGTAAGGAATAATTTTTAAGCAGAGACATTGTGGAGCAAATCATGCCTTATTCAGTGTGGTTCAAAAAGGTGATTGCGTCTTCGTTCAAAATTGGAAGTGCGATATTACCGCATCATTTCCCGGCTGCTCCCGTCGGGTAGTTTTTGTAGAAAAACTTTCTTACTTTGTTTACTTTCATTTTATTATGTCACGCGGGGTCATATTCTGGGTTAACTCGTAACACCGAGTGATAGTTTTTAGTAAGAAAAAGCGCGTAATAATACTCATTTGTGGTGTTAATTCAAGTACATCAAGCAGGTAGGAAGTAGGTATTTTAACCACTGCTTCTCAGTATATTTATTCCTTAATGAAATTTGCTCCAGATAATATTTTTCCATTTTCCAACCAATAGCTCAATTCATAGTTCCAATACTAGTAACAGGAAAGATCTACATAAAGACTAAAATCACTTACCTTGGTCCAGAAAGGGGTCCAATATTCAGTAATACACATTGTCAATAAACTGACAGCAACCATTAAAAACTTTGTTTCAGATAAGGCACACTTTAAATAAAGTTTGAAAGACTTTTTGATATGAAACTTCCTGGCAGATTAAAACTTTATGCCGAACCGAGACCTTTGCCTTCCCCGGGCAAGTGCTCTACCATCTGAGCTATCCAAGCACAACTCACACCCCGTTGTCAGAAAACCTCGGTCTGGCACACAGTTTTAATCCGCCAGGAAGTTTCATATCAGCGCACACTCCGCTGTGGCTAAGCCATGTCTCCGCAATATCCTTTCTTTCAGGAGTGCTAGTTCTGCAAGGTGCACAGGAGAGCTTCTGTAAATTTTGGAAGGTAGGAGACGAGATAACGTCAGAAGTAAAGCTGTGCTAAGGTAGCTCAGATGGTAGAGCACTTGCCCGAGTTCGAGTCGCGCTCCGGCACACAGTTTTAATCTGCCAAGAAGTTTCATATCAGCGCACCCTCCGCTGCAGAGTGAAAATCTCATTCTAGACTTTTTGATAGGCAACTCCTTCTACACTATAGATGAATGTCTTAACAGGAACGGTGAGACAAGTTTTAGTAAAAATGTCTGTTGGCTTTCAGTTTTGACAGCAGTTGGTCAGAACAGTGGCTATTAGTTATTTTGCGTATGACAAGTTCATTAAAAGTATATAATAAATTTATTAAAAGTGCATAATGTGTTTCATTCTGACAGTGAATTAATTCTGTAAATATTAGCTATTCCAGTTTGCCGTATTGTATTCAAATGTTTTGACACTCTCCTGACAAATGGTCAGAGAAGTGAGCAATATATATAAATGTTCTATGTTTTTTATATTATACTTTCTGGCATGTTCCACACCTATAACAATCATCTCAATTTCAGGTCTATGGAACGAAAAATGAGTCTAATTTAATCTTTGGGAAACAAACTTCTGAAGGTTTTTACAGGAAGCAGCACCTTACAGCAAGTACTGTTACAGTTAGCAGTAAGTGGCCATTTGGAGTACCAGCATTCTGCTCTGTAGGCAATTAACCGAAAGGCACTGATGTTAACATACTTTCGTAGATCAGTTTTCGATCTCTTGAAATCCAGTGTCAGGCAACTGCCGTCACAGCGCACGGCGGTGTCAGGGCCATGTGGGGTCTAGCTGAGATTTCAAAAGTGTTGCTTGAATGAAGTAGGAAGTATCACATTGTTGACAGGGGAATGCCACAGGGTAGGCTCAACCTCTCGCAGGAAAATGTGTTCTTTCTACGCGCACATTGACCCCTTTCCTTGCGGAAGTGTAAGAGTTGTGCCGAATGTGTATTTGTAGAGTGTAGATGACTGTAATGGATGCATGTACACCGAGGTGACAATAAGCCATGGGATAGCGATATGTACATTATTATCGCGTACACAGGATATAAAAGGGCAGTGCGGAGAAGTCATTTGTACTCAGGTTATCTATGTGAACAGGTTTCTGTCGTGATTATAGCAACACGACGGGAACTAACAGACTTCGAAAGCGAAGTGGTAGTTGGAGCTAGATACGTGGGACATTCCATTTCGGAAACCGTAAGGGAATTTAGTATTCCGAGACCCACAGTGTCCAGAGCAGAGTTGTCAGTGCTAATAGACAAGCAACAATGTGTGAAAAAACCACAGAAAACAATGTGGGACACACGACGTTCGTATCCGTTAGGACCGCGTGGCGAAATCTGGCTAACAGTAAAACATCGCCTGCAGCGCCTCTCCTGGGCTCGTGACCATATTGGTTGTACTCTAGACGACTGGAAAACCTAATCAAGTGAGCTGATAATAGGGTTCGATTGTGGCGCAGACCGCACGAAGTCATGAACCCTAGTCATCTACACGGCAATGTGCAAACTGATGGTGGTTCCATATTGGTGTGGACTGTGTTTACATGGAATAGTGTGTGTCCTCTGGTCCAACTGAATCGATAATTGACTGGAAATGACTATGCTCCGCTACCTGCAGACCATTTCCAGCCATTCACGGACTTAATGTTCCCAAACAACGATGGAATTTTTGTGGATGACAGTACTCCATGTCAGCGGGCAATAATTGTTCGTGACTGGTTTGAAGAACATTCTGGACGATTCGAGCGAATGATCTGGCCACCCAAATCGCCCGTCATTCAGCCACATGGAATATTTATGGGACATGATCGTTAGGTCAGTTCGTATACAAGATTCTGCACCGGCAATACTCTCACAGTTATGGACGGCTATAGAGGCAGGGGACTTCCAACGACTTGTTGATTCATTGCCACGTCGAGATGCTGCACTACGCCGGGCAAAAGGAGGTCCGACACAATATTAGGGGGTATCCCAAGACTTTTGTCACTTCAGTATATACTGTAGTGTTATGTTTGTGTTCTATGATGACGTAAAGAGAAGGGATTGTGTAAAGCCCAGTGGTGGCACACAGACTGTTCCTCTCGAAAAGCACCAAGTTGGCAACCGTGCATCCGATACATTTTACTATCAACAGGGTCACATGCCCTCCATTCTTGAGATATTGCAGAGAGATTTGCATTACATTCATCTACATCTACATCCATACTCCGCAAGCCACCTGACGGTGTGTGGCGGAGGGTACCTCGAGTACCTCTATCTGTTCTCCCTTCTATTCCAATCTCGTATTGTTTGTGGAATGAAAGATTGTCGGTATGCCTCTGCGTGGGCTCTAATCTCTCTGATTTTATCCTCATGGTCTCTTCGCGAGATATACGTTGGAGAGAGCAATATGCTGCTTGACTCCTCGGTGAAGGTATGTTTATCTACCATCTCCGTTACGCTTTCGCGATTACTAAATGACCCTCTATCGAAGCGCACTGCTCCCCGTTGGATCTTCTCTATCTCTTCCATCAACCCCATCTGGTACGGATCCTACACCGGTGAGAAGTATTCAAGCAATGGGCGAACAAGTGTACTGTAACCTGCTTCCTTTGTTTGCGGACTGCATTTCCTTAGGATTCTTCCAATGAATCTCAGTCTGGCATCTGCTTTACCGACGATTAATTTTATATGGTCATTCCATTTTAAATCACTGCTAATGCCTACTCCCAGATAATTTATGGAATGAACTGCTTCCAGCTGCTGACCTGCTATTTTGCAGCTAAATGATAAGGGATCTATCTTTCTATGTATTCGCAGCACATTACACTTGTCTACATTGAGATTCAGTTGCCATTCCCTGCACCATGCGTCAATTCGTTGCAGATGCTCCTGCATTTCAGTACAATTTTCCGCTGTTACAACCTCTCGATATACTACAGCATCATCCGCAAAAAGCCTCAGTGAACTTCTGATGTTATCCACAAGGTCATCTACATACACTGTGAATAGCAACGGTCCTACGACACTCCCCTGCGGCACACAGGAAATCACTCTTACTTCGGAAGACTTCTCTCCATTGAGAATGACATACTGCGTTCTGTTATCTAGGAACTCTTCAATCCAATCACATAATTGGTCTGATAGTTCACATGCTCTTACTTTGTCCATTAAAAGTCTGTGCTGAACTGTATAAAATGCCTTGAGGAAGTCAAGAAACACGGCATCCACCTGGGAACCAGTGTCTATGGCCCTCTGAGTCTCGTGGACGAATAGCGCGAGCTGGGTTTCACACGATCGTCTTTCTCGAAACCTATGCTGATTCCCACAGAGTAGATTTCTAGTCTCCAGAAAAGTCATTATACTCGAAGATAATCCGTGTTCTGAAATTCTACAACTCATCGACGTTAGAGATATAGGTCTATAGTTCTGCACATCTGTTCGACGTCCCTTCTTGAAAACGGGGATGACCTGTGCCCTTTTCCAATCTTTTGGAACGCTACGCTCTTCTAGATATCTTCATTCCAGGACACTGCAGATAAGACTTGTTATGAGGAACTTTACCCCTGCACATTTCTCCTCCTCGCCTCGTAAATACTAGCAGAGACAAACTCATTAACTGTCATGACTCGAACTGACGTGCCTCTGAGTCGAGCACCACTGTGGAGATGTGCGTTAGTGACCTCGTCTACTGTGATGGGTAAGTAGGGAGTGAGTGGTCCTCCTTGATCAAGAAAGTTGTTCTATTGAAAACCGTAATAGTTCGCATGTGCGTTCCATGTGCATGGGTGTGAAGGGCTCAACTGTTTTCCAGTTTTTGTGAGAAAGGATGCGACTTAATGAGAGAGCACTTGCTAGATGGACAGAGGTATCAGATCAGAACTTGGAGACAAGAGATAGCCTAAGGCAGTGTTTGGCAACTACGTTGCAGACGTGATGAGATCTTAACGAAGATAATAAATTCCGCTGCGAACGTGTGTTTTTGCGCGCGTTCTTCTCCATTTATAGCTTTAACTGTTATCGTGTTGTCTGTGGAAGAGATGTTGGAGAAGATCACTTTGCGTTGCTCGTTTGAAAATCCAGTGGTCCGTTTTTGTTCTAGGAGTTATTATCTCCCGTGTCCGTTAGGTGTACAGTGACATCTGCACGTTATAAGAACCTCCTTTTGAATTACGCGATTCCAACGTTACAAGACCGTAACTGTGTTCACATCACTATTTTTTTACAAGATGCAGTAACAAAAAATGGCTCTGAGCACTATGGGACTCAACTGCTGAGGTCACAAGTCCCCTAGAACTTAGAACTACTTAAACCTAACTAACGTAAGGACAACATACACATCCATGCCCGAGGCAGGATTCGAACCTGCGACCGTAGCGGTCGCGCGGTTCCAGACTGTAGCGCCAGAACCGCTCGGACACCAAGGGCCGGCATGCGGTAACACCATATGTCACTTGCCAGGTGTAAGATCTGCTTCGAGGAACCTTCAGTAACGAGTGTATCATCTCTAGGCAAACACATGAGACTTCTGGTTGTGCAGACAGCTGGAAGATCGTGTCTATTAGGGATTTGTCCGGACTCTACCTCACCTGAAGGATAGCGTGCAACGACATACCGCTCTGATTACACCGGATTTGCTGCGAGCAACTGTCGACCATGCCGTGTTACCGATGCAGCATGTTGTTGAGTATGGAGACGACACTGAACACATGTTGTAACTTATGACCATACCGTAATAAACGTGCCAGAACCACATTTTATAACGTGTTTCATCGTACCTCACCTTTCCAGCATCCACACCACATCCTGACTACTTACAGCGCCATATTTTCACTTGGTGTCAGAAAGTGGAGCTGCTCTTTTTTCTAGCACACTCCACGAGCACACCGATTAATGAACATACCTGCGATGTTTCAGCGTGCTGCGATGTATAAAACCTGCACTGCAGCACTTAGAACACTAGAGAAAGCTCTCAACACTGTCATATAGTGCAAGATGTTAGACATGCTGAGATAAATTTGGGTAAGCTATAGGGAAAGTCGGATAATATGCAATATGTACTAGAACCAGCAGGGAACAATTAGTGTGGAAGACCAAGAACGACATTCTCGAATTAAAAAGGGTGTAAGGCAGGGACGCAGTGTTTCGCCACTACTGTTCAGTCTGCACGTCGAAGAAGCAATTATGATAATAAACAGAAGTTTCAAGAGTGAGATTAAAGTTCAGGGTGAAAGGATTTCAAAGATAAGATACTCTGGAGACATTTCTATCCTCAGTGAAAGTGAAGAAGAATTACAGAATCGCCGGCCGAGGTGGTCGAGCGGTTCTAGGCGCTACAGTCTGATATCGCGCGACCGCTACGGTCGCAGGTTCGAATCCTGCCCCGGCCATGGATGTGTGTGACGTCCTTAGGTTAGTTAGGTTTAAGTAGTTCTAAGTTATAGGGGGCTGATAACCTCGGCAGTTAAGTCCCTTAGTGCTCAGAGCCATTTTTGAATTACTGGATCTGCTGAATGGAATGAACGGTGTAATGGGTATAGGATATGAACTGAGAGTATGTCGAAGAAAGACGAAAGTAATGAAAAGTAGCATAAATGAAAACAGCGAAATACTTAACATCAGGACTGACGGTCACGAAGTAGATGAAATTAAGGAAAATTCTGCTACCTAGTCAGCAAAATAACCAATGACGGTAGGAGCAAGGAGGACATCAAAAACAGGTTAGCACTGGCAAAGGGGGCGTTCCTGGCCAAGAGAAGTCTACTAGTATCAAAAATAGGTCTTAATTTTAGAAAAAAAATTCTGATAATGTACGTTTCGAGCACAGCATTGTACTGCGGTGGGATATGGACTGGATAAAAACCAGAACAGAAGAGAACCTAAGCTTTTGAAATGTGGTGCTACAGAAGAATGTTGAAAATTAGAAGAAATGAGGTTCTTCGCACAGTCGGCGAAGAAAGAAATATTTGGAAAACACTGTGAAGGAGAAAGGACGGGATGATGGACCGCTATTAAGACATCGTGGAGAAACCACTATGGTACTAGACGGAGTTTTAGAGTGTAAAAACTGTAGAGGAAGACAGTGACTGGAATACATCCAGCAGATAATGAGGACATACGTTGCTATTGCTACTCTGAGATGCAAAGCTTGCGACAGGAGAATAAATCGTGCTGGCAGCATCGAACCAATTACATGATTCATGAATTTTTAAAAAAAGAAAAAGGGACAGGTCTACCATTTCTTGGCCACGCCCGCTCGCTGCTGTGATCGCCGGCGATAGTTTTTCTGTTTCTGTAGGTAGGGGCCGTTCTCCATATAAGTGGTGATTTTTCCCCAACACGTTGACTCGAAAGATAGGTCAGGAGAGCACATACACGTGAAAAAAATCACATAAAATGAAGTTGCTTTACTCCATCCTTTCTAATACAAGACACTTGTAGTTTCAAATTTTGAGAAAAAGTCTAGGATGGCTGCACATACACTCCTGGAAATTGAAATAAGAACACCGTGAATTCATTGTCCCAGGAAGGGGAAACATTATTGACACATTCCTGGGGTCAGATACATCACATGATCACACTGACAGAACCACAGGCACATAGACACAGGCAACAGAGCATGTACAATGTCGGGACTAGTACAGTGTATATCCACCTTTCGCAGCAATGCAGGCTGCTATTCTCCCATGGAGACGATCGTAGAGATGCTGGATGTAGTCCTGTGGAACGGCTTGCCATGCCATTTCCACCTGGCGCCTCAGTTGGACCAGCGTTCGTGCTGGACGTGCAGACCGCGTGAGACGACGCTTCATCCAGTCCCAAACATGCTCAATGGGGGACAGATCCGGGGATCTTGCTGGCCAGGGTAGTTGACTTACACCTTCTAGAGCACGTTGGGTGGCACGGGATACATGCGGACGTGCATTGTCCTGTTGGAACAGCAAGTTCCCTTGCCGGTCTAGGAATGGTAGAACGATGGGTTCGATGACGGTTTGGATGTACCGTGCACTATTCAGTGTCCCCTCGACGATCACCAGTGGTGTACGGCCAGTGTAGGAGATCGCTCCCCACACCATGATGCCGGGTGTTGGCCCTGTGTGCCTCGGTCGTATGCAGTCCTGATTGTGGCGCTCACCTGCACGGCGCCAAACACGCATACGACCATCATTGGCACCAAGGCAGAAGCGACTCTCATCGCTGAAGACGACACGTCTCCATTCGTCCCTCCATTCACGCCTGTCGCGACACCACTGGAGGCGGGCTGCACGATGTTGGGGCGTGAGCGGAAGACAGCCTAACGGTGTGCGGGACCGTAGCCCAGCTTCATGGAGACGGTTGCGAATGGTCCTCGCCGATACCCCAGGAGCAACAGTGTCCCTAATTTGCTGGGAAGTGGCGGTGCGGTCCCCTACGGCACTGCGTAGGATCCTACGGTCTTGGCGTGCATCCGTGCGTCGCTGCGGTCCGGTCCCAGGTCGACGGGCACGTGCACCTTCCGCCGACCACTGGCGACAACATCGATGTACTGTGGAGACCTCACGCCCCACGTGTTGAGCAATTCGGCGGTACGTCCACCCGGCCTCCCGCATGCCCACTATACGCCCTCGCTCAAAGTCCGTCAACTGCACATACGGTTCACGTCCACGCTGTCGCGGCATGCTACCAGTGTTAAAGACTGCGATGGAGCTCCGTATGCCACGGCAAACTGGCTGACACTGACGGCGGCGGTGCACAAATGCTGCGCAGCTAGCGCCATTCGACGGCCAACACCGCGGTTCCTGGTGTGTCCGCTGTGCCGTGCGTGTGATCATTGCTTGTACAGCCCTCTCGCAGTGACCGGAGCAAGTATGGTGGGTCTGACACACCGGTGTCAATGTGTTCTTTTTTCCATTTCCAGGAGTGTATGACACGTTTCATTGTAGGATGTGAACTCAGCATGCCATGAGGAAACAGACTACTGCAGTTTAATTATCTCATAAGGCGAATTAGATACAAAAACTAGTTTTCACGTGCACAGTATGCGATTTATTGAGTTGACGAATAGAAAAGACGATGCACGTACATAGAAATCACTGCATCTGTGAATAACGATGTGGCCAGAGCCGGTTTCAGAGAAAGTGGCTACCTTCTTCAGTCGTTTCAAGACTTCAGAAACTCAATTAGTTTCAAAAATATTTACTAAAACTCCTTCTCTATTCTTTCGCGCTTTTTTATTTCTGTTGTGTTTCACTCGAGTGACCGTCACGCAGCGGCCTGTTGTATTTCCTGGTGTTGGACCGTGAGGTTGCGGTACTTCTTATTGGTTCCTAGAGAACGTTGGACCATTTCCAGTACATCTACGTCTGCATCTAGGTGATTTTTAGATTAGATTAAATTAGATTAGTTTTTCGTTCCATAGATCCGTTCTGAGGAGATCCTCGTGGATGTGGAAGATGTCAATTTTTAAAAAAAAGTTGAAATAACAATTCTAATAGTATGAAAATATACAATACATCGTTTGTTTCTATTAAAAAATTCGTCAATGGAGTAGAAGGAGTTGGCCACTAGTAAACCTTTCAGGCTCCTTTTAAACTGATCTTTATTTGTAACTAAATTTTTTATGTTTGCTGGCAAATTATTGTAGATGAGTGTTCCTGAGTAGTGAATTTACTCCACAAATAATACGTATTACACGCTTTTGGACTCTGAAAAATTTTGTTTGACTTTAAGAGTTACCCAAAAATATTATACCATATGACATTATGGAATGAAAGTAGGCTAAGTATGCAAGCATTTTTCGTTTTTATGTCGCCTATGTCTGCTAACACTCGAATTGCAAATACAGATTTGTTAAGGCTTTTCTGCAGTTCTGTGGTGTGCTCCTCCCAACTGAATTTATTATCAAGTTGTAATCCCAGGAATTTAAGACTGTCAACCTCTTCTATCTGCTCTTCTTCATACTTTATGCATATGCTGGGTAGAAACTTCTTACAGGTTCTGAATTGCATATAGTGAGTCTTTTCAAAGTTTAATGTCAGTGAGTTGGCTTTAAACCATTTATTAATATCCATGAAAATATAATTAGCAGATCTTTCTAGAACTACACTCGACATACTATTTATTGCAATACTTGTGTCATCTGCAAAGAAAACGAACTCTGCTTCTGGCAGTGTAACTGATGAGAGATCATTAATGTACACAAGAAAAAGCAATGGCCCTAAGATGGATCCTTGTGGGACACCACATGTAATTTCTTTACATTCTGATGATGACTGATGACTTAATTCACTAGTCCCTTGCACTGACACCCTTTGTTTCCTGTTAGCGAGGTATGAGTTGAACCGTTTTGCAGCACTACCTGTGACACCACAGAATTCTAATTTATTTAAAAGTATGTTGTGGGTCACACAATCGCATGCCTTTGACAAATCACAGAAAATACCTGCTGCTTGTAACTTGTTATTTACTGAATTGAGTACATTTTCACTGTAGGTGTAAATAGCCTTCTCGATATCAGAACCATTCAGAGATCCAAACTGTGTTCTTGATAATATGTTATTTGTGGTCAGATGGTTGAGAAACTGCCTGTACATTACTTTTTCTAAAATTTTTGGGAATGCTGGCAAAGGTGAAATCGGTCTGTAGTTTTATGGTATCTCTTTATCCCCTTTCTTGAATAGAGGCTTAACATTTGCATATTTTAGCCAGTCAGGAAATGTCCCAGTTATAATTGACTGGTTCAAAAAAAATGGCTCTGAGCACTATGGGACTTAACATCTATGGTCATCAGTCCCCTAGAACTTAGAACTACTTAAACCTAACTAACCTAAGGACATCACACAACACCCAGTCATCACGAGGCAGAGAAAATCCCTGACCCCGCCGGGAATCGAACCCGGGAACCCGGGCGCGGGAAGCGAGAACGCTACCGCACGACCACGATATAATTGACTGGTTACACAAGTAACTTAGAATTGTACTAAACTCACAAGAACATGCATAAATTAACTTTGTTGATATTTCATCGTAACCACTAGAATGCTTTGTTTTTAAAGATTTTATTATTGCAAGTTATTTCTTTTGGTGATGTGAGTGACATATTCATGTACCTGACGCTATTTGTAAAGGCTAGTTTCAGATATTCAAGGGCATTATTTACTGATCCTGACAGTCCCATTCTACCAGTAACGGATATAAAGTACTTGTTAAATAGATTTGCCACACTATGCCCATCGATTACTAATGTGTTATCTCCCCGTAGTGCAATTTACAGTTAAGTGCCTTGCAGAGCGTTTATCGAACAGTCTTTAAGCTACTTCTCTACCGCTCCATTCTCGAACAGCGCGCGGGACAAAAGAACACTTCAATCTTTCTGTACGAACTCTGTTTTCTCTTATTTTACTATGATGATCGTTTTCGCAAAGTAGGTGGGCGTCAACAAAAATATTTTCACACTCCGAGGACAAATTTTTTGACTGAAATTCCATGACAAGGTTCTGCCGCAGCGAAAGACGCGTTTGTTTTAATGTTTGCAATCCCAATTCGTTTATCCCCGTTGATCTCTCTGCTTTCTTTCGCGATAATACAAAACGAGCTACCCTTCTTTGAACTTGTTCGATGTCCTCCGTCAGTGTTCTCCGATGCGAATCCCACGCCGCATAGGAATACTCTAAAAGTCTCTTTAGTAGACCTGTTGCACTGCCAATTAATCACAGTGTTTGGCTTGCTTTCCCCACAACATTATCTATGTGATCGTTCCAAATTAAGTTACTCGTAATTGTAGTCCCAAAATGTATAGTTTACAGTCTTTAAGATTTGTCTGATTTATGTGTAACTGAAATGCAGAGGATTCATTTTATTGCCCACGTGGCTGACTTGGCGTCAACTCGTTCAAGAAATAAAAATGAAAGCACAGTACTGGAAGAAATTTATACCGAGTAGAAGTCACAAATACGACTAAGGCTAAACTGATAAAACGTGACCAACACAAGATTTACAGGCCACTTTCATCCAGAGTATATGTTACATCAACAAGTGACATGTGACAGTGATTGCACCATAGACACTTCATGCAAAGATATGTTGCACCAGACTGAGTGGAGACATGACGCTGTGCTGTGTCCGCCGGCGGCCTCACGGCAGTCAACGTGTTAATCCGGCTAAGTGAGTGTTGCTCTGGGCCGGCCATGTCGCTCTCAAGGACGGGTGATTTGCACAGGATGGATGGTATTCCCCAGCACACTTCGGGAAAGAGACTTCTGAAAGTGATGACATGAAGCAGCACCCGATAGGAAGGATAATACTGTGAGGGTTAGCAATAAATGGCCAACGTTTTGCTCTGGAACGGTATTGATGTTAATATATATTGTTGGAGCATATTTAGAGCTCGAGAATTCGGGAGTCAGCCGGGAGCTGTTGCGATGGTAGGACGGGGATCTCGAGCCCTGTGACGTGGAGATGAGGAATTAAAAGTGGTGAGTGAGTGGTGCAAAGTGATCAATGAAGTTGTTGTTATACTACCGTAAACTGAAGTAGTTGGCAAGTGCATTTCCTGCTTATAGGTGTCAAAAGCTCAGTTCTCATGCAATCTTTTTTTTATGAGCTAGTTGGAAGCACCGGTTGATAACAACGAGGCAGACCTGTTAAGGCCTTACAGAAGACAATAAATTCCATTTGTTTCAGTGGAAACTTATGTTGTTAATCGTATCCTCCTTCTTTATTAACCTTAGGCTGTTATGCCCTTTTGCCTGTGGAGAAGCTGTTAGAAACCGGCGCTGGAAGAGGTGTAATTATTTGCGTTGTCCGTTTTTCAATCCAGCGGTTGGATCTGCGAGTCTTTTGAGGCTGTTAGATTGCTACTGAACTGGGAACTGATTAGTGTGTAGTGACAATTTCGACCCTCTCTCCAAAGTGAGACTAGTGACCTTTATTAAGACATGCTCCATACTTACAGCAGTGAATTACTTCGACTCCGCCAATAAGTGGATCCGAACAAATCTGCAGAGAAATGGGTCAGGCCGTTTTCCTCGCGCGCCAGGTGGCTGGTTATATTCTTAATATACGTCCTGTCTGAACACCCCGCCATAAATTGTTCTACACGCATTAGGTTGGCAGCGTCTGTTTTGCTGGTTCGTATTCTGGTCGCTGTAGGTTTATTCAGCGATTGTCATTTGCTGTTTGTAGTTCACTGTTGCTATTTTAGTTTACATATTGTCATTTTATCATTTGGAGACAGTGAGCGAAGCTGTGGACGCTGGAAAATGGAGTGCCAAGTTGAGAAATCGGAACTTTTACAACATATTCTTCTGTTTGAGTTCAGTAGAGGGGTGACATAAGCGGAGGCAGCCAGAGACGTTTGGGCAGTGTGTGAGGATAATGCCAGTGGACAGAGCGTGGCAAGAAAATGGTTTTCTCGTTTTAAGGAGAAGCTGCTTGACGTTAGTTACTCTCCACGTTCAGAAAGACCGCCGGGATTTGATAAAGATCGTTTGAACACATTAATCTACAGTGATCCACATCAGTATGCTCGGGAACTGGAAATTTGATGAACTGGGATCATCCCACCATCGTGCGACATTTACATTCAATAGGGAAGGTTCAAAAATCGGATGCATGGCTACCGCCCGCTCTGAGCCAAAATAACAAAAATCAGCGGGTGGCCATATGAGCATCTCTGCTTGCTCGTCATCAGGTGGCTTGTGAACAACACCAAACCGTCCTATCGTGTATCGTTACTGTTGACGAGAAATGGTGTCTTGATGCTAAAATAAGGAAAAGAAAGGAATTGTTGAGCCCAAAACAAAGCGGAAACGCCTTGAGAAACCCATGATTAAACATAAATGCATATGCTAACCAAGCATGCAGGTTGCACTCTTTTGTCTCGTCACGAACGGCACCACTGAAATGTCCTCATTACGTTGCAAGTGTTAGTCGAGGTCACAACAGTATGCTGTGAGTGCGTTATGACGGAGCTCAGTGCATTCGAACGGTGGCAGATCATTTGTTCTCGTATGGTGGGTGCCTTTGTAACCAAGGTAGCCTACGTGTTTGATGTTTCAAGACGCACCGTACTGAAGATTTATACCGCATACAGGGGAAGCGGATAAACATTGTCCGCTAAGTCACAACGCCGATGACAGTGTGTGCTGAGTGATCGTGATGGACGGTTATTGAAGAAGATGTTAATAAAAAATAAGAAGACGACAGCTGCAAAAGTCACTGCAGAACTGAATGTCGTACTCAAGAAACCTATCAGCACCAAAACGAAAAGAAGGGAGATCCCTAAGCAGGGAACTGGAGGGCGAGCTGGTATTCTAGAACCACTCATCGGTGTGCATCAATGCCTGTAACAGGAAGACGTGAAGCTGAAGCATAAAAACCTGGACTAAGGAGCAATGGAAGAAAGTAATTAGATGGAATGTTTATGGGTGAGTTTACATCCGAAGAGTGAAACACGGCGGGGGTTATGTGTTGATTTTGAGAACCATATCGTGGCACTTTGCGGGCCTAGTTGTTTCTCTGCAAGGGTATATTACTGCCAAGAATTACGCGACCATTCTGACTGATCAGGTCAGTCCCTTGGTACAATGTTTACTCCCCAATTGTTGTGCTGTCTTCCAAGACGACAGTATCCCTGTTCACACAGCTCGAATCATCCAACTGGTTTTGTGAGCACGAGGCTGAACTGTCGCATCTCTTCTGGCAACTGCGGTGACCTGATCGCAGTATTATTGAGATCTTGTAGTTTACTTTCGGAAAAGGGAGAGTGATCCCTGTCCACCTATATCATCATTACGTAAAATTGCCACTGTTTTGCAGGAAGAAAAGTGTAACATCCCATAGAAAACCATGGAGGACCTGTATTTTTTCATCACTAAACTACCTGAAGCTATTTTGAATGCTAACTGCTTTCCTAGACGGTATTAAGCATGGTAATTTGTTGCCGACCGGGGTGGCCGAGCGGTTCTAAGCGCTCCAGTCTGGAACCGCGCTACCGCAACGGTCGCAGGTTCGAATCCTGCCTCGGGCATGGATGTCTGTGACGTTCTTAGGTTAGTTAGGTTTAAGTAGTTCTAAGTTATAGGGGACTGATGACCTCAGTTGTTAAGTTCCATAGTGCTCAGAGCCATTTGAACCATTTGGTAATTTGTTGTGTTTTTGGGTTTCCATATTTTTGTCCACCCCTTGTATTAGCCTCATCAATAATTCGGTGGCGAACTTATGAAATAAGTGTCCTCATAATGGATACAGTTACAACAGAAGTAGGGACTATAGCCTCAGCTGCTAATCCAGTTCCTCGACAGTCATTAGCAGCTTTATGTGTACATCTTTGGTCTGCTCTTTTAAGTGCAAAAACCACACTTTCTGATGCTACAAGCTATTTATTTGGAAACATTCTTGTACACGGAGTAAAACGAACAGTTATGATAGTTACTTGGTCATTCTGGAACACGAATGCTTAAAGAGTAAAAGGTATATCACACCTGTAATAAAATTCATCGACTTTATTCTGTATTCACAAAAAAAGTACACCAGGCTTACTAATTTTTCATCTGGGACATATTGTGCTAGAATTAAATTAAAAGCAGTTCCCATGCTCCAGTTCTGTCCAAGGTTTGATGGAGGTTTTCCTTGATTGTAAGTCAACTGTCGGAATTGGAGATCCCGGTCTATAAGTTCTTAATGTGGTCTCCCTCTGCCCCACTACGAGGTCGCCTGGTCTTTGGCATTCAGACAGAGTCTCTGACGGTATAGAGTATCCGTACTCTAACATCCTGGTCTTTTTAGATAAAGGAGATTATACCAAAAAGAAAATAAGATTTTGTAGTTGGTAATAACCTAAAATACTGGGTCTAAGGTCTGCCTCTTTGAAACAACTGTTTTTTCATATAAACCAAAATTGGTTTCAGCATATTTGTGCCATAGTCAGTAAATATTCCTTACTCATTGCCGTAAAATGTAACACGTCGTCAGTAATAATTGGTCTAATGAAAATTATGCTTGAAAACGGTTTTTGTCTTTTATCAGTACTTCAATTTTCTACATCACTGTGTTATATATGACCCTCTGTACATTATGACGTATTGGTAGTCTGTCAGCTGCAGTTAAATGATGTTACTGTAAACGTGGTTGGCAAGTTAACTACACTCCTGGAAATTGAAATAAGAACACCGTGAACTCATTGTCCCAGGAAGGGGAAACTTTATTGACACATTCCTGGGGTCAGATACATCATATGATCACACTGACAGAACCACAGGCACATAGACACAGGCAACAGAGCATGCACAATGTCGGCACTAGTACAGTGTATATCCACCTTTCGCAGCAATGCAGGCTGCTATTCTCCCATGGAGACGATCGTAGAGATGCTGGATGTAGTCCTGTGGAACGGCTTGCCATGCCATTTCCACCTGGCGCCTCAGTTGGACCAGCGTTCGTGCTGGACGTGCAGACCGCGTGAGACGACGCTTCATCCAGTCCCAAACATGTTCAATGGGGGACAGATCCGGAGATCTTGCTGGCCAGTGTAGTTGACTTACACCTTCTAGAGCACGTTGGGTGGCACGGGATACATGCGGACGTGCATTGTCCTGTTGGAACAGCAAGTTCCCTTGCCGGTCTAGGAATGGTAGATGACGGTTTGGATGTACCGTGCACTATTCAGTGTCCCCTCGACGATCACCAGTGGTGTACGGCCAGTGTAGGAGATCGCTCCCCACACCATGATGCCGGGTGTTGGCCCTGTGTGCCTCGGTCGTATGCGGTAAACACGCATACGACCATCATTGGCACCAAGGCAGAAGCGACTCTCATCGCTGAAGACGACACTTCTCCATTCGTCCCTCCATTCACGCCTGTCGCGACACTACTGGAGGCGGGCTGCACGATGTTGGGGCGTGAGCGGAAGACGGCCTAACGGTGTGCGGGACCGTAGCCCAGCTTCATGGAGACGGTTGCGAATGGTCCTCGCCGATACCCCAGGAGCAACAGTGTCCCTAATTTGCTGGGAAGTGGCGGTGCGGTCCCCTACGGCACTGCGTAGGATCCTACGGTCTTGGCGTGCATCCGTGCGTCGCTGCGGTCCGGTCCCAGGTCGACGGGCACGTGCACCTTCCGCCGACCACTGGCGACAACATCGATGTACTGTGGAGACCTCACGCCCCACGTGGTGAGCAATTCGGCGGTACGTCCACCCGGCCTCCCGCATGCCCACTATACGCCCTCGCTCAAAGTCCGTCAACTGCACATACGGTTCACGTCCACGCTGTCGCGGCATGCTACCAGTGTTAAAGACTGCGAGGGAGCTCCGTATGCCACGGCAAACTGGCTGATACTGACGGCGGTGGTGCACAAATGCTGCGCAGCTAGCGCCATTCGACGGCCAACACCGCGGGTCCTGGTGTGTCCGCTGTGCCGTGCGTGTGATCATTGCTTGTACAGCCCTCTCGCAGTGTCCGGAGCAAGTATGGTGGGTCTGACACACCGGTGTCAATGTGTTCTTTTTTCCATTTCCAGGAGTGTATTTACTTTATCTCAAATGAATTTTTTTTGCGATAATGTACTTCACGACTTTATTTTGTGATTACTTACAGTTAGCTTTTGGAAATTCTTTCTCATCTGCATTCTCATTCGTTGTTAGTAAGCACACACAAACACTACACATATTTTGTGAAAGTTCACTCGGAAATAACACTTTTCCGATTTACTAAACACAAGTGTTTAAGTTACTCCTATGTCCAGTCCCTGTCAATGTTTGGCTGTTCTTATATCAGTTTGGCACCTAATCTGAACTTCCTTTTTTTTCGCTCCCTTTTCGTTCATGTGTGTGTGTGTGTGTGTGTGTGTGTGTGTGTGTGTGCGTGTGTGTGTGTTTGTGTAAGTGTTTTATCTGTTTGTGTCGTCTTTCCTGTACAGTTCCTTTAATGTGTTAAATAGCGTGTCCTTGCATAGTGTAGTGTAGTCGTTTATAAATTTGTT
Source organism: Schistocerca nitens (assembly GCF_023898315.1). Lineage (NCBI taxonomy): Eukaryota > Metazoa > Arthropoda > Insecta > Orthoptera > Acrididae > Schistocerca > Schistocerca nitens. Next base: position 475,992,186 of record NC_064619.1, on the reverse strand, counting down.
TTCCTTCTACTAATGTCTTCTTTATCTGTAAATTTGTTTCTATTGTAATTGTGTAGTATAAACTGCGGCTGTATTTTAGTATTCTTAAATCTGCTTCCATTTTAGTTAGATCATGGTTGTGGGCTATTAAGTGATCAGCAAATATGGCATTGGAGCTCTTACTTTTTAAGCCTCTAAGTTTACTCGACTATCTTGTTTTAAAGCTTCTGTATGTCTGTCCATACAGGCTGGTCCATCGACAGTGACCGGACCAAATATCTCACGAATTAAGCAAGAAACGAAAAAACTACAAAGAACGAAACTCGTCTAGCTTGAAAGGGGGAAATCAGGTGGCGCTATGATTGGCCCGCTAGATGCCGCTGCCATAGGTCAAACGGATATCAATTGCGTTTTTTAAAACAGGAACCCCCATTTTTATTACATATTCGTATAGTACGTAAAGAAATATGTATGTTTTAGTTGGACCACTTTTTTCGCTTCACAAAGGTACACGTATCACATTGGAATAACCGAAATAAAATGTTCAAATGTACCTAAGTTCTGTATTTTTATTTAAAAAACCTACCTGTTACCAACCATGGTCTCCGAGCTGATAGTCCATGCTGCTGCAAACGTCGTCGAACTGTTCGTGCAGATGGTTGTTGTCTTGCAAACGTCCCCATCTGTTGACTCCGGGATCGAGACGTGGCTGCTCGATCCGTTACAGCCATGCGGGTAAGATGCCTGTCATCTCGACCGCTAGTGATACGAGGCCGTTGGGATCCAGCACGGCGTTCCGTATTACCCTCTTGAACCCACCGATTCCATATTCTGCTAACAGTCATTGGATCTCGACCAAGGCGAGCAGCAATGTCGTGATACGATAAACTGCAATCGCGATAGGCTACAATCCGATCTTTATCGAAGTCGGGAACGTGATGGTACGCATTTCTCCTCCTTACACGAGGCATCACAACAACGTTTCACCAGGCAACGCCGGTGAACTGCTGTTTGTGTATGAGAAATCGGTTGGAAACTTTTCTCATGTCAGCACGTTGTAGGTGTCGCCACCGGCGCCAACCTTGTGTGAATTCTCTGAAAGCTAATCATTTGCATATGACAGCATCTTCTTCCTGTCGGCCTAATTTCGCGTCTGTAGCACGCCATCTTCGAGGTGTAGCAATTTGAATGACCAGATGTGTAGCTACCAGTGAGCAATGATTTACATCAGTGGGGCAATTTGAAAGTTTGTGCTACACTGGGATTCGATTGCAGGTCTCCTGGTTGCTTGGTAAATCACTGACCACAATGCCGTTGGGAAAAAATGGTCACTGCAAGTTCACGGAATCACCGGTTAAGCGCTTTCGGGCTGGGCTAGTACTTGGATGGGTGACCATCCAGTCTGCCGTGCACTTTTGGCAGGCGTGGTGCACTCAGGCCTTGTGAGGCAAACTGAGGAGCTACTTGACTGAGAAATAGCGGCTTCGGTCTCGTTTACTGACATACGGCCGGGAGAGCGGTACATGTCCCTCCATATCCGCATCCACCGACGCCTGTGGGCTGAGAATGACGCGAGTCGGTCGGTACTGTTGGGCCTTCACGGCCTGTTCGGTCGGAGTTCAGTTTTTTTAAATGGACGGAATACCCTGTCACGCCTCCCCATTGATTTAAACTTGTTTTAAATCAGTGCCCACCAACAGCTAACGTCTTTATTTCATTTGTGTCTTGGTTCATAGCGGCTGCAGGATCTAAATAGTGTCCGTTCTTTCGGACACGTTCGAAAGACCAGACACCACATCCATGACGGAAATTAAGTCAGAAGACAAGTGAAGGCACCTTTAAAGATCTGAAAGTGCCGCAGACAAATATTACACCAAGCTGCAAAATACATGCTGCAACTTCATCACACTTCTATTCAAGTAATTAGCATCCACGAGCAAGCTGAGATACCAATCGTCCATAAAAAGATGGAGACAGTGACAGAATCAGAATGTAGAACGGAAAGAGAAAAGCCGTACCCCTCGTTGAACGGGGGTCACAAACATGCTATCCGACCTGCGCAGGCCTGTGACTGGCTCTTACATGGTGTCTCCAAAGTACGTCATAGCAGAAATGCCGTCACTCGACTAATCAGCCTGTAATGCATTGAGGAACCAAAGAAACTAGTGCTCCTGCCTAATACCGTGTAAGGCCCCCGCGAACACGCAGAAGTGCCGCAACACGGCGTGGCATGGACTCCAGAAATATCTGAAGTAGTACTGGAGGCAATTGGTACCATGACTCCTGCAGGGCTGTCCATAAATCCGTAAGAGTACGAAGGGGTGGAAATCTATTTTGGAAAACACGTTACAAGGCATCCCGGATGTACTCAATAATGTTCATGTCTCGGGAGTTTGATGGCCAGAGGCATAGTTTAAACTCAGAAGAGTGTTTCTGGAGTCACTCTGTAGCAATTCTGGACGTGTGGGATGTCGCATTGTCCTTCCGGAATTGCTCAAGTCCTTCGGAATGCACAATGGACATGAATGGATGCAGGCGACCAGCCAGGATGCTTACGTACGCGTCACCTGTCAGAGTCGTATCTAAACGTATCAGGGGTTCCACATCACTCCAACTACCACCGGATTCTTGATAATCACGGTACACTCGTGGAACGGTCGTACGGGAAAATCCCCACTTCATCGCAGCCTCGGAAATGCTGTGTCCCATAGCTCGTGCGCCAACTATAACACCATGTTCCGACTCACCCAAATCATGATAAACTGCCGTTGTAGCAGCAGCAAGCGATCTAACAACTGCGCCAGACAGTTGTCTTATATGGGCATTGCCGAACACAGGACCATATTCTGCCTTTTTACATATCTCTGTATTTGATTACGCATGCCTATACCAGTTTCTTTGGCGCTTCAGTGTATATATTCGCAACATACCTGCGAATCAGAACTTGCAGGAGAATGAATAATTTGAAAGTTAACATTTTAACGAACGATTTTCAGCCGTTCATTCCAATCAACAGGTCCCGCAATTCTTCTGCTGTTTCACTGAGAATAACAATGTTAGAAGGAATCTTATCACTGACAACCTTACAACCTGACTTTTAATGTAGCTCACGAATATTTCTTTAATTTCCTTATCGCTTCTTCGATGTACAGGCGTAGACCGACCTGTAGGAGCGAAATATTACACCCCTTTACGGTTTGTTAATTATTGCTTTGGGACCCTTTAATCACAACTAAATAAAACATAATTTTTTTGCCATCGGTGTTTCTCCTTTATTCTTCGCAAGGTATTTATTTGGTTTCCATTTATGACGTTGTATAAATAGTTTATAAACAGTTCTGGCACTTTTGTTTTTCTGTGATGCAGTAATAACTTAGGTTCTACTCACAGATTTCGTGCATGTTGATCTACATATATGTTGTGCTTGTGTTGCTTTGTTATAGCTGTTCTTCTTTTGATAATTGCCGTTCGAAGTTTCTTAGGCGTGACATAAAGGAATTTTAAAACACGGTACAGAGAACATATTAGATGCTGGAAGTACAAAACAAACCATTCCACGTTTTCAGAGCACTTAAAACACCACAACCACCATCACACAAACGTGGAAAAAGATATGAAAATAATCATAACAAACAACCACAACAAATGCCTTGCACAAATGCAGGAAAACCACTACATCCAGAAAGCCAATACCATACTGAGAAAAAACATGTGATTAATGACCAGACATACATCAATAGAGGCTTTCTTCTATACTTAAAAGAAATGATAAGATAAAATCCATTCCATTTGTCCTTGGAGCCATATTAAAACAAATACCTGTTTACACACACACACACACACACACACACACACACACACACACACGCACACACACAAACAGATCACAGACACTGCAAAAGCACATTCAGTAGCTGGCGGCTGCGTTCAACAGTTGACAACGAAATCCAAAAGAAACATCAAAACGTGCGTTCAAGTCCTAATACTGTGAAGTGTAAAAAATAAAATTACAAATGGTAATTATCAGAAGAAGAACAGCTAAAAACCAGGAACAGGAACACAGCATGTAGATCAACATCCACGAATTCTGTGAGTAGAACTTTAAATTATTGCTACATCACAAAAAAAACAAAAAGTGCCAGAACTGTTTATAACCTATGCACGTCATAAATGGACAAAATAGTACAATCAATATTACGTAAATATTCCAGGATACTGAAGATACCTTGCAAACAATAAAGGCGAAACGCGTATGACACAAAAATTGTGTTTTATTCGATTGTGATTAGACGATCGCAAAGTTATAATTATCACCATAGCGTCACGTTGTACGCTACTGACGGCGACAAGACTACAAAAGTGAAGACGTTGCTACATCTCTGTCTCAGACTTTTCTAAGACATGAACTACAGTCTTGGTCCTCCATTCTTAATGCTGAGTTTATGACATCGTTTAAGGTAAGAGTACAGCATTTAGCAGTGTCGGCCGTTTGCAACACAGATATCAACACATTTAGTCAAGTGTTGTCTGAGGCAGCAGCGGGCTATACTTTAACATTTGCTTATTGCAAGTTGGCTTCTACGTACGATGACATACAAATTGTGCAGAGGTTTGAGAGAGCAGGTTCGGCCGCGACATCCGCTCCGCCTCCTCTCACGCTGACAACATGGGCGCGCCCTCAAGGGCGGCTCGCGACCGTTATAAGAGGCGCTGAAGCCCTGGACCGCTCAGGCAGTGTGCCGACACGATGGCGCGTCTTCACGTCGTCCTGGCCCTCGCAGGCCTTGTGCTCGCTGTCCACGCGGAGCTTGCCGCCGCCGGTTTCTTTGCCCCTGCGGTGCTCGACGTGGACAGTCCAAAACAAAACGAGGAGGCCTTCCAAGACACCATGCGCTGCGTTCTCAGCCGTGACGACTACAAGTTCTGCGGCTCCAACTCTGTCTCCATTAAATGTAAGTTCTCTGTCATATCTCCTCCTGCAGGTAAAGATATACTGTTGATTTCAGTCCGAAAACTCGTTTCATGCATTTCTCCATGCCAGTCTATCTCTGCGCAGCTACTGAAATCTACATTTATTTCAACCTCTTTACTGTATTCGAGCCTTCCATAGTTTTTACCTTCTATTTCTTTCCATTACCAATTCCCGATTCCTTGATGCCTTTACGATATGTTGTATCAACAGTTCTCTTCATCTAGTCAACTTGTGCCATATATGTCTTTTCCCTTCGATTCGATTACCTGTCTTTAGTTATCCAATCTACTCATCTAATATTTAGCATTCCTCTGTATTACAACATTTCAAAAACTGCTGTGCTTCTCTTATCTCCAGCGATTCACTTAGCTACATTCAAATCTACGCTTCAGAAAAATAATTTAAGAAAAAAGACTAGGAACACATGGATTGGTGTTGGATTTTTACATAATTACCTGTTTCAAAAACTCTTTCCTGCTATTGCCAGTCTGTTTCTTATATCCTCTCTGTATCGTCCACCGTCATCTATTTTGAAACTTCCTGGCAGATTGAAATTGTGTGCGGGAGCGAGACCCGAACTCGGGACCATTGTATTTAGCAGGCAAGTAGAGCACTTGCCCGGAAAAGGCAGAGGTCTCGAGTTCGAGTCTCGGTCGGACACACAGTTTTAATCTGCCACTAAATTTCGTATTAGCACACACTCAGCTACAGACTGCAAATTTCATTCTTGTAATTTATTTTGTTGGCCAAACAGCAAAATTCATCCACTACTTTTAGTGTCTCGCTTGCTAATCTATTTTCCTCAGTGTCACCTCATTTGATTTAATTACTCAACACTCCCGTAGCTCTGTATTACTTTAGCTGACATTCAACTTATAATAACATTTTTTACTGAAGTCGGTATCCATTTCATTCAAATGACCAAAGAACTTTGCAGAATCACGTCATCATCAAATCTTAACATTTTTATTTCCTCTCTTTGAACTTCAATTCTTTTTCCAAATTTATCTTTGGTTTTCTTTACCACTTGCTAAATGTAGAGATTAAATAACGCAAGGGATTAGTTACAACCATTTCTCGATGTTATCTATACGACTTTTCCTTAGCAAAATGAATAATTTTGTTTACCTCATGTTACATTATTTCACTCTCTTCATCTCGTTGAGCTAGATCGTATCATATATATTCGTACTTGTAGTACTGTCATGGGTCTTGACTTTATGTCTATCTTGGCTATGGCATTGTGTTCACCATGCTGTTTACAGAACAAGAGGAGCAGTCCAGTTTCATTACTGTTATCCCAGGTTCAACGTTATATACATATGGTTTTGTGCTGTTTACCGTTACTGACTTTATCAGAAATACAGTTCATCTTGTCACCACTTATCACAAATTCCGTCTAAATCTAACTTCAACCTACCCATTTCTCTTCTGAAGCTCTCTAGCTCACCTACTTCATTAAGGGATCTAACGTTTCTCACTCCTGCCCGAAGAGCGCCAGAGTTGATTTTTCTGGCTACGACATTCTCCTGCCTGCCCGTAAATCCGAATGAGAGTCTGCTGTCCATCACAAATACCTTTACCCAAGTGGATATAATCAGCATTAAGGCATACAATAGATTTGTCCTCTTCGGGAAAAATAACGTCTGCAGCTTGCCCTTGATTTCAACCGTTCACATTACCAATCTAGGAAGCCTATGCAGGTTAATGTTACAACAGTCGCTCAGTCAGTCATTCATACTGCTGCCCTTGCAGTTACTGAAAAGGCAGCTCCCCTTTTCAGGAAACGTGTGTTAGTCTGACTCTCCACACATTTCTGTGTTTGTTTTCAAATTAGTTTGTACACTTTATTTGGACAGATGATGATGAAGTCCCCAAAATCCTCCCTGAAGAAATAAGAAAAGCTATAAACGAGATGCAGAACGGTAAAGCAGGGGGTCATGATGGTCTGACAATTAACATACGAAAGCTTACAGGGGAGGAAACATAGAAACATCTGGCTAAAGTACACTACTGGTCATTAAAATTGCTACACCAAGAAGAAATGCAGATGATAAACGGGTATTCATTGGACAAATATATTATACTAGAACTGACATGTGTTTACATTTTCACAAAATTGGGGTACATAGATCCTGAGAAATCAGTACCCAGAGCAACCACCTCTAGCCGTAATAACGGTCTTGAGACGCCTGGGCACTGAGTCAAACAGAGCTGTACAGGTACAGCTGCCCATGCAGCTTCAACACGATACCACAGGTCATCAAGAGTAGTGACTGGCGTATCGTGACGAACCAGTTGCTCGGCCACCATTGACAAGACGTTTTCAATTGGTGAGAGATCTGGAGAATGTGCTGGCCAGGGCAGCAGTCGAGCATTTTCTGTATCCAGAAAGGCCCGTACAGGACCTGCAACATGCGGTCAGGCATTATCCTGCTGAAATGTAGGGTTTCGCAGGGATCGAATGAAAGTTAGAGCCACGGGTCGTAACATATCTGAAATGTAACGTCCACTGTTCAAAGTGCGTCATTGCGAACAAGAGGCGACCGAGACGTGTAGCCAATGGCACCCCATACCATCACGCCGTGTGATACGTCAGTATGGCGATGACCAATGCACGCTTCCAATGTGCGTTCACCGCGATGTCGCCAAACACAGATGCGACCATCATGATGCTGTAAACAGAACCTGGATTCATCCGAAAAAATGACGTTTTGCTATTCATGCACCCAGGTTCGTCGTTGAGTACACCATCGCAGACGCTCCTGACTGTGATGCAGCGTCAAGGGTAACCGCAGCCATGGTCTCCGAGCTGATGGTTGTTGTCTTGCAAACGTCCCCATCTGTTGACTCCGGGATCGAGACGTGGCTGCACGATCCGTTACAGCCATGCGGATAAGATGCCTGTCATCTTGACTGCTAGTGATACGAGGTTGTTGGGATCCAGCACGGCGTTCCGTATTACCCTCCTGAACCCACCGATTCCATATTCTGCTAACAGTCATTGGATCTCGACCAACGCGAGCAACAGTGTCGCGACACGATAAACCGCAATCGCGATATGCTACAATACGACCTTTATCAAAGTCGGAAACGTGATGGTACGCATTTCTCCTCCTTATACGAGGCATCACAACAACGTTTCACCAGGCAACGCTGGTCAACTGCTGTTTGTGTATGAAAAATTGGCCGGAAACTTTCCTCATGTCAGCACGTTGTAGGTGTCGCCACCGGCGCGAACCTTATGTGAATGCTCTGAAAAGCTAATCATTTGCATATCACAGCATCTTCTTCCTGTCGGTTAAATTTCGCGTCTGTAGCACGTCATCTTCGTGGTGTAGCAATTTTAATGGCAAGTAGTGTATATACTTCGTGTATATAGAATGGCAGCTTCCCAACCTGCTGGAACAAAGCAAACATAATCATACTACATAAGAAGGGAAGTATTCACGATCTGAAGAACTACCGCATTAGCTTACTTTCTGTTATATGTAAAGTGTTTACTAAAGTCCTGATAAATCGCATTAAAATGGTAGTAGAAACTGCACAGCCCATAGAACAAGCTGGATTCCGCAGTGGTTTCAATACAATTGACCATATAAACACACTGCGTGAGGTAATTAGTCGAGCCAATGAGTATGAAACGCTACTATGCACAGCCTTCATTGACCTCGAAAAAGCCTTTGACTCTGTCAGCCACATTGCAGCCATACAAGCACTGGCCGAGCAACGAGTGGAAAAAAAAACATATTGTGCAACATTTGTGACACGTCTGTAGCATCTATCAACATAGGAAAAAACAAGTGTGTATTTCCCATTGGATAAGGAGAAAAGCAGGGCGATTCTATATCCTCGAAGTTATTTATAGCAGTTCTCGAGATGGCTATGTCCAAAATTGTTTGGAACAACAGAGGAATGAGGATAAATGGTAAAAGGCTCCCCAACTTGAGATTTGCTGACGGTATAGTGGTCCCAGCTAACAGTAAGATGGAAATTCAGTCCTCTATAAAAGACTTAACAGATCGTTGTCAGGCAGTTGGACTTAAAATAAATCACTCCACAACTAAGATTATGCGTAATAAGTGGGTAGTTGCAGGACAAGTAACACTGAACGGCAACATCCTAACCAATGTTACAGAATACTTTTATCTGGGGTAATTAATAGACACAAAAAGGGATTTGAAATCTGAAATTTTTCGTCGAATTAAACTGGGTTGGAGGGCTTACGGAAGGAATGCAATAGTTTTCAAATCTAACATGCCAGTCTACTTAAAGAAGACAGTCTTTGATCAGTGTGTACTACCGGTTTTAACGTACGGGTGTGAAACTTGGACTTTAAATGAATTTTTCAAAAGGAAACTTAGAACTGCTCAGAGAGCTATGGAAAGGTCAATGTTAGGTCTCACTAAGAAAGATCAACAAAAAGTGAAGACATTCGAAAAATAACAGGAGTAAAAGATATTATAGAACGGGTTAAGACTCTAAAATGGCAGTGGGCAGGACATAGTGTACGAACGAAGGACAAAATCAGTTTTAGAGTGGAGTCCCAGAGAAAAACGAAGACTACCAGGAAGACCAAATGATCACTGGGATAAGGAACTCAGGAAAGTTGCAGGCTTCAACTGGCAGAAGACAGCAGCGGACAGAGATGCATGGAGAAACCTCTTAAATATGTATTTAATAACTTACAGAGGCAACATCTTGTATAGACTGAATTAGCTGAACCATAAATAAATTTGGACGTCAGCGATTTTGGAGTTCATATAGTGTCATAGAAGATTCTTCTGCTGATTTGTACATTTTACAACGATGCTAAAATTTTCCGCTGATGGAAGACTGGAACATTATAATTTCATGGATAAATACATTACCATAGTTCAACGTTCTAGTGTAAATCCGTGGGTAGTCGTGGATTCACTTTAAAACTTCAATTTGTTGGTAACCTGATGGTCTGTATTTCAAATGAACGTGGATTTTATAAAGTTCGGCTCTTGTGATATATATTGCGGCAGCTGGCATGCGAATAAAGCGAGTTCGAGTCAGGCCTATGTCACTAATGAATTTTCAAATGAGATTCTCAGTAATTAATGTTCTCTTAGTTATTAATTATTCGATTTGTTTGATGCTTTGTTCTGGTAATGACTTTCCACATGATTCTTTCCTCATTAATTCTTTCTAGACCATTTTTATTTTGCGATGGAGAGTGTTGTCAGACTGTCGTCTCTAGTCAGAACTGTAACAGAAGTTTAATATATTTTCTTGTATCATTTTTAATTGATGGCATTCACTTATTGTGAGCTGCAGCCTTCTTCATAAATTAAAAAATACAAGAAACAAAAATAAAAAAGAAGATACCGAAAAATTAAGGACTTTCCAAATTTTTTAAGGTGCAACATGTACACTGTTCGACATAACACCTGGTCGGCGCGCGGCCGCCGCAGTCTGAGTGCGCGCCGATCACGACATGGGACAAATAAACTGGCCACGCAGATAATACCCTGTTTCCGGCTATCTGCACAATCGGACAACATTGTAGGCTGCAGCAATTTCTGGAGGAAGTCTTGTCTTCTGCTACTGCTGTTCTGCGACATCTGCACCTGTGATCTAGCAGTACACTGGGTATTATCTGAATTACTGTTACTCAAGAGTAGGTGGGGCTGTTATCACGTAGTGGTGGATTGTCGAGGCGCTGGTGGTGGCCAGGGGTAATTAGGAAAACCCCGCTGCATCTGTTATTTAGTCTGAACTACAGAACTGAAGTGCTGCGACGCCACCACATACGCCCTCCGCAGCCGCGTGGTCTGTCTGTGGTGTCGCTGACATCGGAAGATCATGTCGGCGAGATGGCTGTTTGACTCGTGTGTCCTATTTTCTGACGCTGTTTAACCAGTGCGTGCCTTAGTATGCTCTATGTGGCGCTGTGTGAGCAGTGCCAGGGCCAGGGCCACGAATATCTGCTGAATACTCGTAGGCGTCCACCGCTGCCAGGTAAGAAGCTCGCCCTGGTGGAGCTGGATGTCAGCAGTACCGCTCTGGCTGTGAACTGCTGCTCTCCAGGGCAGGGGCTCGGCTGCTACCATGGAGCCTGGGGATGGCTCGTGTCGTTTTGATTCAACACGTGCGGACTTAGAATTGCGAACTGGTCTGGTAGAGATGCCTGCCTGGACCGGCGTTGGCTGCTGCACGACCCATAACAGAGACATGCGTGGACCCGATTTCGTGGAGGATGCTACCAGACTGCGAGTAACTGTGCTAGAATCAGAGGGTTAATAGCACCAAGTAATAATGCGGACGAGATCGAATCACGCTATTGTCCTTCTAGACATGCTTGAACTACAGAGAACATGAGCCGTATACCTCCTTCCTGGTTGAATGACTGGAACTGATCGGCTGTCGGACCCCCAGCGTTTTATAGGCGCTGCTCATGCATGGTTGTTTACACCTTTGGGCGGGTTTAGTGACATCTCTGAACAGTCAAAGGGACTGTGTCTGTGATACAATATCCACAATGAACGTCTATCTTCAGGAGTTCTTGGAAGCCAGGTGATGCAAAACTTTTGTTTGATGTGTGTAGCTTGGTATTCGTAAGTAGACATGTTGTGTAAGGTTTCTCGTCAGCTTTTGTTAAAAAATTTCTTCTAGCTATTAGCACCCCATTAAATAAAACGGAAAACGAGAACATTAGGGGCACTGGTCTGCGCTACGGTAAGAAATGACCACAAACACCGCCACTGCATCACAAGACATGCGGAATCAGTGACCTAACGAAACACTGCTGGGGACAGCTCTCTCTCATCGCAGTACTGGTCGCTGAGCGTCATACAGTAACATTATGCATGAGAAAGGTTTCTACTTATGAGAAGTACCAAAACTAAATTTTCTGTCTCAGTGTGTCATCTTATATGAGGCTTATGTAGCGTAACTCGTCGAGGTGGAAATGCCAAGTGAATTCAACGGAACAATTCAGGCGCACACGCAGAGGTAAAGTGACCATCACAGAGACGCCATATATTTGCAGCGATGTTGTCAGCTGTTAACCGTGCGAGAAACTGCTGTGAAGCAAAGTGCTTATTGTGCTCGTCTTACGTGCGCTCTCAGATCAGAGGCGTGAGCGCCTGATGCCTTCCAATGTCACCCTTCGGGCTATCTACATTTAAGGCATTCAGTTATATGTAATCTAGAATTCCTCATTTGTGATATTTTCCTGCGTGGAAGGGAGCTGTTAAAGCCGGTGTTATACAGGGCGTGTCAAAAAGAATTATCTGATTTAAAATAATCATAACTATTATGTTATGTGAAATATGTGTCTGAATAACGTACTGTTGGAAAGAGCAAACTCTTGACGTTTACATGGTCCCCGCTAGATAGCAGCAGTGTGCTCCCACTTCAGTTCTAGTAAAAATGGTGACGGAACGACAGAAAGCATTTTGTTTAGACTGTTTTGCACAATGCGGGTCAGTAATAACTGTTCAGCTTAACTTTCGTACTAGGAATGTTGTGGATCCTCCTACAGCACAGAGTATTAGACGCTGGCATGAAGATTTCAGAGAAACAGGCTGTTTGTGTGAAGACAAATCGCAGGGCCGTCCCCCAGTGTTCAAAATGGTTCAGATGGCTCTGAGCACTATGGGACTTAACATCTATGGTCATCAGTCCCCTAGAACTTAGAACTACTTAAACCGAACTAACCTAAGGACAACACACTACACCCAGTCATCACGAGGCAGAGAAAATCCCTGACCCCGCCGGGAATCGAACCCGGGAACCCGGGCGTGGGAAGCGAGAACGCTACCGCACGACGACGAGCTGCGGACGTCCCCGAGTGTCTTATACAGACGTCGGACTAGTCCGCCATAGTTTCACAAGGAGACCGCAGAAATCCGTTCGCCGTGTAGCTCGACAGCTCATCATACCCCTGACATCCGTCGGGCGTGTGTTGCATCCACGTTTACACATGAAACAAAACAAAATTCAGCTACTGCAAGCTCTTCGTGAAGGTGACAAACGTGTGGAATTCTGTAATTTCGTTCTTTGAAAGACGGAGGATGAAAGTATTCTTCCATTTAAATGGAAAGGCGAATCGTCATAACGTGGGGTACGGAACAGTCACATCAAGTTGTACAACACGAGAGAGACTCTCCAAAATTTAATGTGTTTGTGCAGTTTCATGGGAAAAGGCGTATGGTTCATTTTTCTTTGTCGAGAACAGTGCTACAGGAACCACATATCTCGATATAGTCGAGAATTTTTTTCCCACAGTTGAAGACTGCTTCGAGGTACTTCATTTACCAACAGGATTGGGCGCCGCCACACTGGCACCTGGAAGTGCGGGAATTCTTAAATCAAAGGATTACCGAACGATGGATCAGTCGGAGTGGACAGATTCAGTCTTACGTTAGTGGGATCCAACGTTACCGGACCTGACTGTGTGTGATTATTTCTTGTGGGGGGGGGGGGAGGGTCTGTAAAAGGCTCTGTTTATGTGCCACCATTACAGACAACAATGAATGAACTGAGACATCGCATAACAGCAGCTGAAGAAGCTGTAACTCAAGACATGCTCTCTGCAGTGTGGGAACAATTATAATACCGCATTGAAATATGCCGTGGATATCAAGAGGAGGCATGTTGAACGCCTATGAAAAGGTACCAAAAAAAACTTTTTCAGTTTCCCGTTCACAAAAAACAAAATTCATTGTATATGTTTATTAGTTTCGAAAAATATAGACGTACCAAATCGGATGATTCTTTTTGATACACCCTGTATAACGTCAGTGCAGGTATAGCGAAGCTTGTGATATTAGTTTCTGCTTATGCAGCATACAGTATGATGATTACATGATGATTACAATTTCTCCAAAATACAAGCAAATAAAGCACTTACATTGATAGTTTGCAATGAACCCACCAGGATAGCCGAGAGCGCTGACGCGCTTCTTCCTGGACTCGGGTAGGCGCGCCGGCCCCGGATCGAATCCGCCCGGCGGATTAACGATGACGGCCGGTGTGCTGGCCACCCTGGATGTGGTTTCTAGGCGGTTTTCCACATCCAACTAGGTGAATACCTGGCTGGTCCCCACGTCCCGCCTCAATTACACGATTCACAGCCATTTGAAACACATTCATACTATTTCACGACGACGCAGACAGCTTGGGTACACTAATTCCTTCCCGGGGGGTACGGGGTGGCGGCAGGAAGGGCATCCGGCCACCCCTTAAAATTAAAATGCCAATTCCGGTTAACCATGGCCGACCCTGCTAACCGCACGACAAGGCGAAAGCGATAGAAAACTGACAGAATTGACAGTTTGCAATAAAAGCTTATTTCAAAAGAATAAAAGGTAATTGACATTAATCTGGCACCACACAGGCACAGAAACTAAACTGTAGATGCGGCCAATGTGCAATTCTGCAGCTTAATACGTTTTTCACATTGAGATCTATACATATAACACGTAGCGTACTGACTAGCCTGTTCAATGATTTGGTATTGTTCCCCTCTCGTTTGATCCCTATATGAATCCGAATCCGAATCCATGTCACTGCTAGTTCATTCGAATCTTCCCAATGACTTTTATCAGGTGCTGTTGCTTGGTATTGGTAGTCACTATTCCTGCTCCCACGAGGTACTGGATCAAGGTTGCCAGAAAACTTGTGAAATGTATCCGCAATCGAAAGTCATAACTGAAACACGCTTTTAACAATACGGAAGTTTCATGTTAGTTTACATAGCTACGTAAATAAAAGCCAGAAAAAACCCTAGTTCATCCATTAGAATAACTACTTCGAAAAGCAGCGAAACAAAACTATCGAACCTAGTCTTCCACTTACAGTTGTAACACTATAACCAGCATCTGAGTTAGTGCGAAAGAATGGTCGTGGTCACAAATTCGAAGCTACTTGTAGCTGTGGCACAGCTACGAAACCCGATTCTTCTCGCCTGTATCGTAGTCAAGACATTGCAGCGTCTTGGCCATTGTTTGCCTACCTTCTTGTTACAACACTGGGATGTTGTAACCAGGATGGAGTAATGCGTATAGCAATAACGAAGTATTAATATTGGAGGGTGTGTGACTTTATTTTTGTACATTATGTTTATTTCTTTGATATATTTATGATACAGTTGCTTTTGTCAGTTCCCTCATGTTAACCAGAATTATTTTTATTTGTAATATATTGAGTATATGTATTTAAGGATTTGAACAAGTAGTTAATGCAGTCATGAACATTATTTATCTTTTAAAATAATAAAGTTTGACCTGATTTGACTGGAAATTATTTAAATACATTTTCACAGCCACTGAGAAATTCTGCTATCTCCAGTATTTATTTTATTGAAATAAGATTGTAACAATAATAAACATTTTGTACATTTAAAAAAATTTCATTTCATAATGTCATATGGGATTATTTTTTGGAGTAATTCATCAAGCCAAGCTATAGTTTTCCGGGCACAAAAACGTGCAATAAGAGTTATATGTGGTGTGAACTCAAGAACATCCTGCAGAAGCCTGTTTAGGGAACTAGGGATACTAACTACTGATTCCCAATATATTTATTCTTTAGTAAAATTTGTCAGTAAAAATATATCACTTTTTCAAACTAACAGCTCAATTCATGGAATCAATACTAGAAATAAGAATAATATTCACAAGGATTTAAAGTCACTTAGTCTTGTACAAAAAGGTGTGCATTATTCAGGAACACACATTTTCAATAACTTGCCAGCAGCCATAAAAAGCTTAACAGCCAATGAAATTCAGGTTAATAGAAGCCTAAAGGATTTATTGGTGGCCAGCTCCTTTATTCCAATGATGAATTTCTCAGTAGAACCAACTGATTTGTGTATATTTGAGAACAATATAACTTTTGCACAATTTCAGTGCAGCAATGTGTTCATTGTAAATAAGTGTGTGTGTGTGTGTGTGTGTGTGTGTGAAAGAGAGAGAGAGAGAGAGAGAGAGAGAGAGAGAGAGAGAGTGTGTGTGTGTGTGTGTGTGTGTGTGTGTGTGTACACCATTTCAGTGCAGTAATGTGTTCATTGTAAATAAGTATTATAGTAGTTGTACTACACATTTATTATCTGATAAATAAATTAAAAAACTTTTTTATTTTAAATTCAGTGCATTAGTATTTTTAAAATGATTCTTTCATATAGTGTTCATTAAAAATGACGATCATTCAACTTAGGACCTGTGGAATGGCACATTAGCTTATTTGTTTGAGTTGTAAATATTTGTCATGTATTGTTGTTTTTCTGACATGTTCTACATCCTGTAGGACCTCCTCACTACGGATCAATTGGAATGAAAGTAAATCTAATCTGATCGAATCAGTGAAATTCGAGTGTGGGACTGATTTATGCTGATAAATTAACTTGTCTTCTCCTTGTCATCTGTCGTGGCCACAAATTCGTAGCTATCTTGCGGTTGTGGCAGAGTTACGAAAACTGATTCTTCTCGCCGGTAGCGTGGTCACGACATTGAAGCATCTTAGACATTGTTTGGCTACCGTGTTGCTTGACAGTGATTTTCGGGCGTGGGACTGATTCATCCTGTCAAATTCGCTTGAAATTTTGTTGTCATCTCCATGAAATATTCTGAATAATTCCCACTTAAGATATCACGTAGAGTTACTAAAGTAAATGTTTTTGATTCCAAGAACGTTGTTTCAGGCGTAAGCTACCCCTACTCGCATCTTTCACGTTGCAAGCTAGCTGCTTCAGCTTCGATTATGGCAATGAGATGGTGTTTAATGCAGCAGTGCTTTGTCCACCTAGTTGTAAAGTGCTCACTTTCGAAAATGGTAGCTGCTTTCAAAATCAGTTCCAATGTTGCGGCAGAATTTGTGCTTATCACTAACTTTCACTACTATATTAATTGAGCTGCTAACTGTCACAAGTAAGTGATGAATTTTAACCCTCCTTGTCATGTCCTCTGGCAACCTCTCAGGGGAGCCATACACATCTGATTCGTGAATACGAAGCTACATCACTAATAATACAAGAGAAAGACTCTTAAGAGAGTCAAAGCAGCTATCAGTGACGGATCTGAATTTTATTCATCATAGCGATATCAGACAAGACGGGAAAAATGTATGGAAGCAATGAACAAGCTTATGGAGGTGAAAACCAAATGAACGTGAACAATTGCACGTTTGCCAATTTCTTGTGTTTTGTTTCTGTTTCAATAGCCTTACATTCAATTTTCTTTTTGTGAATTCTCGGTTTGATTTATTACTCAGTGTCATCGATGTGGTAGTCTATCATCCATAACATCTCCGGATATTGATGGTGTTCCTTATATTCAATTGTTTATGACACAGTGTCAGTTAGACCGTCAGCGAGAGCGCATCGCTAGCTCCTGCTACTACTAAGGCGAGTACACCGTTTGCTTCTTACATATTTTACAAACAGCAGCAACTTATTTTCAGTTATCTGTGTAATTACTAGTTTATTTTTGTAATTTCTTGCGTGTTCGAGTGCTTACTAGGTAGAACCTTTTATTTCAATAACAGTGTAGTGTACAGTACCGCCATTGCTATCGACCGTTGTATCGACTCTCGTATCGTGCAGGCTTGTATGTTTGGTTAGAGCAGCTCAGTCAGTGTCAGTTAGACCGTCAGCGAGAGCGCATCGCTAGCTCCTGCTACTACTAAGGCGAGTACACCGTTTGCTTCTTACATATTTTACAAACAGCAGCAACTTATTTTCAGTTATCTGTGTAATTACTAGTTTATTTTTGTAATTTCTTGCGTGTTCGAGTGCTTACTAGGTAGAACCTTTTATTTCAATAACAGTGTTTTTGTACTTATTTGCTGCGCTTAGCTTTTAAATAGTTTTTCTGGGAAAACCTAGCGTAGTTTTCGCGTCTCGTATTTCAGTGAGTGTTTCTTGATTATCAGAGTAGCTCATCAGAAGATTATCTTGGGAATTTGTCACCGTATAGAGTAGGGTAAACATAGTCATGTGTAGGGACTGTGGTTGTTGTGAGCGGACGCAAGGAGAATTGGCCACTCTTCGGGGACAGGTGGAGGCTTTGTCTGTTAGGCTCATCGAGCTCGAGGCGCAGGCGTCGGCTCGTAGTGGCGTTGGGGCAACTGTGGTGAGACCTATGCCTACTTCGGTGGCCTTGGAATCACATGGAACCCCTGATGTCGCTGCGTCTTCCGGCAGTGAGCATCTTACCGGTCAGCCATCACTCCAGGGTGAATGGCGGACAGTGGTGGGCTCGCGCGTGCCTGGCCGAAAGGCGAAGGTGGGATCTGGCCGCGTGGCGGCTGCCTTACCCCTTTCCAACAGGTACGGGGTGCTTCCTAGTGGTGATGACATCGTTTCCGAGCCACCACAGGATGCCTCGCCTGTTGGGCCAGTGGCCGATTCTCCGGCAAGGTCCCGACAGTCACAGAGGGCGGGCCTATTAGTTATAGGGAGCTCCAACGTTAGGCGGGTTATGGAGCCCCTCAGGAAAATAGCGGGTAGGTCGGGGAAGAATGCCAGTGTGCACTCGGTGTGCTTGCCGGGGGGTCTCGTCCGTAATGTGGAGGAGGCCCTTCCGGCAGCTATTGAACGCACTGGGTGTGACCGGCTGCAGATAGTAGCACATGTCGGAACGAATGACGCCTGCCGCTTGGGTTCTGAGGCCATCCTTGGTTCCTTCCGGCGGCTGGCTGATTTGGTGAAGACAACCAGCATCGCACGCGGAGTGCAAGCTGAGCTTAATATCTGCAGCATAGTGCCCAGAGTCGATCGCGGTCCTCTGGTTTGGAGCCGTGTGGAGGGTCTAAACCAGAGGCTCAGACGACTCTGCGACTATAATGGTTGCAAATTCATCGACCTCCGTTATTGGGTGGAGAACTGTAGGGCCCCCCTAGACAGGTCAGGCGTGCACTACACACCGGAAGCAGCTACTAGGGTAGCAGAGTACGTGTGGCGTGCACACGGGGGTTTTTTAGGTTAGAGGGACCCCCCCTTGGGCGAAACGATAAAATACCTGACGGCTTACCAGAGAGAACATTATCATCGTTCATAAAGAACGTCCGTCCTCAGAGACCAAAAACAGGAAAAGTTAACGTAATATTGGTAAACTGCAGGAGTATCCAGGGCAAGGTTCCTGAATTAGTATCTCTTATTGAAGGAAATAGTGCGCATATAGTATTAGGAACGGAAAGTTGGTTAAAACCGGAAGTGAACAGTAACGAAATCCTAGACACAGAATGGAATATATACCGCAAGGATAGGATAAACGCCAATGGTGGAGGAGTATTTATAGCAGTAAAGAATCCAATAATATCCAGTGAAGTTATTAGCGAATGCGAATGTGAAATAATCTGGGTTAAGTTAAGTATCAAAGGTGGGTCAGATATGATAGTCGGATGCTTCTATAGGCCACCTGCATCAGCAACCGTAGTAGTTGAGCGCCTCAGAGAGAACCTGCAGAACGTCGTGAAGAAGTTTCGTGATCATACTATTGTAATAGGGGGAGACTTCAATCTACCAGGTATAGAATGGGATAGTCACACAATCAGAACTGGAGCCAGGGACAGAGACTCTTGTGACATTATCCTGACTGCCTTGTCCGAGAATTACTTCGAGCAGATAGTTAGAGAACCAACTCGTGAAGCTAACGTTTTAGACCTCATAGCAACAAATAGACCGGAACTTTTCGACTCCGTGAATGTAGAAGAGGGTATCAGTGATCATAAGTCAGTGGTTGCATCAATGACTACAAGTGTAATAAGAAATGCCAAGAAAGGAAGGAAAATCTATTTGCTTAACAAGAGTGATAGGGCACAAATCGCAGAATATCTGAGTGACCACCATCAAACGTTCATTTCTGAGGAAGAGGATGTGGAACAAAAATGGAAAAAATTCAGAAACATCGTCCAGTACGCCTTAGATAAGTTCGTACCGACTAAGGTCCAAAGCGAGGGGAAAGATCCACCGTGGTATAACAATCATGTACGAAAGGTACTACGGAAACAAAGAAAGCTTCACCATAGGCTTAAGAGTAGTCGAATCATAGCTGATAAGGAAAAGCTGAACGAAGCGAAAAAGAGCGTAAAGAGAGCAATGAGAGAAGCATTCAACGAATTCGAACATAAAACATTGGCAAACAATCTAAACAAGAACCCTAAAAAGTTTTGGTCATATGTAAAATCGGTAAGCGGATCTAAATCCCCTATTCAGTCACTCGTTGACCACGATGGCACCGAAACAGAGGACGACCGAAGAAAGGCAGAAATACTGAATTCAGTGTTCCGAAACTGTTTCACTGCGGAAAATCGTAACACGGTCCCTGACTTCAGCCGTCGCACGGACGCCAAAATGGAAAATATTGAAATAAACGATATCGGAATTGAAAAACAACTGCTATCACTTAGTAGCGGAAAAGCATCCGGACCAGACGAGATACCCTTAAGATTCTACAGTGATTATGCTAAAGAACTTGCCCCCTTTCTATCAGCAATTTATCGTAGATCTCTGGAAGAACGTAAAGTACCTAGCGACTGGAAGAAAGCACAGGTCGTTCCCATTTTCAAGAAGGGTCATAAATCAGATGCGAATAATTATAGGCCTATTTCACTTACGTCAATCTGTTGTAGAATAATGGAACATGTTTTGTGTTCTCGTATTATGACGTTCTTAGATAATACAAATCTCCTTCATCATAACCAACATGGATTCCGCAAACAGAGATCATGTGAAACCCAGCTCGCCCTATTTGCCCAAGAAATTCACAGTGCCGTAGACACTGGCGAGCAGATTGATGCCATATTCCTGGACTTCAGGAAGGCATTTGATACGGTTCCGCACTTACGTTTAGTGAAAAAAATACGTGCTTACGGAATATCGGACCAGGTTTGTGATTGGATTCAGGATTTCCTAGAAGAAAGAACACAACATGTCATTCTTAACGGTTCAAAATCTGCAGATGTAGAGGTAATTTCGGGAGTACCGCAAGGAAGCGTGATAGGACCTTTATTGTTTACAATATACATAAATGACTTAGTTGACAACATCGGTAGCTCCGTGAGGCTATTTGCAGATGACACGGTTGTCTACAAGAAAGTAGCAACATCAGAAGACTCGTACGTACTCCAGGAAGACCTGCAGAGGATTAATGAATGGTGCGACAGCTGGCAGCTTTCCCTAAACGTAGATAAATGTAATATAATGCGCATACATAGGGGCAGAAATCCATTCCAGTACGATTATGCCATAGGTGGTAAATCATTGGAAGCGGTAACGACCGTAAAATACTTAGGAGTTACTATCCGGAGCGATCTGAAGTGGAATGATCACATAAAACAAATAGTGGGAAAAGCAGGCGCCAGGTTGAGATTCATAGGAAGAATTCTAAGAAAATGTGACTCATCGACGAAAGAAGTAGCTTACAAAACGCTTGTTCGTCCGATTCTTGAGTATTGCTCATCAGTATGGGACCCTTACCAGGTTGGATTAATAGAAGAGATAGACATGATCCAGCGAAAAGCAGCGCGATTCGTCATGGGGACATTTAGTCAGCGCGAGAGCGTTACGGAGATGCTGAACAAGCTCCAGTGGCGGACACTTCAAGAAAGGCGTTACGCAATACGGAGAGGTTTATTATCGAAATTACGAGAGAGCACATTCCGGGAAGAGATGGGCAACATATTACTACCGCCCACATATATCTCGCGTAATGATCACAACGAAAAGATCCGAGAAATTAGAGCAAATACGGAGACTTACAAGCAGTCGTTCTTCCCACGCACAATTCGTGAATGGAACAGGGAAGGGGGGATCAGATAGTGGTACAATAAGTACCCTCCGCCACACACCGTAAGGTGGCTCGCGGAGTATAGATGTAGATGTAGATGTAGAAGACGGGACTAACGTACAATTCGTTTGAGGTCAACAGTGTGCATACCCTCAAAGTTTCGTGACATGTTGGACAAGGAATTTTTGTACATATTTTTGTTTTATTAGAGAAAGCTTTCACCCAAGCCAAAGAAGATAAGTGTGCAACTCATCTGTTTGCTGGAGCAGGTTGTGGACAGCGGTGAGGACGTTGTGAACTGTCCATGGAGTTCTTTGTATTGCTAATGCAGTTAAGATTTGGCAACGATGCTGACAATATGTGAGACTTCGTGATCGTTCATTCACTTTCGGGATTGGTGCTGAATGATCATCCTTAATTCTCGTAATATTCTCCTTTTATAGTGATGAAGAAATGTGAATAGTCTTCGTACGACATCGGGATCGTAAATTCTATTTTTGACCTTAGGACTGTCATTTCACGCTCAAATTTCAACCAGTTTCGTATTTTATGTTGTGAAATATCTGCATTAACTAACACCAGGGCAATAGCGTACAACTAAATAAGCAGTGTCATGTTTTCTCCATGGCACCATGCTTGTCTCTTGATCTAAGGCAAGGGTAGACCTCGTTGGGCTACCGATGTGTATCGCTTCAATTTTTTCTTTGTAATCTGCAAATAGAACGTAAATTTGTAACAAAATGCTAAGAAAACCTCTGCATTATGCCAACTGAAAGATCAGGTTATTTTTGTTTATTTTTATTTTTAATTGGTCAGCCTTCTTCCATGTTGTTGTGGTCTTCCGTCCTGAGACTGGTTTGATGCAGCTCTCCATGCTACTCTATCCTGTGCAAAGTACTTCATCTCCCAGTACCTACTGCAACCTACATCCTTCTGAATCTGCTTAGTGTATTGATCTCTTGGTCTCCCTCTACGATTTTTACCCTCCACGCTGCCCTCCAATGCTAAATTTGTGATCCCTTGATGCCTCAAAACATGTCCTACCAACCGATCCTTTCTTCTAGTCAAGTTGTGCCACAAACTTCTCTTCTCCCCAATCCTATTCAATACCTCCTCATTAGTTACGTGATCTACCCACCTTATTTTCAGCATTCTTCTGTAGCACCAAATTTCGAAAGCTTCTATTCTCTTCTTGTCCAAACTATATATCGTCCATGTTTCACTTCCTACTCCTACTCCTACTCCGAATTTTTCTTTTGTTTCCTTTACTGCTTGCTCAATATACAGATTGAATAACATCGGGGAGAGGCTACAACCCTGTCTCACTCCTTTCCCAACCACTGATTCCCTTTCATGCCCCTCAACTCTTATAACTGCCATCTGGTTTCTGTACAAATTGTAAATAGCCTTTCGCTCCTTGTGTTTTACCCCTGCCACCTTCAGAATTTGAAAGAGAGTATTCCAGTTAACGTTGTCAAAAGCTTTCTCTAAGTCTACAAATGCTAGAAACGTAGGTTTGCCTTTTCTTAATCTTTCTTCTAAGATAAGTCGTAAGGTTAGTATTGCCTCACGTGTTCCAACATTTCTACGGAATCCAAACTGATCTTCCCCGAGGTCCGCTTCTACCAGTTTTTCCATTCGTCTGTAAAGAATTCGCGTTAGTATTTTGCAGCTGTGACTTATTGAACTGATAGTTCGGTAATTTTCACATCTGTCAACACCTGCTTTCTTTGGGATTGGAATTATTATATTCTTCTTGAAGTCTGTGGGTATTTCGCCTGTCTCATACATCTTGCTCACCAGATGGTAGAGTTTTGTCATGACTGGCTCTCCCAAGGCCATCAGTAGTTCTAATGGAATGTTGTCTACTCCCGGGGCCTTGTTTCGACTCAGGTCTTTCAGTGCTCTGTCAAACTCTTCACGCGGTATCTTATCTCCCATTTCATCTTCATCTACATCCTCTTCCGTTTCCATAATATTGTCCTCAAGTACATCGCCCTTGTATAAACACTCTATATACTCCTTCCACCTTTCTGCCTTCCCTTCTTTGCTTAGAACTGGGTTTCCATCTGAGCTCTTGATATTCATACATGTGGTTCTCTTCTCTCCAAAGGTCTCTTTAATTTTCCTGTAGGCAGTATCTATCTTACCCCTAGTGAGACAAGCCTCTACATCCTTACATTTGTCCTCTAGCCATGTCTGCTTAGCCATTTTGCACTTCCTGTCGATCTCATTTTTGAGACGTTTGTATTCCTTTTTGCCTGCTTCATTTACTGCTTCCATATTACAATAATTTCATTCATTATTAGTTTGTCATTGTTACTATTATTATTCTTATTCCTTCATTCACAAAAGATTTCCAATCACTATTTGGTACCGGTGCACACGACCAGTATTAATTCTGCATGAGTGGAATGGTGGATGTTTTTCTACCCAGAGTATGCATATTTACCTTGGGGTCTCATTTTTAGGACGATAGGAAAAGCCCAATAAGAAAAGGCAACGTGAGGCCGGTGATGCAGTCAGAAGTCAACAACAGTTCCTGTTGATTTAAAACAGTGATGAACATGGAGGTTAAAAGGAGTTGTCATAACGTCACAGCCCTGAAACTCACATCCGCCATGTTAGTAGCCCCAAACATGAGCTTCTGATGTAAGTGTTTTGATCAAAAATGCTAGTTGCAACACATATGGGTGTACTAACCGTTGTCATTATAGTGTAAAGTGTAAAGGAATCACATTTCATTTGTATGTGTACCCCTTCAAGTGATATTTTCTTTTATATACATTAATCTTGGTTGCTCTGTTTACTTTTATTTTGTTTTCTTTATCTCATTTGACCTCAGAGTTCCCGTCAATCCAACCCGAAAAGCTCACGCGGTGCAGTCTGTGAGATGAAGAGATTGGAAACCGACCAAACATAGCAATTTCAGGAAGAGAACATAAGCCGAGAATTAGTTCTTCAGTCCGTATTTCAAGGAAACTTTCGATCACGAAAGCAGTTTTCTCACAACACATACTTCTGTTATTTGTTATTCGAAACGCATAGTTAGTTAGTTAGTCAATCGGTTGCGTGTTCCATTGATCAATCGCACAGTACGGTAGCCGTTATGACGTGGTACGTGTCAAGTGCACAAGCAATGCACGTATGAAAGAAGATTTTTTAATATATATACATATATTACAATACAGATTTAAAGATTAATATTTCTATTATTTACCCAATTCAATTAAATGGCACAAAATGCATGTACTTTGGCTGGCTCTGAGCACTATGGGACTCAACTGCTGAGGTCATTAGTCCCCTAGAACTTAGAACTAGTTAAACCTAACTAACCTAAGGACATCACACACATCCATGCCCGAGGCAGGATTCGAACCTGCGACCGTAGCGGTCTCGCGGTTCCAGACTGCAGCGCCAGAACCGCGCGGCCACTTCGGCCGGCGGAAGTGCATGTACTTTATTTATAGATTTATTTATTCTTATTCAAGAATTCGTCTATGGTATAGAAGTTGTCAAGGAGATAGGATTTTAATTTATTTTTGAAGCTATTACTGCTGTCTGTCAGACATTTTATTTCATCTGGTAATTTGTCGAAAATTCTTATAGCACCATATTTTACCCCTTTCTGTCCCAAAGATAGGTTGACTAAAGGGTAGTGTGAGTCTTTTTTTTCTGGTATTGTAATCATGAATGTCACTGTTGTTTTTAAACTGGTCCATGTTGTTGAGAACAAATTTCATTAGTGAGTAAATGTACTGTGAGGCCCTTGTAACAATTACCAATATTTTAAAGAGATGCCTACAAGATGTGCGACTATGAACCCCACACATTATTCTAACTAATTTCTTTTGAGCAGTGAATACTTTTTGATTAAATGTTGAGTTACCCCAAAATATTATTCCGTATGACATCAGAGAGTGAAAGTATGCAAAGTATGTTAGCTTAATAATTTCTATATCCTCAAAATTGGCAATTATTCTGATTGCAAAAGTTGCAGAACCTAGTCGCTTTAGAAGATCCAAAATATGAATTTTACAATTAAAATTCTCATCTATATGTACACCCACAAACTTAGTACGCTCTACCGTATCTACTGACGTCTGTTGATGTGTTATATTTATTGAAGGAACTGTACTTTTTGCACCAGAAAATTGGATGTACTGTGTTTTTTCAATGTATAGAGCAAGCCCATTTGCAGAAAACCAATAAATGACTTTTCCAAAGACCTTATTTGTATCGTTTTCAAGTGGAGTTTCTTTTACTGGATTAATAATGATGTTTGTATCATCAGCCAACAGTGTCAGTTCAGCTTCCTGGTTAAGACAGGAAGGGAGGTCGTTCACATATATCAAGAACAGAAAGGGACCCATGATTGAACCCTATGGAACACAATGTAATTTCACACCAGTTAGATGCAGTGGCAAACTTTATTAAATCACTTGACCCACATAAGGAAACATTTTGCTTCCTGTTCTGTAAGTATGACTTAAACCACTCATATGCTATTGCATTTATACCATAGAATTGTGGTTTCGGTAACACAATATCATGGTTCACACAATAAAATGCTATAGTATAAACAAAATTACATAAACGAGGTGAAACGAATAGTATTAGCGGATCAGACATACATTTGAGGCCAGATAAACATCTGAAAATGCCTTCCTGCAACTATATTATTCACGAAAGCACTGTAGCATTTTCTGCTTAAGACAACACAAACTGTACTAAGTTCGACAGTACAGCACTGCGGTGGATGATCCATTGACAGAATTGAACACGAAGCTCAAAATCCGTTGGCCTCAGTGCCTGCACACATTATTTATGACGGAGGTATATACCAGTTCCACCAGTACTCTCCATACTGAATCCTTCGAAGTATGCGTTTCGTGGGCTACAGTCAAAGCTGCCTGTCTCCTGCTGCAGTAAACGGCAAGGATCTTTGAGAGAGTACGACAGAACTTCATGTGCCATTGCCATGCATGCACTGAGACTGTCGGTCGTCACTTTGAAGGAACCATCAGAGATACGGATTTGTATTCCTTACATCATTTCGGGACCAAACAAGTGGGCAACAATACAAAACCAGCGGAGAGGCTAGTTACAGTGCATGATAGTGGGTGCTTTACATTAAACTGAAATAGGGAGCCAATGGTCAGAAATGCATGTTTATTGTGCTACAGACGTACACAGTATACACAGCATAACAACAACATAGATCATAGTAGCTGTTCGACCGCCAGCGTCAATGTATGCATGGCAATGCCACATGAAGTTCTGTCGCACTCTCTCAAAGATACGTGATGTCTGTTGTACCAGAAGACAGGCAGCTTGGGCCCTAGCAAGCAGGTCTTCTTTCGTTACTACGGCGATTTCATATAAGAAAACCTTGACGTAACCATACAGGAAAATGTCCAGAGGCGTGAGATCCGGTAATCTCGCCGGCTACGAGACAGGACTTCCTCTTCTAATCCAATGATGACGGTACTTGTTGTTCAGGTGTTCGCTGACATTAACATAGGAGAGGGTTGGTGCACTATTGTGTTGAAACCACATCCTTTCGCAGACAAAAAGGGGGAAAGTGTCCAAGGACTGTGCCAGCACTTTACGTAGGAACACCAGGTAATATGGACCAATCAAAGAGGAGGCAGTAAGTTAGGGTCTATTATGTGATCTTGGACAATGTCCTCCACACATTGACAGAAAAATTGTCTCTGGTGGCCACCGATGTGGGTGACGTGGGGATTGTCTTCACTCCGGACACGGCTGGCACGGCTGTTGAAACAACCATCATGGGTGAATGAGGCCTTATCCGTGGACAACACATACTGCACGAAGTTCGGTACTACAGCACTGCGGTGGATAATCCATTGACAGAAACGAACGTGGGGCTCAAAATCCGTTGGTCCAAGTGCTTGCACACGCTATTTGCGATAGTGGTGTAATACCAGATTGACCAGTATCCACTGTATCGCTGGAAGTGTGCGTTTCATGGGCTAGGGCCCAATCTGACTGTCTCCTTGTACAATAGACACCAATGATCTTTGAGACAGTACAGCATAACTCCTTGCGCCATTGCCATGCAGGCAATGAGATTGGCGGTGGTTACTTTGAGCAATAACTATGAGCTACGTTGTTGTTATGCGGTCTGCACTGTATACGCCCATAACACAATAAATATGTATTTCCGACCTTTGGTTCCCAATCTCTATGTAATCGCTTGTGGACCCACTACTACCTGTTTCAGTTTGACCCAAAAGGCTTGAGACACCTTGTCTGTATAGATCTCAAGGTGAAAAACTCATGAAGATACAGAACTGCATATTGCCCACATCTCCAGGCCGGATTCCTTGTTAATGAACATAATTTTCAGTTTCTTCTCCTCCGAATCCTCAAATGAATAGATTACTGTGTGGCACTGGATGATTAGTTAACTGTGTTTCTTAATACTTCCATCCTCACCAACATACTTCTGCATTCTTGCGGTAGTAGTGAAATTCTAACTGTATGTGCCACAAGACTGCACGTAGTCAATTTGATTTCGATGTGCAAAGCGTTTGATCTCTTACTGTTTTCGGTTCTAGGCGCTACAGTCTGCAGCCGAGCGACCGCTCCGGTCGCAGGTTCGAATCCTGCCTCGGGCATGGATGTGTGTGATGTCCTTAGGTTAGTTAGGTTTAATTAGTTCTAAGTTCTAGGCGACTGATGACCTCAGAAGTTAAGTCGCATAGTGCTCAGAGCCATTTCTTACTGTTTAGTGATGGGTGGGGCAAGTTGATTTCCAGTTACCTTTCATTCCACTGAAATGAACTTACATTGCAAACTGTCAATGTTAGTACTTTATTTGTTAGTATTTTGAGCAAATCGTAATTGTCATGCAAGTTTGTATACCTCAGTATTTTATGTGCTATAATTTGCAAAGATGGAAACTAATATCCCTAACTTTGCCATCCCTAACACCGGCGTTAACAGCCCCCTTCCATACCGGAAAGAATCACAGCAGCTTCTCGTTAGTTCAGTCGTTCTTCAAATGTACGAGGGCGGTGTGAGTTGTCAGTTCTAATCACAGAACTCGAAGTTCTTATTTCTCGTTTAATGTAAAGGAGCTGCTAGTTGCTAGAAAAAAATTCTTTAAAAAACCTTTACACATTAAGTCTTCTCTTATGCTCGTCTCAGTCGGCTCTACCAATGGGCATAGTTGTCTGCTTTGCGAATACCAAACCGATCACTGTGCAGACGTTTCTGAAGAAGTTCAGCTTCACTTTCAACGATACCAGTTTTAGTTTTGTTCGACACGTAGATCCATGCGCCAGGGAAATATTTATGGAGTGAACATACAGATTAACATACTTGTTCTTTGTTAAATCTCTGTGATGGTAATTAGGCACCCTTATAGACTTTTTCCAACTCTGGCGTTAGAAACTTCCTTCACTCTAGGTAGCTTATAAAGGCAATTTTGTTGGTTTAAATCTAACTGAGTACCTTGAATATCACTTTAGATCCGCGCTGAGATTTCCATGAACGTGTGTGTTAATGTAGAGCACGCAGTGCAAGGTATTCACACAGTTCATCGCATATATTTACCGTCAGGAATCAAATAATGACAGTAAAACAAATTACACCACAGTTACTTATTTCAAAATCCTGACGAAAAAATTGCGTGGAAAATCGCTTCTAAAAGAATATGGAACGATATACAAAGCATTACTCATCACACTAAACCACGTAGTGCGAGGTACTCTGATTGGATCACAAACTATATAAATAATTTTGAGTCATACTTACGTCTTCCATGTTAGTGTAATACACCGAGGTGATAGCGATGTTCACCTGTACATATGGCAGTAGTATCATGTACGCAATGTATAAAAGGACAGTGCATTGGCTGAGATGTCATCTATACTCAGGTGATTCATGTGTAAAGGTTCCCGACGTGTTTATGGCCGCACAATGGGAATTAACAGACTTCGAACAAGGAATGGTAGTTGGATCTAGACTCATGGGGTGTTCCATTTCGGAAATCGTTAGGGAATTCAATATTCCGAGACACACTGTGCCAAGTGTGTGCCGAGAATAGGACGAATTAGTGACAGCAGCGGCGTTTACGTAGAGTTGTCACTGTTAACTGACAAGCAACATTGTTTGAAATAACCACAGAAAGCAAATGGGTTCGTACGGCGAACGTATCAGTTAGGATAGCCCGGTGAAATTTGGCGTTAATGGGCTGCGGCAGCAGATGACTGACACAAGAGCCTTTGCTAAAAGCACGACAGCACCTTCAGCGCCTTTCCTGGGATCGTGACCGTATCGGTTGGACCATAGACGACTGGAAAATAGTGGTCTGGTTAAATGAGACCCGATTTCAGTTGGTAACAGCTGATGGTAGGGTACGAGTGTGGCGCAGACTCCACGGGGTCACTGTGCAAGCTGGTGGTGGTTCCACAATCATGTGGTCCGTGAATACGTGGAATGGACTGGGTCCTGTGGTCTGAACCGATCACTGACTCCAAATGGTTATGTTCGGCTATTGGGAGACTGTTTGCCGTCATTCATGGACGTCATGTTCTTAAACAACGACGAAATTTGTATGGACGACGATGCGCCATGTCACAGAGCCACAATTCTTCGCCATTGGTTTTAAAAACATTCTGGGCAATTCGAGCGAATGATTTGGCCACCTAGATCGCCCGACATGAATCCCATCGAACACTTATGGGCAATAACCGAGATGTCAGATCATGCATAAAATCCTGCACCTGCAACACTGTCGCTATTATTGGCGGCTATAGGACAGCATGGCTCATTATTTCTGCAGGGGACTGCCAAGGCCCTTTTTAAGTCCATACCACGTCGAGTTGTTGCACTAGACCGGGCAAAAGGATTCCGACAAAATATTACAAGGTACCTCATGACTTTTCCAACATTTAGAGCCAGCTGCCATTCATCACAGCAACTACAAATTTTGTCTGAGTCATCTTGCATATTTCTACAGCCGATTAACGACGACATTAGCAAACAGCCGTGAATTGCTGCTCGCCACATCCGTCAGGTCATTTAGTGATACAGAGAATAAAAGCGCACCTATAATACTTCCGTGGAGCTCTCATGACGAAACCTTCGTCTCTCATGGATACTCGCCGTCGAGGACCACTTACTGGGTTCTAACGTAAAAACGTCTTTTAACCACTCACATATCTGGGAAGATGAAATGTATGCTCGGACGTTCATCAGCCATCTGCAGTTGATAACAATCACTTCCGGAAATCTAAGAATGCGTGAGTTCCCTCTTGCCCTTCATCCATTGTTTGAACATAGGATGTCATGTGAGAAAAGTGCCAACTGAGATTCGCACGAGCGATGCTCTCTAGCTTCTTGATGTTTTGTTGGCGGAAGCTTTTCCGTCTCAAGGAAATTTATTATATTCGAAATCAAAATGTGTTCAAGAATTCTGCAGCAAACCGATATTGAGGATATTGACTGTAACTACGTGTGACAGTTCTTTTACCCTTCTTATACAGGGTGGTCCATTGATAGTGACCGGCCAAATATCTCACGAAATAAGCATCAAACGAAAAAACTGCAAAGAACGAAACTCGTCTAGCTTGAAGGGGGAAACCAGATATCGCTGTGGTTGGCGCGCTAGATGTCGCTGCCTTAGGTCAAACGGATATCAACAGCGTTTTTTTTTTTAAATAGGAACCCCCATTTTTCATTACATATTCGTGGAGTACGTAAAGAAATATGAATGTCTTAGTTGGACCACTTTTTTCGCTTTGTGATAGATAGCGCTGTAATAGTCACAAACATATGGCTCACAGTTTTAGACGAATAGTTGGAAACAGGTAGGTGGAGCACGATAACAAATATCTTTCAACTTTCCCCACAGAAAGAAATCCGGGGACGTCAGATCCGGTGAACGTGCGGGCGATGGTATGGTGCTTAGAAGACCAATCCACCTGCCATGAAATACGCTGTTCAATACCGCTGCAACCGCACGCGAGCTATGTGCCGGACATTCATCATGTTGGAAGTACATCGCCATTCTCTCATGCAATGAAACATCTTGTTGTAACATCGGTAGAACATTACGTAGGAAATCAGAATACATTGCACCATTTAGACTACCATCGATAAAATGGGGGCCAATTATCCTTCCTCCCATAATGCCGCACCATACATTAACCCGCCAAGGTCGCTGATGTTCCACTAGTAGCAGCCATTGTGGATTTTCAGTTGCCCAATAGAGCATAATTTGCCGGTTTACGTTACCGCTGTTGGTGAATGACGCTTCGTCACTAAATAGAACGCGTGCAAAAAATCTGTCATCGCCCCGTAATTTCTCTTGTGCCCAGTGGCAGAACTACACGACGTTCAAAGTCGTCGCCATGCAATTCCTGGTGCATAGAAATATGGTACGGGTGCAATCGATGTTGATGTAGCATTCTCAACACCGACTTTATTTGAGATTCCCGATTCTCACGCAATTTGTCTGCTACTGATGTGCCCATTAGCCGCGACAGTAGCTAAAACACCTACTTGGGCATTATCATTTGTTGCAGGTCGTGGTTGACGTTTCACATGTGGCTGAATACTTCCTGTTTCCTTAAGTAACGTAACCATCTGGCGAACGGTCCGGACACTTGAATGATGTTGTCCAGGATACCGAGCTGCATACATAGCACACGCCCGTTGGGCATTTTGATCACAATAGCCATACATCAACACGATATCGACCTTTTCCGCAATTGGTAAACGGTCCATTTTAGCACGGGTAATGTATCACGAAACACCGTCCACACTGGCGGAATGTTACGTGATACCACGTACTTATACGTTTGTGACTATTACAGTGCCATCTATCACAAAGCGAAGAAAGTGATCAAACTAAAACATTCATATTCTTTTACGTACTACACGAATATGTAATAAAAAGTGGGGGTTCCTGTTTAAAAAAACGCAGTTGATATCCGTTTGACCTATGGCAGCGCCATCTAGCGCACCAACCATAGCGCCATCTGGTTTCCCCCTTCAAGCTAGACAAGTTTCGTTCTTTGTAGTTTTTTCGTTTGACGCTTATTTCGTGAGATATTTCGCCCGGTCACGATCAATGGACCACACTGTATACAGGAGTCACGAGCGACGATTCGATTTGGACTTCTCTGTGCGCGAGAGATTCTCAATGAACGCGGGATAAGTAAGGAGCCAGTGCTCTGTAAAACCGAACTTGGATTCCGTCTGGACCCGTTGACTTCTTTGTTTTCAACTCTTTCAGTTTGTTCTCTACGCCACGGATCTCAATTTTTATGTCCTCTGTGCAGGAGTCTGTACGACAGAAAACAACGGTATGTTTGTACGATGGTTTTGCGCGAATGATTTCTTAAGCGGAAAACTTAAAACTGCAGCTTTCCTTTTGCTGTCTTTTGCCGCCGCCCCAGACTGGTCGACACACGCGCACAAGTAGTTTGGTAACTTAGCTGAACCAAGTTTGTTTCAGGGTTTATCAGTGCGCGGATCGTGTTCTTTAATTAAAGACTATCCACCACTAATACGAACATTTGTTTGTGTTGCTAAGAATAATAAGAGTATTTTAAATAACGCCGAGAACAAAAATGTTGTTTATGTCCTCTCCGCGGCAAGTGTTGATGGTCGTTGTCTCCACACGCAATTTTTTCAACACGCATACAATACAAACCACAGTGACATTCAATTTATTTCTGAAGCAAGTATTTACAATTAACCTACATCAATTTCGTGAATATCTGGTTACTCATATTACAAATGGATGACTAAACTCTCTATATGGGATCAGTTTAGAAAAAATCGCATTTCAGTGCACAAGACAAGTGGATACATTAACGTAACGAAATAATAACGCTATCTCGGATGGAAGCGCGTAGAAAATTTGTTGGGGCCCTGTTGTGGCTGCTGTTGCAGTCTATAAGGGGCAGTCAAATGAAAACGAGACAGATGGAAAAAAGTGCGTCAGCTGCTCATTATTTCAAAAGTAATCGCCACAACTGTTCATACATTTATCCCATTGCAACAAAAGTCGCTCAGTGCCATCACGGAAAAATGTTTGCAGAAGCCTACGGAACCATGATTGCACCGAGGCATACGCCTCTTCTTCCGAAGTAAATCGATGGGCCCATGTGTTGCCAAGGTTATTTCGAGTACGCTGAAAAATTTTCGCTGGGAAGCTCTTACAGTTCCCCCATACAGTCCCGATTTCTCCCCAAGCGATTTCCATATTTTTGGAGCGCTAAAGAAAGACATTCGGGGCTGTCGTTTTTCTTCGGACGTGGAGGCGCACGCCTGGGTACAATCATGCTTCCGCAGGTAACCGCATTTTTCCATGAAGGCATTCACTGTCAGATCTCACAGTGGGCTGAGTGTATTTACATTTATTGCGATTACCTTTGAAATAATAAACAGTTTACTTATTTTTTTCCGTCTGTCTCCCTTTACATGTAGTCATAATTAATACTCGTGTACAAACACAACTGTGGGAGATAAAAAATGATGAAAAACTACATTTTTATCTATCGGTAATGCTTTATCATACCAATTTACTTTCTACAGATACCATGTGGCGGCTCTTGGAGAAAGGCTGCAACAGCTGTACGGAAGACGAGCGGAAGGTGTACAGTTTCATGGCGTACCTGTCCAACAACAGGCCGAATGAGTGGCAGCAAGTCCTGAATATGTACGACCCCCAGGGCGAATTCAAGAGGAAGAACGGCGATCAGTGGAAAGAATACGGCGTACTTGTGTAAAGCTCTTGTATCCGGTAAAGAATTTATTCTTGTGTACGTCAATAAAAGCATTGCTTACTTTGACAATAACATTTCAATCAGGGAATTGATTTTTTTTTTTTTTTTTTTGAGTTTTCAGTCTTGTGACTGGTTTGATGCGGCCCGCCACGAATTCCTCTCGTGCGCCAACCTTTTCATCTCAGAGCAGTGCTTGTAACATATGTCCTCAATCATCTATTGGATGTATTCCAATCTCTGTCTTCCTCTTCAGGTTTGACTGCTTACAGCTCCGTCTAGCACCATAAAGGTTATTCCACGATGTCTTAATAGATGTCCTATCATCCTGTCACTTCTTATTATCAGTGTTTCTCATATATTTATTTCCTCGCCGATTCTGCGGAGAAGCTCGTCATTCCTTACCACAAGAGTCAACCTAATTTTCAATATGAAACTTCCTGGCAGATTAAAACTGTGTGTCGAACCGAGACTCGAACTCGGGAACTTTGCCTTTTGCGGTCAAGTGCTCTACCAACTGAGCTACCCAAGCACGACTCACGACCCCTCCTCACAGATTTAATTCCGCCAGTACCTCGTCTCCTACCTTCCAAACTTCACAGAAGCTCTTCTGCGAACCTTGCAGAACTCCTGGAAGAAAGGATATTGCAGAGACGTGGCTTAGCCTCAGCCTGGGGGATGTCTCCGCAATATCCTTTCTTGCAGGAGTGCTAGTTCTGCAAGGTTGGCAGAAGAGCTTCTGTGAAGTTTGGAAGGTAGGAGACGAAGTACTGGCAGAATTCAAGCTGTGAGGACGGGTCGTGAGTCGTGCTTGGGTAGCTCAGTTGGTAGAGCACTTGCCCCCAAAAGGCAAAGGTCCGAGTTCGAGTCTCAGTCCGGCACGCAGTTTTAATCTGCCAAGAAGTTTCATATCAGCGCACACTCCGCTGCAGAGTGAAAATCTCATTCTTATTATTTTCAATATTCTTATGTAGCACTGCATCCCGAAAGCTTTGATTCTGCTCAGTTATGGTTTTCCCACAGTCCGCGTTTCACTGCCATACGATGCTGTGCTCCAAACGTACATTCTCAGAAACTTCTTCCTCAAATTAGGACCTACGTATGATACTAGTAGACTACTCTTGGTCAGGAATGCTCTCTTTACCTGTACTAGCCTCCTTTTTATGTTCGCCTTTCTCCGCCCATCGCCAGTCATTTTGCTGCCTTGGTGGGAGAACTCCGTTACTTCGCCTACTTTGGGGTCCCCAATTCTTACGTTAAGTTTTTTGCTGTTCTCATTTCTGCTACTCCTCATTACTTTCGTCTTTCTTCGATTTACTCTCAATCCATATTCTGAACTCATTACACTGTTCATTCCATACAACAGATACTGTAAAAAAATGTTCAAATGTGTGTGAAATCTTATGGGACTTAGCTGCTAAGGTCATCAGTCGCTAAGCTTACACACTACTTAACCTAAATTATCCTAAGGACAAACACACACACCCATGCCCGAAGGAGGACTCGAACCTCCGCCAGGACCAGCCGCACAGTTCATGACTGCAGCGCCTGAGACCGCTCGGCTAATGACGCGCGGCAACAGATACTGTAATTCTACTTGAATTTCATTGAGGATAGCTATGTTATCAGCGATTCTTAGCATTTATATCCTTTTACCTTGCATTTTTATCCCACTCTTGAACCTTCCATTCATTTCCGTCATTAATTCTTCCATCTGTAGATTGAACAGTAGGTGTGGAATCGTACATCTCTGTTTTAAACACATTTAATATGAGCACATTGCTTTTGTCTTCTAGTCTTAATGTTCGTTATCGGATATTGTAACCTCCCAGCAATAAAGTTAGTCCATATTAACTGAATAATAAAATGAGCCAAGCGCAACCTCCTTGCAAAATTAAAGAATAAAAATTGCGCAAATGTAAACTCCCCACAAAATATCGTTAAGGGATGAAGATTGATCACAAACCCACAATAACATTAATTAAATAATGAACCATGAACTGAATATATCATCTCAACAAAAATAATTAAACCTGATAAATCTTATAAGGGCAGCGACGCTGACCTTCGGCCCTGTGAAATAATTAAACCTGATAAATTCTTACCTCAATAAAACTGCATCTACATCTGCTCTTATTTTTTGGCACAGCTCCGTGCAATGCTGGCCTATATTTAATTTTGATTCTTGGAGGAAATGCATAGGAAATATTCTTTAAATTGAAATAAATGCTTTTTCTTCAACAGAGAGGAAAAATTCTTTAAATTGAAATAGTTACTTTTCTTTAAAAGATTTACTTTGTAAAAAATTATTATTGGGGCATTTTTTGAACAAATTAATTACAATTACCATACATTATTAGCTGAGCGCAATGCTGCTTCATTACCTTCTACAATAATATACATATCGTCCACCACATTCCTGACCAGACTCGTGGGCAGAGCACACCGCGGACGCATGCCAACTCGCTACACACAACTGTACCAGACTGCTACTACTCTCCAACTGACGACTCGCGCGGTCAAGCGCAGACTAGCAACGATAAATAACTCTCTGGTCAGAGATTCTGTCATGCCTCGCCATCGCTGGCAATGAATACATACATGTTTCATAACCCTCCACTGGGGGGCAAAAATTTGGCAGCGATGGTGAGTCATTTGGACTTACCATAAGCAACAAATTTTTTCTTAACTAATTAACTTTCTTCCCCCATGAACCATGGACCTTGCCGTTGGTGGGGAGGCTTGCGTGCTTCAGCGATACAGATGGCCGTACCGTAGGTGCAACCACAACGGAGGGGTATCTGTTGAGAGGCCAGACAAACATGTGGTTCCTGAAGAGGGGCAGCAGCCTTTTCAGTAGTTGCAGGGGCAACAGTCTGGATGATTGACTGATCTGGCCTTGTAACATTAACCAAAACGGCCTTGCTGTGCTGGTACTGCGAACGGCTGAAAGCAAGGGGAAACTACAGCCGTAATTTTTCCCGAGGACATGCAGCTTTACTGTATGATTAAATGATGATGGCGTCCTCTTGGGTAAAATATTCCGGAGGTAAAATAGTCCCCCATTCGGATCTCCGGGCGGGGACTACTCAAGAGGACGTCGTTATCAGGAGGAAGAAAACTGGCATTCTACGGATCGGAGCGTGGAATGTCAGATCCCTTAATCGGGCAGGTAGGTTAGAAAATTTAAAAAGGGAAATGGATAGGTTAAAGTTAGATATAGTGGGAATTAGTGAAGTTCGGTGGCAGGAGGCACAAGACTTTTGGTCAGGTGATTACAGGGTTATAAATACAAAATCAAATAGGGGTAATGCAGGAGTAGGTTTAATAATGAATAAAAAAATAGGAGTGCGGGTTAGCTACTACAAACAGCATAGTGAACGCATTATTGTGGCCAAGATAGACACAAAGCCCATGCCTACTACAGTAGTACAAGTTTATATGCCAACTAGCTCTGCATATGATGAAGAAATTGATGAAATGTATGACGAGATAAAAGAAATTATTCAGGTAGTGAAGGGAGACGAAAATTTAATAGTCATGGGTGACTGGAATTCGTCAGTAGGAAAAGGGAGAGAAGGAAACATAGTAGGTGAATATGGATTGCGGGGAAGAAATGAAAGAGGAAGCCGCCTTGTCGAATTTTGCACAGAGCATAACTTAATCATAGCTAACACTTGGTTCAAGAATCATAAAAGAAGGTTGTATACCTGGAAGAATCCTGGAGATACTAATAGGTATCAGATAGATTATATAATGGTAAGACAGAGATTTAGGAACCAGGTTTTAAATTGTAAGACATTTCCAGGGGCAGATGTGGATTCTGACCACAATCTATTGGTTATGAACTGCAGATTGAAACTGAAGAAACTGCAAAAAGGTGGGAATTTAAGGAGATGGGACCTGGATAAACTGAAAGAACCAGAGGTTGTAGAGAGTTTCAGGGAGAGCATAAGGGAACAATTGACAGGAATGGGGGAAAGAAATACAGTAGAAGAAGAATGGGTAGCTCTGAGGGATGAAGTAGTGAAGGCAGCAGAGGATCAAGTAGGTAAGACGACGAGGGCTAATAGAAATCCTTGGGTAACAGAAGAAATATTGAATTTAATTGATGAAAGGAGAAAATATAAAAATGCAGTAAATGAAGCAGGCAAAAGGGAATAACGAATGGAAAAACTGGTAGAAGCGGACCTCGGGGAAGATCAGTTTGGATTCCGTAGAAATGTTGGAACACGTGAGGCAATACTAACCTTACGACTTATCTTAGAAGAAAGATTAAGAAAAGGCAAACCTACGTTTCTAGCATTTATAGACTTAGAGAAAGCTTTTGACAACGTTAACTGGAATACTCTCTTTCAAATTCTGAAGGTGGCAGGGGTAAAATACAGGGAGCGAAAGGCTATTTACAATTTGTACAGAAACCAGATGGCAGTTATAAGAGTCGAGGGGCATGAAAGGGAAGCAGTGGTTGGGAAAGGAGTGAGACAGGGTTGTAGCCTCTCCCCGATGTTATTCAATCTGTATATTGAGCAAGCAGTAAAGGAAACAAAAGAAAAATTCGGAGTAGGTATTAAAATTCATGGAGAAGAAGTAAAAACTTTGAGGTTCGCCGATGACATTGTAATTCTGTCAGAGACAGCAAAGGACTTGGAAGAGCAGTTGAACGGAATGGACAGTGTCTTGAAAGGAGGATATAAGATGAACATCAACAAAAGCAAAACGAGGATAATGGAATGTAGTCAAATTAAATCGGGTGATGCTGAGGGGATTAGATTAGGAAATGAGACACTGAAAGTAGTAAAGGAGTTTTGCTATTTAGGGAGTAAAATAACTGATGACGGTCGAAGTAGAGAGGATATAAAATGTAGACTGGCAATGGCAAGGATAGCGTTTCTGAAGAAGAGAAATTTGTTAACATCGAGTATAGATTTAAGTGTCAGGAAGTCGTTTCTGAAAGTATTTGTATGGAGTGTAGCCATGTATGGAAGTGAAACATGGACGATAACCAGTTTGGACAAGAAGAGAATAGAAGCTTTCGAAATGTGGTGCTACAGAAGAATGCTGAAGATAAGGTGGGTAGATCACGTAACTAATGAGGAGGTATTGAATAGGATTGGGGAGAAGAGAAGTTTGTGGCACAACTTGACTAGAAGAAGGGATCGGTTGGTAGGACATGTTTTGAGGCATCAAGGGATCACAAATTTAGCATTGGAGGGCAGCGTGGAGGGTAAAAATCGTAGAAGGAGACCAAGAGATCAATACACTAAGCAGATTCAGAAGGATGTAGGTTGCAGTAGGTACTGGGAGATGAAGAAGCTTGCTCAGGATAGAGTAGCATGGAGAGCTGCATCAAACCAGTCTCAGGACTGAAGACCACAACAACAACAACAATTAACTTTACAATCACAGAATATACAGATATATAGGTGTAGAACATGAAGTAAATATAGTGCACATGCACTGAGTACAGAACATATCAGGTAATGACAAGATATATATACAATGAGTACAAAACATATTCACAATTGGCAAAAGTGCACACGCACAGTAGTACATGATAACAAAATGATTTTTTTTCCTATGTCATAAGAATTAGGATAGGAAAGGGAAGGATTGCGTCATGGTTGTAGCACTTCAGGTTGCACGCAGCTGCACTGAAAGTCCATATCTTTCTACAGAAGCACAACACCGAGTGAGGCAATCTACAATTCTTTTCCCAGAAGTATTAATCAGCGTAGCAAGACACTGAAATGACGTAGTAATATTCCATGTTATCCCTTTGGTAGTACACTAGGTACACCAAACAGTGGGATCATAATAGCATCTCATCGCTCATTGTGGTGGACAGCATGTCGTGTCAACACCACGTTCTTGTCTGTTACAGCAACGTAGAATTAGTGCAAAAACCAAAGATAGTGCTCCATGATCATGAGGATATACAGGACAAACGGATATTGCAGTAATTCCAGGTAATTAGGTGAGAAGGTGAAGGACATTAAGTCACATAGTAGTCTTCATTGAGAATTACACTAGTAATGGGTGGCACTCATTGCCTAGTCACTGAACATTCCTGTACCATGTACGTAGTATTACAGAATAATGTTCATGAGTAACTTTACAGAGAACATATGCATTCATTGCCTAATTACAATCATCAGAAGTCATTTACACAGAACATTGGCACTCATTGCCTAATTACCATCAGAAATCATTTACAGAGGACATTGGCATTCATTGCCCAATTACAATCATCAGAAGTCATTTACACAGAACACTGGAACTCATTGCCTAATTACCATCAGAAATCATTTACAGAGAACATTGGCATTCATTGCCCAATTACAATCATCAGAAGTCATTAACACAGAACATTGGCACTCATTGCCTAATTACCATCAGAAATCATTTACAGAGAACATTGGCATTCATTGCCCAATTACAATCATCAGAAGTCATTCACAGAGAACATGAGTTAATAAATGGCATAATTAATCTAATTATAGTAAACATTGTCTTCATAGTTCATCTTATTACATTAATCAGTGGTATTCATTTGCCATTTACAAAGCATTTTTTTGTGCTAGCAATGCATTGCGTTGGGTTCGATAATTAATAACAATATTTGCTTTTGAGTTATTACTGCAAATGAAGATGTGTAACGTCATTCGTCATGAGTCAGCTGTATCAAGATTATGAAACAAGTAGAGTATATGTAATCACATTCATAAATGGCATGGCTTTAATGAACAACTGCTTATAGTACATTAATTTCATGAATAATTTCTCCTGCAAAATATACAAAAATGGATTATTAGACTGAAAGAAGAAATGCATTTTATGCTGAAAAGTAGTGAACTTCGAATTAACAGGTAGTGAAATGTGTATAAAAATATGTGTTCTCTAGCTGTCCTTTCCAAAACCTTCAGTCATCATACCATACGATATAAAACATACTGTCAAAACGAACTGCAACAAATACTTAAATAACTACATAGCATAAATACATAAACTTCATCATTCTCACCTGTAAAGAAAAATCTTCATTATCCATCACTTCATTATCCATATTATCATAACTCCATTATTATCATCACCTGTAAAGAAAAACTTCATTATTCATAGTAGCATATTCTTCACCATTATTCATCACCACTCATTATCACCTGCAAAAAAAATCATTTCATTATTAATTATACAACTATTCCTTATTTCTATCATATTTCATCACTAAAACTAAGATGTGAAGTTCTGTCTGACAGCCTGCATCAATCGCTTTGTATTGTGAAAGAAAAAATTAGTTAAGACTGCTATTCTACGATGTGTATAGTATATTCTTGTTAATGGTTGTTAATTCTGATCCATTTACTCTTTCTCATAAGGTTTTTTGCATCTTCTTTCGTTTATTCCGTAGGTGAAGTTCACATTTCTGTTTAATTTATTTCCTTTACAAGTTATTTCTTTCTGAAAATGATGAACAAAGATTAATGTCTTGCATTTAAATCATATACCCATTAGATAAAAACTGGTTTATACTGATATAATTAAGCATACAGCATAACATGACAGAAAACGTATTATGTCAAAAAATATAGACAGTGTTCAGATGTAAAAATGTACACAGAATATCACAAAGCAGCAGCAAAAAATGTAGAACAGTCACGATGTTGAGATATCATAGAACAAAAATGTCAAAGTCAACTGGTGTTTGTTATATCTTAAATATTTCATAGTACATACAAACAAAACAGGAAAACAATCATATATACATAAAAATGGAAAATATGCACGGTCTAGGGTGTATAACGACAAGAAATGTAATCTTGTTTGTGTACAGCTTATATGTTGTGTAGTTAATAGAGGCGAGAATTAAAGACTTTAATGGGGAGAGAATTTAATAAAATTAATATGTCACTAGATAAAATTGCATAACTATTCATAAGATACGTAAGTTTATCTGGAAAAATGTGCACTGTCTGATGTGTAACGACAAGAAAAGCGACCTGCTAACCTTACCTTGCCGGGCACTTGCCAAGAAAAATACGACAATCATCAGTAAGTAGTTATATAAATATAATTGCATAAGTGGTCATAAAATGTGTAAGTTCATCTGGAAAATATGCACGGTCTGATGTGTAACGACAAGAAGAGCGACCTGCTTACCTTACCTTGCCGGGCACTTGCCAAGAAAAAATGCGATAATCATCAGTAGGTGTTCATGTGAATATAATTGCATAAGTGGTCATAAAAAATTAGGAAATGGCATTACAGTGTGATAAATCATAAAGTATCTTCATTCAATAAAAGGTTTAATATTTGATACGTGGTGGTTTCCTTTCGATTTTCTGGTTCTCAAAGTTTCGACGTGTACAACATTGGGGTGAGGAATGCTGCGAATCCGATATGGACCTGCGTATAGAAGTTCAAATTTACTGCACCTACCTTTTATTTTGTTGGATAAATAGTGTGTACGTATTAATATCTTCTGTCCAACGTGAAAGTCACGGCGTATACAAACCTGTTTTTGTTGTCTTCTCCGGCGCTCTGCGGCACGTTTCATGTTGTTCAGTGCAATGTCAATTATTTCATGGTGTCGTAGTCGACGAGATGTAGGAAAATTTACTAATTATCTAATTTTGTTATGTGGTTCAACATTTTTCAGTATAACAGACGGAGATAGTATTGTAGATTCATTCGGTATGGAATTAATTACATCTTGGAATGAGAGTATGTGTGTGTCCCAATCAATATGTCTTTTATGGCAGTAAATTCTACACAGTTTACCAATTTCTTTCATTATTCGTTCACAAGGGTTCGAAGAAGCATGGTACCTGGATATATAAATCGGAGAAATGTTTCTAGCTCGTAACATACGTGTCCATATAGCAGATCGAAATTGTGGTCCATTGTCGGAAATTACTTTCATCACATGCCCTACATGAAATAGAAAATGTTTTACAAATGCTTTCGAAACAGTTTTAGCAGTAGCTTTGCGTAACGGAGTGAAGGTAACAAATTTTGAAGTGAGTTCAACAGCGACAAAGATGTAGCAAAAAGCTCTATTGGTTCTGGGAATCGGACCAAAAATGTCTACAGCGGCCATGTGTCTTAATTTAACAGGTACAATGGGATATAATGGAGGAATATGTGAAGTCGTGTCTGATTTAGCTTTCTGGCAAATTTTACATGACGCTAAAACTCGTCGAATACGTTTCTCCATATGTGCAAAATAACAGTTCTGTCTCAGTATAAGAAAACACTTTCTCGCTCCGTAATGTGCGTAACTTAAATGAGTATACCAGATTAATTTGTTAACAAGTTCGTCAGGAATGCATAATAACCAATTGTTGCTGTCAGGATGAGAGCGGCGAAACAGAATGTCATTGCGTACAGTGTAATGGCTTCTAATGGTAACATTATTCCTATCTTGCCAAAGGTGTTTAATCTCTTTCCATACGTTGTCTTTATTCTGCTCTTGTGCTATGTCTTGTAACGACGACGAAATAAAATTTTCAAATGCAACTTGTTGAATGTACATGACTCTGAAATTTGCTTTGCAGAAGTTGGTTGCGATGTCTTGCTGATTGTTGCTAAGAGAACGAGATAGTGCGTCTGCTACAACATTTTGTGTGCCGGGAATGTGAACAATTGTAAAATTAAATTCCTGTAAATAAAGTTTCCATCTGCTTAACCTGTCGTGTGTAAATTTAGCGGAAAGTAAAAAGTGTATAGGTCTATGGTCTGTATAAACGGTGGTGTGTCTTCCACAAAGAAACTGCCGAAATCTCGTAAAAGCCCAAACAACACATAATGTTTCCAGTTCTGTAACAGAATAATTTCGTTCAGCAGGTGACAGAATGCGACTTGCAAATGCGATGTTTTTAATTACAGTACAACCATCTTCTTCAATTTCCTGAAAAATATGTACGCCTAAAGCGGTGTTAGAACTGTCGGTGGCAATGGAAAAATTTCTGGTAAGATCTGGGTGCGATAAAAGTGGTGCATTCAACAAAGCATGTTTCAAATAACATTCTCGTGAATAAGATTCTGCGTGTCAAAATTA
This sequence comes from Schistocerca nitens, assembly GCF_023898315.1. Taxonomy (NCBI): domain Eukaryota; kingdom Metazoa; phylum Arthropoda; class Insecta; order Orthoptera; family Acrididae; genus Schistocerca; species Schistocerca nitens. The sequence continues at coordinate 475,947,645 of NC_064619.1, read as the reverse complement.
TTGCTTCCGTTACTGGAATATACAACCTGTACTGTATTTAATCAAATTCTATCTGGCGTGTTATTATTTCGGGAGGATGCTGTGGCAGTTCCACTATTTGTAGTGTTCTGTTAATTCTTCCTAACGTATTACGTTCTGGATGATACCTATTGTCTGGTTCATTCATGATTATATGTTGCTGCTGATGTTCTTGCTGCTGATGAGACCGACTGTTATTATACGTACGCTGAAAATTGTGCTCATTAGTTTTACGTCTGTCATGATAGTCATTTCTATAAGGTGCATTGCGATAGGAATTGAAGTAGTGTGTCTTATGTACGTAGTTATTTCCTTGCTGGCGTGCGCTACTATTTGTTGGAGCTGAGACTATACGTGCACGCGGCGAAACATTAAAGTTTGGTTGACCTTGTAGACTGCATTGTTGGTTAGGTATGCTAACCGGCTGGCTTTGATGCTATTGTGCTATTGCGGAGAAAAACCTCTATTGTTACCAAAATGTGTTTGCTGTTGCTGATAATTTTGTACATACTGATGATTAAAATTTTCTCTGATATTAAAGTTCTCGTAGTTGTCATTTCTGGAGCGTCTAATGAAAAAGTGTCACTTTCGGTATACCTTGTCTTATCGGGTTTTCTTTATACATTCTTAATACTAGGTAGAGCAATAGTTAAAGAACTGTTTTGATATATATAAAGGATAGTAGAAGAGAAGGCAGCAGTGCAGAAAACTAAAGATGAAACAGCACTACTACAGCTCGGGGCCCTGTGCACGCTACGGCACATACTCATTAAAGCGCAATGAATCCCCTGAGGTAATTACGCGCTACAAATAAATTTCAGCTTCTGCATTACAGGCAATGCCAGTGAAGGTACAAAAATAAATTGTCGTATACAGTTCAAATCGCGTATCTGTGCTCTGTCATTATTAAATTTCTTAGATTTTCTTACGGATAAAAATTGCTCGTGATCAACATTATCGTCTCTGAACGTGTGAACAGGTTCAGGATTGCATAAGAATATATTTGTCTCTGTCACTTTGTATTCTCAGTCACGTAGTTTCTGTAAATTGCCTAAATGACACTGGCTATGTGAATGCGACAAACGTTCGGAATGTGGCGTATTCTGTGATGTGTTATTAACTGAAATATTTTTTATCTCTGTTACCTCTTGTTGTAAACTTGACAATTTTCTACGTAATGTGTTATTAGACGAATCGATCTCATTGATTGTCTGCTGTAAATTATGGAATTCAGGTGTTTGGTTAAACAAAATCGGTGCAGTATCGTCTGATTTGCTGTCATTAATACTTTCAATAACGTCAATACGACTGGCCAATTCATCATATTTTTCAGTCAGTATTTTTACCTAATCATAGTTTTTAGTGTCAGAAGCATTAATCTGTTTTTGTAATTTATGTGTGGTTTCGTTCAATTTTTTAACGTCGGCTTTAATGACATCGGAATCCTGTGTTAGTTCTAATTTTCGAGTCTGTCTGTGACTGTCTGAAAATCTGTTGTGTGTGTGTCTGTTTTCGATTTAAGATCGGAAATTTCATCGCATAATTCTGTGTTCAACTGTTTGATGGTATTAATTTGGTCTGATACTGTAGCAATATTGTTGTCTACGTATGTTTTTGCTTTCGCAAACAATTTACGTTTATCTTCCTGTCTTTGTGCGGTAATTGTTTCCATGACTTGTCGTTTTACTTTATTTTGTTGCTGTATGAATTTATGGAAATGCGTTTCACTGTTTTGTACGTGGTGATTAAAGCGTTCGTTAATTTGGCTGTTCTGTTGTTCGAACTTCGCGTCTATTTTTGTATCCAGTGTGCGCGAAAGTTCTGCTGTCATCAATTTAAACTCGTCGCGTAACTGTGTTGCTTTTTCAGAGCATTGTTTAGCGACTCCACTAATTTCGTCTCTAAGTGTTTCTGTTGTAGCTGTTTGCATATCCCTTAATTCTTGAGCAACAGATCTAATTTCTTTGCTACTTTTCCTAGCACAAGCCTCAATTTCCTCGCGTAACTGTTCTTTAGTATCATGACATTGCGTGGCAACGGCTGTAATCTGTTCACTAAGCTGTCTGGAATTGTTGTCTAATTTTTCATTAAGGTTGTCTTGATTTTCATTAAGTTGTTTGATCTGTTCACTAAGTTGTTTGTGATTGTTGTCTTGTCTTCCATTGTGTTGTTTAAGGCCTTCTTTAAGGTTGTCTTGTTTTTTATTAAGTTGTTTGAATTCTTCTTTCTGTTCTAGCAATATTCCCATAATTTGATCAAATCTAAAATGAACATCTCTATTCTCTGTACTGTGTGATGGTGTGTCTGCAATTGTCACGTTTTGTGTATCCATTTGGACATTCTGTGATTTTTGAAGATGTTTGCTAATCGGATGTACACTGTTGTTCACTAAATCGGAATTAAATAAATCCGACGCATTATGATTACACTGTTCGTTTTCATTAGACACATTTGTCTGTTCATTACTTAAATTTTGCAAACCGGTTGTGTTGAGCTGGGCAGAGCTCATAGCAACAGAACGCCCCGCGTCATCAATTGTCGTCAAATTAACAGAGGACACAATTGAGTTCGTCTGTTCATCACTAGGATCAAAATCAACATTAGTGGTCGGTACACACTGATTGTCATCAAACGGAGGATTGTCATCATTATACTGCATGTCACAAGTACTATCGGTCAAGTTATTTACGTCGGTGATTATGATTATTAGTGTTTTAGGGCGCACAACAGCGAGGTTATCAGCGCCCGATTTACGTCGGTTATTTCACTCATTATACCTCGCGATGTACTATTAACAGTTTTTTGCGGCATTTTTACACAAATCACAATTATTCACAAATGAAACAAAGACAATACAAAAATCCAACAAACACTATTAGAAAAAGAGCAACAAATTGCCGATGATCTGTGAAAAAAAATTGACAAATTAGAAAAAGCTTTGCGCCAAATGCTAATTATTTTTAAGTGGATAAGAGCAGATATATGACTACTTATCAGAAGATTCTCAAAGAAATACGATCCTGGTCCGGATGTCGCCAAGTGTAACCTCCCAGCAATAAAGTTAGTCCTGAAACGTCCCCTTTTATCAATTTTACTAGACTGTGCTTAACCTGACGCACAATATTTTTAGCGCAACGCAATCTGACTTTCAAGATTCCCTACAAAAGAGTGGCCCTGACTAACATTAAACTATACCTTTCACAAATCACTTAGCTCACAAAAATCTTCGCTGCTCAAGCTACTGCAATACAGCGAGGGCCACTACTGCCAGCTAAATAAAAGATACAAACTATGGAAGGCACTAACTACTGATAGGGATAGTTAGCAAATGAAAGATATTAATAGAGAACAAACAATGTATTTACCTTGATATCATGATATATATAGCAGTTCATGACAGATTACAAAACTCCGCCATCTCTCTCCCCACATCCACCACTGCTGGCGGCTCACCTCCAACTGCGCAACACTACGCGCTGTTCACAGCCAGCTGCCTAACACTACAATGGCGAGTATTACAACAATGCAAAGCAGCCACAGGCTGCACACAGCACAGCCAGTGATTTTCATACAGAGGTGGCGTTACCAATAAAAAAACCTAAACAGCCTACTTACATAGCCCCCATGCTCCCCACAAAAAATTTTACAAATTGGTTTGGGCAGTGGCCAATACAGATTTGAAAAAAAATTTTTATAAGTACAATAACAAAGAAATCAAATGCACACACTTATTGTTACAATGTTGGTCAAAAGCTAAAATTTTCTCACAGTCGATAAAGACAGTCCTGATCATTCATCACATTGCAGTGTTGTTCTCAAAGTCTGAGCAGTAAAAGAAAATGCACACGGAAGTAGTGGATTTCCATGCAATCTTGAAGAAGTAGCGTTGTCCTTCCAACGGAAAGACAGTACTGACTCTTGACATGCTGACAGGTAATGGGCCACAACAGAGCAAACCCACAGCGGAGTCAGTCGAAGTTTTGAAGAAGGTTGGTAGGTAGGTCATCACAGAGCAGACCCACTGCAGTCCTGGTAGAGATTACGGTATTGGTGGGCCACCAGAGGCGCAGACCCACTGCAGTCCTTGTAGAAATAATGGTATTGATGGATCATCAAAGACGTAGACCCACTGTAGTCCTTGTAGAGATAATGGTACTGGTGGGTCATCAAAGATGCAGACCCACTGTAGTCCTTGTAGAGATGGCCAGCAGCCATCTGTTGTGACTATGCAGGTGCACAATCACCATTGAAGAGTCTTGCGGATAATAGAGCAAGTCCATAACCACCACTTGTGCACTCACAAAGTTTTTGAATTGTCCTGAGAACCAGCAATACTGTTAACCAGTCCCTTGCTGACTTATTAACACACGTGCAAACACTAACAGTCCCTACTTCTCACATATTGTCCATATACTATGACCAATAGAAAGTGTGCAGTGAAATGTAACTTACAAGTTACTTAATTTGATGAACTGCTGTCAATTACAATTTTATAACATAAGAATACAATAACAAGGTACAAAATACATCATTCAAGAACATAACAATACAGATAACATTTGTAGAACAGGCTTTACAACAGAATAGAAATAAACATATACATCAATGTTACAGGAATGCTGAGATAAATAGATACATAAAAGTTTAGAATAACTTTCGAAACATCAACTTCATACATGAGCATTAAAACAAAACAGAATAAATAATATCTAAGCATATTTACAAGTTAAATAACATATTATTAAAACCAATTATATTTGAGGATAACAGTATTCCTCATCATAGTGAATAGTATTAGAAAAAAAATTCTATGAAACTACACAGAGACAGGAAGAAAACAAATACGCAAGGGTACACAAACATATAGTGGGAAAACACAAGGAAAGGACAGGGTTTCTTTTACTGCAGTGTTTGGCAAACAAAACTTTCTTTACTTCACGGAGATCTCCCTTCGTTCCTCATTATTTCCAAAAAGTCCTATCAATACCTGCTTTCTCTACTCTGTTCATATTTCTTTCAAAATAATTACGGATCATTGTACAATACTTATTTTGACCCAAAACGTTTTCATATACCTTCAATGCATTTCTTTCCATTCATCACAACTTGTTACTTATATAGTCTACCCCCTCTTAAGCTAACTTAAATCTACTGAGCTCAGATGCTAAACTAAGGGATGAGGCAATGCAGCAGCACATAAAACAATTAACGCAAACAGCAATGACAAAAAAGTGCAGATTTGCAAAGGAAGCAGCATTTTAGAAATTAGTCAAGAAATTGCAATATTACGACTAATACACTCCTGGAAATTGAAATAAGAACACCGTGAATTCATTGTCCCAGGAAGGGGAAACTTTATTGACACATTCCTGGGGTCAGATACATCACATGATCACACTGACAGAACCACAGGCACATAGACACAGGCAACAGAGCATGCACAATGTCGGCACTAGTACAGTGTATATCCACCTTTCGCAGCAATGCAGGCTGCTATTCTCCCATGGAGACGATCGTAGAGATGCTGGATGTAGCCCTGTGGAACGGCTTGCCATGCCATTTCCACCTGACGTCTCAGTTGGACCAGCGTTCGTGCCGGACGTGCAGACCGCGTGAGACGACGCTTCATCCAGTCCCAAACATGCTCAATGGGGGACAGATCCGGAGATCTTGCTGGCCAGGGTAGTTGACTTACACCTTCTAGAGCACATTGGGTGGCACGGGATACATGCGGACGTGTATTGTCCTGTTGGAACAGCAAGTTCCCTTGCCGGTCTAGGAATGGTAGAACGATGGGTTCGATGACGGTTTGATGACAAGTTAAATAACATATTATTAAAACCAATTATATTTGAGGATAACAGTATTCCTCATCATAGTGAATAGTATTGATGCCGGGTGTTGGCCCTGTGTGCCTCGGTCGTATGCAGTCCTGATTGTGGCGCTCACCTGCACGGCGCCAAACACGCATACGACCATCATTGGCACCAAGGCAGAAGCGACTCTCATCGCTGAAGACGACACGTCTCCATTTGTCCCTCCATTCACGCCTGTCGCGACACCACTGGAGGCGGGCTGCACGATGTTGGGGCGTGAGCGGAAGACGGCCTAACGGTGTGCGGGACCGTAGCCCAGCTTCATGGAGACGGTTGCGAATGGTCCTCGCCGATACCCCAGGAGCAACAGTGTCCCTAATTTGCTGGGAAGTGGCGGTGCAGTCCCCTACGGCACTGCGTAGGATCCTACGGTCTTGGCGTGCATCCGTGCGTCGCTGCGGTCCGGTCCCAGGTCGACGGGCACGTGCACCTTCCGCCGACCACTGGCGACAACATCGATGTACTGTGGAGACCTCACGCCCCACGTGTTGAGCAATTCGGCGGTACGTCCACCCGGCCTCCCGCATGCCCACTATACGCCCTCGCTCAAAGTCCGTCAACTGCACATACGGCTCACGTCCACGCTGTCGCGGCATGCTACCAGTGTTAAAGACTGCGATGGAGCTCCGTATGCCACGGCAAACTGGCTGACACTGACGGCGGCGGTGCACAAATGCTGCGCAGCTAGCGCCATTCGACGGCCAACACCGCGGTTCCTGGTGTGTCCGCTGTGCCGTGCGTGTGATCATTGCTTGTACAGCCCTCTCGCAGTGTCCGGAGCAAGTATGGTGGGTCTGACACACCGGTGTCAATGTGTTCTTTTTTCCATTTCCAGGAGTGTATAAGGCAATGTGCAGCAAACAAGAAAAATAAATCTGGCTTAGCAGAGTAACACAAATTAAAATTCAGTAGCACTATGCCTGGCAAACAGCATAACTTATACCTAAACATGACAATGTTCAAGCAGAAAAGTATTACACTAAAAATGGCCATGTCTAATACCTATGTCACATCTTAACACTAGAGTGATGCATCACAATTTATTCTACAAAAGAAATTAACAAGTACTTGAAAAGAAAACTATGATTGCAGTTCCTGTGAAGGTAAATGTCTTTTTGTGCTCCCTCATTTTTTTGGAAAAAATTATTATTTACTCGATCTGTAGACAGAAAATATTTATATTAGTACATCTATAAAATTTTATTTTAACCAATGCTGCAGTGCAGCTAGAAACTAGATATTAAACAAAATGAGTAAATATGTACAAAGGAAGGCATGAAACATCATTCATTAGCCATAGGGCATTTCATAAGGTAGTACAGAAAATCTCTCAACTCTCGTAGAAAGACGCTTGTCATAATCAGGTGTGCAGATGTAAAAATATTTCTCGTCATTTCATTAGGCATTTCTGTAAATATCATAAATTAAGAGCTCCACAGTGTCAACATATGTTTTCAAGTTCGACCGTGTCGTTTTTGCGATGCTCTCTACAAAGAAACGTCAATAGCGACGATAATGGCCTCCCCTTTTTTTTTCTACCTGTTCCGCTGAAAAGGGCTCGCAATAATGGCTTTTTCTCCAGGTGTCTGGCACACCTGGCCGCTCAGCTGGGTGCCCACGACGCATTACGTGCAGGTGGTCACTGAACTTTCTTACCGAAATATTTACGACACCAGTTTCCGCCACAGTGACAGTCTCATATAAAAAATTTCACAGGCCAAGAATTTACGTTGCAAATGTGTAGAAACAAAATCATATAAATATAAGTGTCCAAAAAAAATATTCGTCAGCATTGTGATACAGTCACACATTTACACACATTTCATAACCTTGAAGTACGATTCTTGGTTTCCAACAACCTTTTCCACAAGTCAGAGTCCCTAATCACTTTTCATTACTCCTTACCTTATTACACATATACATATTCGTCGACACGTCAATCTTGCGACGACACTTCACTATTTCATCGTAATAAATACATAGCATAATCAAATTCCCCATATAGCATCAAATTGTTCATCATAAACATACCTCAACAGCATAATACACATCGTCGTCGTAAAAATAACATCATAATACCTCAGTCAACTCTCAAAATCGTTGTAGCTTCCTCCAATAATTTCAAAACCTAAAAAAATTCTCTGCTCACGTCAAAAGTGTCATCCGCCTCAAACGCACTTCAAAAATCATGATCCCATACCAAATACATCAATCAAAGTTCTCATAGTATCACAATGGTTCCAAAAAAATATGAACAGTTCACAAAGTACTGACAAAATGCAATTTCATACGTGTGAAGTCATTCAACTGTGTAATTACGTACACATCTGTCACTAATGTAGTAAAAAAAATGTTTATCTCTCAGTTACATGATCAGATAGCTGTGTAATTTGTGTGTTAGAGAAATATGGTACCGATGTGTAAAGTTGTATAAGCAAATACCATATTAGCTAGGGTTCCTTGTGGTTGCCACACACATGGTACACAAAGTAAGCGTGTACCCCCCTGAGGATAAATGAATAATACCCTCAGGTGTTACAGATTACAGCAATGGAATGAAATGTATCACGAAAAACTTTCTTTCTAATTCAAAAATCTTTAAAAATTTATGTTTTAAGGATAAAATTAATCACTCAAATAGGTGTACTGTAGCGCCAAACTGTGCGTCTTGTTGCAACATAATCTCTGTGGAAGTGTCGTAGTTATCGTCCTCTGAAAGCTAAGTTCTGCAGAAGTCAATGTACTTACCTCATGATCAACAAAAGTGAAATGCTTTGCGTATAGATATCTTAGTTATTACGCTTATTGGCGTGATGAAGAAAGTACTGTACAGTAACGTATTGTTGTGCCATCAAAAAGGCTGTCTCATTGTTGCTACACCACAAAAGTTACTACTAAAACATGTTTTTCTTTCCAAAAGAATTCAGAAAACTGTGCAGATATAAAACAGATACAGCGCAAAAGCAACATTGTAAATTGTCACTTATTAGTAGCGTCGTGATAAAATCGTGTAGCTGTCACATAAACTAACCTCTGTGTCATCTGGTATCTCACAGAAAGTACTTTAAACCCAGAATGTATTTTCAAGTAAACCAAAATGTTGCATTAAAATCTCATTAGCAGTACTGGTAAATGTTCTAAGTATGTGAGCCTTATAGTCGTTACGTAATCGTGCAACAAACAAGCAAGAATGCACACACACAATAACACTGTGTCGTCTGTTCACAATAACAATGCATTCGTAATTTCTGTTTAAATAAGTTCTCTAGGTTCTTGACTGGATATTTAACTTCAAACATTGTTGCATGTTAACAGTTTCTTAAGTCTTACAATGCATACTAGAAATGTGAAAAGTTTTATGGCAAAGACAAAGTTAAAAAGCAGATTATCTCTCAATAAACGGTTTTACGTGTGAAATGCGGTGTAAACCTTTACTCTTCCTAGTACCCAGAGTTTCAACTTGAACGCAATTATCATACGGTATACGTTGGTAAAGAATACTGGAATTTTTCTCAAGGTTAGCGTCTTATGTTATTTTTCTCGGAGCCAGCGGGCGCACGCGGCTGCCTGCTGTGCGAGTCATTGTCTGTCTCTTTGTTGGCGCGCGCCGTTATTGGGATTAGGAGACCTAACTTCTACAAATTCGCCTTGCCGAGAGGGCCCAGCTCTGTTAGAATCCCGCCAGTTCTGATGAAATTCAGGTCTGTCGTTACGAATATATCGTCTGTCGTCATGTCGGTAGGTTCCGTAGTTTCTTCCTTGTCCGTCACGGTCACGTGGTGGAGAATTTCTCCCTGAATCGTAACTGTGCGCCGAACTGTTGCGTCTGAAGTTATTCTGTCTCCCGTAATAATAATTATTTTGGTTCCCATATTGTCTGTTTCTCTGATTGTCTCTGTAATAGTCATTACCGCGGAGAGGTGATCTTTCCCTGTAATTATTACTACTCTGCCAACGGTTGTCATACGGGTGGTGTCTGTTTTGGTCACGATTTACGTTATAAGAATAGCCTTGTCGTGTATTATTTCTGTCATCGCGGAATTGTGACAGATGTGACCTGTAATTGTTGTGTTCCTGTTCTCGCGTTCCGCGATTGTCAGTGTCAATTTCCAGTTCTTGTAACAGTCCCTGAAAAGCTTCAATGTCGTCTTTGCAACGTCCTGCCAAAATAATATGTCGTAAATGTTCAGGCAGTTTGATTAAGCAAATTCGGATGAGTTCTGAGGGGCTGTATGGGTTTGAAAGATACTGATTCTTATGCAACATGTCTTCAAAATATTTCATAATACTGGAAAATTCAGATTGTTCGAAACGTTTCATCATTATGATGCTATGTTTTACTCGGTCTTGTGTGGCTTGAGACCAATATGCTGAGAGGAAGGCATGGTAAAATTCTCCTTCACTATGACAATCGTGAATGATCGAACGCATTCTTACAGCTGGTTCATTCTCTAAAAAGCCACACATAAATTCTAATCTGTGTTCTAACGACCAGTTGGGAGGAAAACAATGAGAGAATTAATGCAGCCACGCTTGTGGATGAATGTCGTTGGCAGAATTCTTAAACGTTTTGAATTTACGTGTAGTAATGAACAGCTTATAGTCAAAATCATCGTGTCGGCGAGTAGCATATCGGTCATTGTTGCGTCGTGTCGGCGGTTCAATCTCAAAATTCGGTGCACATTGCCAATTTCTTACATAATTTCCGAAATGCCCTGTGTTATTATTTTGCGGCTTTTCCGTATTTCTAAGTCCCTCTTCCCGTGTTGGAGCGCGAGTGTCCTCTGAAATACGTAATTCTTGTATTACCTGTGTCAGCTGATCTTGTACTTCCCGGATTTCTCTTTGGTGTTGCGTATTAATTTGATTCAGATTTTGTTTCAGTTTCCTAATTTGTTCGCACTCTTCTGTGTCATTAAAGACTACCGGTTTTGTGTCATTCAGATTATCATCTACCTTCGTAGGTAAGTTAGTGAACTGATCCGAAAGTTCGGCTACTTTCTCCGATAGTGTGCTTATTTCCTCAGTGTGTTTTTCTGAACCAAGTTTCAGAGTATTTACTGTGTCCTTTAAATTTTCCTGAGTTTTTGCAAGTTGCGTAACCGAATCGGTAGATGCAACTGAGTCAATTTTAGCTTGCAAGGTGTCGTGATTTTCATGAACAATGGTTTGCAGTTCTTTTATGGCTGCTTCGTGATTCTGTAATGCATTTTCATGCCGCGAAAAAATAGGTTGAAAATGCTCACAAATTTGTGTTTTTACGTCATTACAGACTTTTTGACATTTCGATTCAATGTTATGTAACTCAGTAGTTAAATCTTCACGTGTTTGTTCAAGCTTATGTTCCACTGAGTCTAACTTTTGAAGCTTTTGTTCCATTGCGTCTAATTGTTGCTGTGTTTGTCTCTGGTGTTGTTCCATTGTGTCTAACTTTTTAAGATTTTGTTCCATAATGTCTAACTTTTGAAGCTTTTGTCCCATTTGTTTCTGATTTTGTTCCATTTGTTGAATTAATTGCAATAATAATGTATTAGTGTTTGGAATCTGTTTCTCTACGCTTTTCGGCAGTGCATTTGCACCGGCAACATTCACATTTTGACAAGCAGAAAATGTGTTTTGACTTATTTGAGAAAACGGTGATGATCCAAAACCTGAATCTACAGTATTTGCGAAATTGTGTCCTGTCATTTCGGATTCCTGAGGCGAGCTGTTGCCGACCGACCGATCGATAATGCTTCCCTGCTCACTAATTGTTTCACTGTCTACGCCATTGTTTGCCGCCCGCTCCATTTCCCTATGCACAATTACCAAATTATTACTTTGAACATTAGTTAATTCATTACTCTGCGGCGCTAACACACTGCTTTCGTCTTCACTGTCATTTCTCAGTTTACTTTGGAGCCTAGTATTACGTTTTTCACACGCCATTATTGTCACAATATTTCACACGACAACACAGAAAAACACAATTTGAAGAGCAAAAATAGGGGAACACATTAACATAGCACTGAAAATAATATCTAGTTAATTGCAGCTGCGAAATACTTGGTGCAAATCTACATGCATACCACAACTGTTCTACTGTACAACAATAAAAGACTGCAACTACAAAGGAGATTTTCTCTACAATTACGCGCTAGCAATAAACAAAAGCTACACTAATTACACAAACTACAAGAAAAAAAAATCAGGAGATTCCAGTGAGGTATCCTCGGCTAAGGGTCGACATATGGAACGTCCCCTTTTATCAATTTTATTAGACTGTGCTTAACCTGACGCACAATATTTTTAGCGCAACGCAATCTGACTTTCAAGATTCCCTACAAAAGAATGGCCCTGACTAACATTAAACTATACCTTTCACAAATCACTTACCTCACAAAAATCTTCGCTGCTCAAGCTACTGCAATACAGCGAGCGCCACTACTGCCAGCTAAATAAAAGATACAAACTATGGAAGGCACTAACTACTGATAGGGATAGTTAGCAAATGAAAGATATTAATAGAGAACAAACAATGTATTTACCTTGATATCATGATATATATAGCAGTTCATGACAGATTACAAAACTCCGCCATCTCTCTCCCCACATCCACCACTGCTGGCGGCTCACCTCCAACTGCACAACGCTACACGCTGTTCACAGCCAGCTGCCTAACACTACAATGGCGAGTATTACAACAATGCAAAGCAGCCACACGCTGCACACAACACAGCCAGTGATTTTCATACAGAGGTGGCGTTACCAATAAAAAAACCTAAACAGCCTACTTACAGTCCATATTAACTGAATAATAAAATGAGCCAAGCACAACCTCCTTGCAAAATTAAAGAATAAAAATTGCGCAAATGTAAACTCCCCACAAAATATCGTTAAGGGATGAAGATTGATCACAAACCCACAATAACATTAATTAAATAATGAACCATGAACTGAATATATCATCTCAACAAAAATAATTAAACCTGATAAATCTTATAAGGGCAGTGACGCTGACCTTCGGCCCTGTGAAATAATTAAACCTGATAAATTCTTACCTCAATAAAACTGCATCTACATCTGCTCTTATTTTTTGGCACAGCTCCGTGCAATGCTGGCCTATATTTAATTTTGATTCTTGGAGGAAATGCATAGGAAATATTCTTTAAATTGAAATAAACGCTTTTTCTTCAACAGAGTGGAAAAATTCTTTAAATTGAAATAGTTACTTTTCTTTAAAAGATTTACTTTATAAAAAATTATTATTGGGGCATTTTTTGAACAAATTAATTAGAATTACCATACATTATTAGCTGAGCGCAATGCTGCTTCATTACCTTCTACAATAATATACATATCGTCCACCGCATTCCTGACCAGACTCGTGGGCAGAGCACACCGCGGACGCATGCCAACTCGCTACACACAACTGTACCAGACTGCTACTACTCTCCAACTGACGACTCGCGCGGTCAAGCGCAGACTAGCAACGATAAATAACTCTCTGGTCAGAGATTCTGTCATGCCTCGCCATCGCTGGCAATGAATACATACGTGTTTCAATATTATACATACTTTTCCTTTATTTTTCTAAGAATTTCGAACATCTTGCACTATTTGACATTGTCGAACGCTTTTCCCAGGTCGACAAAGCGTCCTCTCTTGATTTTTGTACAGTCTTGTAACCATCATCAACCAGCTTCAGAATTGCCTCTCTGGTGCCCTTATTTTTCCTAAAGCCAAACTGATCATCATCTAGCACATCTTCAGTTTGATTTTTCATTCTTATGTATATTATTCTTGACAGTGACTTGTATTAAAGAGCTATTCAGCTGATTGTGCTATAGTTCTGGCACTTGTCGACTTTTGCTATCTTTGGGATTGCGTGGAAAACGTTTTTCTAAAAGTCTGATGGTATATGGGTATATCGCCAGACACATACATTATACGCATTAACGCGAATAGTAATTTTGTGGCCGCTTCCCGCACGATTTTAGAAATTCTGATGGAATTTTACCGATCCCTTCTGCCTTATGTGATATTAATTGTCCAAAGCTCTTTTAAATTCTGTTTCTAATACGAGACCCCTATCTCTTCCTTGTCAACTCCTGTTTCTTCTTGTATTACGTCATCAGGTAAGTTCTCCCCCTCATAGAGGCTCTCAGTTAACTCTTTCCGCACATCCGCTCTCTTCTCCGCGTTTAACAATGGAGTTCCCGTTACATTCTTAACGTTACGGATGGTTGTATTGACTTTCCTAAGTCTCTTAGCCTCAGAGAACTTAGAGAACTTCAAGTGTACCTCTTCAATCCTTAGTACTTCCGTATCCCACTTCTTTGCACACTGATTCTTCCCGACTAGTCTCTTAAACGTCAGCCTACTCTTTATCGGTACTAAACTGTGCTCTGAGTCTATACGTGCTCCTGAGTAAGCATTAAAATTCAATATGTGATTTTGAAATCTCTACCCGACCATGGTAGAATGTAACTGGAATCTTCCTCCATCTCTCCGCCTTTCCCAAGTATACTTGCTCTTGTTGTGATTTTGAACAGATTATTCGCTACTACTAGCTGAAATTTATGGCAGAACTCAGTTAGTCTCTGTCCTCTCTCACTCTTACTATCAAGTCCATAATTATCATCTCGTAACTCTTTCTTCTACTCCTTACCCTACACCGCATTCTAATCCCCCACGACTATTAGTTTTTTTATCAACATACTCAGTTACCCATTCAGTATCCTCGTATATTCCCCCTATCTCCTCCTCTTCTGCTACCGACGTTCACATGTATACCTGAACTATTGCTGTCGGTGTTGGTTTGCTATCGATCTGATGAGAACAACCTTATCACCGAAGCGTTCACAGTAACTCACTCTCTGCCCTGCCTTCCTATTCATAACGAATCCTACTCCTGCTACAGCATTTTCTGTTGCTGTTGATATTACCCTATACTCATCTGACCAGAAGTCTTTGTCGTCTTTGCATTCGCTTTACTGATCCCCACTACTATAGGTAGATATAATCTTACAATTTCCATTTTCATATTTTCTATCTTTCATATCACGTTCAAACTTCTGACATTCCATGCCCCGGCTCGTAGAACGTTACCCTGCCTTCGGATATTCGATCTTATTCTCATGGCCATCGCTCCCATGGCAGTACCTCGCGGGAGACCCGAATGTGGGACCGCTCCAAAATATTTTGCCAATGAACAGATTATCATGACGCTTTGTTCAATTACAGGCCACATGTCCTGTGGATACACATTATGTATCTTTAACGCAGTAGCTTTCGTTACCTTCTGCATCCTCACACTGGTGATCACTGCTGATTCTTCCTCCTTTTAGGGACAGTTTCCCACCCCAAGGGGAAGAGAATGCCCTGAACAACTGTCCCCCCCCCCCCCCCCCCCCCCGCAGTGCCGTTGGTAGTACGAGGTTATCTTCTTATGCTGGTCTTTGCCCGCCATTGCCGATGAGTATTTATTCAAAATTTAAGCAGGGGCAGGGTTCGAAACCAGTACCCATCACGTTTTCAAAGGCGTTACCCGTAGACCACAACTGTCGTTTCAAGCAAATGATAAGCTGGTCGAAATAACAATCGCATTTTTGGGCTAGCTCTTGATGTGCTTCTTTAGGAGCATAGGCAGTAAAATATATTGACCTTGAGGATCACGTGAACTTTCAACTCTTATTAATGTTACACAGAATCCACGTTTCAATTCAGATGCGTGTTTTGCATTATTTGTGTAACATTCAGACGTCCATTGAAAGCTCATATCATCGTTGCGACATTCCATTCAGATGTTGGGGAAAAATAGATGGTACATTTCACTCACTTTAGTCTGTAATCGGTGTCGATTGGACGCAATTAGCGAAAGCTGGTGCTTTATGACTCTCATTAGCTTAATACGAGGTGAGCATTCATTTATAATAAATAATATTAAAATCAAAACTGTTTTAGTAGCTTCATCCGCGCGATCGATATTAGCCTAAAGTATATTACTATCGTTCATTTGCAAATGAACAAAGGCGAAAATTTCAGTCATCGTTTCTCATTAGCAGCAAAAACAGAAGAATTGATGCATATGTCGTTCATCGATCAAATACACACTGCGGACCCATCAGAAAGAAACGTTTTGGATTCAAAAACTAGGTTTCTGTCGATGTGTATGTGGCGCGAAGATTTATTTACAGTGCAGAAGATTATATGTGCTTTTCACTTGTAGAGGTATTTTCAAGGACAGCCGTACTCAAATTATCCCATCACAACGGAGCAGATGACATCTCATCGATATAACTATAGATGCCGCATCTCACGCAGAGCTCACAGTTTAATGAATCGCTTCGACGTCAACGGAAATGTAAAGAAGTGTTCTCCAGACCAGTAACTAAGGTAACGTATTTCGAGGTAGCCGTTTGAACATTTTCCATTTGATCGCCCTATATGAGTTACCTATAATGTGAGATGAAGGCTTTGGAGAAATATACACTACTGGCCATTAAAATTGCTACACCAAGAAGAAATGCAGATGATAAACGGGTGTTCATTGGACAAATATATTATACTAGAACTGACATGTGATTACATTTTCACGCAATTTGGGTGCATGGATCCTGAAAAATCAGTACCCAGAACAACCACCTCTGGCCGTAATAACGGCCTTGATACGCCTTGGCATTGAGGCAAACAGAGCTTGGATGGCGTGTACAGATACAGCTGCCCATGCAGCTTCAACACGATACCATAGTTCATCA
Organism: Schistocerca nitens; assembly: GCF_023898315.1. Lineage (NCBI taxonomy): Eukaryota > Metazoa > Arthropoda > Insecta > Orthoptera > Acrididae > Schistocerca > Schistocerca nitens. The sequence continues at coordinate 475,931,012 of NC_064619.1, read as the reverse complement.
AGAGTAATGACTGGCGTACTGTCACGAGCCAGTTGCTCGGCTACCATTGATCAGACGTTTTCAATTGGTGAGAGATCTGGAGAATGTGCTGACCAGGGCAGCAGTCGAACATTTTCTGTATCCAGAAAGTCCCGTACAGGACCTGAAATGCGGTTGTGCATTATCCTGCTGAAATGTAGTGTTTCGCAGGGATCGAATGAAGGGTAGAGCTACGGGCCGTAACTCATCTGAAATGTAATGTCAACTGTTCAGAGTGCCGTCAATGCGAACAAGAGGTGACAGAGACGTGTAACCAATGGCAACCCATACCATCACGCCGGGTGATACGCCAGTATGGCGATGACGAATACACGCTTCCAGTTTGCGTTCACCTCGATGTCGCCAAACACGGATGCGACCATCATGATGCTGTAAACAGAACCTGGATTCATCCGAAAAAATGACGTTTTGCCATTCGTGCACCCAAGTTCGTCGTTGAGTACACCATCGCAGGCGCTCCTGTCTGTGATGCAGCGTCAAGGGTAACCGCAGCCATGGTCTCCAAGCTGATAGTCCATGCTCCTGCAAACGTCGTCGAACTGTTCGTGCAGATGGTTGTGGTCTTGCAAACGTCCCCATCTGTGGGCTCAGGGATCGAGACGTGGCTGCACGATCCGTTACAGCCATGCGGAAAAGATTCCTGTCATCTCGACCGCTAGTGATACGAAGCCGTTGGGATCCAGCACGGCGTTCCGTATTACCCTCCTGAACCCATCGATTGGATATTCTGCAAACAATCATTGGATCTCAACCAACGCGAGCAGCAATGTCGCGATACGATAAACTGCAATCGCGATAGGCTACAATCCGACCATTATCAAAGTCGAAAACGTGATGGTACGCATTTCTCCTCCTTACACGAGCCATCACAACGTTTCACCAGGCAACGCCGGTCAACTGCTGTTTGTGTATGAGAAATCGGCTGGAAACTTTCCTCATGCATGTTGTAGGTGTCGCCACCGGTGCCAACCTTGTGTGAATGGTCTGAAAAGCTAATGATTTGCATATCACAGCATCTTCTTCCTGTTGGTTAAATTTCGCGTCTGTAGCACGTCATCTTCGTGGTGTAGCAATTTTAATGGCCAATAGCGTAGTACGCTAGATTGTTTCCCTTCTGAATATGTGTTCAGACAGTATTAATTTGAACATGGTGCCTTTTGTATCCATGAGTGCAATTTTTAACCTAGTTGTATCCAGAACGAATGTTATGGCTATTTTGGTTCTGGGTCACATTACACGTGAATAACATTGAAAAATACAAGGCCTAGATGGCTAAATATCAGAAGCAGATGCATGAGATCACAAGCCACCTAACCCTTATATATGACGTCATCATCATCGTCACGTTAGAAGACATGCTCCCTTATGTATGACGTCACTCGCAATGCTAGAAGCTACACCTTCTTTCTTGGAATGGTGGCAGCCATTAAACCGAACCAGTCACATCCTAGTAATTTACAGGTCCACCATCTTGGCCATATTCAGAAGTATCAAACCCAAACCACGGACTTGTTTTCAGTAGGACACTGGAACATATACAGTGTCGGTCGTTATGAATTACCTCGATGGTAACTGTCTACTGAAACATAGTATAGATCCAGAAAATATAATTTTTGTGAAACACAACTAGCTCTTTATTCGCACGAAGTAATGAGTGCTATCGACATGGGATCTCAAATTGATTGCATATTCCTAGATATCCATAAGGCTTTTGACACCGTTCTTCCCCTCGCAAGAGACTTCTAATCAAATTGAGTCTCTATGGAGTATGACTTGTGCGACTGGATTTGTGCTTTCCTGTCAGAAAGGTCGTAGTATTGCATGGGGGCTTAATTAAAATAAAATGAAAATAATTTTTAAATTTTTTCAGTCGCTGTATGTCCGATTACGCAGTCTCGTAAACGGTTGGCCCTGACTAGTATTATTACGCAATCTTACTGCATAGAACAACAACAAAGAATGAAATGAAATTTCCGTTAACACAATTAATTAATTAAGTCCCCAGCAACTATAAAACCTACGAAACCAAAGCACAAGTATAGCTGTTCTGTGTGTGGAAGTGTGATTCAACGTACGCATCTGGCACGGTTCTTCTTCAATAACACAAGAAATTTTAAATATCGTTTATACTGAAGTAATTAAAGAAAATAGAAATACCATAATTACGCAAGAAAACCAGAATTACACTCTAATCCAAGAACACAAGCCAGATGCTTTGTTGACTGAACCTGTAATGACGCATTATTCAGGACATTGAAATAATGAAAAAAAAAAGAATAAGAGTTTTGTTACCTTCATATATATTGACGAAAAGCACTCTAATCATTACAATATCTCCATTGGAACAACATCTGCTCTCGACAAGCACTGCCCACTACGACATCTCAGCAAGCACTCCCTCCGCTACTTCTCAATAATCACTGCCCACTACGACTTCTCATCAAGAACTGACTACTGCCACATCTCGACAAGAACTGCCAGTGGAGGCGGCGGAACAATACTCTCTAGCGCGATCTCTGGCGCTGTGGCTCAGTGTAGCCACCTTTCATATGCCCCTCCTCCACAGGCTAGAATTTGATGGTATTTTTGCCAGCATTGGTGGTGAAAATACCACCAAATTCGTCAAAAAAATACAGACAAAAATAAAAGATACTATTAATACGTAAATATCATATAACTAGATAAAATTTTGGCTTTGCACTGACCTTTCAATAACCTAATATATAAAATACAGCAAGCAATACAAATTCTTTCATACATGTGACTTTACATAATAGTTTACACAAGTATTATGTGGTTAAACAATTCAATCAATAGCGTCAGCAATGACGAATATGTGCAGGTAAGAGTCTCATAACTTTTTACAAACAGTAATACACAAAAAATCAGTTTATACAAATATTCACATAAAATGCTTTCAATTATTCAAAAAAAAAAAAAAAAAAACAAGTAGTTGATAGTTCCAGCAGTAGCACCCAGCAATGGTCAACAGGTGCAAACAGCAAGAAGTAACATCATTTCAGTAGAAACAGTTCCAACAGTGGCACCCAGCAATGTTGAACAGGTGCTACAGCAACAAGTGACACCATTTCAGTAGAAGCAGTCCATCAGTGGCACCCAGCAATGTTGAGCAGGTGCAGACACCAACAAGTGACTTCATTTCAGTAGAAGTAGTCCATCAGTGGCACCCAGTAATGTTGAACAGGTGCAGACACCAACAAGTGACATCATTTCAGTAGAATCAGTTCATCAGTGGCACCCAGTAATGTTGAACAGGTACAGACATCAACAGGTGACATCTTTTCATAGAAGCAGTCCATCAGTGGCACCCAGCAATGTTGAGCAGGTGCTACAGCAACAAGTGACACCATTTCAGTAGAAGCAGTCCATCAGTGGCACCCAGCAATGTTGATCAGGTGCAGACACCAACAAGTGACTTCATTTCAGTAGAAGTAGTCCATCAGTGGCACCCAGTAATGTTGAACAGGCGCAGACACCAACAAGTGACATCATTTCAGTAGAATCAGTTCATCAGTGGCACCCAGTAATGTTGAACAGGTACAGACATCAACAGGTGACATCTTTTCATAGAAGCAGTCCATCAGTGGCACCCAGCAATGTTGAGCAGGTGCAGACACCAACAAGTGACATCATTTCGGTAGAAGCAGTCCATCAGTGGCACCCAGCAATGTTGAGCAGGTGCAGACACCAACAAGTGACATCATTTCAGTAGAAGCAGTCCATCAGTGGCACCCAGCAATGTTGAGCAGGTGCAGATACCAAGAAGTGACTTCATTTCAGTAGAAACATTTCTATTACTGGCACCCAGCAATTTTGAGCAGGTACACGCAGCAACAAGTCACATTATTTCAGTAAAAACAGTCCATCAGTGGCACCCAGCAATGTTGAGCAGGTGCAGACAGCAGTCCATAATATTCACTATCACTAATCACACTGTTCATCAGCAGAAATTAAACATGTCCTAGTGGCACCAATCATGTAGAAAAAGTGCAAGTAACAGTCCATAATATTCACTATCACTAATCACACAGTTCATCCGCAGAAATTAAATATGTCCTAGTGGCACCAATCATGTAGAAAAAGTGCAAGTAACAGTCCATAATATTCACTATCACTAATCACACAGTTCATCTGCAGAAATTAAACATGTCCTAGTGGCACCAATCATGTAGAAAAAGTGCAAGTAACAGTCCACAATATTCACTATCACTAATCAGTCAGTTAATCAGAGTTCATTAGCACAAATTAAACATTTCCAAGTGGCACCCATTATGTTGAACAAGTGCAGGTAACAGTCCATAATATTCACCATCACTACTGAGACAGTTCAGTCATGAACAGTAGTTTGAATGCACACACAATTGCTTTAACAAAATTATTATCAATGCTCTTACACTAAACATACAAATCATAATAAACACACAAATGATATCAGATAATTGTCATATTAACTATTATAGTACACAAATAACAGTAAACCTATAATGTTTATGGGTGTCAGTGCAAGCCACAACAAACAAGTAAAATAATATTTAGGAGATAGGTTGGGACCAATTATCTGGGATTATAAAAGGAAAACACACAAAACACACTCACTCGTCTTGCATCCACATTAAGTGCTACTGTGTAATTGAATAGTGTTAACTGTGTAAATGCAATTCTGTCAAAATTTTATGTTCATCATGTGTATCAAGTATTAGTGGCAGCAATCTATAAGAGTCAATAATAGTTAGTCAACGTCATAGTCATCATGTCAAGACCAATGTTTGCCAAGCCAGCTCAAAATATACGGTTGCTGAACAACTGTCAGTGTGCCAAGATATGCAAATGCTTCCTCTCTCAAAAAAAAGTATGTACTGCTTATTGATTTAACAAAGTATGTGTGTAGACAATCTTCCTTCTACTTGAGTGTTCTAGTCTGCTATCTTCATCCTCCTTGTTCCATATAGACCAACAAAAAAAAATGCTCCTCACTTACTTTACCTCCTATCCACCAAAACTCCAATAATCATCAGCATCACATAATCTCAATACTTCAATAATACCTCTTACGTCGATACATATAAACCTTATCATCAATAATACCTCTTCAATACGTCGATACATATAAACCTTATCAACAATATCATATACCTTACCTCTTGTCATCGAAAACTCCAATAATCATCATCATCACTTAATCTTAATACTTCAATAATACCTCTTACGTCGATACATATAAACCTTATCATGAATATCATTTACCTTTTTCTCTTGTCCACCAAAACTCCAATAATCATCAACTTCACATAATCTCAATACCTCAATAATACCTCTTCAATACGTCGATACATATAAACCTCAGCACCAATATCATTTCACTTCCATAACAACTCTTTCCTCTAGTCAGTCTCCTCGAACAAGTACAGATAAAATCCTAGTGCAAACCTCAATTCATCATCTCATACAATCCGAAGACACAATGTCAACACACAACCTCTGTGTAATCCATCTGATCCAAATCTTCTACTCATTATGAATTATAAGATACATTTTGGTTACCTTGTCCATCATTAAATAAAAGAAATGCATACATGACCTCTAACAGCCTTTAGTTCGAAGAACTTTCAGTAAGTAAGTACGATTACGAAGTGTGAATAATCATGATATTTCAGTGTGTACACAACTTCAAGAATTATGGCAAACAGAAGCAAACATGTGGAGTATTTATTGTGTCAAGTGTCACTTGCTATTTCAATTGCTCACAAAGAATGCAGTGTAATAACTGTCAATGGTCTAAACCTAGTGTTGGTATTTCATGTCGTTAGCTTCCTTCCTATCAGCATAATTTTATACAGCTTCCATAAAACCTCCAGCTCATGTGACTTCTATGAAGTTTCTTGTACTAATGTCGTTCGTCGAATTATAGCAGTTCATTTTCTTATCTTAAAATATAAAGCACTGAGCGTAAGCAAAACATGGAATAGCGAGTAAATATACCAGTAGAGAACAGAATGTCAACAAGTGGATGCAGCACAATTCTTACAACGAGGCTCTGCCAAGCTAACAATCTATAATTAATACCACAGTGTAACCTAAACTCTATGTTCGTACACAGTATATCAGCATTTCTATATACCAAATTAAAGAGTAGTTATGACAACAAAACAGAAATGTGTAAATATGCAATCCATACGAAAAGCAGCAAGTATGTTATCTTACGTAATAAACAGGTCATTATCATCATATCAGCATAAGCAAATAAATGTTCATACGTAACCTTAATAAGTAAACATGAAGGCGCAAGCAGATAAATCACAAAGTATAACTTACATACATAGCAGCACAACTAATCAGGTGACAATTATAATTTAAATAAATAAGCACAGCTGGCACATAGTAAAAAAATATGACATCAGTGAAAAAGCATAGCAGCCAAGCGATGCATAATATATACAAATAACAACCCTGTTCATTAATCAATAATTGTCAAAATCAGTTAACGTACGCAAGCACGTCGCTTCACAAGTAAATTCATAGAACATGAAATTAGCACAAAGTATGAATCACGTAATCGCGAGCAGCAAATTTCGTCTAAAGTACGTACCTGAATGGAAATATGTTACCTGAAAAATAAACTCAATTAATCGTTACCTTTTTAGTTTATTAGTTTCTTCTTCGAATTTTCTCCATAGCAAGTCGTCTTAACGTCGGACACGCATGGAATTTACCTGAAGTTCTTAAATATTTTACACAACCGTATCCTGAAAAATACTGAACGTTAATAACATAATTCATCAAGTCACTATAGCTTTATACCGAATTTAATCGGAGGAATTAGACTGTGTATTTGTTTACGGCTGTCAGTGCATTCGCACTGAGCGCTCGATCAGCTGTAGGTGCGCGTGACGTAGGAAGTAATTGTTTGCGGTCAACGACTGCCTTGTGCGGCGCGCAGACTTGACTGTTGCTTTGAGTATGTGCCGCCGCCGGAACACGGCGCGGTATCCTTGCATTCTCCGTGTATTGAGCAGGTGCAGACAGCAACAAGTGACATCATTCAGCAGAAACAGTTCCATTAGTGGCACCCAGCAATGTTGAGTAGGTGCAGACAGCAGTCCATAATATTCACTATCACTAATCACACTGTTCATCAGCAGAAATTAAACATGTCCTAGTGGCACCAATCACGTAGAAAAAGTGCAAGTAACAGTCCATAATATTCACTATCACTAATCACACAGTTCATCTGCAGAAATTAAATATGTCCTAGTGGCACCAATCATGTAGAAAAAGTGCAAGTAACAGTCCATAATATTCACTATCACTAATCACACAGTTCATCCGCAGAAATTAAACATGTCCTAGTGGTACCAATCATGTAGAAAAAGTGCAAGTAACAGTCCACAATATTCACTATCACTAATCAGTCAGTTAATCAGAGTTCATTAGCACAAATTAAACATTTCCAAGTGGCACCCATTATGTTGAACAAGTGCAGGTAACAGTCCATAATATTCACCATCACTACTGAGACAGTTCAGTCATGAACAGTAGTTTGAATGCACACACAATTGCTTTAACAAAATTATTATCAATGCTCTTACATTAAACATACAAATCATAATAAACACACAAATGATATCAGATAATTGTCATATTAACTATTATAGTACACAAATAACAGTAAACCTATAATGTTTATGGGTGTCAGTGCAAGCCACAACAAACAAGTAAAATAATATTTAGGAGATAGGTTGGGACCAATTATCTGGGATTATAAAAGGAAAACACACAAAACACACTCACTCGTCTTGCATCCACATTAAGTGCTACTGTGTAATTGAATAGTGTTAACTGTGTAAATGCAATTCTGTCAAAATTTTATGTTCATCATGTGTATCAAGTATTAGTGGCAGCAATCTATAAGAGTCAATAATAGTTAGTCAACGTCATAGTCATCATGTCAAGACCAATGTTTGCCAAGCCAGCTCAAAATATACGGTTGCTGAACAACTGTCAGTGTGCCAAGATATGCAAATGCTTCCTCTCTCAAAAAAAAGTATGTACTGCTTATTGATTTAACAAAGTATGTGTGTAGACAATCTTCCTTCTACTTGAGTGTTCTAGTCTGCTATCTTCATCCTCCTTGTTCCATATAGACCAACAAAAAAAAAATGCTCCTCACTTACTTTACCTCCTATCCACCAAAACTCCAATAATCATCAGCATCACATAATATCAATACTTCAATAATACCTCTTACGTCGATACATATAAACCTTATTCAATAATACCTCTTCAATACGTCGATACATATAAACTTTATCAACAATATCATATACCTTACCTCTTGTCATCGAAAACTCCAATAATCATCATCATCACTTAATCTTAATACTTCAATAATACCTCTTACGTCGATACATATAAACCTTATCATGAATATCATTTACCTTTTTCTCTTGTCCACCAAAACTCCAATAATCATCAACTTCACATAATCTCAATACCTCAATAATACCTCTTCAATACGTCGATACATATAAACCTCAGCACCAATATCATTTCACTTCCATAACAACTCTTTCCTCTAGTCAGTCTCCTCGAACAAGTACAGATAAAATCCTAGTGCAAACCTCAATTCATCATCTCATACAATCCGAAGACACAATGTCAACACACAACCTCTGTGTAATCCATCTGATCCAAATCTTCTACTCATTATGAATTATAAGATACATTTTGGTTACCTTGTCCATCATTAAATAAAAGAAATGCATACATGACCTCTAACAGCCTTTAGTTCGAAGAACTTTCAGTAAGTAAGTACGATTACGAAGTGTGAATAATCATGATATTTCAGTGTGTACACAACTTCAAGAATTATGGCAAACAGAAGCAAACATGTGGAGTATTTATTGTGTCAAGTGTCACTTGCTATTTCAATTGCTCACAAAGAATGCAGTGTAATAACTGTCAATGGTCTAAACCTAGTGTTGGTATTTCATGTCGTTAGCTTCCTTCCCATCAGCATAATTTTATACAGCTTCCATAAAACCTCCAGCTCATGTGACTTCTATGAAGTTTCTTGTACTAATGTCGTTCGTCGAATTATAGCAGTTCATTTTCTTATCTTAAAATATAAAGCACTGAGCGTAAGCAAAACATGGAATAGCGAGTAAATATACCAGTAGAGAACAGAATGTCAACAAGTGGATGCAGCACAATTCTTACAACGAGGCTCTGCCAAGCTAACAATCTATAATTAATACCACAGTGTAACCTAAACTCTATGTTCGTACACAGTATATCAGCATTTCTATATACCAAATTAAAGAGTAGTTATGACAACAAAACAGAAATGTGTAAATATGCAATCCATACGAAAAGCAGCAAGTATGTTATCTTACGTAATAAACAGGTCATTATCATCATATCAGCATAAGCAAATAAATGTTCATACGTAACCTTAATAAGTAAACATGAAGGCGCAAGCAGATAAATCACAAAGTATAACTTACATACATAGCAGCACAACTAATCAGGTGACAATTATAATTTAAATAAATAAGCACAGCTGGCACATAGTAAAAAAATATGACATCAGTGAAAAAGCATAGCAGCCAAGCGATGCATAATATATACAAATAACAACCCTGTTCATTAATCAATAATTGTCAAAATCAGTTAACGTACGCAAGCACGTCGCTTCACAAGTAAATTCATAGAACATGAAATTAGCACAAAGTATGAATCCCGTAATCGCGAGCAGCAAATTTCGTCTAAAGTACGTACCTGAATGGAAATATGTTACCTGAAAAATAAACTCAGTTAATCGTTACCTTTTTAGTTTAATAGTTTCTTCTTCGAATTTTCTCCATAGCAAGTCGTCTTAACGTCGGACACGCACGGAATTTACCTGAAGTTCTTAAATATTTTACACAACCGTATCCTGAAAAATACTGAACGTTAATAACATAATTCATCAAGTCACTATAGCTTTATACTGAATTTAATCGGAGGAATTAGACTGTGTATTTGTTTACGGCTGTCAGTGCATTCGCACTGAGCGCTCGATCAGCTGTAGGTGCGCGTGACGTAGGAAGTAATTGTTTGCGGTCAACGACTGCCTTGTGCGGCGCGCAGACTTGACTGTTGCTTTGAGTATGTGCCGCCGCCGGAACACGGCGCGGTATCCTTGCATTCTCCGTGTGTTTACGTATAACTGTCAGTTTCTCAAAAGTGTGTCATTCCACAAAAATTTTTACGTTCGATATATGATGTATTCCCTTAGAGCGTCGAGATTTAAGAGTTTCTACTTCGACAGTGTTATCATGAATAATTTTGCGAATTCTATATGGACCGTTATAGAGCAGAAAATATTTGCGACACAAGCCCTTTCCTTTGTGAGACAAACGATGGGACTTAATTAATACCTTTTGACCAACTGACACAGTTTTTAAACGACCAGGACGTTTAGCTGATTTCTCTCTTCTAGCAGCCGCAGATGAAATATTTTTCAGAGCCAGGTTCACAACTTCAGAATGCCGTAGTTTCCGTGCAGGCGGGAAAGGAACGATTTCAGAAATGCGATTTGACGGTGCTTTATTTTTTAATATCAATATAGGCGGTAAAGAAGTTGAGTCATTAGGGAGTTCATTCAGAATGTTTTGAAAAATATGAAGATACTGATCCCACGTTCTGTGATTCTGATGACAATAAAGACGACACAATTTATTGATTTCCTTCATCCATCTCTCTGAAGCATTAGATTGAGGGTGAAAAAGTGAAATAAAAATTGGTTTAATCTTACGACGCCGTAGAGTACTAAGCCAAATTTTAGAGCGAAACTGTGATCCATTATCTGATATAACCTTATCAACATGACCCACTTCTTTAAGAAAATGTCTGATGAAAGCGTTAGATACTGAACGAGCTGTTGCTTTGCGTAAAGGTGTAAAACACACATATTTTGATGTCAATTCCACAGCTACCAAAATGTACGCAAAACCATTAGTAGAACGAACCACTGGACCGAACAAATCGACTGCAGCCATCTCCTTTAATTTCGCTGGAATGATAGGAAACAACGGTGCTCTGTGAGAAATAGTTGGCGGCTTAGCCTTTTGACATAATTTGCATTTGGCAAGAACAGATCGAATACGTTTTTCCATATTACTGAAGTAGCAATTCTCTCGTAATTTATGAAAGCATTTTCTGGGACCAAAGTGCGCATAACTGAAATGTGTGTACCAAATCAATTTATTGACCCACTCATCAGGAATACAAACTAACCAAACAGAGTTGTCGACCGATTTTCGTTTAAAAAGAATATAATTGCGAACTAAATAATGCTGTCTAATCGCTACGCTTTCCTTTCTCCTCCACTTCTCCTTAATGTCCTTCCAGATTGGATCCTTATTTTGCTCCTTAGCGATGTCCTGGAGCGAAGACGAAATAAAATTCTCAAACGCAACACCTTGAATATACATCAAACAATAATGGTTTTCCTTGCAGTCCTCCTTAGCACTTTGTTTCAACCATAGGTGCACGTGATAAAGCATCAGCAATAATATTTGAAGAACCCTGTATGTAAACAATACTAAAATCAAATTCCTGTAGGTACAGCGCCCATCGTGACAATCTGCCATGAGTTAATTTTGTCGACATAAGAAATTCCAGAGCTCGATGATCGGTGTAAACCTTAGTATGTCTGCCAAACAAAAATGTGCGAAATTTTGTGAAACCCCAAACAACAGCCAAAGCTTCAAGTTCCGTAATTGAATAATTCTTTTCGGATTTAGAGAGAACACGACTTCCAAATGCAATAGTCTTCTGTACTACAACGCCGTTTTCTTCTATCTCTTGAAATAAATGAGCACCTAGGCCTTTGTATGATGAGTCCGTCGCCAAACAAAAATCTTTAGATAAATCCGGATGTGAAAGAAGTGGAGCAGCAACTAAAGCATCACGAAGTTGTTCAAATTCTGACTGAGCTTCCTCATCCCAACACCAATTAGATTTCTCTCCAGATAGTTCACATAAACGAGGTGTGGTCAAATTGTCCAATCTAACAAAGCGTCTAAGAAAATTACAGACACCAAGGAAACTACGAACATCACGTTTTGTGGTAGGTACAGCATAATTACGAATAGCGTCTAGTTTTTCTGGATCAGGAAGAATACCTTCTGTAGAAATAATGTGACCGAGAAATTTCACCTGTGAACGACCAAATTCAGATTTTTACAAGTTCACTGTAATGCCAACTCGTGCAAAAATACGTGATAATGAATCCAAAATTTTGTTATGCTCACTCCAAGAATGTTTAGCAATAAGAATGTCGTCAACATATGAAGTAATATTGTCACGAAGATAAACAGGTAAAATTTCATTTAAACTACGAATGAATGCTGCTGAAGATACAGTAAGTCCAAACGGTAATTTCCGAAACTGGTAACAGTTACCAAAGGCTAAAAAGGCAGTGTATTTTCTACAATCAGGGTGGAGTTCTACTTGCCAAAAACTTGCGCGCATATCAATCGTGGATAAAACTTTAATTCCATGGAAATGTTGAAGAAGTTCATCTAAATTTTGTGGGCGGTCAGTTTCAGGAATGATGATATTATTTATCTGTCTGGAATCCAGAACCAAACGAATTGACCCATCCTTTTTAAGAACAACGTGTAATGGGCTGGTATAAGGACTGACTGCTGGCTCAATAATGCCTTGATCTATCATGTATTGAAGTTCTCTCTTAACCTTGTCTCTGTAAGCCAAAGGAATAGCGTACGTTTTCCCGCGAAATGGTGTGTGTTCTTTTACTTTAAATAAATATTGTAAGCCTTGTATAGTTCCTGTGTGATGACTAAACACTGTAGCATGTGAAGTCAAAATGTGGTGCAGCTCTTCTCTTGCAACGTCATCTGGCACTTCAGCTTTCTTAACCTTTTCATTAATTAATCCTTCGCTATTAATTATATCATCCATCGCGTCCCTGTATCTATTGTCATTGTCATGAATGAACACATTGTCGTCAAAATGCTCAACTAAACATCAGAAGTAAGAAACCTTAAACATTTTGTATCTGATTCAGATCTTGCTAAACACTCGAAAAATTTCAAACATTTCGGCATTCCGGCAACAGTCAAATTCACACTTCCTTCTTTAAAGTTCAAAATTGCCTTATGTGTGTTAAGAAACTCCATACCTAATATAATCTGTGTACTGAGTAATGGAACAATTATAAAATTAGCAGAAAATTCGTATCCTTGACAAATGAAATTTAGGTTGGTCTGTTGTTTAACTTCCACACTTTTTCCAGAAATCGCTCCTCGGATTGTAGTTTTAGAAATAGGTAACACAGGACAGGCAATAGTTCTTTCACATATACGAAAAACTGATTCACTAATGACGTTCAATGGGCTCCCAGAATCTAAAACTGCAGTGAACTTATTCTTACCCACACATACTTCAATAACAGGATGTAAAAATGCGTCTACATTATTTTCTTTTTCGTCTAGCAAAATGTCTCTCATGTCTTCCAGGCGTACGTAGTGTAAAGTCGTAGTGTCATTACTTTCTGAACCGTCTATATTGCTGCCAGAAGCCGAAGCTGCAAGTCATTGTCGATTGTTTGCGTCACGTCTTTGATTATTCCCGTCATTTCGCGGATCAATTTCTACTATTGGCACTTGTCTCTCTGAAGTTCTGTCACGTGGAGGATGCCAATTAGGTCCCTCCTGTCTGTTAGATGCAAATTCTTGGTTGTGTCTGTTATTAAAATTTCTGTTTTCCTGTCTGTCTGCATAACTACTTCTTGTGTAATTTCGACTGTCACTTCTGAAATTATTGTTGTATCTACTACCCTGGTTATTTCTGTGGTAAGAATTTCTATTATTGTATGAATAATTTCTGTCTTGATGATACCGATTACTGCTTCCGTATGATTGATCATTCCGGTAGGAATTACCGTTATTATAATTGTCTGTGTAATTTCTGTTAGAACGTCTGTTATTGTCATAAGGCTGGTATCTATTGTCTTGTCTGTTACGTGTGTCATTCTCAAAGTTACCCATGTAACGCGCGTTCCGATCACTATCCCTTTTCTCTGAAAATCTATTGTAATTACTGTTACTAAAAAAATTACAAGAAGTCCCGTCGTCGTTGTCATACTCAAGTTCTTGTAACAAAGTCTTAAAAGTCTCAATGTCGTCTTTACATCTTCCAGCTAAAGCAATTTGTCTTATGGATTGTGGCAGCTTAGTTAAACAAATGCGAATTAATTCAGTCGGGCTATAAGGGTTGGACAGGAACTGATTCTTTCGAATCATGTCTTCAAAGTATTCTGCCGGCGTGCGGAACTCAGACTGTTTAAAATTACGCTGCATAATCAGACTATGTTTGACTCTGTCTTGTGTGTTTTCGGACCAATATGCCGATAGAAATGCATGATAAAAATCATTCAGATTATTACAATCTCTAATGAGTGCGCGCATCCGCGTCGCCGGTTCGTTTTCTAAATATCCACACATAAATTCCAGTTTGTGACTTAGTGGCCAATTTGGTGGAAGTGCGTACATAAATTGATCTAACCATGAACATGGATGTATGTCATTCTTAGAATTGCGGAAGATCTTAAATTTCCGAACAGTCAAAAAGTGTTTATAGTCAAAGTTTTCGCCTCGTGGCGACAAAGACCTACCGCGTCTGTCCCAGTCCCAATGTCGATTATTGTCAAGTTCACGCGCCTGGCGCTCTCTTGTTGCATCCCGTAAATGAAACAGACCCATACGATTACATAGTCGGGGTGCTGATTTAAAATGTGGGATAGTAGCGTATTAAAAACAGGTGCTGGAGTACAATCTCACCTGTACTGCATTAAGTAAAAAATTATTCTGGGCGTCTGCAGTAACCATGGTGGCAGTCGGTTTAAACCCCCGATTTGAGCCCATACATGCCCCACACCAAACGACTCCAACATACTCTTCCCGCAGATCCCAAACGACCTCGATGCTTGCGGACTTTTGGTAAAGAGGCGTTCCATAGTTTGACGAGCAACGGTATGGCAAGCTGGGGAATAGGGTGTAGCGAGGAACTGATGCGCCTGATGCACCATGAGAAGCTGCCGCCGGATGGTGAGTAGCGATTCACCGGACTTAGCGCAAGCTCAGGGTATGGGGCTGGTCCTGTAAGCGTCCATAGCCAGCCTGATCCCCTCATTGTGTACAGCATGACCTTCAGGTACGCAGGCCTCGCTGACTCATACACCATACGCTCATAATCCAGCCCTGTGAAACTGGAGCAGACGCACCCCACCTGTTTCCCAAGACCTGTGGCTAAAACACTTCAAAACGTTCAGTGCCTTCTGGGACCTTGTCTTCAGGTCCTTGAGGTGCAGTAACCAAGAGAATTTGGAGTAAAAAGTGAGGTCCAGAAACAGTGCAGAATCGTTGAATGGGAGAATGTTTCGACATACGCGATTCATGTAAGTTAAAAATGCGACGAGAATAAACACACACTCATTTCTCTGCAGAAAATGTAAAACCAGGCTTGCGTCCCACTCCTCCAGCCTCTGTACTGTAAGATGCAACTGATGAGTTGCTGTTTCAGTACTGGAGTAGGAACAGAAAATTGGAAACTCGTCCACAAATAAGGAACATTGTACAGCACTACTTACTGTAGATGTGATACCGTTTATGGTTAAGGCAAAGAGGGTAACACTTGAAACTCTGCCATGAGTACCACCAGTATCCCGCTCAAAGCTATTCAACAGCATGTCTCCATCTCGGCACCGAAAAAACCGCTTTGGTAAGAAGGACCAAATGAAGATGGGGAGATGGCCACGGAAGCCCCATTGATGGAGCTGTCCTAGAATACTGTGTTGCCAAGTCAAGTTGTACGGTTTACCGATAGCAAAAAATACAGCTATAAAAAGGTGTTTGCATAGGAAAGCCTGCTGAATAGCTGCTTCTAGCATGGTTGGATTGTCGAAGTGGATCGAAATCTCCTGGATCCACAGTAGGAGTGACTTAGGAGCTGGCTGGTCTCTAACACCTAGAGCAGACGACGGTTAACCATTCGTGCCAAGGTCTTTCCTATATAGCTCGTTAAAAAGACGGTCTGGTAACTGCTGGAGCATGTACGGTTCCTTCCTGTTTTGTGAAGAGATATCAAAATTGCCCCCATAAACGAGTTCGGAAAGTTTACTGTCTGCCATATCAAATTAAAACATTGTAAGAGGACTGCCTTTGACGCTGGTTTCATGTTCCTCAGCATACTATGGACACGAGGTCTAGGGGTTACGTATATGACTAGTAATCAAAACGTCGTCAGTCCCGGGTTCTAAACCCACACCACTTAAATTTTGATTAATAATCGAAATTGGCGGCCCAAGACTTCCGGCATAATAAGTCACCCTCAATCTGCCAATGGCCTTGTCAAAAAGGGCGGAGAAGCGGACAGAGGTTCTGGGCACTCCCTTGTCTTTGGGATGGGATACTGCCCCTAAAGGCAGAAAAATCAGCAATGATCACCGGGCGAGGATGAAGAAAGCAACGGAAACTACTGCGTTGAAGACACATAACGTATATCGACAGGACAAGTGGCCTATACGTGAAAAAGTGTGGTGATCATCTCTCCATTGGCAAAAGACTCCAGAATAATCCTCCATTCAAGTCTCTGGGAGGGGACTGTCAAAGGGGTGGTGGTCACGAGAAAAAGATTGAATAACCGACGAAAGTATAACGTTCTACGAGCTGGGGTGTGGAATGTCAGAAGTTTGAATATGGTAGTTGTTGTTGTTGTTGTGGTCTTCAGTCCTGAGACTGGTTTGATGCAGCTCTCCATGCTACTCTATCCTGTGCAAGCTTCTTCATCTCCCAGTACCTATTGCAACCTACATCCTTCTAAATCTGCTTAGTGTATTCATCTCTTGGTCTCCCTCTACGATTTTTATCCTCCACGCTGCCTTCCAATACTAAATTGGTACCGAGCGAGGTGGCGCAGTGGTTAGCACACTGGACTCGCATTCGGGAGGACGACGGTTCAATCCCGTCTCCGGCCATCCTGATTTAGGTTTTCCGTGATTTCCCTAAATCGTTTCAGGCAAATGCCGGGATGGTTCCTTTGAAAGGGCACGGCCGATTTCCTTTCCAATCCTTCCCCAACCCGAGCTTGCGCTCCGTCTCTAATGACCTCGTTGTCGACGGGACGTTAAACACTAACCACCACCACCACTAAATTGGTGATCCCTTGATACCTCAGAACATGTCCTACCAATCGATCCCTTCTTCTAGTCAAGTTGTGCCACAAGCTTCTCCTCTCCCCAATCCTATTCAATACCTCCTCATTAGTTACGTGATCTACTCATCTAATCTTCAGCATTCTTCTGTAGCACCACATTTCGAAAGCTTCTATTCTCTTCCTTTCCAAACTATTTATCGTCCATGTTTCACTTCCATACATGGCTACACTCCATACAAATACTTTCAGAAACGACTTCCTGACACTTAAATCAATACTCGATGTTAACAAATGCCCGCATCTCGTGGTCGTGCGGTAGCGTTCTCGCTTCCCACGCCCGGGTTCCCGGGTTCGATTCCCGGCGGGGTCAGGGATTTTCTCTGCCTCGTGATGGCTGGGTGTTGTGTGCTGTCCTTAGGTTAGTTAGGTTTAAGTAGTTCTAAGTTCTAGGGGACTTATGACCACAGCAGTTGAGTCCCATAGTGCTCAGAGCCATTTGAACCATTTTTTTGTTAACAAATTTGTCTTCTTCAGAAACGCTTTCCTTGCCATTGCCAGTCTACATTTTATATCCTCTCTACTTCGACCATCATCAATTATTTTGCTCCCAAAGTAGCAAAACTCCTTTACTACTTTAAGTGTCTCATTTCCTAATCTAATACCCTCAGCATCTCCTGACTTAATTCGATTACATTCCATTATCATCGTTTTGCTTTTGTTGTTGTTCATCTTATACCCTCCTTTCAAGATACTATCCATTCCGTTCAACTGCTCTTCCAAGTCCTTTGCTGTCTCTGACAGAATTACAATGTCATCGGCGAACCTCAAGGTTTTTATTTCTTCTCCATGGATTTTAATACCTACTCCGAATTTTTATTTTGTTTCCTTCATTGCTTGCTCAATATACAGATTGAATAACATCGGGGGGAGGCTACAACCCTGTCTCACTTCCTTCCCAACCACTGCTTCCCTTTCATGCCCCTCAACTCTTATAACTGCCATATGGCTTCTGTATAAATTGTAAATAGCCTTTCGTTCCCTGTATTTTACCCCTGCCACCTTCAGAATCTGAAAGAGAGTATTACAGTCAACATTGTCAAAAGCTTTCTCTAAGTCTACAAATGCTAGAAAAGTAGGTTTGCCTTTCCTTAATCTAGCTTCCAAGATAAGTCGTAGGGTCAGTATTGCCTCACGTGTTCCAATACTTCTACGGAATCCAAACTGATCTTCCCCGAGGTCAGCTTCTACCAGTTTTTCCATTCGTCTGTAAAGAATTCGCGTTAGTATTTTGCAGCCATGACTTATTAAACTGATAGTTCGGTAATTTTCACATCTGTCAACACCTGCTTTGTTTCGGATTGGAATTATTATATTCTTCTTGAAGTCTGAGGGTATTTCGCCTATCTCATACATCCTGCTCACCAGATGGTAGAGTTTTGTCAGGACTGGCTCTCCCAAGGCTGTCAGTAGTTCTAATGGAATGTTGTCTACTCCCGGGGCCTTGTTTCGACTCAGGTCTTTCAGTTCTCCGTCAAACTCTTCACGCAGTATCATATCTCCCATTTCATCTTCATCTACATCCTCTTCCATTTCCATAATATTGTCCTCAAATACATCGCCCTTGTATAGACTATATACTCCTTCCACCTTTCTGGTTTCTCTTCTTTGCTTAGAACTGGGTTTCCATCTGAGCTCTTGATATTCATACAAGTGGCTCTTTTTTCTCCAAAGGTCTCTTTAATTTTCCTGTAGGCAGTATCTATCTTACCACTTGCGAGATAAGCCTCTACATCCTTACATTTGTCCTCTAGCCATGCCTGCTTAGCCATTTTGCACTTCCTGTCGATCTCATTTTTGAGACGTTTGTATTCCTTTTTGCTTGCTTCATTTACTGCATTTTTATATTTCCTCCTTTCATCAATTAAATTCAATATTTCTTCTGTTACCCAAGGATTTCTACTAGCCCTCGTCTTTTTACCTACCTGATCATCTGCTGCCTTCACTACTTCATCCCTCAAAGCTACCCATTCTTCTTCTACTGTATTTCTTTCCCCCATTCCTGTCAATTGTTCCCTTATGCTCTCCCTGAAACTCAGTACAACCTCTGGTTCTTTCAGTTTATCCAGTTCCCATCTCCTTAAATTCCCACCTTTTTGCAGTTTCTTCAGTTTTAATCTACAGTTCATAACCAATAGATTGTGGTCAGATTCCATATCTGCCCCTGGAAATGTCTTTCAATTTAAAACCTGGTTCCTAAATCTCTGTCTTACCATCATATAATCTATCTGATACCTTCTAGTATCTCCAGGATTCTTCCATGTATACAACCTTCTTTTGTGATTCTTGAACCAAGTGTTAGCTATGATTAAGTTGTGCTCTGTGCAAAATTCTACCAGGCGGCTTCCTCTTTCATTTCTTACCCCCAATCCATATTCACCTACTGCGTTTCCTTCTCTCCCTTTTCCTACTACCGAATTCCAGTCACCCATGACTATTAAATTTTCGTCTTCCTTCACTATCTGAATAATTTCTTTTATCTCATCATACATTTCTTCAATTTCTTCGTCATCTGCAGAACTAGTTGGCATATAAACTTGTACTACTGTTGTAGGCGTGGGCTTTGTGTCTATCTTGGCCACAATAATGCGTTCACTATGCTGTTTGTAGTAGCTTACCCGCATTCCTATTTTTTATTCATTATTAAACCTATTCCTGCATTACCCTTATTTGACTTTGTATTTATCTTCTCCTAGGGAAGCTAGAAAATCTGAAAAGGGACATGCAAAGGCTCCATCTAGATATGCGCCAGTGTACAAAATTCAAGCAACGATCTGCTATTTCCCCGTCCTGATTCTAATTCACTATATAATCATAAAAACTGTCAACAAATGTCGAAACGATCGTGTTCGGCACGGAAGATGGCATTCCGATCAACAGACAACCACGCCAGCAATGACGCCAGTGCACCACTCAAGCGGGGTAGCCTTTGCAGGGTAGTCCAACATCCACAGTCGCTGCGTACACAGTCTCAGACGGGGCAGTATGGCACGGAGAAGACGCGTACAGACTCTCTGAGGTGGAGGGCCAAAGGAAGAAAGGAAGCAGGAGAGTCGCTAATAGATCTGGCCTGATGGCTTAATGTGAATCATTCTGTTGTTTCTCGGATAAGGCGATAGTTTATAGAGACCGAAACTGTATCCTAGAGACCAGGATATCAGAAAAAGTGGACTTATATTTGGCTGTAAGGGAACGACGGTACCGGTACTGCACTGCAACTAGCATCTGACCTTACAGCATCCCCTTGACATATTGCATCGAGGCAAAAGGCATGCAGAAGGCCACAGCAGAGTGGCCTTTATTGTTGGAGACCTGCTGTCTATTAACCTCTGGCGTGTCTTCACAGAAGGGAATATCTAGAGTGGAACCATCAACATACCATCTGGATGATAGAACGATAGGCCAATGTTATTTTCATAGATGGGTCCCGATTTGGTCTGGAGAGTGATTCTCGACGGATTCGCATCTGCAGAGCACGAGGAACACAATTTTGGGACCCATACATTTTGGAAAGAGACGATATTGAGGAGGATCTCTAATGTTGTGGGAAGGGATTATGTTGATCACTCGAACACCACTTCTGAAGTTGTGCGGATGAATTAGGAAGATTTGATTGCTGTCGGGTACCGTGAAGAGATCTTGGGATCTCATTCGCGGTTGTTGAAGGTGCTGTAGGCCCAGACTTAATATTGATGGACGATAATGAGCACAGATGGATGATGTTCCTTTGGAAACTGAAGATGCTGTTGGTATGGTGTGGCCTGCTTGCTCTCCTGATTTTAATCCCAAAGAGCGTGTTTGAAATGCATTAGGGAGACGGGTTATACCACGTCAGTATCCACCAAACACTCTCCAATACTTGCGAGCAGCTCTGCATTAAGAATGGGCGTTATTGCCTCAACATGAGATTGTTGACATCATTAACAGGATGTCCTGTCGTTGGCAGGCCTGTATTGCTGCCAGAGGCGGTCGCAACACATACTGAGCACATTAACCTGTTGTCAGAATGCGTGTGCAAATCAAGTTGAAAAAAAAAAGGACATTTTTGTCTATCGTTAGCATGTTGCAGTTGATTATTTTCTGGATTTTTTACATTGTTTCTACTTTACCATCGCCTGTTTATAATGTTTTGTGTCAAAATAAATGCAACCTTGCGAAATTTCCATTTTGTTGCTTTAATTTTTGATACAGTGTAGTAGGGGGTCAATGAAGTGAAAAGGAAAGAAGGCAGGGATTCCTAGTCAGATGAATATAAAGTAATATCAACAACAGCAGAAAATGGTGTAAGGGAAGTAGCATTCGTTATGAACAGGAAGGTAGGGCAGAGAGTATGTTACTGTAAACAGTTCAGTGATAGGGTTGTTCTTATCAGAATCGACAGCACACCAAGACCGACAACGATAGATAGTTCACGTGTAGATGCCGACGTCGCAAGTTGAAGATAAAGAGATGGAGAAAGTATTTGAGAATATTGAAAGGGTGGTACACTACGTAAAGGAGGATGAAAATGTAATAGTCAGGTGGGAGTGGAATGCAGTTGTAGGGGAGAAAAGATAACAGTAGAATATGGGCTTGGGACAAGGAATGAAAGAGGAGAAAGACTAATTGAATTCTGTAATAAATTTCAGCTAGTAATAGTGAATACTCCGATCAAGAATCACAAGAGGAGGAGGTACACTTAGAAAAGGCCAGGTGATACAGATTTCAGTTACATTACATCATGGTCAGACGGGGATTGCGGGATCAGATACCGGATCGTAAGACGAACCCAAGAGCAGATACAGACTCAGATCGCACTATAGTAGTAATAAAGATCAGACTGAAGTTTTAGAGATTTGTCAGGCAGAAACAGTAGGCCAAAGAAATGGGATACGGAGGTATTAAGTAATAACGAGATAAGCTTGAAGATCTCTAAGGCTTTAGATACAGCAACAAGGAAAAGCTCAGTAGGCAGTACAGTTCAAAAGGAATGGAAATCTTTAAAAAGGGCAATCACAGAAGTTGGAAAGAAAAACATACGCACAAAGAAGGTAACTTCGAAGATACCATGGGTAACAGAAGAAATACATCAGTTAACCGATGAAAGGAGGAAATACAAAAATGTTGAGGTAAATTCAGGGATACAGGAATACAAGTCGCTTAAATGAAATAAAAAGAAAGTGCAACCAATCTAAGACGAAATGGCAGCATTAAAATGTGAAGAAATCGAAAATGAAATATTTGTTGAAAGGACTGATCCAGCATATAGGAAAGTCAAAATATCCTTCGGTGAAATTAAAAGCAAGGGTGGTAACTTTAAGAGTGCAACGGGAGTTCCACAGTTATAGGCAGAGGAGAGAGCGGATAGGTGGAAAGAGTGCACTGAAGGCATCTACGAGGCGGACGATTTGTCTCATCTGATAGAAGAAGAAACAGGAGTCGATTTAGAAGACACAGGGGATCCAGTATTAGAATCAGAATTTAAGAGAGCTTTGAGAACTGAAGATCAAGTAAGGCATTCCAACAGGATTTCTAAAATCATTGAGCGAAGTGGCAAAAAACGACTGCTCACGTTAGTGTCTAGAATGCATGAGTCTGGCGACGTACCATCTGACTTTCGGAAAAATGTCATCCACACAATTCCGAAGACTGCAAGAGCTGACAGGTGCGAGAATTATCACACAATCAGCTAAATAGCTCATGCATCCAAGTTGCTGACAAAAATAATACACAGAAGAATGGAAAATAAAATTGAGGATGTGTTAGATGTTTAGCTTTAGGAAAGATAAAGGCACCAGAGAGGCAATTCTGGCGTTGCGGTTGATAATGGAGCAAGCTAATGAAAATTCTAGATACATTCATAGGATTTGTCGACTTTGAAAAGAGTTCGACAATGGAAAATGGTGCAAGATGTTCGAAATTCTGAGAAAAGTAGGGATAAACCATAGGGAGGGACGGGTAATATACAATACGTACAATAATATGAGTGGACAACCATGAACAAAGTGCTCGAATTAGAAAGGGTATAAGACCGGGATGTAGTCTTTCGTGCCACCAGTTCAATCTGTACATCTAAGAACCAATGACGGAACTAAAAGAAAGGCACACCAACGTAGAATCAGTGCAAAAACCAAATATAGTGCTCCATGATCATGAGGATGGACAGGACATATGGATATTGCAGTAATTCAGGGTAGTTAGCTCAGAAGGTGAAGGACATTAAGTCACATAGTAGTCTTCATTGAGAATTACAGTAGTAGTTTGCGGCATTCATAGCCCAGTTATTGAACATTTCTGTACCATGTATTTAGTATTACAGAATAATGTTCATAAAATTAACTGATTATAGCAATTATTGGCATTATGGGTAATCATATTACTATAAACAGTGGCAGTCCTTGGCCAGTTACAAAGCATATTTAGTATGACAGAATAATGTTCATAAAATTAACTGATTATAGTGAACATTGGCACTTATTGGCCAATTATAAACCATCAGAAGTCATCATTGAAAAGGAGAATCAATTATTGGCATAGCATCATAAAATTAACTGATTATAGTGAACATTGGCACTTATTGGCCAATTATGAACCATCAGAAGTCATAATTGAAAAGGAGCTAATGAATGGCATAGTATTAACATAATTCATTTAGTTACACTAATTATTGGCACTCAGTGGCCAGTTACAAAACATCAAAAGTCATCATTGAAAACAGGAGCTAATGAATGGTATAGTATTAACATAATTCATTTAGTTACACTAATTATTGGCACTCAGTGGCCAGTTACAAAACATCAAAAGTCATCATTGAAAACAGGGGCTAATGAATGGTATAGTATTAACATAATTCATTTAGTTACACTAATTATTGGCACTCAGTGGCCAGTTACAAAACATCAAATGTCATCATTGAAAACAGGAGCTAATGAATGGTATAGTATTAACATAATTCATTTAGTTACACTAATTATTGGCACTCAGTGGCCAGTTACAAAACATCAAAAGTCATCATTGAAAACAGGAGCTAATGAATGGTATAGTATTAACATAATTCATTTAGTTACACTAATTATTGGCACTCAGTGGCCAGCAAGTATTGAATAGTACAAAACATTGTTCATCATTCAGTATTATTCAGAACTCTCTTAAATGGGTAGCATTATTTGGAACTGGTGTTTTTTTTGTTAGCAATGCATTGCTTTGGGTAATTATAAGGGAAAGCAAGAAGAGAAAAAGAAAAAAAAATTGCTTCTAGGTTGTTCCTGTAAATGAAAAATGTGTAACGTCATTCGTCATGAGTCAGCTGTAGCAAGGTTGTGACACAACTGGGTAAAAAAAATGCAAGTACTAGTATAGGTTTAATAAGTAACAAGTTTAGTAAGTATCATGAAAGGCTTCTCCTGGAAAAAATACAAAATGGATTATTGAGCTGAAAGAAGAAACGCACACTATGCTGAAAAGTAGTGAACTTCGAATTAACAGGTAGTGAAATGTGTATAAAAATGTGTTCCATAGCTGTCCTTTCCAAAACCTTCAGTCATCATACCATACGATATAAAACATACTGTCAAAACAAACTGCAACAAATACTTAAATAACTACATAGCATAAATACATAAACTTCAACATCATCCTCATCTGTAAAGAAAAAAACTTCATTATCCATATTATCATAACTTCATTATTATCATCACCTGTAAAGAAAAACTTCATTATTCATAGTAGCATATTCTTCATCATTACTCTTCATCAGCATTCATTAACATCTGCAAAAAATCACTTCATTACTCATTACACAACTATTCCTTATCTCTAGCATATTTCATCACTTAAACTAAGATGTGTAGTCCTGTCTGACAGCCTGCATCAATCGCCTTGTATTCTGAAAGAAAAAATTAGTTAAGACTGCTATTCTACGATGTGTATAGTATATTCTTGTTAATGCTTGTTAATTCTGATCCATTTACTCTTCCTCATAAGGTTTTTGTATCTTCTTTCGTCTATTCCGTAGTTGAAATTTCCATTTCTGTTTAATTTATTTCCTTTACGCATCATTTCTTTCTGAAATTGATGAACAAAGATTAATGTCTTGCATTTAAATCATATACCCACTAAATAATGACTGATTTATGGTGACATAATTAAGCATACAGTATAACAAGACAGAAAACGCAATATGTTGTAGGGGTAATTTCACCACATAAAGGAAAGCACTTGTGTAGAATTTATACTGTGAACGATCACCTTTATTGTACCGCACAAAGAACACTTCATACATACATTAATGCGGGAAAACGAACACTCCTCGTGTCCTCCAAAGAACCCCGCTCATAAAGAGAATCTCTCAGTGTCTTGTCGACTATCGACTTGTCACTCCCACACAGCCCCCCCCCCCCCCCTGAAGTGCGGAGCACCCGGTATGGTGAGGTACTTAAACTTCACCTCTCGGCCTGCCCGAGTGCGGATAGTGCGGGTGTGGGTGCTGCTTGCTGATTCTGTTGCTGCATTAGGCCCCCTGGTGTGGGGCTCATGTGGGACACAGCTGTCTGGTTCTGCGGAAGGTGTGGGTTCGTTGCAAGTTGTGTCTGAAATCGTCTGTGAGACTGTCGTCGGTGCTGGCATTGTCCAAGCGGGTTTTACTCGCTCAATGGAAACTTTGGTCGACTTGCCCTGGAGGAGGATATCCATTGTGTGTGTGTCCCGTCCTAGCACTTGGTATGGTCCAGTGTACGGTGGCTGTAACGAATGACGTACCAGGTCTGTGCGGAGCATGATGTGGGAACAAGTATCGAGGGACTTGTGTATGAACACTGGATGCGTGCCGTGCTGAGACGTCGGGGCTTCACGTAGTGTCTCTGCCTGCTTCCTCATTTGTTGCAAGAGGTGGGGTAGTTGTGTGTCATCTGGGAGAGGAACTGGTGCAAGGAATTCTGCTGGAACTCGGAGTGGTTCTCCGTATACCAACTCTGCCGAGGAACAATTGATGTCTGTTTTTAATGCGGTCCGTAACCCCAACAAAACCAATGGCAACGCTTGAGTCCATGAGTCCTCGTGGCACATCAGGGCAGCCTTTAAGGTCCGGTGCCACCTTTCCACCAAACCGTTGCTGGCCGGGTGGTAGCTAGTAGTACGGTTTCGTTGGAAGCCGCAGAGTTTTGACAGTTGTTGGAACAGTGTTGACTCGAACTGGCGTCCTTGGTCAGTGGTAACGAAAAATGGGCACCCAAAACGAGCCATCCAAGTTTCCAAGAATGCGCGTGCAGTAGTCTCTGCAGAAATGTCCCTGATTGGTGTAGCCTCTGCCCACCGCGTGCAACGATCCACTGCCGTAAACAAGTACCTGTAACCTTCTGAAGGGGGGAGGGGTCCAACCAAGTCAATGTGTACATGCCCAAAACGTGCCGTTGGGTTTGGGAATTGTCCTACTGGAGCGTGAACATGGCGTCCGACTTTGCTACGTTGACACTGATAGCAGCTGCGGGCCCACTCCCGTGTATCTTTCTTGATTGAAGGCCACACAAAACGGTCCGTCACTAATTTCACTGAGGCATTGGTTCCCGGATGTGCCAGGCTGTGAATGCTGTCGAATACCTTTCGTCGGAACTGGGGGGTGATGTATGGGCGTGGTCTAACCGTGGAGGTGTCGCACCATACCTTACATGGGCTGCCGGGGACGTCCACAAGTTGTAAATGTAGGCCAGTGGACAGGTCTGCCAACAAGGATTGCAGCTGCACATCTGAAACCTGAGCCCCTGCCAATTCTGAATAATCTAACATTGGACTTATCCCATTAATACGTGAGAAATAGTCTGCCACAATGTTTTCGGCACCATGGATGTGACGCACGTCTGTCGAAAACTGGCATATAAACTCTATATGGCGGGCCTGGCGGGGGGAACATGAATCGCTGACTTTGTAGAAAGCTGCCACGAGAGGTTTGTGGTCGGTGTATATGGTGAATTGCCTGCCCTCAACTAAGGGGCGGAAGTGCCTGACGCTTTCATACATTGTGAGGAGTTCCCTGTCATATGCACTCCAACGAGTTTGACTCATCTGTAGTTTTTGTGAGAAGAAACTTAGTGGCTGCCAATGACCCTTCACTCTCTGGTGCAGTGCTGCCCCGATTGCGACTTGGCTTGCGTCCACTACTATGGCTAGCTGAGCTCCTGGTGCAGGGTGTGCAAGCCCCACTGCGTTGTGAAGGCTGTTTTGCAGTGCCTTGAAAGCCGAGTCCATCTCGGGTGTCCATGGGAGTGGGCGCTTGCCAATTTTGTTGTGTCCGGTCAAGGCATTGTTCAGTGGCGTCTGGATTGCTGCTGTTCCAGGGAGGTGGCGACGATAGAAATTTATCATCCCTAGGAACCGTCGGAGGTCGTGGTAGGTTTGAGGCCGTGGTAGGGTATGCAACAACTCCAGCTTCTCTGGCAGTGGGAAAATGCCCTGAGCTGACACTTTATAACCCAGGAAGGTTACAACGGGTTCCCCAAACACGCACTTGTCCTTGTTAAGTGTAATTCCATGAGCGCTAAGCCTGCTTTGCACCTCGCTTACGTGTTTCTGATGGTCAGAAACATTCTCCGAAAACACCAGAATATCGTCTAAATAGGCGAAACAATATGGTAGTCCTCTTAGTACGCTGTCTAGGAACCGTTGCCATGTCTGGGCCGCATTTTTCAGCCCAAATGGCATCACCAAAAATTCAAACAGCCCGAATGGGGTTGTCACTGCAGTCTTTGGTATGTCCTGCTCTGCCATTGGGATCTGATTATAAGCCTTACGGCAATCCAAAACACTGAATATGGATGCCCCGGCCAGTGAATGGGTGAAATCCTGTATATGTGGCACAGGGTATCTGTCTGGAACAGTTCAGGCGTTCAAAGCTCGATAATCACCGCACGGGCGCCATGACCCATTCTTTTTACGGGCAAGATGCAGAGGAGAGGACCACGGATTGTTTGATGGCTGTATAGTTCCTTCCTGTAGCATCTCGTTGAAAATGGCCTTGGTTTCCCGCAAGCGATCAGGTGCAAGCCTGCGAACACGTGAGGAGACTGGTGGGCCTGGAGTTGTCCGGATGTGGTGCACCGTCTCATGCTTCGCCCTGCTCTTTCTTGTTCCCTGTTGTGGTTTGGGTGTCGCCTTTGTGGTTGAAGCAGCAGGAGCCTGCTGTTGTGTCGTTAACTGTTTTGATGTCGTTTGAGCCATGTGCCGGTCAGCTTCCTTCGTTGCTATGGTGTCCTCCCAGGTGGGTGCACTGAGGTTATCTACCCTTTGGCATGCATGAGAAGTCGGATGTCCTTGTATTCCCGGAATAACAAATCCATTGCCAGAATGGACGAGTTGTGACTTGTGTAAATCCACGGACAATGCATGTTTTGCCAGGAAATCAGCACCTAGTATAGGTTGGTCGATATCGGCCATAACGAAGGTCCAGTTGCATTCTTCTGGTAGCCCAATGTCCACTGGCAGTGTTTTCTGTCCATATGTGTGGATGACTGAGTCGTTGACTGCTTTCAACGTGGTCTCTTC
This sequence comes from Schistocerca nitens, assembly GCF_023898315.1. Classification (NCBI taxonomy): domain Eukaryota; kingdom Metazoa; phylum Arthropoda; class Insecta; order Orthoptera; family Acrididae; genus Schistocerca; species Schistocerca nitens. Next base: position 475,902,161 of record NC_064619.1, on the reverse strand, counting down.
AGTGCGTTTCTCTGAAGGGAAGAAATTTACAGGCAGAGTGCTGACATCTGAGCCGGTGTCGACCAAGAACATCCATCCTGTAGAGCGATCAGGAACGAAAAGTCTTTGTGAAGCAGCGTACCTTACAGTTGTGGGAGAAGTCGATCCACATAACGTAGGCTCGTGCTGAAATGGGGGTGTTCCCCTTCCATGCGTCTGTGAGTTTAGGCGCAGTTGCTTGTTGTCACGGTCGGCTGCGCCTAAAGCAGGCCGTGGGATGCGTTTGGGTGTGAGCACGGCGTCTTACACTTCGTAGCTTGCGCGCCGAAGCGCTGGTGGAACCAGCAATAACCGGTGCCGTTGTTTGCGTGACGCGGCGGTCGCGTCGGCTGGCGACGACGCGTGTGTGTGTCAGCCGCCGCAACGTCGCGTGGCTCTAGCCGCTGCAGCTGGGCGGTCAGCTGATCGATGGCAGCGCGAAGAGATCGGAAATCTTCGGTCGCGTCCGGCGCTCGTCGTGCGGTCGTGGCAGCACAAGCTGGAGGCGCCGCATCGACCGGCTCCGGCCGTGCTCGGCTGGTGTCGTTGGCCGAGGTGGTTGCGGCGGCGGCCACTGTGGCGCGCGAGTCGAACAGGGAGTGCGCTCTATCGGCTACTTGCAGCAACTCGCTTAATCAAGGTTGCTACATAGAGTCGCTTAATGGCCGGCCCTCGTAAGCAATTAAGGTTAAGCTCACCTGCGGAGGTAACTGCTGTTGCCATATGTGCAAAAGTAATGTGTCTGAGAACACGGAAGGGTCCACCATAGCACGTAAATGCCGGTAAAAGTCTGAAGGTGACCTGTCACCGCGTTTCTCGTGGTACAGGAGCTGTGATATCCGCTGATCCACAGGTTTTGTACAACGCGAAATTAAAGCCGTCTTGAGAGTGGCGTAGGCTTGTTGTGGTGGGGGTTGCATGATTATATCCGATACCACTGACGACGCACGTTGGTCCAGGTTGCATATCACTAGCGTGAACTGTTCAAAATCGTTGACTATTTGTTGCTGCACGAAAATGTTCTCCATAATAGCGAACCAAATTTCCGGACGCTCGGGAACGAAAGGTGGGGGTCGAATTTGTAACCGCGACGCGGGTGGCCCACGATCACTGGCGAGCGGAAAGTGCGAAACTCGTGGGAGCGGTACCGACGCGGGTGATGAAAACGGGAGCACTTTGGGTCTGATATCGGCGTGTCCTGCGCGCTGGTTGTGCGAGGCAATGTCCTGTGGCGGCGCGGGACCCACCGGCACACGCGGCGCGGTTGGAAACGTAACGTCGTGGGCGAAGTCGGTTTGAGATGTAGGCGTCCGTGGCACTGTGAACTGAGGGTTTTGCTGCATCGTGTCGAGCTCCTTTTTGATGTTTTGGATGACGCCGTCGATGTCGTGGAAGAGGTTCTGTGCAGACGACATGTCGATACGAGACGTCGCGGAAAATATCTCAAGAAACTTGCCTACTGTCACACTGCTTAGTTACGGGGTCACCACTTATGTAGGGGTAATTTCACCACATAAAGGAAAACACTTGTGTAGAATTTATACTGTGAACGATCACCTTTATTGTACCGCACAAAGAACACTTCATACATACATTAACGCGGGAAAACGAACACTCCTCGTGTCCTCCAAAGAACCCCGCTCATAAAGAGAATCTCTTAGTGTCTTGTCGACTATCGACTTGTCACTCCCACAATGTCAAAAGCATAGACAGTGTTCAAAGGCAAAAATGTACAGAGAATATCACAATGCAGCAGCAAAAAAAGAAAAATGTAAAACAGTCACGATGTTGAGATATCATAGGGCAAAAAATGTCAAAGTCAACTGGTGTGTGTTATATCTTACCTATTTCACAGTGCATACAAACAAAACATGAAAACAATCGTACATACATAAGAAAGACAAAATGTGACGTTCGTTGTGTTCAGCTTGTATGTAGTGTAGTTAATAGAGGCGAGAATTAAAGACTTTAATGGAGAGAGAATTTGATAAAATTAATACGTCACTACATAGAATTGCATAATTATTCACAAAATACGTAAGTTTGTTTGGAAAAATATGCACGGTCTGATGTGTAACGACAAGAAGAGCGACCTGCTAACCTTACCTTGCTGGGAACTTGCAAGAAAAAATACGATAGTCATCAATAATTAGTCACATTAATATAATTGCATAAGTGGTCATAAAATGTGTAAGTTCATCTGGAAAATATGCACGCTCTGATGTGTAACGACAAGAAGAGCGACCTGCTAACCTTACCTTGCCGAGCACTTGCCAGGAAAAATACGATAGTCATCAAAAATTAGTCACATAAATATAATTGCATAAGTGGTCATAAAATGTGTAAGTTCATCTGGAAAATATGCACGGTCTGATGTGTAACGACAAGAAGAGCGACCTGCTAACCTTACCTTGCTGGGAACTTGCAAGAAAAAATACGATAGTCATCAATAATTAGTCACATTAATATAATTGCATAAGTGGTCATAAAATGTGTAAGTTCATCTGGAAAATATGCACGCTCTGATGTGTAACGACAAGAAGAGCGACCTGCTAACCTTACCTTGCCGAGCACTTGCCAGGAAAAATACGATAGTCATCAAAAATTAGTCACATAAATATAATTGCATAAGTGGTCATAAAATGTGTAAGTTCATCTGGAAAATATGCACGGTCTGATGTGTAACGACAAGAAGAGCGACCTGCTAACCTTACCTTGCCGGGCACTTGCCAAGAAAAATACGATAGTCATCAAAAATTAGTCACATAAATATAATTGCATAAGTGGTCATAAAATGTGTAAGTTCATCTGGAAAATATGCACGGTCTGATGTGTAACGAGAAGAAGAGCGACCTGCTAACCTTACCTTGCCGGGCACTTGCCAAGAAAAAATACGATACTCATCAATAATTAGTCACATAAGTATAATTGCATAAGTGGTCATAAATGGCATCATAGCACGTTAAATCATAAAGTGGATTCATTCAATAAAGGGTTTAATGTTCGACACATGGTGGTTGCACTTACTTTTCCTGGTTCTCAAAGTTTCGACGTGTACAACATTGGGGTGAGGAATGCTGCGAATACGATATGGTCCTGCGTATAGAAGTTCAAATTTACTGCACCTACCTTTTACTTGGTTAGATAAATAGTGTGTTCGTACTAATATCTTCTGTCCAATGTGAAAGTCACGGCGTGTACAAACCTGTTTTTGCTGTCTTCTTCGGCGCTCTGCGGCACGTTTGATGTTGTTTAGCGCAATGTTAATTATTTCATGGTGTCGTAATCGACGAGATGTAGGAAAATGTACTAATTCTTTAATTTTGTTAGGTGGTTCAGCATTTTTCAGTATAACAGACGGAGATAGCATAGTGGATTCATTTGGTATGGAATTAATTACATCTTGGAAGGAGAATATGTGTGTATCCCAATTAATATGTTTTTTGTGGCAGTATATTCTACACAGTTTACCAATTTCTTTCATTAATCGTTCACAAGGGTTCGAAGAAGCATGGTACCTGGATATATAGATCGGAGAAATGTTTCTAGCTCGTAACATGCGTGTCCATATAGCAGAACGAAATTGTGATCCATTATCGGAAATTACTCTCATCACATGCCCTACATGAAATAGAAAATGTTTTACAAATGCTTTCGAAACAGTTTTAGCAGTAGCTTTGCCTAACGGAGTGAAAGTAACAAATTTTGAAGTGAGTTCAACAGCGACAAAGATGTAGCAAAAACCTCTATTAGTTCTCTGAATTGGACCAAAAATGTCTACTGCGGCCATATGTCTTAATTTAACAGGTATAATGGGATATAATGGAGGAATATGTGAAGTCGTGTCTGACTTAGCTTTTTGGCAAATTTTACATGACGCTAAAACTCGTCGTATACGTTTCTTCATGTTGGTAAAATAACAGTTCTGTCTCAGTATAAGAAAACACTTTGTGGCTCCGTAATGTGCATAACTTAAATGAGTATACCAGATTAATTTGTTAACCAGTTCGTCAGGAATGCATAATAACCAATTGTTGCTGTCAGGATGAGAGCGGCGAAACAGAATGTCATTGCGTACAGTGTAGTGGTTCCTAATCGTAACATTATTCTTATCTTGCCAAAGGTGTTTAATTTCTTTCCACACATTGTCTTTACTTTGCTCTTGTGCTATGTCCTGTAATGACGATGAAATAAAATTTTCAAATGCAACTTGCTGAATGTACATGACACTGAAATTTGCTTTGCAGAAGTTGGTTGCTACGTCTTGCTGATTGTTGCTGAGAGAACGCGATAGTGCGTCTGCTATAACATTTTGTGTGCCGGGAATGTGAACAATCGTAAAATTAAATTCCTGTAAATAAAGTTTCCATCTGCTTAATCTGTCGTGAGTGAATTTAGCCGAAAGTAAAAATTGTATAGCTCTATGGTCTGTGTAAACGGTGGTGTGTCTTCCATAAAGAAAGTGCCGAAATCTCGTAAAAGCCCATACAACACATAACGTTTCCAGTTCTGTAACAGAATAATTTCGCTCAGCAGGTGACAGAATGCGGCTTGCAAATGCGATATTTTTAATTACTGTACAACCATCTTCTTCAATTTCCTGAAAAATATGTACGCCTAAAGCTGTGTTGGAACTGTCGGTGGCAATGGAAAAATTTCTGGTAAGATCTGGGTGCGATAAAAGTGGAGCATTCAACAAGGCTTCTTTCAGGTTCATAAATTCAGAATGTGCTTGCTTATCCCAGGACCAAATAGTGTTTTTACCTGTTAATTGGCATAAACTAGGTATGTCTAAAGCACAGTGATGAATAAATTTACGAAAAAAGTTAATTAAGCCCAAAAAACTGCGTAGTTGTTTCTTCGTCGTAGGAACAGTAATGTCACGTAGAGCTTGAAGTTTTTCCGGATCAGGCGCAATGCCTTCTGCTGAAATTACATGCCCAAGAAATTTTATAGAAGTTTTGCCAAAATGCGATTTACTGAGGTTAACTGTGAGTCCTTGTGCATGAAAAGTTTGTAACAGTTGTTCTAGAATCAGATTGTGTTCAGTCCAGTTAGCTTCTGCAATAAGAATGTCGTCTACGTACGTCGTGATTCTGTCTTTAAGTTCTGTCGGAAGTATTGTGTTCAAACCGCGAATAAAAGCTGCTGAAGAAATAGTTAATCCGAACGGTAATTTACAAAATTGATAACAGTCGCCAAAACAGAGAAATGCTGTGTATTTTCTGCAGTTCGGATGAAGCTGAATTTGCCAAAATCCCGATTTCAAATCTAATGTGGAATAAATATCTGTACCGTGAAATTTCTGTAAAAGTTCCTATAGTGTCTGAGGTCGATCTGTTTCATTAATAATTATGTCATTAATGTGACGCGAATCAAGTACGAGACGAAGTGAGCCATCTTTTTTCTTAACAATATGTAGCGGGTTTATGTACGGACTAACTGCTGGTTCTATAATGCCTTGGTCAAACATATCCTGCAATTCTTTCTTAACTTGTTCTCTATGGATATACGGAATGGGATAATGTTTAGCTTTAAATGTATCGTGCTGTTTAACTTGAAATTCATACATAAATCCGGACATAGTACCAGGAATGTTGTCAAAAACTGGAGCTTGCTGTAAAAGAATTTTGCGTAGCTGCGTGCGTTCGTCGTCTGTATTTGCACTGCTTTGTTTAACTTTATCGGAAATCATCTGCATTACGTCGTAGTCAGCTTCGTCTGGAGTGTTATAGTTATGTACGTACGTGTCTGTGAACAATGCGGAATTACAGTCTATGTTACGTGTTGCAGAAATGACCTCTGTACGATTAATTGTTTGTTCTTCCGCAGATAAAGTGTGCTGAAATTCTAAAGCCAATTGGACATTTTTATCCTTCAACATTAGATAGGAATTTTGAAAATCAGTAACTGCGTCGTGTTGTACAAGAAAATTCGTACCTAAAATAACGTCTGTTGTCAATAAAGGAACAATCCAAAAAATTGAGTGGAATGTGTGACCTGCAATACAAAATGATAAATGCGTCTGTAATTTAACGTCTACACCTTTACTCGATACTGCTTTCACTTTCGTTTTGCCTAAAGGTAATGTAGGATATGTATTCTCTTTGTTACACTCGTTAAAAGTTTCTTCATTTATTACTGACATAGGTGATCCAGAATCGATTACTGCTGAAAATTTCGAAGATCCAATTTTAATTTCGATGACAGGATGTGAAATAGTTTTCTGAACAACTGGTCTTTCCTGCAAGAGAGTGTCTCTGATATCGTCAAAAGTAATCACATTTTCGTGAATAACATTTTGCGTGTCTAAAGTAGTGCTTGTATTACTCGAGGATGCGATCTGTACTGAATCTAGTCAAATTCTATCTGACGTGTTATTATTGTCAGGACGATTCTGTGGCATTTCGACTATTTGAACTGTTCTACTACTTCTTCCAGACGTATTACGTTCTGGATGATACCTACTGTCGGGTTCATTCACGAGAATATGTTGTTGCTGATCATTTTGCTGTTGGTAGGACCGACTGTTATTATACGTACGCTGACTCATCATTTTTACGTCTGTCGTAATAGTCATTCCTATACGGTGCATTGCGATAGGAATTGAAATACTGTGTTTTCTGTACGTAGTTGTTTCTTTGCTGCCGTGCGTTACTATTTGTTGTACCAGGGACTATACGTCCACGCGGCGAAACATTAAATACATTGTTGGTTAGGTATGCTAAGCGGCTGACTTTCATGCTGTTGTGGTGGAAAACGTCTATTGTTACTAAAATGTAGTTCCTGTTGCTGAAAATTTTGACGATACTGATAATTAGAATTTTGTCTGTTATTAAAGTTTTGGTGGTTGTCATTCCTAAAGCGTCTGTTACTTTTACTATTGAAATTAAGTGGCTGATCGTAATTGCTGTATGTTTGTTGGCCTTGGTTGTTATACGAAAAATTTTTGTTTACGAAGGAATAATCCGATTGCTGCACTTCTAAAAGCTGCAACAGATCTCTGAATGCTGAAATGTTTTCCTTCTGCTGACCCGTTAGAAGTGACACTCTTAATGACCTTGGTAATTTAGAAATGCATACTTGTATCAGTGCAGATTCACTGTATGGTTCACTTAGGTACTGGTTTTGTTGGACCATGTGCTCAAAAAATTGCGAGACAGTGGAAAAATTGGAGTTCACATAATTTGGTAAACTAATTAATTGATCTTTGATTCCGCGCTGTGTCGTCTTCGACCAATACGCTGACAGAAAAGCATTCTGAAACTCTTCTACTGAATAACATTGCCTCGCGATCGGTCTCATACGAGTTGCCGGTTCGCCTTCCAAAAAACTGCAAATAAATTCAAGTTTGTGTGTTACGGGCCAAGTCGGTGGAAATGCAAAGCTGAATTGTTGTATCCAGTCCAGTGGGTGAATCTGTGTACTGTCATTTTTAAACACTTTAAATTTTCTTACTGACAGAAAATGTTTGTAATCAAAATTATCGTCTCTGTATGTTGGAACAGGTTCATGATTGTAAGAGAATCTATTTGTCTGTGTCTGTTCGGAATCTAAGTCCCGTACTCTCTGTAGATTACTCAAATTATACGTGCTGCGTGAGTCTGACAAATGTTCGCAAAGTGGCGTCTGCTGTGATGTGTTGAACCCAGAAACATTTTTTATCTCGGTTACCTCTTGCTGTAAACATGACAATTTTCTACGTAAGGTGTTATTAGATGAATCGATGTCATTAATTGTCTGCTGTAAATTCAGGTGTTTGGTTAAATGAAATCGGTGCAGTATCGTCTGATTTGTTGTCATTATTACTTTCAATAACGTCAATACGACTGGCCAATTCATCATATTTTTCAGTCAGTATTTTTACCTGATCATCGGTTTTAGTGTCAGTGACATTAATCTGTTTTTGTAATTTACGTGTAGTCTCGTTCAATTTTTTAACGACAGCTTTGATGTCATCGGAATCCTGTGTTAGTTCTAATTGTTCGAGTCTGTCGGTCACTGTTTGTAAATCTGTTGTGTATGTGTCTGTTTTCGATTTAAGATCGGAAATTTCGTCACGTAATTCCGCGTTCAACTGTTCGATGGTATTAATTTTGACGGACACTGTAGCAATATTGTTGTCTACATATGTTTTTGCTTTCGCAAACATTTTACGTTTGTCTACTTGTCTCTGTGTAGTGACTGTTTCCATTACTTGACGTTTTACTTTATTTTGATCCTGAATAAATTTGAGGAAACTCGTATCACTGTTTTTTATGTGGAGATTAAAACGTTCGTCAATCTGAGTGTTCTGTTGTTCGAATTTCGCGTATATCTTTGCGTCCACTGTGCGCGGAAGTTCTACCGTCATTGCTTTAAACTCGTCGCGTAATTGTGTAGCTTTATCAGAGCATTGTTTAGCGACTCCGCTAATTTCGTCTCTAAGTGTTTCTGTTGCAGCTGTTTGCATTTCCCTTAATTCTTGAGCAACAGACCTAATTTCTTAGCTACTTTTTCTTGAACAAGCCTCTATTTCCTCGCGCAACTGTTCCTTAGTATCATGACATTGTGCGGCAACGGCTCTAATCTGTTCACTAAGCTGTCTGGAATTGTTGTCTAATTTTTCATTTAACTGTTTGGAATTGTTGTCTAATTTTTCATTTAAGTATTGTTTGAGTTTTTCGTTATCTTGTTTGTTATCTTCTCTCTGTTGTCTGATTTCTCCTTTCTGTTCTAGCAATATTGCCCTAATTTGATCAAATCTAAAATGAATATCTCTGTTCTCTGTACTGTGTGATGGAGTGTCTGCAATTGTCACATTTTGTGTATCCATTTGGTTATTCTGAGATTTACAAAAAGGTTTGCCAGACGAATGTACACTATCGGTCACTATTTCAGAATTAAATGTATCAGTCGTACTTTCAGTACACTGTCCATTTTCATTAGAAAAATTTGTCTGTACATTATTTGAATTTTCCAAACCGGGTGTGTTAAGCTGGGCAGCGCTCATTCCAACAGAACGCCCCGCGTCATCAATTGTCGTCAAATTAACAGAGGAGACAATTGAGTTCGTTTGTTCATCAGTAAGATAATAATCATCATTAGAGGTTGGAACGCACTGATTGTCGGTGAACGCAGGATTGTCATCATTACACTGCGTGTCACAATTACTATCGGTCACGTTGTTTAAGTCGGTAATTTCATTCATAATACCTCGCGATACACTATTCACAGTCTTTCGCGGCATTTTTACTATAGTCAAAATTATTCACAAAAGAAATAAGCACAATGCAAAAAGCAACAAACACAAATACAACAGAGCAAAGAATTGCCGACGATCTGAGGAAAGAAAGTCACAAAATTAGTAAAAGCGTTGCGCCAAATGTTAATTATATTTAAGCAAATAAGAGCAGATATCTGACTGTTTCTTAGAAGATTCCCAAAGAAATACGATCCTGACCGGATGTTGCCAAGTGTAACCTCCCCACAAAATTTCGAATGACAAAAATTTGAATGACAATTATAATCGTGCTAGGTATAACCTTCCCGCAAAATTTCGAAAGACAATATTTAAATGTTAACGAGAATAGAACCTAGTGTAACCTCCCAGCAAATAAAATAATTTATTGACAATGACAGGTAAATGAGAAATAGCAATCTGACCCAAATGTAAGCTGCCCACAAAAAATGTAAGACAATTCAATGATAATGAAATCTCAGTGACAATGAAAACGCAAATAGACCGAAATGTCGATCTTAGGCCCTGTTCTTACCTCAGTAAAATTGCATCTGCTCTTATTTTTCGCCATAGCTTGGAGGAAATGCATCGCAAAAATTCTTTGAACTTAAGTAAATTTTTTCTTTAAGGAAATGCATGGGAAACTTTCTTTCAATTGAAATGATAGTTTTCTTAAAAAATTGCTTTGAAAACAAAATTATTATTGGGGCGATTCTTGGACAAATTAATTGCAGTTAATATACATTACATTATCAGATATGCGCAATGCTGCTTCATTACCTTATTTTAAAAAAATATACCTCGTCCTGAATCTTGACCAGAGGGCCATGTCGACGCCCGCCGATTCCTCACACACAACTCCGACTATCTCTCGCGCGCTACTAGCACTGACAGAGCGCAACTAGCAACTGCTATTACTGACTGCCCTCTCGCAACTGAACTGAACTCTCGCGCGGTCAAGCGCAGACTAGCAACGATAAATAACTCTCTGGTCAGAGATTCTGTCATGCCTCACCATCGCTGCTACATAACATACGTGTTCCACGATATATTTCCCGATACGATTTAAATCGATTTATTGATTTACTTCGCGATATCGATTTATTTCGATATTTCGATTAATCTCGAATTACCGATATATTTCGATATAACGATTTATTTCGTGATATCGATATAAGTCGATGTATTGATTTATTCCGAGGTATCGATTTATTTCGATATATCGATATATTTCAAGACATCGATATCGTTTTATTTCGAACTATCGATATATTTCGAGATGTCGGTATATTTCGAGGCATCGATATATTTCGAGATCTCGATACATATCGGTATATTATTTCGAGATATCGATCTATCTCGAGTTATCGATTTATTCGATATGTCGATTTATTTCGAGATATTGATTTATTTTGAGGTATCGATTTATTTCTGGATATCGGTTTATTTCGAGACTGAATTATTTCGAGATATCGATTTATTTCGAGATGTCGTTTTATTACGTGATATCGATGTATTTCGCTTTATAGTTTTATTTCGATATATCGATTTATTTCTATGTAACGGTCTATTTCGAGATATCGATTTATTTCGAGATTCAGAAAGACCTTCGCTTCGCAATCTGAGAAGAGCTTTAGGATCACCCAAATGAGAACGAGATGCTCCTTAAGAAAATTATAACTGGTGATGAGACGTGGGTCTGCAGTTATGACGTTGAGAACAAGGTTCAGTCATCGCAATGGGTAGGGAAATGTTCTCAACGATCAAAAAATAAAAAGCTTGTCAGGTCAGCTTGGCCCTTGCAGACATTTTTTTATTTCCAAAGTTGAAAACCAAGTTGAGAGGACGAAGATTTGTTAACGATAGATGCGCAGTCCAGCGAAAGGCGAACACAGTCTGCTCCCGGAAGTGGAAACGTTGTTGGGAGCGGTGTATCAGTCGTGGGGGAGATCATATTCAAATAAGTGAAGGTAAGCGTAGAAAAATTTTGTGGACCAAGTTCCGGAATTTTTTGAACAGACCTCGTAGACGAAAGGTAGTGAATACTGGCAAGTGGTCTGCAAATGTTCGTACGGTTGCGTTCGCTTCCATTCGCTGCTGTGGAAACTGGGCTTAATAATAGTATTCCCGGTATGAGATTTAATTGGCAACTTTGTAAACGCTGAGCTGTGCGCCGCTTACAGCCCAGGCAAAATTATTCTCGGAGGGAAACATCATTATCTCCTTTGTGCCTAAAGTTGCTTCGGCCAAACTCCAACTCAATTGCCAGGCCGATAGCTTGTTATCCTACTCCTCTGCAAGTAACACTTTGTCTGAAACCATATGTACGGTATGGAGCTCCTGCATATTTCAGTCGAAGTGTTCTTACGCTTCTCAACAACAGATTCGGTGACCGATGGATTGGTAGAGGTGGACAAATTCCATTTCCTCCACGCCCTCCTGACCTCAACCCCCTTGACTTTCGTTTATGGGGGCATTTGAAAGCTCTTGTCTACGCAACCCCGGTACCAAATGTAGAGACTCTTCGTGCTCGTATTGTGGACGGCTGTGATGCAATACGCCATTCTCCAGGGCTGCATCAGCGCATCAGGGATTCCATGCGACGGAGGGTGGATGCATGTATCCTCGCTAACGGAGGACATTTTGAACATTTCCTGTAACAAAGTGGAGTCACGCTGGTACGTTCTGTTGCTGTGTGTTTCCATTCCATGATTAATGTGATTTGAAGAGAAGTAATACAATGAGCTCTAACATGGAAAGTAAGCGTTTCCGGACACATGTCCACATAACATATTTTCTTTCTTTGTGTGTGAGGAATGTTTCCTGAAAGTTTGGCCGTACCTTTTTGTAACACCCTGTAGTCTGCTGCCGCGAGCTCGGCTCCAGTTCACCACCGGCAATGGAGGGCGAAGCTTTGACAATGCCAGCCACTCGTGCTGGCGAAACGTCAGTAAAATCATTAGATGAACGTCGGCCGAAGAACCCGAGACAGAAGCCAATAGCCAGTTTGGTACCAAGAAATGCAGAAGTTTGGTTTGGAAGTTTGCCAGAGAACTCTGTGTGACCGTGTAAATCCTGAATCCAAGTCCCTGGCTGCCGTCAGTTAAGTTGTGGGTACCACCTGGCGTGTAGTTGTTATTCCTCGTACGAGTAATGGTTGCTTATAAACTTGATGGTCCGGCGGTTCCACTGGGATATAACACTGAAGAGATAAAGAAACTGGTATACCTGACTAATTTCGTGTAGGGCCCCCACACCCTTAGCATTGACTCGACTAATGTCTGAAGTAGTGTTGGAGGGAACTGACATCATGAATCCTGCAGGGCTGTCCATAAACACGTAGGAGTACGAGGGGGTGGAGATCTCTTGTTAACAAGCACATTGCGAGGCATCCCAGATATGCTCAGTAATGTTCGTGTCTGGGAAGTTTGGTGGACAGCGAAGGGTCTAAACTCAGAAGCGTGTTCCTGAAGCCACTCTATAGCAATTATAGAGTGGGATGTCGCATTTTCCTGTTGGAATTGCCCAAATCCTTCGGAATTCACAATGGACATGAATGGGTGCAGATGATCAGACAGGATGCTTACGTACGCGTCACTTGTTCTAGTCGTATCTAGACGTATCAGGGGTCCCATATCACTCCAACTGCACACGCCGCACGCCAGATTGAATAGTCCCTTGCTGACATGCAGGGTAAATGGATTCATTATGTTGTCTCCATAACCGTAGACGTCCCTCCGCACGATATAATTTGAAACGAGATTCGTCCGACCAGGCAACACGGTTCCAGTCATCAACAGTCTAATGTCGATGTTGACGGGCCCGGGCGAGACGTAAAGCTTTGCGTCGTGCAGTCATCAAGAGTAGACAAGTGGGCTTTCGGCTTCTAAAGTCCATATTGACACTGTTTCGTTGAATGGTTCGCACGCTGACACTTGTTGATGGCCTAGCATTGAAATCTGCAGTAATTTGCGGAAGGGTTGCACTTGTGTAAAGTTGAACGATTCTCTTCAGTCGTCGTTGGTCCCGTTCTTGCAGGATCTTTTTTCTGCCGCAGCAATGTCGGATATTTGATGTTTTACCGGATTCCTGATATTCACGGTACACTCGTGAAATGCTCATACGGGAAAGTCCCCACTTCATCGCTACCTAGGAGATGCTGTGTCCCATCGCTCGTGCGCCGACTGTGACACCAAGTTGAAACTCATTTAAATACTGATAACCTGCCACTGCAGCAGCAGTCACCGATCCAACAATTGCACCAGCTACTTGTTTTCTTATATAGGCGTTGCCGCCTGCAGTGCCGTATTCTGTCTGTTTACATATCCCTGTATTTGAATACGCATGCCTATAACAGTTTCTTTGGCTCTTCAGTGTAAAAGTAGTATACCCAACTTCTCCTCAATAGTGTACATGTCTGCACGCAACGAATTTTAAAGCAGGAATGTGCGGCCTGCAGGACAGACAAGTAACAGGCAAATGTGTTGACATTTGACGCAGCGTAGCACGAGAGGTTTGCTTGGCGGTGTTCGCACCGGTAATGCAGATTTTAGGCACGGTGTTCGCAAATACTTGGACTTCTCCCGATTTTTTTTTACAACAGGCTTAAAAGTCAATAGTCGTAAAGGCTATATCAATGCTGTTGTCTTCTCAAGAGCTCTCGAATGGTTTTATAAAAAGTATACGGTTCCATTTAAAGAAACCTACTTCTTTCAGTATCTCCATTGATACCAGCGATAAAAACATAAGAAATAGGAAAAGAAAAATACGTGCCTTTCGACGCTCTAACATTTGCCGAAGCCGCGTTTCGATGTGCGTAACCGTTCACGAAATAAAAGGAGTGTTAGGTCTTCCGTGACTCACCCTTTATAAGGGACTCCTATTACGCATGTGGGAAACTATAATAATATATTTATATTTCCGACCAGAAACTTGACTACTATTATTGTCCTCTTAGAAGAAATTTTGTCAGTAGTTTTTCAGGATCAGAATGGGCAAGTTGCTACAACTTCAGCCTATAAAAGAGGTGTGCGGTGTCTGTCAGCCTGTCATCCATACTGCAAGATGCCCAGAGGTTGTCCTGTATGCAGCTGTTTGATACACTGTGGTGGACGCCGATTTTCTGTTGGATGCCACATACGTAAACGTCCGTCATTGAATCCAACGCACAATCTTTTCTTCTCATTACAAACAGCTTGGAGATATTCATCTCTCCATTTGTTATTCTCACTTCGGGGACGGCAACACGTTTTTTTTTTTTTTTTAAATTCCATGGTCCGTCCGTACTCTAGATGCAACACAGGACACAACGTGCGCTGCGAGCACCGTGTTGTCACAATTTTTACTCGTTTGGTGCGGCCGTCCAGGTGTGAGTCATTTTGCCACTGCCTTTTGGTTGAAGCATTTTGTGAATAAGGGACGACAGGTGGTCTGGTGTTCCGACCAGGTAAGTATGATATCAAAAGGAAAACAGTCATATTGAAATACCGCTTTTAGAAAGTAAATGATTGCTTGGTTCTTATACATCACTCGAAGGCATTCTTCTGTTTGTCGGACAGTCTGACTTCTTATCTCAGAGCAACGTAGCTTTACGTGGTTTAATAAATACCTGTGTCGACGAGTGACAGGAGGTACATGTGGCACTTTCATTGAACGCGTATTTGCCTTCCAAAAACAGATAGTTATTTAAATACCTGACATTGTCAACTGAAGAGCGATTAGTTAATTCAATGAAAAGAAAGATTCTGATATGAAGTTTTTTATTGCCTCGATTTTCGACAGGACTAAGCTGCCATCTTTATCTGAAGTCATCCTGGGCAATAAATTACACGTTTGTTTTCGCACCATCGAAATGTGCTCATAATAAAGAGAGAGTAGAACATTAAAAACTCTAATAAACAGCTAGTTTTATTATGATTCATAAATGAACTCATACTAAAAAGAGAATAGAACGTTAAAAATATGAAGACATGACTATTTTTTATTATGAGTCCGTTTCGATGGCACGGAAACCAACCTGTGGTTTATCGCACAGCGTGATTTCGTAACGGTACTCTGTGGATCTGAAGATGGCAGCTTACTCTTGTTGAAAGTAATTCAGTGTACATGGACGCCATCATGGCAGTAGAAAAGTTCATATCAGAAGCTTTCTTTGCATTGAGACAGTTATGTCACATGTGGAAGGTTATATCATGCGTGCCTTTTTATTTATCTCCTGAGGAATTGAGCTGCGACGATGAAACATGACGGTGTTAGCCCTTCTGCACATATTCGCCTTTCAATGTGATACAGTTTCACCAGCGATGGATGGTATGTCGGATACATTGGGTGTAGAATTTTGCGTGTTGGCAGTTCTGGAAACTTTCCATCTCGAAAATCACGTCTCTGTCATCCGGGAAATATTTACCACACAAAGGTTTCTTCATCTAAGGGAAGAGTAAGAAAGCACTGTCAGGGGGATACGGGTAATCAGGCAAAATCTTATAGCCCACAGAAGCAGAATGTGTGACAGAGTCCCATGCAGATTGAGCTGGGGCGTTGCCGTAAGCAAAAACCCCCTCCTTGACAGCTCCCACCCCAGGCGTTTCGTCTTGACAATCAACCGTCACCTTGTAGGGAGATTCGAGTGTGACCCATACGAGCATAGTCTATTAGCTACATCCAATGGAAGTCTATAAGTGCATTCAGCATCGCCTTATCCTTTGATGGTTCGGTTTTCGCCTTTTTCGGTGGTTGTGAATCAACATGTCTCCACTGTTTGCACTGCTTCTTTGTCTCAGGTTTATAGTGCTGCATCCAGCTCTGGTCCATGGTGATCATATTCCAGAATACATCATTTGGAATGACCTAAGACAGCTGCAAAATATGCGCGGCTGTCTCGATTCGGAGGGAGTTTAGTTTAATTTATATTTCGCGGAACCCAGCGAGCGCGGATCTTTGCCATGTTCAAATCTTCGTGCAATATGCTTAAAACTGATCCATGACTGATTTCCACTTTTTCCACCGTCCTGTTGATTATGATACGACGGTTTTCGAGGACCAGGTAGAGTATCGCCTTCTTGGACACTGCGGTGGCTAGTAATAATACGGTTAACTAAAACACTCTGAATGCCAACGGCCTTACCGCAGTGGTAACACCGGTTCTCGTCGTATCAGCACTGTCGGGCTGGGTTAGCACTTGGATGGGTGAGCATCCGGTCTGCCGAGCGCTGTTGGCAAGCGAGATGAACTCAGTCCTTGTGAGGCAAATTGAGGGGCTACTTTATAGAGAAGTAGCGCCTCCAGTCTCGTAAACTTCCATACGGCCGGGAGAGCGGTGTGCTCGTTCATTACAAAATATAGGTTCAGCTCCACATATAGGACTCGATACATCACATTACCAAAGACAAAAATGCGACTTATTTAAATGTAGAGAATAGAACTTTGAACGATGATGACTTTTGGACTGTCTGTTAGTACAATTAGTAGAATGTCTAATTGTCAGTTGTGGATATAGGAGAAACCTGAAGGCGCATGCTTGTGCTACTTGAAGGATTTAAGGAAAATTAGTTTCCAAGAACGGATAATCCATGCACAATATGAGTTACGCTCTTTGCAGAAAGCCGCAGGCGGATGCAATTTTATGATGCTTGTGCATTCTCCTTGTTATAGAGGAAAAATTACCAAACAACGCCACCTCTTAATGCATTAAACATGGGGTCACTAGGTCTTCTCAGAAATTCCTTGTAGTACGTCATTCGTATTAGAAGTTGTTTCCCGTAGTATATAAAGGAATGTAAGTTCGCACAGCAGCAGTTAACGGTGAACATTTGCAAGTAGTGTCAGAATGCAGAACTTGGTCTTGTATGTGACATTTCTAGCCGTGGCCAATGGCTGCATCACCAAACTCAACGCCGATGTACACCAGGTGCAAGTCAATAAACGTGGGTTCAGGGAGGACCATGAGTGTCTCGTCTCAGACACCGACGTCGCTTGCACTGCCGAGGGCAAAGGCCTCAAAAGTAAGTGGACCCTCGATACGAGGGTAAAATAAAACGTTTGGTAACAAACAGATGATATAACACTTTTATGGGTAAAGAAGAAGTATTAAATAATGGAAAATCCAGGATGGAATAATGATGATAGGTCACAAGCAGGCACAACAAAATACTACTAAACGCTTAAGCTTTCCGCACGAAGACTTTCTTCTGAAATAGACAACATACACACATCCGCCTTCACGCAGACGCAGCTCCCACACAGATGACCACTCTTCTAAACATTCTGCGTGGTGTCTGTTTGTTCTATATCGTGTCTCCCTACCACTTTCGCGCAACGACACTCTGAGCGTGTTTTTTAGGGAATTGACTAGTTTGAACCGGGGACCTGTTGCTGGTAAGGAGACCTCAGACCACACATGACATGTATAATTCAGAAGAGTTCAGTGAGACTAGCGATGATATAACCAAATAAAATACTTAATGATTTCAGCGTCAGCTCCACTGTACTCCCTGTAAAAGAATCTTAATACTAACTAAATTTAGTGGAAGGGGTTCAAGGCTTTCCTATTTTTAGTTAGCTGGTAAAATAACGTCGAAAAAGCAGTTACGTTTACCACTGGAAATTTCATTCTACTCACAAAACATTGTTTATAAATTGCACTACTGATAAAAGGAAATGTTTTAATACAGGATGATAAAAACCAACTGCGTTCAACAAAAATGTGAACGAATATTCCCTGAGTGGGTTTCCAAGTTCTACAATGGATCGAAGGATGACCTATGCCATATCACATCTATAATCTAGGTTTAAATTAAGTTTCACAAAAAAGCAAATTATCAGAATGGTCTACAGTGACCCTCAATTATTTTTAATTACTTATCTAACTTGTAAATTACAGTGGCTGATGTGGCTTCTCAATAACTATATAACAGAAAAATCATCGCGTTTCAGATTTTTACTTCAAGTGGCAAATGTGAACACCATGAGCTTTAATTGCCGATCGACACTAGTATTACGCAAAAAGGGGATGTAACAGATGAGACTTCTGCAGTTCTGAGTGAAGCTTTATGCGCTGTTATGCGGCATCGCGTGCGTTCATTACCTTGTCGGTGTTCGTCAGGGGGCAGCGGGCAGCACAGCTCTGCTCACCTCGCAGTCTCGGAAGCAACTCTCTTTTCCTAACTTCTCCTTACTACAATTTACCGAAGTTGGTTTAAAAAAAAAACTATCTGGCTGTGTTTTCATCTGACCAATCAGGGTCTCAATGTTAACCTTAAGCCCCGCCTACGAAAATTCTGTCTATCCAATGAGAAACGTTATACTTTTCGTGGTGGGGCAATGTTTTTAAAGTTTGCAACGTAACAGAGATGCGAAAAAGTCTCACGCTAAAACTTGCAGCTGGTGTGGTCCTTTTAGCGTTATCGTAAGATCTATACTGTTCCTCTGGAGGGCTCTATCTTTTAACATGGGCTGGGGGGTGGTCCTAACGTAACAGAGACGCGAAAAGGTCTCACGCTAAAAGTTGCGGGTGGTGTAGCCCTTTTTGTGTTATCGTAATATCTATACTGTTCTTTTGGAGGGCTCTATCTTTTAACATGGGCTGGGGGATGGTCCTAACGTAACAGAGACGCGAAAAAGTCTCACGCTAAAACTGGCGGGTGGTTTGGTCCTAGCAGTTAGCTGGCAACGTGGGTGTCCGTCCGTCCCTTATCGTAGGGCCTTCCAGCTTAACACGGTTCTGCTCTCGGCTTCTGTGGTATTCCATTTGCTCACTCGTTACTCGTATTACTTTGGTTAATTTAATGTCACGATTTATTCGGAGCTATGTGACATACTACTGGATTTGCTTATCATGTCAGGGTTTTCATGGAAGGTGTTGGATTTGCCTGACACCTTACGTATCACCACCCTTCGAACTTAATTTTTGCACTGAAGTTAGGCAATGATTGAATCGTTGTCTGTCAAAAATTATTTCTTTATCTAAATTTTGTTGCCTTCTGTTCAGCCACGTTATTTTGGTTCTATGCTAGTTTGTATTACTAATTTATATTTTTATATTCTTCCACATTATAATTAAAAATGACAAGAGAAGAATATTTTTATGCTATTATTAATTTTAAATTATTTTCTTTCTTTATTTTAAGTGTGAAGTTTGTTTTTTAAGAAGTTTGTTATCGAAAGTGAGGAGTCTTTCACATCGATTTTCTTAGAAATATTGTTTTTATAAATGTAGTAATTAAGTAAAATCTATTCCTAACACATTTTCTAAAAATAATGTACAAGTAAAATGTTTTTGTTTCTAGGCACTCATTTCAACATTGCTACACTAACAAATAAGAATTATTTCCAAGAATTGCTTTGACAAAGAAATATACATACACAAGTATTGAGATATTACCCTAAAAAATGGTACAAATGTTAAAAAAAAGGGACAACATCCAACAAGATAATTTTTTATTCTTTGTTTTTATAAGGAGAAAATAAGTAAAATATAGTTAATCTTTTATTTTTATGAGGAGAAAATAAGTGGCATATCGTTTTAGTGTTTATTATGCCTGACTTTTGTTCTTTATATACTGTCCATTTCAGAACTAATGACTTATTTTTATCGATAGTCTATTTTTTTACTTAAGTCCATAGTCAATGACTGTTATTTTGTAGTTTATTAGCTGTCTGGTGTGCTTAACTTATTTGGTTTTTCACACGTTTCTTTTGCACAATTCCTACATCACATAATTTGATTTCACACATTCACACAATCCTATGAATGTTTAAGCATGAGGTTGGCGAATGTTTTTGCACGAAGGTGATGGACTTGAGCGAGATGGATGTGGGCAAGTATTTGATCTACAGCTTCGTTCGTCGTTCCTTGTTGGCTTTGCAGGTGTGTGTTGCTGTTGTGGAAGTCCCATAATGGAATGGAGCTGTGAGTGCAGAATCTCGTGGTTTACTGGCTTTGTATGCGTAAAAGTCATCGTTATGTGTCGCTGAAAGCGGTCGTTTTTTCGTTGTAATTCGTCGCAGACGACTAGTTTACAATAGGATAGGGATTTGGGAAGGTATGTCGTCTATTCTTCGCCCATCTTCTTTCTTGGTCTCAGTCTTGTGAATCTTCAACTTCTGTTCTTCCTGCTTTTTCTCTGCTTCTTACTTGCTTCTTGGTTCTTCTCTGGGCAGGATATGGAAATATTTATTGATAACTAGTCGCTTTGAAGTTCTCCTCTTAGTAACAGTTTGATAAATGGTTTGGACATGTCATTTCTATTTTGTGGACGTTTTCTTCAGTTTCGTGCATCAGCGTGCTTTTTAATAGCGGTAGTGTGACTTTTACACACATTTTTTTGCCAGTGGTGGCTTGCCCAAGCCGCCTTCTCGTCGGGTCGTTTTTTGCTCGCTCCGTTCATTCGGGGCACTCGGAGACCGTTCCGGCGTTCGGCGTCCCGTCACGTCACTGCAGGGTGTTCCGTCCCAGCAGGGTTCCGCCTAGCAGGCAAATTTATTGCCCACTCTACGAGAGCCTTCTGTGGGTCTCGCTGTCCTTTCCCTTCTCTCGATGCTTCTGCCTTGTAGGAATCGTGTCTTGCTAATTACATCCTTTTCTTTCGTGATACTTCTCGCGTTGCAACTTGTGGGTTATTGCATCTGGTCTTGCTGGAGTTTTTACAATGGTTCTTACAAAAAGTTTTACTTATGTTCATCTAACATATGTCTAGTACCTACATTATTTTGCGCCTTCTTAAAAAGCTTTACAAATTTCGGCGCCCTTTCCATGTTTCAATTCTAAGATATTTTGAATCTTAACTTCTACAAAAATCCTCAAATTTTATTTTTATTTTTGTGTAGTGTCGTGGTGTATAGCATTTTAGTATTTCATGCTGTTACACTATCTACATTTTATTCCTTCACCTTAATCTATGGTACTATCGGTGTTATTTTCGTTTTTGTTTTGATTGAAACTACTTTCTTTTTCCCACCTTGCTTTCTCTTCATTCTTCTTTCTCCTGATGATCTTATCTGCAACATAATCTTGAAATATTGTGCTGATTATTTGCCAGTAATAAAATTAATCTTCAAGCTTGTACTGAAAGTGTTTAATACTGCCAGTCTTAGGTAAAAATACCTCTGCTTTATCTTGTAAAATACCCTCTAATTCTCTTTTACTGCGTTCCAAAATACCTTGAACTTCTTGCAATTTTTCGTCGATTTCTTTATGGACTTCTAACAAGAGTTGAGGCGATTCCCCCTTTTGTGCATACCATTCTAATTCTTCATCCTCTTTATCTCGCATCATTCTTAATTGTTTATTTATAACTGGTATTTCTTCTAATTTTAGCTTTTGCTCAAAGAGAAGTGTGACATTCCCGAATGTTACGCTACCTTTCCCCATATCTATTATCGCTCGTCTCTCATTTAAAAAATCTGCACCTATAATCGAATCTATAGTTAGTTTAGGTATAATCACGAAGTTGGCTTCAATCTTTTGACCTTGGCACGAAAGAGTTAACCTTGTTTGTCTCGTAACTTCCGCAGCATTGTTTCTAATAGGACCTCTTACTTTAATCTTACGTGTTTTCAGAACTGGCAATTCCTCATCGGCATTACACTGCATGAATAAATTTTCTGAGATTGCAGTCAGTTCACTTCCGCTATCAATTACAATATTGACTGGGATATGCTTTACTATGGCCTTCGCAATTGGTTGAATTTGAAAGGGATGGTTCTGCTCTTCTTCTTCTTGCATCAACGAATCCTCCACTGAATCATACATGAGTCTTTTTAGGAATTTCCCTTGTGAATTCGAACTTTCTGTAGGATAAGCTTCGACTGCTACTTCTCTCTCTTTTATTTCCTCCTCTCTATTTCTTCCTTCATTTACGCTTTCTTCAAGATCCTCTACTTTTTCCTCATCCTCGTCTATCTTCTCCTTCTTCGTCGCTACTTCCACATAATCGCATCTAAATGCTCTAATTATCGCTTCATAGCTTCCTTCATTATATACGTTGGGTTGTGTGCCCACTAGTGACTTATTTTCCACTTCTGTCGACTGTGCATTATCCTCATTGAATTCGCTTTCCCTGGTTTCCATCTCAAATAGCTCTGCAATACTCATTACTTCGTCCTTTCCTCCTACATTCGTTGTGCATGCCTCTGGTAATTCATCTTCCTTGTCAGTATTCTCCCAATTAATTTCGTCCCAACACGATATTGTTATTTTCTTGTCTTCGTTTTAATCTGGTCCCTGCGGATTTGTTTCTTCCTTCTTCTCTTTTCGTGATAAGATTTTTACTTCTCTGTTCAAGGTGCTGCAATTGTCCCGGGTCGGTGCGTCATTCTCTTTGGCATGGGCGCTTAGCTGTCAATTCGAACGTTTATCGGGGTTTGGTGGTCTTATCTCCACCTCTTCTATCTGCATTCTCTTTTCTTGTTCAGCTTGTTGATAGTGGTTTCTTTGTTGATAATTTGTCGGTCTATTGGTTCTCCAGTACCCGTTCCGGTTGTCGTTATTCCCTCTGTAATAGTTGTTGCCGTTCCTGGGTAAATTATAGTTATTGCCATATTCTCTTCTAAATCCATAACCGGTTCTTTGTTGAAATCTATTGTCGTTTCTTGGTGCGAAGTTATCACATGGTTCGTAATTATTGTTTCTTCGTACTGTGTCTTGTGAATTCCACTGCTTTTTGCTTTCGTTTTCACGTGCGCTTCGTCTTTTTCTTGCGTCATCTTCCGAAAATATGAACTCTAGTTCCCTTAGAATACCTTTAAATGTTTCGACGTCAATGCCTCCGCGACCTACTAATGATTGCTTCAATGGTAACTTCATCGCGCATAATTTAATCAACTCTCCGTGACTGTATGGTACATCTAAGCATTGATTTTTCTTTGCCATTAATTCGAAAAATTTCACGGGACTCTTCTCTCCTGAATTTTCAAAATATGGCTTCTGTAATAATTCGTACTTCACTCTGTTCTGTGCTTCGCTGGACCAATATCGTCAGAGAACTCTCTGAAATCTTCGTACGATCGGCATGTCGCTGCAACATTCTGCATGGTTTCTGCGACTGTTCCTGACATGTGTGCACATATAAAGTCTAATTTGTGTGCTAGCGTCCAGTGTTTTGGTAATCCTACTCGGAATTGATCAATAAAAGTTCGTGGATGTAATGAGTTTCCTTCTCGAAAGTGTTGAAATTTTCTGACTGTGAGGAAATGATCGTTGTCGTACTTCGTCATAGTTCCATATGAAATTCGCGATTCTTCGCCACTTTTGTTTCTGATCATTTCTCCCGTCGTTCTTTCCGGTTGTGGTAGATCTATTGGATATTGTCCACTGTAACTTTCGCCTACCCTTGCGTAGTATCGTTGGAGTGGTACGCAATTATTATCTTCCATCGGTTGTGAACGTGTAGCTGAATGCATTGCACTGTACTCTTCGCGACCTGGCTTTCCATTGTCACGTATTGGTTGGGTATCTTGTCCGGCTAACCTTGCCGCTTCATTGCACGATCCAAACTGTCTTGAAACATACATTTGTGGTTCCGCATGTGTTTGTGATGACGTTTGTTCATCAAGAATTTGGAAACGTGTTCGTTGCTGTGCAGGCTGTCTGATTTCACGTATGTTACTTTCCGCCTGTGATTGGAATCGCAAATGCGTAATATCTTCGTTAATTGCTTGTTTTTCCGGTGCTGTTACAGATACGGATGTGGTTGCAGACTCTGTGCTTGTTCGATCCTGTTCACTACGCTCTTCAATGGTTTGCAACAACTCTGTTCGCAATTTATGAAATTGTCGCTTCGTTTGCGCTTCTATTTTGACTATGCGGTTATCACATTTTTTCAGCGCTGCTTTTGTGATACGTTTGTGTAACACACTGTTTTCAACAACTTCACGCGCTGTACCTGCTGCTTGTCTAGTAATTTCGTTTATCTGTCTCTCTAGTTTCTTGACTTCTCCCTGCGTGTTGTTACGTAATGTTTTGATCTCGTCCTGAATGTCATTACGCAATGTTTGTACGTCCACTTGTACCTTGTCAATGTCTGTTCTCAATTGATTGTAACCTGTTATTAAGTTTCCTATCACTTCTCGAGATTCTTTTGCCTCGTCTTCAATATGACTTAGGTGAAACTGAATTTTTTTGTTTTGTTCTTTAATCTCACGCATTTGTCTCGTGGTTTCTGCAATTTGTTTCGTCGTTTCTGCATTTTGTTTCGTCATTTCTGCATTCTGAATTTTAATTTGTTTCGCAATTTCTTTATTTTGTCTTGTCATGGTTTCCGTCATTAACTGTAATTATTCTGCCAGATTGGTGGGTCCTATTGCGTTTTCTTCCGACGTCCTACGCTCTGTGTTTTCGCCCAAGTGTTGGTTCGCAACCGATTGCATTGAACTGTGCTGTGACACGTTTCTGCTCGCATTCCTTGTACTCTGTGGTGAGGGAGCTCTGATTACTTGTACTATGGGTTCTACGTATTCAAGACGCAAATTAGAATCCTCATCGACTGTCTTTCTACTTTCCTGCTCCTCTGTCGTATGCTGACCTAGGTTTTCTGTGCCTTGACGTACATTATCCTCGTTATGGTGCGTTATATGTCCTATTTCTCGCGATACTGCATCGTCTGTTGTACTGTCCTCTATTCTCCGTCCATTTTCATGCTGGGTCTCTACCTCAATTCGGTCAAGGTCTCGATCTGCCATTGCTAATCTTTCCGAATCCGTTATTTTCTGTTTTAAAAGCAATTCACGCGCCCTACTTAGCGTCAACACGCGCTCTTACGATCTCACGCGTTTCATAAACTTTTTGTTCACACGACTTGGCACTACCAAGACTGACAATCCATTCACTTACTTGTTGGGTCAGAACCAACTTGTCAACGATGTATCCGCCACCTGTGCGCTTGCATTGGAGAGAAAACTCAATTCTAACAATATAAAAATTCACAACTTAATTATGGTATTGTCTCTGCCAGACTCACTTTTTCTTGAATACTTTTACTATCAATCGCCGCAGCTGCTGTTTTCGACTATGTACAACTTTAGGGAAAAAAATGTTTTCCGAAAATTTTTCAACAGGATATTCTTCTGACCTAGTTAGGCATGTGGTCGACCTTCAATCATGGTATTTTACCATCCTGGCAGGGTCGCCATTTTCTAAACATTCTGCATGGCCTCTGTTTGTTCTATATTGTGTCTCCCTACCACTTTCGCGCAACGACACTCTGAGCGTGTTTTTTAGGGAATTGACTAGTTTGAACCGGGGACCTGTTGCTGGTAAGGAGACCTCAGACCACACATGACATGTATAATTCAGAAGAGTTCAGTGAGACTAGCGATGATATAACCAAATAAAATACTTAATGATTTCAGCGTCAGCTCCACTGTACTCCCTGTAAAAGAATCTTAATACTAACTAAATTTAGTGGAAGGGGTTCAAGGCTTTCCTATTTTTAGTTAGCTGGTAAAATAACGTCGAAAAAGCAGTTACGTTTACCACTGGAAATTTCATTCTACTCACAAAACATTGTTTATAAATTGCACTACTGATAAAAGGAAATGTTTTAATACAGGATGATAAAAACCAACTGCGTTCAACAAAAATGTGAACGAATATTCCCTGAGTGGGTTTCCAAGTTCTACAATGGATCGAAGGATGACCTATGCCATATCACATCTATAATCTAGGTTTAAATTAAGTTTCACAAAAAAGCAAATTATCAGAATGGTCTACAGTGACCCTCAATTATCTTTAATTACTTATCTAACTTGTAAATTACAGTGGCTGATGTGGCTTCTCAATAACTATATAACAGAAAAATCATCGCGTTTCAGATTTTTACTTCAAGTGGCAAATGTGAACACCATGAGCTTTAATTGCCGATCGACACTAGTATTACGCAAAAAGGGGATGTAACAGATGAGACTTCTGCAGTTCTGAGTGAAGCTTTATGCGCTGTTATGCGGCATCGCGTGCGTTCATTACCTTGTCGGTGTTCGTCAGGGGGCAGCGGGCAGCACAGCTCTGCTCACCTCGCAGTCTCGGAAGCAACTCTCTTTTCCTAACTTCTCCTTACTACAATTTACCGAAGTTGGTTAAAAAAAACTATCTGGCTGTGTTTTCATCTGACCAATCAGGGTCTCAATGTTAACCTTAAGCTCCGCCTACAAAAATTCTGTCTATCCAATGAGAAACGTTATACTTTTCGTGGTGGGGCAATGTTTTTAAAGTTTGCAACGTAACAGAGATGCGAAAAAGTCTCACGCTAAAACTTGCAGCTGGTGTGGTCCTTTTAGCGTTATCGTAAGATCTATACTGTTCCTCTGGAGGGCTCTATCTTTTAACATGGGCTGGGGGGTGGTCCTAACGTAACAGAGACGCGAAAAGGTCTCACGCTAAAAGTTGCGGGTGGTGTAGCCCTTTTTGTGTTATCGTAATATCTATACTGTTCTTTTGGAGGGCTCTATCTTTTAACATGGGCTGGGGGATGGTCCTAACGTAACAGAGACGCGAAAAAGTCTCACGCTAAAACTGGCGGGTGGTTTGGTCCTAGCAGTTAGCTGGCGACGTGGGTGTCCGTCCGTCCCTTATCGTAGGGCCTTCCAGCTTAACACGGTTCTGCTCTCGGCTCATGTTCTCGTTTCTCCCCTCGTAACTGCATCTGTCTCACGGTGGGAAGGTATGACATGCATTTAGGCATTCTTGTGTTAGTCTGTGGTATTCCATTTGCTCACTCTTACTCGTATTACTTTGGTTAATTTAATGTCACGATTTATTCGGAGCTATGTGACATACTACTGGATTTGCTTATCATGTCAGGGTTTTCATGGAAGGTGTTGGATTTGCCTGACACCTTACACTGTCTCTGGCTGCTGAGGCTAGCCTCTGAGGCCGAGTGGAGGGTCGGAGCAAAAGGATTCGTCGACTACGTAAGGATCCTGGATGCAGATTTCTAGATTATCGTTATCGTGTGAGGATTTGTAGGACTCCCCTTGATAGGACACGGGTACGCTACACAAAGGCAGCACCTATTCGGGTTGCAGACTTGTTGTAGAGTGCACATGAGGATTTTTTAGGCTAGACAGTAGTTTCAGGTGATCTGATGAACCGTCGCCAGTCAATAAGCACGAAGAAAGTCAGACGGCGTTCTGAATACAGACACTTCGACTATCAAAATTTTATCAGCAAACTGTCGAAGTATTCATAGTAAAGTTCCCGAATTTACTGCCTTCCAGGAAAATTCTCATTCTCAAATTAGTCTTGGGACCGAGAGGTGGTTGAAACCCAAAGCGGAAAGCTCTGAGATATTTAGCAAGCTGCTGAACGTATATCGGAAAGACAGATAAGAGGCCGTAGAAGGGAGAGAGTTTATTGCAGTTGACAAAATATTGTCACCATTGAGGTTGAAGCTGAGTACGAGAGTAAAGTAGTCACGTATAGCAGGTGCAGGTGAAACCAAGTTATTTGTTGCATTTTTGTACTGGCCACCCGACTCCTCTATTACAGTTCTTGAGTCATTCAAAGAAAGTCTGCTGTCATTACCGCGGAAAGTATCGTCGTAACTGCCGTCCGCTTCACATCTGCTGTGCAGCAAGCTACGTAAATTTAAGTATTGACTGTGGTTTTCTTACTTGCCACTTTTTTCCGTGTGATTTTGCTTTTAGGAAGCTTTAATTTTCGAGTACTAGTAATAGTGTTCCATCGATTTCGTGTTATTTTGAATACAATCCAGAGACAGATAGTGCTTATTTTCATCGTTTCCAACAAGAAGTGTCTAGTAACCACAGATTAGTCAGCTATCAGCCGCCTATAGTGAATTGGCAGTCTAGTTAAAAGTTGATTAACTCTCTACAGTAAATTGTTGATTTCTTAGGATGGATAGGATGTGTGACTGTTTTGTACGGACGCAGGAGGAGTTGGCCACTGTTCGCGAACAGCTGAACGTGCTGATGGCCGCGGTCAGTCGTCTTCAGGCTGCTGCCTCGGAGTGTAGGGGCAGTAGGGACTCTGGTGCGTCGCATGGTACACCACAGGTGTTACATGCTTCACCCACAGTCCATGCTGTCAAGACATCTTCGCTGGTACAGGGCGCGGTTGGGCCACCCTCTCTCGTAGGGGAGTGGCGGGTTCAGCGGCGTTCGCGTCGCACGAGGCGGAGGGTCAATGTGGAGGCTGGCCGTGTGGCGTCGCCCGCTCTGCCTGTGAGTGGACATGTGTCCGCTCCTTCAACAAGGCCCGAGCAGGCATACAGGTGGGAGGGGGGGGGGAGGGGCTTATTAATGATTGGGAGCTCCAGTGTTAAGTGGGTGATGGGAGCTCCTTAGGTAAATAGCGGAAACGTCGGGGAAGAAGGCCAGTGTTCACTCTGTCTGCTTGCTGGGGGGTCTCATCCGAGATGTGGAGGAGGCCCTGCCGGCGGCAATAGAGAGCACTGAGTGCACCCGACTGCAAATTGTTGCTCATGTCGGCACCAATGACTCCTGCCGTCTGGGTTCAGAGGTCATCTGCAGTTCGTACAGGCGGTTGGCGGAGTTGGTGAAGGCGGAAAGCCTCGCTCGCGCGGTGGACTCTGACCTAACTATCGTTCTCAGAACCGATCGCGGTCCTCTGGTTTGGAGCCGAGTGGAAGGCTTAAACCAGAGGCTCAGACGATTCTGCGGAGATCTGGGGTGCAAATTTCTCGACCTCCGCTATCGGGTGGAGAAATGTAGGGTCCTCCTGAATAGGTGAGGCGTGCACTACACGCAGGAAGCGGCTACAAGGGTAGCGGAGTAAGTGTGGAGTGCTCATGTGGGTATTTTTAGGTTAGAGAATTCCCTCCCTTGGCCCGACAAGACGCCTCCTGAGACGCGACAAATTAGTAGAAGCTGTTTCACACAGGAAGACTGAACTGTAGTTCCTTCTCTAGATTTTCGCACAGATGACAAAATGGTAGATATCGAAATAGATGACAGAGGGATTGAAAAACAATTAAAATCGCTCAAAAGAGGGAAGGCCGCTGGACCTGATGGGATACCAATTCGATTTTACACAGAGTACGCGAAGGAACTTCCCCCATTCTTGCAGCGGTGTACCGTAGCTCTCTAGAAGAGCATAGCGTTCCAAAAGATTGGAAAAGGGCACAATTCATCCCCGTTTCCAAGAAGGAACGTCGAACAGATGTACAGAACTATAGACCTATATCTCTAACGTCGATCAGTTGTAGAATTTTGGAACACGTATTATGTTCGAGTATAATGACTTTTCTGGAGACTAGAAATCTACTCTGTAGGAATCAGCATGGGTTTCGAAAAAGACGGTCGTGCGAAACCCAGCTCGCGCTATTCGTCCACGAGACTCAGAGGGCCATTGACACGGGTTCACAGGTAGATGCTGTGTTTCTTGACTTCCGCAAGGCGTTCGATACAGTTCCCCACAGTCGTTTAATGAACAAAGTAAGAGCATATGGACTATCAGACCAATTGTGTGATTGGATTGAGGAGTTCCTAGATAACAGAACGCAGCATGTCATTCTCAGTGGAGAGAAGTCTTCCGAAGTAAGAGTGATTTCAGGTGTGCCGCAGGGTAGTGTCATAGGACCGTTGCTATTCACAATATACATAAATGACCTTGTGGATGACATCGGAAGTTCACTGAGGCTTTTTGCAGATGATACTGTGGTGTATCGAGAGGTTGTAACAATGGAAAATTGTACTGAAATGCAGGAGGATCTGCAGCGAATTGATGCATGGTGCAGGGAATGGCAATTGAATCTCAATGTAGACAAGTGTAATGTGCTGCGAATACATAGAAAGATAGATCCCTTGTCATTTAGCTACAAAATAGCAGGTCAGCAACTGGAAGCAGTTAATTCCATAAATTATCTGGGAGTACGCATTAGGAGTGATTTAAAATGGAATGATCATATAAAGTTGATCGTCGGTAAAGCAGATGCCAGACTGAGATTCATTGGAAGAATGCTAAGGAAATGCAATCCGAAAACAAAGGAAGTAGATTACAGTACGCTTGTTCGCTCACGGCTTGAATACTGCTCAGCAGTGTGGGATCCGTACCAGATAGGGTTGATAGAAGAGATAGAGAAGATCCAACGGAGAGCAGCGCGCTTCGGTACAGGATCATTTAGTAATCACGAAAGCGTTGCGGAGATGATAGATAAACTCCAGTGGAAGACTCTGCCAGAGAGACGCTCAGTAGCTCGGTACGGGCTTTTGTTGAAGTTTCGAGAACATACCTTCACCGAGTAGTCAAGCAGTATATTGCTCCCTCCTATGTATATCTCGCTAAGAGACCATGAGGATAAAATCAGAGTGATTAGAGCCCACACAGGGGAATACCGACAATCTTTCTTTCCACGAACAATACGAGACTGGAATAGAAGGGAGAACCGATAGAGGTACTCAAGGTACCCTCCGCCACACCATGTCAGGTGGCTTGCGGAGTATGGATGTAGATGTAGATGTAGAAATATTCACGTCGAGTAATACCAGTTGGAGGCGACTTTAACCTACCGAGTACAAACTGGAATGCCTAAGGATTCACTGCGTGAGCTACAGACAGACGGTCATGCGAAATACTTTTGAGTACGTTACCCGAAAACTGTCTTGAGGAGCTAGCTCGGCACCCCACACGCAGACATGGTGGGCAGTTGACTGCTGATGGTACCGTGGTGTGCGTAAGGCGTCGCTATAGGAGGATACAGGATGACTAAGCCAAAATTTCTAGTTGGTGTGATGAGTGGCAGCTAGTTATAAATGTAGAATAATGTAAGATAATGCGGATTAATGCGGATGAGTTGGCGAAACAAACCTATAATGTTCGGCTACAGCTCTCGTAGTGTCCTGCTTGACGCAGTCACATTGTTTAAATATCTGGGCGTAGCGTTGCAAAGCGATGTGAAATGGAACGAGCATGAGAGGATTGTGATAGGAAAGGCTAGTGGTCGATTTCAGTTTATTAGAAGAATTCTAGGAACGTTGCGGTGCATCTGTACAGGAGACCGCTAGTAGGACGCCAGTGAAACCTGTTCTTGATTACTGCTAGAGTGTTTGGATTCGTATCACTTCGGATTAAAGGAATACGTCGAAGCAATTCAGAGGCGGGCAGCTAGTTTTGTTACTGGTAGGTTCGAGCAACACGGAGATGTTTCGGGAACTGAAATGGGAATTAATGCAGGGAACGCGATTTTCGCTTCGAGGCACATTACTGAGAAAATTTAGAGAACTGGCATTTGAAGATGACTGCAGAACGATTCTGTTGTCTCCAACATACATTGTACGTAAGGACCACGAAAATAAGATACGAGAAACTAGGGCTCATACGGAGTAATGTAGACATTCGTTTTACCCTCGTTCTGTTTGCGAATGGAACAGAAAAAGAAATGACTAGTAGTGGCGAAGGGCACTCTCCACCGCGTACCGTACGGAAGCTTGCGAAGTTGAGTTGGATTGATTGGGGGAGGAGACCAGACAGCGAGGTCATCGATCTCATAGATACTGCGAAAAGGAATAGTTCAGTAGGCAGCTCAATTGAAGAGGAATGGAAATCTCTAAAAAGGAGAATCACAGAAGGTGGAAAGAAAAACATAGGTAAAAAGATCGAAGAAGCCATAGGTAACAGAAAAAATAGTTTAAATGATCGGTGAATGAAGGAAGTAGAAAAATCTTCAGGGAAACTCAGGAATACAGAAATCTAAGTCGCTTTGGAATGAAATAAATAGGAAGTGCAGGAAAACTAAGGCGAAATGGCTGCAAGAAAAACGCGAAGAAATCGAAAAAGAAATGATTATCTTAATTACTGACTCAGCACATATAATCTAATTTCGGTGAAATTATAAGCTGGCTTGGTAACGGTAAGAGTGAACTGGAAATTCCATTGTTAAATGCAGAGGAGAGAGCGAGTAGGTGGAAAGAGCATACTGAAAGCCTCTGTTAGGGAAGAGACTTGATGATTTTATAGAGGAAGTAACAGGAGTCGATAGAGAGGAAATTGGAGATACAGTATTATAATCGGAATTTAAAAAAGCTTTGGAAGACTTAAAATCAAATGAGGCGATGGGATAGATATCATTCCATCAAAATTTCTGTAATCATTTGGGGAAGTGGCAACAAAACGACTGTTCACTTTGGTGTACAGGATGTGTGAGTCTGGCGATATACCACACCACTTTCGGAAAAATATCATCCACACAATTCCGAAGACTGCGAGATCTGACAATTGTGAGAATTATCCCGCTATCAGCTTAGCAGCTCATGGATCCAAGTTACTGACAAGAATAATATACAGAAGAATTAAAAAGAAAATTGAAGATGTATCAGATGACGATCAGTTAGGCTTTAGGAAAGGTAAGTGCACGAGAGAGGCAATTCTCACGTTGCGGTTGATAATGGATGCAAAATTAAAGAAAAATCAAGACGCGTTAAGTGGATTTGCCTGGCTGGAAAAGGCGTTCGACAATCTCAAATGGTGCAGGATATTCCAAATTCTGAGGAAAATAGGGGTAGCTGCAGGGAGAGACTGATGATGAACAACATGTACGAGAGCCAAGAGGGAATAACAACACTGAAAGTCCAAGAACGAAGTGCTCGGCTTAAAAAGGTCATGAGAAAGCAATTTAGTTTTTCATCCTTTTCATCGAAATAGCAGTGACGGAAAAAAAAGTTCCAAGAGCGGAATTAAAATTCAGAGTGAAAGAATATCGATGATAAGACCCATTGATGACATTATTATCCTCAGTGACAGTGTAGAAGAATTACAGGACCTGATGAATGGAATGAACAGTCTAATGGGTACACTACATTGATTGAGAGTAAATCGACGAAAGAGAAAAGTAAAGAGAAGTAGCAGAAATGAGAACTGTGAGAAACTTAACATCAGAATTGGGAATCACGTAGTAGACGAAGTTAAGTAGGTCTGCTAATTACGCGTAAAATAACCCATCATGGACGGTGCAAGGAGGATATAAAAAGCTGACTAGCACTGACAAAAAGGGCATTCCTTGCCAAGGGAAGTCTACTTGTATCGAACATAGGCAATTTTAGGAATAAATTTCTGACAATGTACGTTTGGAGCACAGCGTTATATGGCAGTGAAACATGGACTGTGAAAAAACCGGAACAGAAGAGAATTGAAGCATTTGAGAAGTTGAAAATTAGGTGGACTGATAAGGTAAGGACAGAATCGGAGAGGAAACGAATATATGCAAACACTGACAAGAAGAAGGGACAGGATTAAAGGACATCTGTTAAGATGGAGCGGCAGAGGGTAAAGGTTTATGGCGTAAATAAAAAAAACCATCAGTGATGCCTATTATTATGTTGTCCATTCCTCAATACCAACGCGCAAAGGCCAAAAGAAGGTATGTTTCACGATTATCCAGTGTGAATGGTTTCTTAAACGTTAAATTTAAAATTTCGGCTTCCTCTTTGTTATCTTGAACTGCCACCCCAGGCTGGTCAGTGAGGCGCTGGATAGAAGCCTTCGACACTCTTAACAGTTTTACAACTGTAACAATCTCGGGCTCGGCAAGATCTTTTGGTAAGGTATGACGATGGTAGTTATATTCTTCGTGCGTCGATCTTTTTACAGGCGCACGATTCTGTACTAACTTTGGCTGCCGCCATTTGGGTATTCTCTCTTGAACCGAATGTGCAAAAGGATTTGCTTCCTCAGTCGTTTCAGAATTTTGTTGACAAACCACAGTGGGTCTTTTTCGTATTAATCCACTTATTGGACACATACTTCTCCAGAGCTCAATTTACAGGCCGCTCCTATTTTATCCAAAGTGCCTCTACATCCATCATACTGTAACGAAATGATACTTCATTGTTCGAGAGGGTGCTAACAAGTGTAATCTACTCTTATTGGCACAAATATTTTGCTGGACTTCTTGGCTGAATTATTGACTTAAGTAACAACCGTCGCTATGATGACATCGTAATCACTATTCCCTGTCTCTGTACTCACACCGTGGATAAGGTCAGGTCTGTTTATAATGATAAGGTGTAAAATATTTCCATTGCGTGTGGGTTGTCCAATTATCTGTGAGCTGTGGCGGCTTTAATTTTGGGTGGCATGGCATTTTGCTGGTGCCACTAACTTCCTGGGCTGTAGATATAAATCCTGATCATATGTCACGGATTACGGTCTTTGGACGAGGAGGGTGCGGTTTTTTGTTTTCTGGCAGGCCCTGGGACTGACAATTAGCTGGAGGCCATACGGCTGGCAAGTTGCTGCTTTTGGAGCTCCCCTGCTGTCCGGTAAGGGCCTCGAGGAGCCGCGAGTGCTTAAATTGGTCGGAAGAAAGCTTTGCCGGCTGGATTAAGGATTCATAGCGGCGAGTTGCGGGAAGAGCAGCGGATGCCGCGTGCAATCTGGTCAGCAAGCTCCAGGCTAATTATGCAAGCTCAAATTTACGGCAGCTGAAAGATCGCCTGTATGAATTGGAGGCAATAACACCCCTGCTTGGAGTCCAGGAAGACACGGCATCTGCGTACTTGAGTGGAGGCCATATTCTTTGCAAGTGTACGAGCATTCTATGTTCTAAATTGAATTGATGAGATTGAAATTGCAACATAGTC
Organism: Schistocerca nitens; assembly: GCF_023898315.1. Classification (NCBI taxonomy): domain Eukaryota; kingdom Metazoa; phylum Arthropoda; class Insecta; order Orthoptera; family Acrididae; genus Schistocerca; species Schistocerca nitens. The sequence goes on along the minus strand of NC_064619.1, from coordinate 475,867,375 downwards.
TTTATTGAAGACCATAGTAATTTGATTTGTAGGTGCTGATATTTCACCTTGTTAGTTTTCTAATAATTTTAAGGACTGTTAAGCTTGTAATTCGTATGTGTAGTCACTTCCGGAATAAGTTAATATTGCCTGCATCCTAGACATTCTCGTCTGCACCCTTCTTCGGCCAGATCGCTTTTCCCTTCCGACATGAGTTGGCAGAGTTGGTCGGACAGCGGATGACGCAGTGCTGTTTCCTGGGCCCGGAGCAGAGAAGTGTTTTCTTTCTGCTGCGACGACACTTTTTTCAGTCGTCGTCCGACACCTAGGTTAGCCCGCAATTAGACGCCTCTATCAGCCGCCTCGTACTGGCTCAAGCTACGTGAATTTGGTAGTTTGATACGTGCCACGGCGAAGTATCGCTAATTAATTCCGGAACTATTGATCTACGGAGAATTGTGAATTCACCAAAAATTTAAACTTTAAGGCGTATTCTGCAAATGGGAAATTCCTTGTCACTATATTTGCTCTTTAATTACTTGTTTTTACTTATGAGTATGAATTGTTTTTTTGCCTTTCATCCACAGCCATTAGCTAACTCCATTCATTGTGAACTTAGCTGCGTCTTGCCTGTTGGATATAACAGCCACTGCTGTAATTTGTTAACTTTATTGTATTTTGAGGGATTCTATATTTATTTAAGGGTCATTATTAATTTTTCTGCTGGTGTGTGTACCAGTACCATTATTTTGGGGGATTATGTAGTGTATTCCTTAAGGGATTTTATTAAGGTTTATAAACGCTAAGTGCTTTCCTACAGCGTCAGTCAGTGGCCTGACTTGTATTATTTCTGTATTTCAGGCGGGCGTTGTCTATTTGTGTAAAATTTTATCTATGCTTGGGAATTGCTAGCACTTTCAGTGGCAGTCATTTTTAATTCATTTTACTGGCAAAACTTAGTTTGTTGAACCATCTTGCAGTCACAGCTAGTTGTTGTGACTACTTACTTGCGTCTGTGCATTCGTAGTTTTGATCCCTGTTCTTGAAGGTATAAATTGTGAAAGGTTTTTCATTAATGAATTGTTCCAGTTCAAGATCTTTAAATTATTGTGAGCGTTGTTATTTATTTTTGACAAGGCTATTTAATTTGTAATCGTAGTGACTGTTGTTAAGCAATAAAGTGTATTCCATGAAACAACAAATGACGAAATACGCGGGTTCACTTCCATGTGTTTTCTCTTAAAATTGTCCCAGTCCGGTTTGTGAGGTATCAATCTCCTCAAGACAGTTTATGGAAAATGTGTTCAACAGTGCTTCACAACCGTGCAGTGAATCCATAGACATCCCAGGCTGTACTCGGGAGGCTCAAGTCGCCTCCAACTAATGTTGTATGATTTACTGGGCATAGACTTTCTTTGAATGAACCTAAAACAGCCACGGCGGAATCGCGCGGCCAATAAAAACATGTTTTACCTTGACTTGTGTGCTTCCAGAGAGCATATTAGTCACACTCAAATTTGATCTCAATAGAAACAATAATTCTGTTGATAGCATTGAACGCTCCACTTCAGTGGCGTCTGATCTGTCTCTCCCATAACGTTGAATGACTTGCTAAACATTTCAGAGCTTTTGCTTCGTGTTTCAGCCAGCTCTAGGTCCCTCGAATAATTAGAATGCGACCAGTTACTTGGAGAGCGGTAATTCGGAAATGAGTACTTCGATATTTTACTGTCAAAATGTAAAGAATCGAGGTGTCCTTACTATGAACGTGATCTGATTTCACTATCTGTGTGTCGACTGGTGAGTGTTCATCGGAGTACTTAAAACAACCGCCAAGTCTAAAAAACCACTATGTGCATTCCACAAGTACTAGCTACCATAGTAGCTGCTTCGTTTGTGTAGTGGACCAAGGAGAGTCATACAAGCCTCCAAATCAAGAAATCTGCAGCCAAGACTGTCACAGAGTCCTCTAAGCCTTTGCTTTCGTACTCTTCACTCGCAATCCAAGCCAAAGGATCCCTACCAGCACTGGGAAAGGTGAGGCAATTTGCGAGCTCAGATTGCACCTTGTATACGAGGCCAGCAGACTTCAGTACTTTCGCCAGCCGCTTGTGTGAGGATAGCCTCAGAACCCAAGCTACAGGCGTCACTAGTGCCACCGTGTGCCACAACTTGAAGAAAAATTGCAGCCTGCACGGTCGATGACCGCTGGCAGTACCTCCATGTCTCGTATAAGGTCCCACGACAGACATACCGAGTGCACGTTCTCTTTCTTCCGAGGCCTCGACGCTATCTGCCTGCTGAAGGAGCAACCACCTGTGTACTCCCGGGACGAATGACCGAGGCGAGACTGCCAGCCTCCACGTTGACCCTCCGCCGCGATCGACGCGAACGCGTTATCATCCGCCAGTCACCCTGCAGTAAGGGAAGATCCACCGCGTCGGGTACAGTGTGTGGTGCCTCGGCAGTAGAGCCTGTGGGCGAAACAAGTGATACCTGAGCGTTCCCACCCAACACGTCACATTCTCAGAAAACGCTACAGTCCGAGGCAGTCACCTGAAAGTAGGTGACAGTAGCCAATCGAGGATTCAGATATTTGCGAACTGCGGCCAGTTCCTCCTGCAACCTGTCATGTAATGACATTCCCAGAAACTTGTAGTTAGAGATGAGGAGGGGGGGGGGCATTTTACTTGTGACGACAACTGCCAGTGCTCGTGTGTCCTGTCCTCCTTGAGCACGCCTCTCATTGGCTGTGTACGTCTCTGTACTTAGCCTTATGGTGAGACAAAGCACACACAATTGTCTTCACCATCAGTCATTCAGCACATACTTCATTCAGGACACCATTTTGAGATTGTGGCCGCGCGGGATTAGCCGAGCGGTCAGGGCGCTGCAGTCATGGACTGTGCGGCTGGTTCCGGCGGAGGTTCGAGTCCTCCCTCGGGCATGGGTGTGTGTGATTGTCCTTAGGATAATTTAGGTTAAGTAGTGTGTAAGCTTATGGACTGATGACCTTAGCAGTTAAGTCCCATAAGATTTCACACACATTTGAACAATTTTTTTTGAGATTGTGCTGGCGTCAGATGAAAATCTGTCATTTCGTCTACTATGAACAAAGTAAACAACAGAACGAAGTCATTCTTTTCACAGTGATTAACGGCAGACAGGATTTAGCCAACGATGTTAATCGGACGGAACATTTTGAGTAAGGGTTCATGTTTTTACGAGATTCCCTATCCTATTTTACCTCTCCGGTTGCCCTCATTCAGATTTGTGGAGTTTTCTAATCTCGAGGTAAATAGACAATTGAATTATGAGTATTTATTGCGCCACAAAGACACATTATGGATGTCACACACAGACAATAATGAATTAAGCAAAACGTCAGCAGTACATTCCACGAGTTTGCTCGCAGGGTTCTCCGTCGCTGGCACTGTTTTCCATGTATCAAGCAATAAATGAAACGTGTCGCCATATTTTTACATTTATCATATAAATACAGTTCACATACACAATGTCAATATGCAACTTGCATGTTTTTGGGCGACTTCCTTACAACTTAATTTTGGCATACTTTTACAAAAATACAGATATTGTCGGTCACGGTGACTCATCTCGACATAAGCTTCTGCTGAATTGCCGATGGCGTCTCTTAAAAATCTATAGACGGTGTTTCAAAAATACTTTTTCAAACCATTTACATCAAAAGAAGAACAAACCAAGTTTCACAACAAACACATATTGGACTATCGCAAGCAGTATAGGCTAGGCATCAGTATCATGTGTGGGCTGGAATTCTAGATGACTATCTGGTAGGTCCATACGTGCTCCCAGCACGTCTCACAAACCTGCCTAGCGGGACTTTATTCAAAACAGTCTCCAAGCCCCACTAGAGGATGTGCCCCTGCGTATAAGAAGAAACAAGAGGGTTATGCATGATTGAACTCAAGCGCACTTCAGTCTCAGTGGTCGAGATGCTCTTTCCGGTATTCACTGTGACAAATGGATAGGTAGAGGAGGACACGTGTTCCTCATTCAGTCCTTTGGATTACTATTCTCTGGAGGCACCTTAAACAAATGGTCCACGCAGCAGATCACCGGATGCCGAAATTCTTTTTCGACGTGTCACGGACGTTTTTGGTTAGACGATCGCATGCATCTTTAGAAGCAAGAGAGAACATTTAGAGCATTTGGATGAAATTACGTGTTGATGAGCTGCAGTCACCTAAACTGTAAAGTTTCATTAACAAACCGAAAACGAAGGATTTAAGACATATGTTTATATGGGCTTTTTTACCTGTTTTGATATAAGGAAAGTGTCCCCAAAGTTCGAGAAAGTACCTTTTAAACTCCCTGTATAGGAGCATACCTCTCTCCACTAGTTTAAGAGATGTGACTTCATAAAAACGAAGTATAAGTATGTATTTCACAGTGAGATTAAGGTGCCTAATTCTAGCACTGTTTTAATTTGCTTTAATTTGTTTTTTGTATGTTTGTCGTTTGTATGTTAAATTAATTGTTATGTATGTGAATGTGCCAGCAACCATGTTCGAGTTACCTATTTCTCCCATAACTCGTTCTGCGCTGCAACAGAATAAAATGCACATTATTTTTACGAAGTTTAAAACAACTTTAAAATGATGTGCAATATTATCATCTCCAAAGAAATTTCATACTAATTCTAAAACTGGTCATGGATTTTACTAGTCTCTAATATTCCATAAGGTACGGAACGTTTAACATAATAACAAGTTTGTTTGTGTGGCCATCCTCCGCAGCAAGCATATAAATACTTGTTTTGTAAATAAAACTGCCTTTCCTGCTGCTATTTACTTTATTTATCCCATACGCGTTTCGCCTTCTCCTGTTCTAAGGCATCATCAGTGGGATCTGTAACGATACAGTTTTGTTAGTTATAGATTATCAAACAGTTCACTTCGCGATTTTTTGTAAAAAAAGTAATTACTTACGATTTGCTGATCTGCGTTTCCTCACATTTGTAACTAGTAGGAAAGGCAGTTTTATTCACAAAACAAGTGTTTATCATAATGATTAATCACTTCTTAATATTAATTCCTTGATGCATTTTGGTAACAGATGTATGCGTAAAACACAATTTTTTGTTCACTAGTATCAATTGAATGAACGTTACGTTTGAAAACTGCTCGCTAAGTTTAAATTTGTGTTCACTGTCCTACAAAACATTGCACCAGCCACTATGCAGCCTCATTGTGAAAGCTGTTTTCAAACAAGGAATTAGTTAGTTGACTTTCGTAAGCATCTACAAATCGCCCTGACTACCATCAAACGATTAGCAGGGCTTCTGAGAGTCTTATACCAGACGTACCCCAAGTGCTCTCCTCTTCTGCGGAGCCTATCTCTTCTGCTGGAAGTGTGGCATTTGTCATTACATGACTGCGACTGGTGTGTCATTTGTTGGTCTAGGCGTCCTTTACGGGGTAGACCGGAACCAGGGAGGATTCATACCCATCCCCCGAACAAGCAGGTCCGAGACGCTGTCTTTTGGTTCAAATGACTCTGAGCACTATGGGGCTTAACATCTGAGGTCATCAGTCCCCTAAAACTCAGAACTACTTAAACCTAACTAACCTAAGGACATCACACGCATCCATGCCCGAGGCAGGATTCGAACCTGCAACCGTAGCGGTCGCGCAGTTCCCGACTGAAGCGCCTAGAACCGCTGGGCCACAAGGGCCGGCGGCGTTGTAGAAATTGAGACAGTGGGACACACTTCACCTGATGGGAGACCAGCTTTGTCCTGTATCGAGAAGAGACAAACGCAGAATCGTTGGCAGTATAGCGAATAGTGGTACCCCTTAAGAAAATGTCAGCAATGAACAGGAAAGAACACCATGTGCACTCAGATGTTTTTGGTTCAGGGCTCAATCAACATGTTGAAGCAACTTCTCCAGCAGCCATTGAGGGAACAGGGTGCAACCAGCGCAGATTGTGGCACACGTTAGAACACATTATGCCTGTCACCTGCGCTCCAAGATCATACTGGGATCATTCCAGCAATTGACAGAGAAGGTTGAGAAGACCAGCCTTTTGCACAGAGTTTCAATGAAGCTCACAATTTGCAACACTGCTCCCAGAAAAGATGGTGGCCCCCTGTTTCTGAAGCGAGTGTACGGACTGAACCAGGGACTTCGAAGATTCAGAAAAAAAAACAAGGTTGCGACCTGCTGGACTTGCGCCATAGGGTTGAGAACTGTAGGGCCGCCCCCAAATGGGCCAGGTGGGTATTACACACCCATGTAGCTGACTGTGTGTGGGGCGCACAGATTAGTCGATCCAGTCCAGATAGCTGATAGCTGATAGCAGTGAGATTTTTGGGGAAAATTTGATTGTGTATCGAAATTACAGCCAACGGAGAATGGAGGATATGTATTAGTCGCTGTAGACAATTCATTCAAATTCACCCAGATACAAACGGAAGCAATATGCGAGATTCTTTGGGCAAGACTCCATATCAGAAGTGGTCATAAAATTGTAATTGGCTTCTCCTATTGATCATTAGGCTCGCCTCGTGAAGAAACTGAAAATTTTGGAGTAAACCTCAATACCATTGTACTTGAGGTCCCCAATCATATTATAATCATTGCAGGAGACTTCAATGACCAAAATATCAATTGGGAAAATTACAGTTCCATTAGTGGTAGGCGTGACAAGACATCCTGTGAAACATTGCTAAATGGTTCTCTGGAAACTACCTAGAACATATGGTTCAAATGGTTCAAATGGCTCTGAGCACTATGCTCAGACTGTAGCGCCTATAACCGCACGGCCACTCCGGCCGGCCTAGAACATATGGTTCGAAACCTTAACCAGGATGGAAATATGTTAGATCTAATGCCAACAAGCGGACCTGACCTATTCGTTGATGTCCATATCGAAACTGGTATCAGTGACCATTGTGGCAACGACGATTAACAAAGCACAAAGAGCAACTTAAACAAGTAGAAATATTTGTATGTTTAGTAAACTAGACAAAAAGCAATAGTGTCATATCTCAACGAACTTAAAGCACAGGATATGAGCACGTAGTGAAGCTTTGGCTTGAGTTTAAAACAATAGTTGATCCATGCACTGGATAGAGCTGCATCGAATAGAACTGTTCATAACGTGAGGAGCCCTCCGTGTTATACAGTCACTGTAAACAAACTTCTAAAGAAACAGAAACAACTGAACAATACGTGTAAAAAAAAGCTTAGGGTATAGCTAGAGAGATGCTGAATGAAACGCGTTTGGCTGTTAAGATAGTAATCCATGAAGCCTTCAATGACTATCATAGCAGGAATTTCTCTAATGATCTTTCACCAAACCCAAAGAAATTCTAGTCATATGTAAAGGCTGTTAGTGTCCAGTTACTCGGGGCAGAGACACGAAGTGAAACTGATACTATTAAAGCGAAAACAGAAATGCTTAACCCCGTTTTCAAATGTTTCTTTACAAAGAAAAACCCAGAAGAACTGCCCTAGTTTAATTCCCGTACCACTGAAAGATGAGTAAAATAGATATTGTCACTGGTGTTGAACAACAGTTGAAATCATTAAAATTCAACAAAGCTCCACGGCTCGATGGAATCCCTATTGGATTTTATACTGAATTTTTGGCTGTGAGTCTCTCTTTTAACAGTAATCTCTCGTGGATCCTTCGAAAAAAGAAAACAGTACTCAGTAGTTGTAAGAAATCACAGGTCATATCCGTTTGCAAAAAGGGTAGTAGAAATGATTCACAAAACTACCGTTCAGTATCCTTGATATTGTGTCTTCTTAGGCTTTCCAGGCTTTCCTCGGGTTTGATGTCGGATCCTAAGATCAACTCGATTCAATACTTCGGCGATCCACCATCATCAGGTGAACTCTGCTGCTGCTGTTGCTAAGAGCCGCTGAAAACTGTAAAATAAATCGTCGACGATTTGCAGCCTCGGTATCAGTTTCCAGCGGGGCGCAGCCAGCAGCAGCGTTCTCCTGAAGACGGCGGACAGTTGCATCGCCGAAATATTGAATAAAGTTGATTTTAGGATCCGGCAGCAAACCCCGGGATATGTTCAGTCCCTGATATCTGTTTGTCGGTGACTATTAGAATATACTTTAAGCTCAAACATAATGAGATATCTTGAACTGAATGCATTTTCCATGCCAACCAGTACGGATTCCGAAAACATCGATCATGTGAAACTCATCTCGCACTTTTCTCACGAGACATACTAAAGGCTTTGGATCAAAGCATTCGGGTAATGCAGTATTTCGTGATTTGCGAAAATCATTAGATTAAGTACCAGTTCTACTCTTATTATCAAAAGTACGGGTATGCGGAATATGAAGCGAAATTTGTGACTGCAATGAAGCTTTTTTTGGCAGGTAGACGCAGCAAGTTATCTTGGATGGATGGTCATCGATAAATGTAGAAGTAACTTCGGTTGTGCTCCAGGAAAGTCTGTTGCGACACTGTCTGTATATATTGTCTAATAATGACATTGCAGACAATATTAATAGTAACCTCAGGCTTTTTTTTCCAGATCATGCAGTCAATGAAGTAATGTCTGAAGGAATTTGCACAAACATTCAATCAGATATTGATAAGATTTCAAAGTGAAGCAAATATTCGCAACTTTCTTTAAATGTTCGTAAATGTAAAACTTCGGTCTTCACAAAATCAAAAAAATGTAAATATCCGATGACTATAGTACCAGTGAGGCAACACACACAAATACCCGGGTTTAACACTTAGTAAGCACATGAAATGGAAAGTTTACATAGGCTCAGTCGTGGGTAAAGCACCGTGGTAAACTTCGGTTTATTGGCAGAAAACTCAGGAAATTCAATTAAGATGCAAAGGAAATTGCTTACAAATCACTCGTTCAATTCATCCTAAAATACTTATCAATTTTGTGGGATTCGTACCAAATAAGACTAACAGGGGATTTTGATCGTATACAGACGAGGGGTCACGATTTGTTTTATCAGTGGGAGAGTGTCACAGATACGCTGAAGAAACTGAGCTCCTAGTCTCGTAAAGACAGACGCAGTCTATCCTGAGAAAGCCAACTTACGAAGTTTTCAGAACTGGGTTTGAAATATACACACTGAGGTGACAAAAGTCATGACATACCTCCTGATATTTTAACGAACCACCTTTTGCCCGGCGTGGTACAGCAACTCGATGTGACATGGACTCAACAAGTCGTTCGAAGGCCCTTGCAGAAATATTGCGCCATGCTGCCTCTACAGGCGACCATAATTACGAATGTGTTGCCAGTGCAGGAGTTTGTGCGCGAACTGACCTCTAGATTATGTCCGATAAATGTTCTATGGGTGGCCAGATCATGCGCTCGAATTGTCCGGAATGTTCTTCAAATCAGTCGTGAACAGTTATAGTCCGATGACATGACGCATCTTTGTTTGGGAACATGAAGTCGATGAATGGGTGTAAATGGTCTCCAAGCAGCCGACTGTAGCCATTTCATGGCTGCAAATGGTCTGCAAGTTGCCGATCCAGTCAGTGATCGGTTCCGGTGGACCTTAGGACCCAGTCCAAGCCACGAAAACGCAGCCTACACCATTATGGAGCCACAACTAGCTTACCCAATACCTTCCTGACAAGTTGGAGCAATGGCTTCGTGGGGACTGCACCAAACTCGAACCCTTCCAATAGCTATTACCAACTGAAAACTGGACTTATCTGACCTGACAACGATTTTCCAATCCTCTGGATCCAACCGATATGGTCACGAGCCCAGGAGAGACGCTGCAATCGATGTTGTGCTTTTAGGATAGGCACCCGCGTCGGTCGCCTGCTGTCGTAGCCTCTTGACGCCACGTTTCGCCGCACTGTCCTGAGGGATACGTTCGTCACTCATTCTGCGGATCAGGGATCCGACAGTTTGTTGGTAGGTTTGTGGATGTATGTGATGTTAGATGTCCACGGATGTCTATGGACAGGTCATGTAATTTACATAAATAACGGGCCGTTGATTTGCGTACTCGGTGGTGGCGACCTATGCCGACCAAGGTGAGTTCTATAGGGTTTACATCAGGCGAACTTGGTCGCCGAGATATTAACCTGAGTTTACTATAACGATCCTCAAACCTCTGTAGCACGGTTCTGATTCCAATACATTGACAATTATACTACTGAAAGATGTCATCGCCATCGGGGAAGATATGTCATCAAGGGATGCAGGTGGCTCACCGCTGTCAGTGTGCCTTGGATGACTACCACAGGACCCATGCAAACGCAGGACAAAGTCTCCCACAGCATAATACTGCTCCCACCAATCTGCATCCGTGGCGCGCTGTGCGTTCGTGCCACCGTTCACCTCGATGACGGCGTTTGTGGAGACGACCATCGATCTAGTGTAGCAAAAGTGAGATTCACCCGAAGAGCAGACACGTTTCCTTTGATCGACGGTCAAATCCCGATGGACGCCTGCCCGCTGCAGTCGTAACAGACGATGTCGTTGAGTCAACATATGAACACCTAGGGGTGGCCTGCTGCAGAGCTCTATGTTCAAAAATATACGATGGAGAGTGTGCTCCGAAACACTTGTGCATGCACAAGCATTTTGCTCTTTTAGCAGAGATTCCACTTATCACCATCTATCTTACTTTACAGAGCAGATAAGCCTCCAAATTCTACGTTCTGTGAAGAGTCGTGAACGTCCAACGATTTAGTGCCTAGTGGTACTTTCACTGTCCATCTATCTGTTTCCATAGATGCTCACGATAGCAGCATGTGAACATTCGACCAGTTTCGCGGTTTTCCAAATACTCGTTCACAGACTCTGTCTGCCCATTCTCAAAGTCGCTTATGTCAATTGAATCTTTTTTTGGCTGATCAATGTACATACCTGTATTATTGGTGGGTCTCGGCTTCGTGTCAATCTTGGCTACCATAGTGCATTTGCTGTTCTGTTGACTGAAGTTGACCTGCATTCCTATTTTCTTTTTTATTTTAATACATATTCCACCATTAACTACATATGATTTTGTGTTGATATCATTATTCATCTGATTAGAAATCCTGTTCTTCCTACCATTACGTTACTAATACCCTCTGTATCTAACTTCAAACTGCCCGTTTCCCTTTACAAGGTCTCTAACCTACCTACTCGAATAAGGCATCTAACATTCCTCACTCCGACTAGTACAACGCCAGATTTGTTCCTTCTGGCTACGACATCCTCATGAGTAACTCCTGCCCGCAGATACGAAATGGAATCTACTGTACTTTACGAATATTTTTACCCAAGCACATGCTGTCAGCATTAAAGCGTACAGCAGAGCTGCTCGTCCTCAGAAAAAACGTCAGCTGCAGCTTACGGTTCGTTTCAGCTGTTCGCACTAGAAGCTTTGCAAGACCATGTAGTTTAATGTTACAAGGTTACACTAATGCCATAGCAATAACTGAAACGGCAGCTACACCCCCCTCCCTTCCCACCTCAGGAGCCATACGTCAGTCGGGGGTCTTCACAGATATTTGTATGTTTGTTTTGGTTGGTTGATTTGGCAAAGGGGACCAAACAGCGAAGTCATCGGTGCCATCGGATCAGAGAAGACTCTAAAAAATATGGGACTTAACATCTGAGGTCATCAGTCCCCTAGACTTAGAACCGCTTAAACCTAACGAACCTAAGGACATAACACACATCCCTGCCCGAGGCAGGAGTCTAACCTGAGACCGTAGCAGCAGCGTGGTTCCGGACTTAAGCACCTAGAACCGCTCGGCGACAGTGGCTGGCTGATTAGGGAAGAATGGGGAAGGAAGCCGGCCGTGCCCTTTCATATTTGCCTGAAGAGATTTAGGCTCTGAGCACTATGGGACTCAACCGAGCGAGGTGGCGCAGTGGTTAGACACTGGACTCGCATTCGGGAGGACGACGGTTCAATCCCGCGTCCGGCCATCCTGATTTAGGTTTTCCGTGATTTCCCTAAATCGCTCCAGGCAAATGCCGGGATGGTTCCTTTCAAAGGGCACGGCCGACTTCCTTCCCCGTCCTTCCATAATCCGATGAGACCGATGACCTCGCTGTCTGGTCTCCTTCCCCACACCAACCAACCAACCACTATGGGACTCAACGGCTGTGGTCATTAGTCCCCTAGAACTTAGAACTACTTAAACCTAACTAACCTAAGGACATCACACACACCCATGCCCGAGGCAGGATTCGAACTGCGACCGTAGCAGCAGCGCGGCTCCGGACTGGAGCGAAGAGATTTAGGGAAATCACGGAAAACCTAAGTGAGAATGGCCGGAAACGGATTTGAACCGTCGTTATCACGAATGCGAGGATAGAGTGCTAACCACTGAGCTACCTCACTCGCTGTGTTTGTTTTAAAGTTCATTGTTCCCACGTTATTTGAACGTCAGTGATATTGAAGTTTCGGTAAGAGCATCGAGGGCTCATTTCGCGATTTGTACATTCTGCAACACCACTAAAATGATAGATGAAGGGAAAATTATAATTTCTTTCACAAACACATTATATTAGATCAACTTTTAGGGCAAGTCCATGGCTGTGGGTCGATTACTTTCAAACTTCAGCTTGTTAATAACCTGATGATCTGTGTTTCAAACGCTTGGATTCTGTGAAGCTAAGTTCGTATGGTATATGTTGAAAGACTGCTCGGAAGAACACGAGTTCGAGGCCATCCTATGGATGTAATGAATTATGTTATGAAATTCTCAGCACTAAATGTACTCTTAACTATTAGTTATTCGTCTTATGTTTTGTTCTGTTAACGGTTTCCATATGATTCTTTTCTCATGAATTCTTCCTAGAATGTTTTTATTTTATGCTTTATGTATCATGCAGTACTTTATTGTTGCAGTTTTTTTATCATCCTTCGGTGCAGCAATATATAAAATATTTCCAGTATTTTTTCCTACCATTTCTCACGATCCTAAGTTTCCACACAACGCCCTGCTTCAGACATCTGATTCAAAAACGTTTCCAAAATTTTACTCTCATCTGTAGCAGTAAAGCTCTCGCAATAACTCCTTCAGCTCCGTTATCTTGTATACTTATTCTTCATACTCTTTAATTTGTCTTAGATATTATACCAAGGCTCACCCTTCTTCAATAATTTTTTTAGTTAGACAGTTCCTACTCTCCATCGGAGAACTATCGTCACTTAGAATACGAGCCTTTTAGATGTACTTGCTAGTAGTCAGAGTTCCCTTTAAGAATCCTGAAATTAAGATGTTTTATAGCTGACATCCAACCTTCTAACCACTTGCTAAAAATTATCACTGACCTTCGACCCACTGTTGCGCCTGATCAAAGGTTAAATGGAACCATACTGTTTTGAGGCATCAAGGGATCACAAATTTAGCATTGGAGGGCAGTGTGGAGGGTAAAAATCGTAGAGGGAGACCAAGAGATCAATACACTAAGCAGATTCAGAAGGATGTAGGTTGCAGTAGGTACTGGGAGATGAAGAAGCTTGCACAGGATAGAGTAGCATGGAGAGCTGCATTAAACCAGTCTCAGGACTGAAGACCACAACAACAACAACTGTTCGCCTGCGTACACAACTCAACAAATTCACTGGTAAGTTGGGTGGTACTGTCCTGAATGCGTGTAGTTTTATACTGAGGTTTCAGTAAGAAGGTTTAGTGCGAAACGAATGGTTCCATTTACAGTTTATAGCACGCTTCTCTTCAGAATGATGTGGTATGTATGTAATTATGGACAACAATGTGCTACAAACACATACACACACACACACACACACACACACACACACACACACACACTCCCCCCCCCCGGTCTCTCTCTCTCTCTCTCTCTCTCTCTCTCTCACACACACACACACACACACACACACACAGAAACAGAAATAGTTTAGTGTCTTCTTGTTCCTTTAACGTGTTACTTGGGCGTGGATCGCGATCTTTAACTAAAGAATATCCATTACCAACACGAACATCTGTGCTTGTGAGTACAATAGTGTATTTTAAGTAAGTCTTACAAAAAAATTTATGCCTACTCCTCGGTCACTGTTGACGATCGTCGTCTCTAGATGTACTTTTTTTTAAATACACTTTCCACAAACTTTACGATACTTTTCAGTTTCATTTTAAATTAAGTATTTCAAATTCAGTATTCACTACTGCTATGAAAAATCTAGTTACTCATTTTACAAATGAGTGACTAAACACACTTTATCCAAAAAATGTAGACTAAGTCACATTTTAATGCAGAAGGCATGTGGATGCAACAATGTAACACAATAGTGATGCTGTGTCTGGATGGAAGCGTATAGAAAACTGGTGTGAATAGGAGCCTGATATGGCTGGTGTTGCAATCCATATAGTCATAGTTAATATTCATGTGCAACCATAGTTTTCGGAGACGACCTTCTACTAAACAAATGAAATGTAACTGTTTTATCCGTGCACAATGCTTTATGTAACCAATCTACTGTCGACAGATACCATGTGGCGGCTATTGGAGAAAGGGTGCAACAGCTGTACGGACGACGAGCTGAAGGTGTTGAGGTTCATGGTGTACCTGTCCAACAACAGACCGAATGAGTGGCGGAAGGTCCTGAACCAGTGCGACCCACATGGCGAATTCAGGAGGAGGAACGGCGCACAGTTGAGACAATACGGCGTTGCTGTGTAATGCTCTTGTATATAGTACAAACTGTAGATCTGTGCACGACAATAAAAGCGTTGCTTACTTAAAAATCAATATTTCAATTAAACCATTGACGAGCCCCATGAAATAACAATAGTATGGTTGCCACGAGTTCGTACGGCTTTTATCAAGAAGAGGACCGTCAGTGGAGGCAGAAATGACCTACCTAGTATACACTGGGGTGTCTATGGATTCATTACAGGTGGTGTGAATTACTTTTGAACACATTATCGGAAAACTGTCTTGAGCAGCTAAATCGACAGCCAACGCGTAATGTAAATATTTTAGATCTGGTAGCCACGAACAGACCAGGCCTCATCGAAGGTGTCAGTGTTGAGACAGGGATTAATGATCATGATGTTCTCATTACGACTATGGTTACGAAAGTTAAAAAGTCGGTCAAGAAGGCTAGGAGAGTATTCTTACTAGAAAGAGCAGATAAGCAGTTGTTAGCATCCCACTTAGTAAATGAATCGACTTCATTTACTTCCGGTACGATGGACGTGGAGGAATTATGGGCAAATTTTAAACACATTGTAAATCACGTTTTCGACAAGTATGTGCCGAAAAAGTGGGTTACGGAAAAGACCCACCGTGGTTTAACAGCGCAATTCGGAGAATGCTCAGGAAGCAAAGGCAGTTGCACTCGCGGTACAAGAAAGAGCGGGAGAATGAGGACAGGCAAAAGTTAGTAGAGATTCGTGCTGCTGTAAAAATAGCGATGCGCGAAGCATTCAACCACTACCACCGTCATACCTTAGCAAAAGATCTTGTTCAAAACCCAAGGAAATTCTGGTCTTACGTAAAATCGGTAAGCGGGTCGAAGGTTTCCATCCAGTCACTCACTGATCAGTCTGGCCTGGCAACGGAAGACAGCAAAATGAAAGCTGATATTTTAAATTCAGCATTTGAGAAATCTTTCACGCAGGAGGATCGTACAAACATACCGCCGTTTGAGTCTCGTACAGATTCCCGTATGGAGGACATAGTGATAGACATCCCTGGGGTTGTGAAGCAGCTGAATGGGTTGAAAATAAATAAATCGCCAGGTCCTGATGGGATTTTACAGAGAGTACTCTACTGCATTGGCTCCTTACTTAGCTTGCATTTATCGCGAATCTCTTGCCCAGCGTAAAGTCCCGAGCGACTGGAAAAAAGCGCAGGTGACGCCTGTATATAAGAAGGGTAGAAGGACGGATCATCAAAATAACAGACAAATATCCTTAACATCGCGTTGTTGCAGGATTCTCGAACATATTGTCAGTTCGAATATAATGAATTTCCTTGAGACAGAGAAGTTGCTGTCCATGTATCAGCACGGCTTTAGAAAGCATCGCTCCTGCGAAACGCAACTCGCCCTTTTTTCACATGATATCTTGCGAACCATGGATGAAGGGTATTAGACGGATGCCATATTCCTTGACTTCCGGAAAGCGTTTGACTCGGTGCCCCACTGCAGACTCCTAACTAAGGTACGAGCATATGGGATTGGTTCCCAAGTATGTGAGTGGCTCGAAGACTTCTTAAGTAATAGAACCCAGTACGTTGTCCTCGATGGTGAGTGTTCATCGGAGGTGAGGGTATCATATGGAGTGCCCCAGGGAAGTGTGGTAGGTCCGCTGTTGTTTTATATCTAAATAAATGATCTGTTGGATAGGGTGGATAGTAATGTGCGGCTGTTTGCTGATGATGCTGCGGTGTACGGGAAGGTGTCGTCGTTGAGTGACTGTACGAGGATACAAGATGACTTGGACAGGATTTGTGACTGGTGTAAAGAATGACAACTAACTCTAAATATAGATAAATGTAAATTAATGCAGATGAATAGGAAAAAGAATCCCGCAATGTTTGAATACTCCACTAGTAGTGTAGCGCTTGACACAGTCACGTCGATTAAATATTTGGGCGTAACATTGCAGAGCGATATGAAGTGGGAGAAGCATGTAATGGCAGTTGTGGGGAAGGCGGGTAGTTGTCTTCGGTTCGTTGGTAGAATTTTGGGAAGATTTGGTTCGTCTGTAAAGGAGACCGCTTATAAAACACTGATACGACCTATTCCTGAGTACTGCTGGAGCGTTTGGGATCTCTATCAGGTCGGATTGAGGGAGGACAAAGAAGCAATTCAGAGGGAGGCTGTTAGATTTGTTACTGGTAGGTTTGATCATCACGCGAGTGTTACAGGAATGCTTCAGGAACTCGGATGGGAGTCTCTGGAGGAAAGGAGGCGTTCTTTTCGTGAATCGCTACTGACAAAATTTAGAGAACCAGCATTTGAAGCTGACTGCAGTACAATTTTACTGCTGCCAACTTACATTTCGCGGAAAGACCACAAAGATAAGATAAGAGAGATTAGGGTTCGTACAGAGGCATGTAGGCAGTCATTTTTCCCTCGCTCTGTTTGGGAGTGGAACAGGGAGAGAAGATGCTAGTTGTGGTACGAGGTACCCTCCGCCACGCACCGTATGGTGGATTGCGGAGTATGTATGTAGATGTAGAAATATCTCCCCTTTTCTAAGGTTTTTTATTTTTATTGTTTTATTTATTTTTATTCATACAAGAAATCGTCATGGTAATACAGGGTGATTCAAAAAGAATACCACAACTTTAGGAATTTAAAACTCTGCGACAAAAGGCAGAGCTAAGCACTATCTGTCGGCGAATTAAGGGAGCTATAAAGTTTCATTTAGTTGTACATTTGTTCGCTTGAGGCGCTGTTGACTAGGCTCAAATGGAAACAGATGAATCTTTCGTTTCAAAGATTGTGTTTAGTGATGAAGCAACTTTCCACACTAACGGGAAAGTCAACCGTCACAATGTCTGTATATGGGGCACTGAGAATCCGCGGGAAACAACTCAGTATGAACGTGATTCGCCTACGGTGAACGTTTTCTGTGCCATTTCAGCCAATAAAGTTTTTGGTCCCTTTTTCTTCGAAGGACTACAGTATCTGGAGATGTTAGAGAATTGGCTGTTCCCTCAGCTCGAACAAGAAGCACAACAATTCATATTTCAGCAGGATGGAGCGCCACCACATTGGCACTTATCTGTCCGTAACTACCTGAACGTCAACTACCCGAGGCGATGGATCGGCCGCCAGGCAGCCCGTGACAGAGCACTTCATCACTGGCCTCCAAGAAGCCCTGATCTTACCCCCTGCGATATGGTGTTTCGGCCACCTCTCCCAGCCACCATTGATGATTTGAAACGAGAAATAACAGCAGCTATCCAAACTGTTACGCCTGATATGCTACAGAGTGTGTGGAACGAGTTGGAGTATCGGGTTGATATTGCTCGAGTGTCTGGAGGGGGCCATATTGAACATCTCTGAACTTGTTTTTGAGTGAAAAAAACCTTTTTAAATACTCTTTGTAATGATGTATAACAGAAGGTTATATTATGTTTCTTTCATTAAATACACATTTTTAAAGTTGTGATATTCTTTTTGAATCACCCTGTAGAATGAAAGACAATAGCTCAGAATACAAATATACACAGAATACGTAAGTACACTCTATGAAGATTGAGCAGTTGGTCGACCGTGGCCTTGCCGAACGAATCATCTCGGCATTTTTCCTGAAGTCATTTAGGAAAACTACAGGAAACCCAAATAAGGATGACCGCACAGAGCGAACTCCATACCCCCGAATATGAGGTCATTGTCTATACAGCTGCACTGTTCATTCAATTGTTCCCTATTATACAATGTTGTTTGATTTACACACAATTACATACAATATACAACGTGATGCTCTTCGTCACCGCACACATCAAGGAAACCCGCTGTTGACTTTTGAGCCATGAAGATATTGCTACGCTCCTTGCACGAACTTCTGCCTGTTCGGAAACCTGACTCCACAGCCACAAACATTCAGCTGCGCTCTACGTTTATCTGAAAAACTGAGTCGAAGTCCACACATGACGAGTGAGTCGCTGAACTCAGGACATTGCGATCATGCGCTTGAGATCTTGACACATGGTTTTCTTGTAAAAGTTGTAGGTCGTGAGATCATGCATCGGAATTAACAGGGTGTTCCAGTTATCCCTCTTCATTATTAACCACTACTCCGAGTCCTCGAAGCAATCTTTGACTGTGTAGTATCCATTACTTATGAAGAATATTTTTACCCACTTTTTATTCGGATGTATTTTAGTAACTCCTCACATTTCCTTGCTAAATTTGTTAAAAAATCTTATTCTCTGTCAGAAAATGTTAGTTTGAGCATTTGGTTTTGACATTATGAACAACTTCCCCTTTTCGTCCAAATACGCGTTTTACGTTCTTTGTATTTCATTCAGATTTCCATTAGGGAGCTTGCTTGAAGCTCTTGTCTCGACAGCGACATTCCATTCAGTTGTTGCGGAGAAAGAGGCGTGAGCAACGAATATTACACTACACTAACTTTTTGCCTGCTTGTCGTTAGCGAAAGGTCGCGTTAAGAGGTCGCGCTTGTTTTGTGACTCTCATTACCAACGTAAAAAATAATTAAGTATTCATTTAGAATAACCAGTATTAAAATTTTTAGTGTTTTAGTAGTTTCATCAGAATCTTGGACATCAGCAAACATGATACTCCTAGAAGATCAAAAAATACCTTAGAAGACAACATTATCGTGCATTAACAATGGCATGATTCGAAAAAACTAAATAACTTTGATTTATGAGATGTGTTAAAGCACTAAATTGTTGCTTTCGCGAAGGACCAAAGGCCCAGATTACAATCGTTGCTTTTAAATAAGGTTATAGTCAGAGGCGAAAATGATGTCATGTAAAAAGTTTTATGTGGATGAACTCCAGAGAAGAAAAGATAACCAAATATTTAAGATGTAGGTGTATGTTTAGTAAGGAGAAGACTACACTGTGATTTTCACTTTTAGGGGCATTTTGAAGGGCCAGGTGTACCAAACAATCTTATCTCAATGGAAGCGCTGCTGTTGGTAGTTGAAATAACTATAGGTGTCACACTACATGCAGAGCTCACAGTTTAATAAATCGTATAGACGTCAAGCAGGTATAATGGATAGCCAACCAGTTGCAATAAATGGCGGTTTTCAAATAAGCTTTGTCATGGCTTCGACGGATTTTAAACCCGTCTTCCTCAGAAGGACATATGGCTCCTATTTAAGATATTTGTTTTACTGATGTGACGAGCCCTTGATTCTAGGGGCCTTAATTTTTACATACGGACATACAGAACGTTGCCGTTACATATCATGTGGAAACAGCTTTTCTGGTTGATTGCTAATATGAAGTTTGTTTGCCCTTCTAAGGAAGACAGGTTTAAATCTGTCGAAACCATGATTAAGGTTATTTGAAAACCTCCATTTATTGCAACTGGTTGGCTGTGTGTTATACCTGCTGTCCTGTAACCGTCGCTGTAGTCCAGCCATGTTCAAAGTATAGGCGTCAAGCTAAGTGTACAGAAGAGCTCTCCTCATCATTTAATATGGTAACGTATTTCGAAATAGGCGTATTAACATTTTCTGGGTAAGTTTCATTTGATCACTCTAATTGTATTATCCATTATTAAAAGAAATAAAGTAGACTAGAATTTTTTCCTACTCACTAATTACTCAAATGTTTACTAAGAGTTAAGAGTCACATAAGAGTTTCAAAGAAAGTAAAGGAGAAAATTGCAGGTAAATATGGCTCACGCACAATATGTTACTAAATAATATTCGCTGATGACATTGTTATCTTGAATGAAAGGGAAGAAGAATTACATGATCTGCTGAACGGATTGAACAGTCAATGAGTACAGAGTATGGACTGAGAGTAAATCGAAGAAAGACGAAGATAATGAGAAGTAATAGAAATGAGAACAGCGAGAAACTTAACATCAGGACTGATGGTCACGAAGTAGATGAAGTTAAGGAATTCTGCTACCTAGGCCGTTAAATAACCAACGACGGACGGAGCAAGGAGGACATCAAAAGCAGACTATCAATGGGAAAAAGATCATTATTGGCCAAGAGAAGTCTACTAATATCAAATACCGTCCTTAATTTGAGGGAGAAATTTCTGAGAATGTACGTCCGGAGTACAGCATTGTATGGTAGTGGGAAAACCGGAACAGAAGAGAATCGAAGCGTTTGAGTTGTGGTGCTACAGACGAATGTTGAAAATTTGGTGGTCTGATAAGGCAAGGAATGAGGAGAGGAAAAGAACATATGAAAACACTGTGAAATAGAAGGGACAGGATGATTGTTAAGACATAAGGGAATGACTTCCATGGTACTAGAGGGAGCTGTAGAGGGCATAAACTGTAGAGGAAGACAGAGATTGGAATACATTCAGCAAATAATTGAGGACGTAGGCTGCAAGTCCTACTCTGAGATGAAGAGGTTAGCACAGGAAAGGAATTCGTGGCGGGCCGCATCAAAGCTGTCGGAAGACCGATGACAAAGAAAAAAGAAAAAAAAAATCACCGTGATTGATATTGCGAGATCACAGTACATCAATAACAGGTGTAACTGACAGAATGTTGAATGCAAGTAAGCAAACGTGCATGTAAAGTGTACTGTGATGTCAGATTGTGAATGGAATTCCATACCTGTTGCCCTCCGTCGGTCGATACAGGAGCAGTCAATGCTGCTTGTGGATGACGCTAGAGCTGCGTCCGATGCTGTCCCATATGTGCTAGATTGGAGACCGATCTGGCACCGAGGCAGAATTAGCTTTCATCAGAAAGCACATCAAAGCACACCTCCGCTCTGCTGTAATGATATCTCGTCTGACACCACTGAAGTCCCAAATGGCGGTGGTGTGGGGTCAGTGGAATGCACTCTCCAGGGCGTTGGGGCGGAAGTGTCGCTGAAGTAACCAATTTGTAAGAGTCCGTTGTGTCATTGTGTTGCCACCTGCTACTCGAATTGCTGCTGCAGAAGCTATACGATGGTTTGCCCTCTCGGGCCAAGAGGTCATCTGGAGGCCGATCTTCTTGCAACTATACATTCCTGTGACCACCACTGCCAACAATCGTGAACAGTGGCTACACTCTTGCCAAGCCTTTCTGCAGAAAGAACATCCAGCTTCTCGTAGCCCTATTGCAAGACCTCATTGAAACTCAGAGAGATGTTGATAGTGGTGTCTTTGTCGCCTTAAAGACATTCTTCACTAACGTCAACTCACCACGTCCAATGTCAAAGATAACTAATGCACATGAGCGTTACAAGGTGTATTTAGACCATTATATGAATCTTCGTAGTGGCGCTACTATTGCCACTCTTTCGCGATTGGGGCGAAATTTTATAGACAGCATCTTTCAGGTGTAGAAACCGCCCTTACGAACTTTCGTTTATGTCGCACAGCTCCTTCTTCATGCTGCAGTTTTTTCCCGTCATTGTATCTTTGCACTTTTATGCAAAATACATATTCAAATGTTGGATCTTAAATAAATAATATTAATATGAATTATTTCGAAAACTTAATTGTTTTATTCATATATTTGATTTATTTCGAAATTTCCTTGTACAATTTTAATTACGTGTAGAGATATCGATATTAAATTGTTAACTAAAATTTTCTAAAAAAAAACATTAAATAAAAGGTAATCGATAAGTAAGTACTTGTTGTGCAACCTTATTTGATACACATATAATCTTTGTCCATCTTGCTCAGTGGTTGGTTGTCGTATATCGGGGAGCACTTGATGTCGTTGGCGCATCCTGCCATGTTGAAGTTTCATGATTTTATACTTAGAAATTAATTGAAATGATTGTATATGACGAAAGTCGCGAGTGTAATAACGCACTGATGTATTTCTTTACTTGCGTAACGCATTTTTTTCTGAAAAAAGTATAATTTGTTATTTGTGGGACCACTGTGCCTGATTACATTGAATTAGCTCTAAATTTGAAACATGGAAAAAACTATAGGTGGGATAGAGGAAATAAATCAACAGGTAAATGCATTCTAACCATACGATGTTTTTATTTGAAAATAATAGCCTGGATCGTATTACCTACCTGGAAATTATTCTTCCAGGAAACAACGTTTTCGCTGTGGAGCCGCAAGAAATAGATCTGTAATCAAGTTTTTATTGTGTGCCATTCTTTCTCATACATGTTAGCTGCACTACACTAGCGTTTTCCACTGCCAAAATAGTGTACCTGATTTAAACAACGCTTAAAGACTTTTCTCAAGTTAGAACATTTAAGTTCAAATGGCTCTGAGCACTATGGGACTTAACTTCTGAGGTCATCAGTCCCCTAGAAGTTAGAACCACTTGAACCTAACTAACCTGAGGACATCACACACATCCATGCCCGAGGCAGGATTCGAACCTGCGACCGAAGCGGTCGCGCGGTTCCAGACTGTAGCGCCTAGAACCGCTCGGCCACCCCGGCCGGTGAACATTTAAGTATTTTACGCAATAATACACGGGAGGGTCGACGCAACACTTATGTTAAAAAATGTGTGTGAATTCCTAAGGGACCAAACTGCTGAGGTCATTGGTCTCTAGGCTTACACAGTACTTTAACTAACAATTTTTTCATAATGTGGAGCCACAGTTTTTAAAGTCAGTACCGCTGTTGTTTATTTACAGTGTTACATTTGCACTTACACAATCATGATCACTCTGAAGTCGAAATCATGATTGTGTAATGTAACCTCCCCACAAGAAGTGAAAAGATAGTAATATTTTAAATGGAGCCAAGTATAACCTCCCCACGGAAAATTTCAAAAAGAATAATATTTATTAGAAATGGGGGGCCAGAGCTAAGTGTAAGCTCCCCAGAGAAATTTAATGACAAAGACAATTAATAAAAATTAGCATCTGACCCAAGTATAGGTTCCCATAAAATAATGAAAGATAATCCCATGAGGATGAAACTACAGTGATAATCAAAACTCAATTAAACCGAAATGTTGGTCTTTGGCCCTGTTCACTAATTAAACTGTAATTGTTACCTTAGTAAAACTGGATCTGCTCTTATTCTGCGCCACAGCTTGGAGGAAATGCATCGCAATAATAATTTTTTTTTTTTAATTTAACTGAAAATTTTTCTTTAAAGGAAATGCAAGGGAATCAAATGATTTTTTTTCTTAAAAATTGCTTTGAAATCAAAATTATTATTGGGGCGATTCTTGAAAGTTAATTACAATGAATATACATTAGATTATCTGTTGAGCGCAATGCTGCATGAATACTTATTTAATAAAAATATACCTCATCCTGAATCATGACCAGAGTGCGGTGTCGACACCCGCCGACTGCTGACACACAACTAAACTCTCTCGCATCTAGACTGCAACTGCGTCATCTCCGACACGCTACTCGCAACTGCACTGGGCTACCACTACTGACAGACTGTTCTTCGCTACTACTACCGACAGACTGACTGCTCGCTACTGCGAGTCGAGCGTAACTGCACTAACTACATACTCTCTGGTCAGAGATTCTGTGGCTCGCCATCGCTGCCCATGAAACGTACGCGTTTCATAACCCTCCACTGGGGGGGGGGGCAAAAATTTGGCAGCGATGGTGAGTCATTTGGACTTGCCAATCGCGGCAAAATTTTTCCTTTAATTAATCAACTTTACAATTTACAGAATATTCAGATATAGTACATGAGTTAAATGTGGTGCACATGCACCGAGTACAAAACATTTCAGACAAGACAAAATATAAGTACAAAACATATTAGTAAATCATAAAAATGTATATACAAATTATTTGATAGATAACAAAGTGTACACGCACTGTAAGATTCTGTAGCATTTTCAGAACAAATAAATAGAATGGCAAAATATCATGTTGACAAGTGACATGAGTGCACATGCACTGCAGTTCAGAACATATCAGCATATGGCGAAATGTATATACAATGAGTAACAAATGACATAAGTGCATACGCACTGAAGTATTAAACATATCACGAAATCATAAAAGGTATACAGAATAAGCACAAATCATATTGAAAAATGAGAAAAGTGCACAGGCACTGAAGTTCAGTAGAAAACATATTAACACATAAGTGCACATGCACTGAAATCTTTTGAACATTTTCATAACAAATAAACCCAAGGGTAAAAAAAAATCCTCAAATCACAAAAAGTATATACAATATAGATGACAAGAGTGCACATATACTGCACTTCAGAACAAATCGAAAAAAATGTCTTTAGCATTTTCACAATAAATAAACATAATGGCAAAAAATCATGTCGACAGGTGACATAAGTGTACTTGCACTGGAGTTCAACAAATCGAAAAGGAATGTATAGGCCATGAACATAAATGATGTTAGCTAAAATGATTTTCACTATTAGGATAGGAAAGGAAAGGATTGCATCATGGTTGTAGCACTTTAATTTGCACACAGCTGCACTGAAAGTCCATATCTTTCCACAGAATCACAACACTAAGTGATACAATCTGCAGTTCCGTTCCCAGAAGTATTTATCAGCGTATCAAGACACTGAAACGTCGTAGTAATATTCCATGCTATCATTTGGCAGTACACCAGGTACACCAAACCGTGGGACCACAGTAACGTCTTCATCGCTTACGGTGGTGGACAGCATGTCGTGTCAACACCACGCTCTTAAGCGGCACGTAGAATTAGTGCAAAAACCAAATATAGTGCTCCATGATAATGAGGATGGACAAGACAAATGGATGTTACAATAATTTCAGGTAGTTAGGTCAGAAGGTGAAGGACATTAACTAACAGACAAGTCTTGATTAGTGATTACATAAGTAGTTTGCGGCATCCATAGTCTAATTATTGAACATTTCTGTACCATGTATTTTAGTATTACAGAATAATGTTCATAGAATTAAATTATTGCCATCATGGGTAGTTGTATTACAATAAACAGCGGCAATCTTCGTCCAGTTACAAACCATGTTTAGTATGACAGAATAATGTTCATCGGAAGTCTTAATTACATTAATTATTGGCACTCAGTGGCCATCTACTAAAATCATTATTGTAAACAAGAGCTAATTAATGGCATAATTAATAACATAATTTATATAGTTACATTAATTATTGGCACTCAGTGGCCAGCAAGTATTGAATAGTATAAAACATTGTTCATCATTCAGTATTATTCAGATCATTAAGAAGTCATTATAAAAAAATCAGTTAATTACAATCATAGCATTAATAATCATGGGCATTATAAGTAGTCTCATTACAATAAACAGTGGCAGTTATTAGCCAGTTACAAAATTACAATCATAGCATTAATAATCATGGGCATTATAAGTAGTCTCATTACAATAAACAGTGGCAGTTATTAGCCAGTTACAAAGCATTATATATTTTTTTTTATATATTTTTTTTGTATCATTAAGAAGTTATTATTCAAGTGACATACTATTCAGAGCTGATCAGTGTTATCCAGAATTATCATAAACTAGTGACATTATGTGGGACTGGTAATACATTTTGTTTTTTTGTGCTAGCAATGCATTGCTTTGGGTCATTATAAGGGAAAGCAAGAAGAAAAAAGAGAAAAAATTGCTTCTAGGTTGTTCCTATAAATGAAAAATGTGTAACATCATTCGTCATGAGTCAGCTGTAGCAAGGTTATGCAACAAGGCAGTATATGTGATCACATTTATAAATGATAGACACAAATGGGTAAAAAATTGCAAGTATTAGAACAGGTATAATAAGTAACAAGTTTAGTAAGTATCATGAAAAGCTTCTCCTGGAAAAAATACAAAATGGATTATTGAGCTGAAAGAAGAAACGGAGACTATGCTGAAAAGTAGTGAACTTCGAATTAACAGGAAGTGAAATGTGTATAAAAAATGTGTTCCATAGCTGTCCTTTCCAAAACCTTCAGTCATCCTACTACGCAATATAACACCTGCTGTCAAAGCAAACTGCAACAAATACTTAAATAACTACATCGCATAAATACATAAACTGCAACATTATCCTCATCTGTAAAGAAAAACTTCATTATCCATATTATCATAACTTCATTATTATCATCACCTGTAAAGAAAAGCTTCATTATTCATAGTACCATATTCTTCATCATTACTCTTCATCAGCATTCATTATCATCTGCAAAAATCATTTCATTATTCATTACACAACTATTCCTTATCTCTAGCATATTTCATCACTTAAAACTAAGATGTGTAGTTCTGTCTGACAGCTTGCATCAATCGCCTTGTATTCTGAAAGAAAAAAATTAGTTACGACTGCTATTTTACGATGAGTATAGTATATTCTTGTTAATGCTTGTTAATTCTGATCCATTTACTCGTCCTCATAAGGTTTTGTATCTTCTTTCATCTATTCCGTAGTTGAAATTCCCATTTCTGTTTAATTTATTACCTTAACACATCATTTCTTTCTGAAACTGATGAACAAAGATTAATGTCTTGTATTTAAATCATATACCCATTAGATAATGACTGGTTAATGGTGACACAATTAAGCATACAGCATAACATGACAGCAAACGTAATATGTCAAAAGCATAGACAGTGTTCAAAGGCAAAAAATGTACAGAAAATATTACAATGCAGCAGCAAAAAAAAAAAAAGTAAAATAGTCACGACGTTGAGATATCATAGGGCAAAAATGTCAAAGTCAACTGGTGTGTTATACCTTAACTAGTTCACAGTGCATACAAACAAAACATGAAAACAATCGTACATACAAAAAAAAAATGAAAAAATGTGCACGGTCTGATGTGTAACGACAAGAAAAGCGACATGCTAACCTTACCTTGCCGGACACTTGCCAAGAAAAAATACGATAATCATCAATAAGTAGTCACATAAATATAATTGCATAAGTAGTCATAAAAATGTGTAAGTTCATCTGGAAAATATGCACGGTCTGATGTGTAACGACAAGAAGAGCGACCTGCTAACCTTACCTTGCCGGGCACTTGCCAAGAAAAAATACGATAATCATCAATAAGTAGTCATGTGAATATAATTGCAGAAATGTTCATAAAAATTAGCAAATAGCATTACGGCGTGATAAATCATAAAGTATGTTCACTCAATAAAGGGTTTTATGTTTGACCAATGGTGGTTGCCTTTCGATTTCCTGGTTCTCAGAGTTTCGACGTGTACAACATTGGGGTGAGGAATGCTGCAAATCCGATATGGACCTGCGTACAGAAGTTCAAATTTACTGCACTTACCTTTTAATTTGCTGGATAAATAGTGTGTACGTACTAATATCTTCTGTCCAACGTGAAAGTCTCGGCGTCTACAAACCTGTTTTTGCTGTCTTCTCCGGCGCTCTGCGGCACGTTTGATGTTGTTCAGCGCAATGTCAATTATTTCGTGGTGTCGTAATCGACGAGATGTAGGAAATGTTACTAATTCTTTAATTTTGTTTGGTGGTTCAACGTTTTTCAGTATTACAGACGGAGATAGCATAGTGGATTCATTTGGTATGGAATTAATTACATCTTGGAATGAGTGTATGTGTGTGTCCCAATTAACATGTCTTTTGTGGCAGTATATTCTACACAGTTTACCAATTTCTTTCATTAATCGTTCACAAGGGTTCGAATAAGCGTGGTACTTGGATATATAAATCGGAGAAATGTTTCTAGCTCGTAACATGCGTGTCCATATAGCAGATCGAAATTGTGGTCCATTGTCAGAAATTACTTTCAACACATGCCCTACATGAAAAAGAAAATGTTTTACAAAAGCTTTCGAAACAGTTTTAGCAGTAGCTTTGCGTAACGGAGTGAAAGTAACAAATTTTGAAGTGAGTTCAACAGCGACAAAGATGTAGCAAAAACCTCTATTAGTTCTCGGTATTGGACCAAAAATGTCTACTGCGGTCATATGTCTTAATTTAACAGGTACAATGGGGTATAATGGAGGAATATGTGAAGTGGTGTCAGACTTAGCTTTCTGGCAGATTTTACATGACGCTAAAACTCGTCGTATAGGTTTTTCCATGTTGGCAAAATAACAGTTCTGTCTCAGTATAAGAAAACATTTTCTAGCTCCGTAATGTGCATAACTTAAATGAGTGTACCAGATTAATTTGTTAACCAGTTCGTCAGGAATACATAATAACCAATTGTTGCTGTCAGGATGAGAGCGGCGAAACAGAATGTCATTGCGTACAGTGTAGTGGTTCCTAATCGTAACATTATTCTTATCTTGCCAAAGGTGTTTAATTTCTTTCCACACGTTATCTTTACTTTGCTCTTTTGCTATATCCTGTAATGACGATGAAATAAAATTTTCAAATGCAACTTGCTGAATGTACATGACACTGAAATTTGCTTTGCAGAAGTTGGCTGCGACGTCTTGCTGATTGTTGCTGAGAGAACGGGATAATGCGTCTGCTATTACATTTTGTGTACCGGGAATGTGAACAATCGTAAAATTAAATTTCTGTTAATACAGTTTCCATCTGCTTAACCTGTCGTGAGTGAATTTAGCCGAAAGTAAAAATTGTATAGCTCTGTGATCTGTGTAAACGGTCGTGTGTCTGCCATAAAGAAAGTGTCGAAATCTCGTAAAAGCCCATACAACACATAATGTTTCTAGTTCAGTAACGGAATAATTTCATTCAGCAGGTGATAAAATGCGGCTTGCAAATGCGATGTTTTTAATTACTGTTGAGCCATCTTCTTCAACTTCCTGGAAAATATGTACGCCTAAAGCAGTGTTAGAGCTATCGGTGGCAATGGAAAAATTTCTAGTAAGATCTGGGTGCGATAAAAGTGGAGCATTCAACAAAGCATGTTTCAGGTTCACGAATTCAGAATGTGCTTGCTTATCCCATGACCAAATAGTGTTTTTACCTGTTAATTGGCGTAATCTAGGTGTATCTAAAGCAGAGTGATGAATAAATTTACGAAAAAAGTTAATTAAGCCCAAAAAGCTGCGTAATTGTTTCTTCGTCGTAGGAACAGTAATGTCACGTAGAGCTTGAAGTTTTTCTGGATCAGGCGCAATGCCTTCTGCTGAAATTACGTGTCCAAGAAATTTTATAGAAGTTTTACCAAAATGCGATTTACTGAGATTAACTGTGAGTCCTTGTGCATGGAAAGTTTGCAATAGTCGTTCAAGAATCATATTGTGTTCAGTCCAGTTAGCTTCTGCGATAAGAATGTCATCTACGTACGTCGTAATTCTGTCTTTAAGTTCTGTTGGAAGTATTGTGTTCAAACCGCGAATAAAAGCTGCAGAAGAAATAGTTAAGCCGAATGGTAATTTGCAAAATTGATAACAGTCACCAAAACAGAGAAAAGCTGTGTACTTTCTGCAATTCGGATGAAGTTGAATTTGCCAAAATCCCGATTTCAAATCTAATGTGGAATAAATAGCTGTACCGTGAAATTTCTGTAGCAGTTCTTCTAAAGTCTGTGGTCGATCTGTTTCATTAATAATAATGTCATTAATGTGACGTGAATCAAGTACAAGGCAAAGTGAGCCATCTTTTTTCTTAACAATATGTAGCGGGTTTATGTACGGACTAACTGCTGGTTCAATAATACCTTGGTCGAGCATATCCTGCAACTCTTTTTTAACCTGTTCTCTATGAATATACGGAATAGGATGATGCTTAGCTTTAAATGTATCGTGCTGTTTCACTTGAAATTCGTACATAAATCCGGACATAGTACCAGGAATGTTGTCAAAAACTGGAGCTTGTTCTAAAAGAATTTTGTATAATTGCGTTCGTTCGTCGTCTGTATTTGCACTGCTTTGTTTAACTTTATCAGAAATCATCTGCATAACGTCGTAGTCGGCTTCGTCTGGAATGTTGTAGTTATGTACGTACGTATCCGTGAACAATGTGGGATTACAGTCTATGTTACGCGATACTGAAATGACCTCTTTACAATTAATTGTTTCCTCTTCTGCCGATAATGAGTGCTGAAATTCTAAAGCCAACTGCACATTTTCATCCTTCAACATTAAATAAGAATTTTGAAAATCGACCACTGCTTCGTGTTGTATGAGAAAATTAGTACCTAAAATTACGTCTGTTGTCAATAAGGGAACAATCCAAAAATTTGAGTGAAATGTATGACCTCCAATACAAAATGATAAATGCGTCTGTAATTTTACATCCACTCCTTTACTCAATACAGCTCCTTTCACTTTCGTTTTGCCTAAAGGTAATGTGGGATAGGTGTTCTCTTTGTTACACTCGTTAAAAGTTTCTTCATTTATTACTGACATAGGTGATCCGGAATCGATTACTGCTGAAAATTTTGATGAACCAATTTTAATTTCGATGACAGGATGTGAAATGGTTTTCTGAACAACTGGTCTTTCCTGCAAGAGAGTGTCTCGGATGTCGTCGAAAGTAATAACATTTTCGTGAACAACATTTTGCGTGTCAAAAGTAGTGCTTGTGTTATTGGAAGATGCGATATGTACTGTATCTAGTCTGATTCTATCTGACGTGTTATTGTTATCAGGAGGATGCTGTGGCATTTCTATTATCTGAACAGTTCTATTACTTCTTCCAGACGTGTTACGCTCTGGATGATACCTACTGTCGGGTTCATTCATGAGAATAGGTTCTTGTGGATAATTCTGCTGTTGGTATGACCGACTGTTGTTAGATGTACGCTGAAAATTGTCGTCATTATTTTTACGTCTGTCGTAATAGTCATTCCTATACGGTGCATTGCGATAGGAGTTGAAATACTGTGTTTTCTGTACGTAGCTGTTCCTTTGCTGCCGTGCGTTACTATT
Organism: Schistocerca nitens; assembly: GCF_023898315.1. Taxonomy (NCBI): domain Eukaryota; kingdom Metazoa; phylum Arthropoda; class Insecta; order Orthoptera; family Acrididae; genus Schistocerca; species Schistocerca nitens. Next base: position 475,836,053 of record NC_064619.1, on the reverse strand, counting down.
TGTTGTATCAGGAACTATACGTGCACGCGGCGAAACATTAAAGCCTGGTTGACCTTGTGCATTCCATTGTTGGTTAGGTATGTTAAGCGGCTGACTTTCATGCTGTTGTGGTGAAAAACATGTATTGTTACAAAAATGTGGTTGCTGTTGCTGCTAATTTTACATATACTGTTGATTAAATTTTTGTCTGTTATTAAAATTACGGCGGTAGTTCTGGAGTGCCTAAAGAGAACTGTCACTTTCGGTAAAAATTTGTCACATCGGGTTTTCATTACATATTTCTTAATACTAGGTAGAGTAATAGTTAAAGAGCTGTTTTGATAGATATAAAGGATAGTAGAAGAGAAGGCAGCAGTGCAGAAAACTAAAGATGAAACAGCACTACTACAGCTCGGGGCCCTATGCTCGCTACTGCACATATTCATTAAAGCGTAATGAATCCCCTGAGGTCAATTACGCACTGCAAATAAATTTTAGTTTTTGCGTTGCAGGCAATGGTGGTAAAATTTCAAACACAAATTGCTGTATTCTTGCTAATTCCAATTTCTGCATTATAGGCAATACTGATGAAAGTACAATAGCAAATTGTCGTAACAGGTTCAAAGCTCGTTTCTGCATTGCAGGTAATAATGGTGAAAGTACAAAAATAAATCGACGTAACCAGTTCAAATCATGTACCTGTGCTCTGTCATTATTAAGTTCCTTAAATTTTCTTACGGATAAAAATTGCTCGTAATCTACGTTCTCCTCACTGAATTTGAGAACACGTTCAGGTTTGTGTGAGAATCTGTTTGTCTGTGTCATTTCGTACTTCAAGTTGCGTAGCTTTTCAGATTTTAAATCGCGTGGCTTTCCGGATTTTAATTCGCGTAGTCTCTGTAAACTCCTCAAATTATACGCACTGCGTGAGTCTGACAATTGTTCGAAAAGTGGCATCTGCTGTGATGTGTTATTAACTGAAATGTTTTTCATCTCTGTTACCTCCTGCTGTAAACTTGACAATTTTCTACGCAAGGTGTTATTAGACGAATCGATCTCATTAATTGTCTGCTGTAAATTTTGAAATTCAGGTGTTTGATTAAATGAAACTGGTGAAGTATCGTCTGATTTACTGTCATTATTACTTTCAATAACATCAATACGACTGGCCAGTTCATCACATTTTTCAGTCAGTATTTTTACCTGATCATCGGTTTTAGTGTCAGTGGCATTAATCTGTTTTTGCAATTTACGTGTAGTTTCGTTCAGTTTTTTAACGTCAGCTTTGACAACATCGGAATCCTGTGTTAGTTCTAATTGTTCGAGTCTGTCGGTCACTGTTTGAAAATCGGTTGTGTATGTGTCTGTTTTCGACTTAAGATCAGAAATCTCATCACGTAATTCTGTGTTCGACTGTTTGATGGTATTAATTTCGTCGGACACTGTGGCAATATTATTGTCTACATATGTTTTCGCCTTCGCAAACTCTTTACGTTTGTCTTCCTGTCTCTGTGCAGTGATTGTTTCCATAACTTGACGTTTTACTTTATTTTGATCCTCAATAAATTTGCGGAAACGCGTATCACTGTTTTGTATGTGAACACTAAGACGTTCGTTAATTTGAGAGTTCTGTTGCTCGAATTTCGCATCTATCTTAGCATCCATTGTCCGCGAAAGTTCTGCAGTCATTGCTTTAAACTCGTCGCGCAAGTGTGTAGCCTTTTCAGAGCATTGTTTAGCGACTCCGCTAATTTCGTCTCTGAGTGTTTCTGTTGCAGCTGTTTGCAAGTCCCTTAATTCCTGAGCAACAGACTTAATTTCTTCGCTACTTTTTCTTGAACAAGCCTCAATTTCCTCGCGTAACTGTTCCTTAGTGTCATGGCACTGCGCGGCAACGGCTCTAATTTGTTCACTAAGCTGCCTGGAATTGTTGTCTAATTTTTCATTTAACTGTCTGTTCTGTTCACTAAGTTTGTCTTGTTTTTCATTCTGTTGTTTGAAATTCTCTTTAAATTGTTTGTTATCTTCGCTATTTTGTAGCAATATTGCCATAATTTGTTCCAAGGTAACATTACCTACTCCAGTCTCTGTACTGTTTGGCGGTGTATTTGCAATTGTCGCGTTTTGTGTGACCATTTGGTCATTCTGTAATTTACAAACAGGTTCATCAGTCGGATGTACACTGTCAGACACTATTTCGGAATTAAATAAATCCGTCGTACTTTGTGTATCCTTTTCATATTCGTTAGACAAATTGGTGTGTTTGTTACTTGAATTTTCCAAACCGGGTGTGTTATGCTGGGCAGCGCTCATTACAATAGGGCGTCCCGCGTCATCGATTGTCGTCAAATCAACAGAGGACATAACCGAGTTCGTTTGTTCATCATTTAGACAAAACTCATCATTAGAGGTTGGAATGCATTGATTGTCAGTGAACGCAGGATTGTCATCATTACACTGCGTGTCACAAGTCCTATCAGTAAAGTTGCTTGAGTCGGTAATTTCATTCATAATGGCTCGCGATACACTATTCACAGTCTTTCGCGGCATTTTTACAACAGTCACAATTATTCACTAAAGAAATAAGCACAAATACAAAAGGCAACAAACAGGAATACAACAGAGCAACGAATTGCCGATGATCTGAGGAAAGAAAGTCACAAATTAGTAAAAGCGTTGCGCCAAATTCTAATTATATCTAAGCAAATAAGAGCAGATATCTGGCTACGTTTCAGAAGATTCTCAACGAAATACGATCCTGGACCGGATGTCGCCAAGTGTAACCTCCCCACAAGAAGTGAAAAGATAGTAATATTTTAAATGGAGCCAAGTATAACCTCCCCACGGAAAATTTCAAAAAAAATAATATTTATTAGAAATGGGGGCCAGAGCTAAGTGTAAGCTCCCCAGAGAAATTTAATGACAAAGACAATTAATAAAAATTAGCAATTTGACCCAAGTATAGGTTCCCATAAAATAATGAAAGATAATCCCATGAGAATGAAACTACAGTGATAATCAAAACTCAATTAAACCGAAATGTCGGTCTTTGGCCCTGTTCACTAATTAAACTGTAATTGTTACCTTAGTAAAACTGGATCTGCTCTTATTCTGCGCCACAGCTTGGAGGAAATGCATCGCAATAATAATTTTTTTTTTGAATTTAACTGAAAATTTTTCTTTAAAGGAAATGCAAGGGAATCAAATGATTTTTTTTTGTTAAAAATTGCTTTGAAATCAAAATTATTGTTGGGGCGATTCTTGAAAGTTAATTACAATGAATATACATTAGATTATCTGTTGAGCGCAATGCTGCATGAATACTTATTTAATAAAAATATACCTCATCCTGAATCATGACCAGAGTGCGGTGTCGACACCCGCCGACTGCTGACACACAACTAAACTCTCTCGCATCTAGACTGCAACTGCGTCATCTCCGACACGCTACTCGCAACTGCACTGGGCTACCACTACTGACAGACTGTTCTTCGCTACTACTACCGACAGACTGACTGCTCGCTACTGCGAGTCGAGCGTAACTGCACTAACTACATACTCTCTGGTCAGAGATTCTGTGGCTCGCCATCGCTGCCCATGAAACGTACGCGTTTCAGTAAGTGTAAATGTAGCACTGTAAATAAACAATGGCCGTACTGACTTTAAAGAAGTACTTTAACTAACTTATGCTGAGAACGACACAGACAGCCATGCTAGAGGGAGGACTCGAACCTCCGGCGAGAGTGGCCGCGTAATCCGTGACATGGCGCCTTTAACCGGGCGGCCACTTACCGCGACGCAACACTTATGACACTTATGAATGCAGTTATTTTCCTCAGGGACTCAACAAATCGATACATACATTGTGATGGCGTACACAGAACTGGCTCGAATAAAAAGACGCCATGGTGGCACTCCAGTGCCAAGTGGTTCTATTGGGCGCTCCACTGCCACTACGCCTCTTTCTGATGCCACATCAAGGTCAGTTGCAACAGTGGTCGACATGCTGACAGCAACCGTCGCACTCTCCATGTGGATATTTGTCTTATAGCAGCCAAGCACGAGATACGAGACGTTTTGCACAAACCTGTGTGGGAAATGTGCCTTTCCTCTCGGGCGCTTATCACGCCGTGCCTTGAGATTCGTCATGCCGTTGAGATATGCCCTTTTAAATCCATCGAGTCTACATTCCTGTGATAGTTGTAGGACTACGACCAAAGCGAGAAGTAATATTGCGGAATGATATACAGCAGTGTGGTTAACCCACGATCCTGCCACAGTCGAATTCTCCTTCTTACAGGTGGCGTAATACCATCTCACAAACAAATGAAGTTCATTTCCGATTTCTAAATGAAAATCCTGGATGGCGTTGCTGCTACATACACTGTGTGATTACACTGAAAAGCTAACCACTCTCATATCCAACGATGTAGTACGTTTAATGCCGTTTCCACGATTACTGCAAAACGCTTTTTGACATTGCAATTTTAATGATCACCAGTATGGTCAGATTTGTAATAGTCCTTCAAAACATCCGAAACACCGAATCACTCCAGCTGCTCAGTTGTATTCCATCTCACTGTAAACGTCTCTTACTCCTATAACCAAGCTCAACTTATCTTCGACCGTTTACCTGTCGTAGTTCAACCTACCCTCTTCCCGGTCTGTCCTCGTCCATAGACGATTAGTGTGCGCCATGGATGCTCCATGTCCACGTTACTGTACGCCATCGCACTGGAACTCATCATCGCCGGTATTACGACTCGTCTACAAGGTTTTGACCTTGCGCGATCATACCTGTCGCAGCAGGGCTTATGCAGATGATCCCATAGCCCTCGTCCACTCCAGTAGATGATGATGCATATCGGGCGTGGCGCTGGATCCTCTTCCCTTTGGTACCACCCTTCGTTACTTAGAGATCGCATTCACAGGCTCCATGCACCGTGCCGAGGCTTTGGCTTATCAGCGGCTTTTGTGGTCCATACGGAACCACGTACAGCACCATGTTCACTGCCATGTCCACTGTATCTTGAACCAACTACAACGTGTGTCCTAAGTCAACACATACGTGGCCCCAAAACCGCCACATGTTGTCCGGATCCTCCAGATGCCATCGCTCCTTGGTCGCCATATTCAGTCGGCCTTCAGATACTTGCTGTCAGCAGACGCCCTTTTCAAGGTCCACTACAACACTCTAACTCTGCTCCCTCTAAACGCTGGCCTTGGGGTCGTCAACAAGCGAGCGCGATCTACCGCGTTCATTGTGCTGCTATGCTACGGCACAGGCATAGTTCCTCCTCGTCTTTAATACGCAGTCTCTCGGATATCTCCGGATCAACTTCTCTTCAGCCACCGTTCGACACAGCACATATCTTCCCGTTATTGTATCACATTGTAATTTATTCATCGTTTGCATCGTCAACCCCTCACAACCCTACGGAGGTACAGCACCAGACGTTAAGTGACGGATGGTTTGGGGCTGCGTCCCCCGCCCCCACTGAAAGTGTCTGCACCCTTGATTGTCGTTGTCAACGGTAAATTCCCGACCACTCGTCGGCTTCATCGTCTAGGACTGGCTTCTTAGTCACTTAGCTCTGACTATCAACTCGACGTCACTGACGAGCATCGTATTATGTGCCCCCTGAAGCGGGACGTTTGACTCCTCGTCCAACACATCGCAGACTGTTACCTCCCCGCATCTCGCCAGCGACAGTTACTCCAAAGTGTGTATTGTTGCCCCAGATTTAATATTATTGTGAAACACCACACACTCATCAGGTTTCTAGAACGGCCTTTGGAATATCTCTTTCATGACGCTCCTCATACGGCACTTGACTTCTGGAATCAAATTGTGCGCGTGCATAATACCCTCATCCGGTGACCCCATTACCAATGAAACTTCGCAGGATATCTCTACAGAGTCTTTCTTGACCTCACTGACCCCCCCCCCCCCGCCCCCTCACAGTTGTGATGTGCCCCGTCTATCCATTTCAAGACACATCCATGATCACCTTCCACGGGAATGTGCACTGGCATGTACAGGCCAACGAACGGATATAATAAGAAAAAAAGACAACGATTGCCCCTTTTACTTAACTTAGTTTCCTTATGTGAAGAGGGAGGTTTAGGTGCAGTTAGGATGGCGACGACTGCAGAGGGAACAATTTATTTTTGTTTTGGTAGCGTCAGAAGTGGCGGTGCCCCGTTGGGTTACTCCTGTTGTTTCTTGTTTTCTTTCTGTTGTGACTTGGCGAGACAGCCAAGCCACTATGAGGTAGCCGAAAGGCGCGCGTTTAAGCTCAAGCAGGCTGGCGTGAGGTCTGGAACAGTTAAAGGAATAGAGACTAGCAAAAAAAGTACGTAGCTTCTGGAATACTTAACTTTAATCCATAATTGGTAAACATCGGTTTGACGGTACATGCATCACAAGATAAATAGCAAATGATAATGGCGCCTTGCTAGGTCGTAGCAAATGACGTAGCTGAAGGCTATGCTAACTATCGTTTCGGCAAATGAGAGCGTAATTTGTCAGTGAACCATCGCTAGCAAAGTCGGCTGTACAACTGGGGCGAGTGCTAGGCCGTCTCTCTAGACCTGCCGTGTGGCGGCGCTCGGTCTGCAATCACTGTCAGTGGCGACACGCGGGTCCGACGTATACTAACGGACCGCGGCCGATTTAAAGGCTACCACCTAGCAAGTGTGGTGTCTGGCGGTGACACCACACTTTCGTTGGGTACCCTTAATGGAAGAAACATCTAGGCGACCGGTAGCAATAAGCGGAAAAAAGTGGTCAACGTGACAGACCGTCATGTTCGATTCCTTGTACTTCGTTGGATGGAGGAATGCACTGTGGTAAACTTCACCTCGTGATACCAGTTGAGGAGCTACCTGATTGAAAGGTAGCGGCTTCAAGATCCGAACGTCGACAACATCCATAAGTGCAGTGTGCTGACCTCGCCCCTCCACAGAGCATCCAATGATACCTTACTGAGCATGACAAGGCGGTCGGTCGACTTTGCCTTGTTCTTCAGGGCCTGATCGCGGGGTCTCCTTTTTCTTTTTTTCTTTTACTTTCCTGTCTACTTACTCAAAATGGCGGGAAGCAGTGCAACTTGGCTTATCACCACAATTCCAATGTGCGCCAAATTCCATCTCTAAACACTGCAGGGAATTTCTGATGTGTTCTCCTTCCAGACCAAGAATACCCTTTATTCCAAACATTGTCTACCTAGACAAACCACCCTTTCTTTTACGAGCTCGCATCCCACACATCAGTTCATTTTCACATAGATGTCCCATATCCTTTTCAATATAACCTCCACTCTAATGCTCCACACATCCCAATCACCACCCATGATGCCAGTAACCCAAATTACATCATACAAAAAAAGAGAATGTGAATAACAACATCATCGTCAATTTTTCAACTTCTTAAATTACTTCATGTGGTTCTCGCGCTTGTCGATCACACTGAAGTCCAGACCGGACACAAAGTTTTTAAGGAAAAGTTCCTGTATAATAGGCTGAAGCACTCTGTATTTCGTTTAGTAAACTGTTGATTTTCATTGATGAACATCCTACCATAGTATTTTACTATATCTGATACACATGGCATGTATTCTAGTTGTGAATAAGGACAGCCCTCGGCTGTGTAGTGGAATGACGACAATGAAAACTTTTGCCAGAGGGGGGACTCGAGCCCGGATTTCCCCACTTATTGAGAGCGGTCGCTTTATCATTTGGCTATACGAGAACGATTCACAGCCATCCTCAAACTTCAATATGTCGTCAACCATGTGTCTATAATCTGTAGTTCGGAATAACAAGGGGCTGCAATATCGTATAAATCTGATAAACGTCCTACAAGTTTAGAGATTTCCGATGACATTTGAACACTCTTCTCAGTAGGTCACCCGGTTAGCTTTTATTTGTTGGCAAGTTATTGACATTAAGTCGTGTATGGTCGTCTGCCTCTGGTACCGCAATGCTATTGTGCTCCTCACAGGATGTGTCAATCTGATAATATTTGTTAGGGCAACAAGAAAATGCAAAGCGGGTCTAAGGCCTCCATCCAGTCACTCGTTGACCAGTCTGATGTGGCAGTTCAAGATAGCAAGACGAAATCCGAAGGTCTAAATTATGCGTTTAAAAAACTGCTCACACAGGAGAATCTTACAAACATACCGTCGTTTGACCAGCACACAGAGTTTCGCGCCGATAACAAAATAATAAACATCCCTGGCCGAGAGAAACAAACGAAAACGTTGGAAACGAATAAGTCGCCAGGTGAGGATGGAATCGCAATTCGGTTTCACAAAGAATCTCTACGATACATTGCTTGTATTTACCGCGAATATATTGCCTATCGCAAAATCCCAAGCGAATGGGAAAAGGCGCGAGTGATTCCTGGATATAAGAAAGGTAAAAGAACGGACCCGCAAAATTGCAGATTCTGAATTCGAGTATAGCAAATTTCCTAGAGACAGAAACGCTTATGTCACTTACAAGCGTGGTTTTAGAATGCATCGCTCGAGTGAAACTCTGCTTGCCCTTTTCTTACATGACATCTCACAAATGCATGGGGGCTTAATTAAATGAAATGAAAATAATTTTAATTTTTGGTAGCTGTATGTCCGATTACGCTATGTCTCGTAAACGGTTGGCCCTGACTAGTATTATTACGCTATCTGACTGCATAGAACAACAACAAAGAATGAAATGGAAATTTTCATTAACACAATTAATTAATTAAGTCCCCAGCAACTATAAAACCTACGAAACCAAAGCACAAGTGTAACTGTTCTGTGTGTGGAAGTATGACTCAACGTATGCATCTGGCACGGTTCTTCTTCAACAACACAAGAAATTTTAAATATCATTTATACTGAATTAGTTAAAGAAAAGAAATACTATAATTGCGTAAGGAAGGCAGAATTACACTCTAATACAGGAACACAAGCCAGATGCTTTGTTGACTGAACCTGTAATGCTGCATTATTTAAGACATTGAGATAGTAAAAAGAAAAGGAAAAAAAAATTTTTTTTTTACCTTCATATATTGACCAAAATCACTCTAATCATTACAATATATCTCCACACCGACTCGCTATTACCACATCTCAACAAGAACTTTTCGGTATCACATCTCAGCAAGCACTACCTACTAGCACATCTCAACAAAGACTCTCTGCTACGAGTTCTGAACAAGCACTGACTACTACGAATTCTCAACAACCACTGCCCACTACGACAACTCAATAATCACTGCCAGTGGAGCGGCGGAACAATACTCTCTAGCGCGATCTCTGGCGCTGCGGCTCAGTGTAGCCACCTTTCATATGCCCTTCCTCCACGGGCTAGAATTTGATGCTATTTTTGCCAGCATTGGTGGTGAAAATACCACCAAATTCGTCAAAGAAATACAGACAAAAATAAAAGATAATATTAATACGTAAATATCATATAACTAGATAAAATTTTGGCTTTGCACTGACCTTTCAATAACCTAATATATAAAATACAGTAAGCAGTACAAATTCTTTCATACATGTGACTTTACATAACAGTTTACACAAGTATTATGTGGTTAAACAGTTCAATCAATAGCGTCAGCAATGACGAATATGTGCAGGTAAGAGTCTCATAACTTTTCACAAACAGTAATACACAAAAAATCAGTTTATACAAATATTCACATAAACGCTTTCCATAGCCCAAGAAACAAGTAGTTGACAGTTCCAGCAGTAGGACCCAGCAATGGTCAACAGGTGCAAATACCAACAAGTGACATTTTTTCAGTAGAAACAGTCCATCAGTGGCACCCAGTAATGTTGAGTAGGTGCAGACACCAACAAGTAACACCATTTCAGTATAAGCAGTTCCATTAGTGGCACCAGCAATGTTGAGCAGGTGCACACAGCAACAGGTGACATCTTTTCAGTAGAAGCAGTCCATCAGTGGCACCCAGCAATGTTGAGCAGGTGCAGACACCAACAAGTAACACCATCTCAGTAGAAGCAGTCCATCAGTGGCACCCAGCAATGTTGAGCAGGTGCAGACATCAACAGGTGACATTTTTTCAGTAGAAGCAGTCCATCAGTGGCACCCAGCAATGTTGAGCAGGTGCAGACATCAACAAGTAACACCATTTCAGTATAAGCAGTTCCATTAGTGGCACCAGCAATGTTGAGCAGGTGCAGACACCAACAAGTGACATCATTTCAGTAGAAGCAGTCCATCAGTGGCATCCAGCAATGTTGAGCAGGTGCAGACAGCAGTCCATAATATTCACTTTCACTAATCACACTGTTCATCAGCAGAAATTAAACATGACTAAATGTCACACATCATGTTGAAAAGTGCAGCACCATCACTAATCAGACAGTTCAGGCATGAACAATAGTTTGAATACACATACAATGCTTTTACACAAAACATACACTCCTGGAAATTGAAATAAGAACACCGTGAATTCATTGTCCCAGGAAGGGGAAACTTTATTGACACATTCCTGGGGTCAGATACATCACATGATCACACTGACAGAACCACAGGCACATAGACACAGGCAACAGAGCATGCACAATGTCGGCACTAGTACAGTGTATATCCACCTTTCGCAGCAATGCAGGCTGCTATTCTCCCATGGAGACGATCGTAGAGATGCTGGATGTAGTCCTGTGGAACAGCTTGCCATGCCATTTCCACCTGGCGCCTCAGTTGGACCAGCGTTCGTGCTGGACGTGCAGACCGCGTGAGACGACGCTTCATCCAGTCCCAAACATGCTCAATGGGAGACAGATCCGGAGATCTAGCTGGCCAGGGTAGTTGACTTACACCTTCTAGAGCACGTTGGGTGGCACGGGATACATGCGGACGTGCATTGTCCTGTTGGAACAGCAAGTTCCCTTGCCGGTCTAGGAATGGTAGAACGATGGGTTCGATGACGGTTTGGATGTACCGTGCACTATTCAGTGTCCCCTCGACGATCACCAGTGGTGTACAGCCAGTGTAGGAGATCGCTCCCCACACCATGATGCCGGGTGTTGGCCCTGTGTGCCTCGGTCGTATGCGGTCCTGATTGTGGCGCTCACCTGCACGGCGCCAAACACGCATACGACCATCATTGGCACCAAGGCAGAAGCGACTCTCATCGCTGAAGACGACACGTCTCCATTCGTCCCTCCATTCACGCCTGTCGCGACACCACTGGAGGCGGGCTGCACGATGTTGGGGCGTGAGCGGAAGACGGCCTAACGGTGTGCGGGACCGTAGCCCAGCTTCATGGAGACGGTTGCGAATGGTCCTCGCCGATACCCCAGGAGCGACAGTGTCCCTAATTTGCTGGGAAGTGGCGGTGCGGTCCCCTACGGCACTGCGTAGGATCCTACGGTCTTGGCGTGCATCCGTGCGTCGCTGCGGTCCGGTCCCAGGTCGACGGGCACGTGCACCTTCCGCCGACCACTGGCGACAACATCGATGTACTGTGGAGACCCACGTGTTGAGCAATTCGGCGGTACGTCCACCCGGCCTCCTGCATGCCCACTATACGCCCTCGCTCAAAGTCCGTCAACTGCACATACGGTTCACGTCCACGCTGTCGCGGCATGCTACCAGTGTTAAAGACTGCGATGGAGCTCCGTATGCCACGGCAAACTGGCTGACACTGACGGCGGCGGTGCACAAATGCTGCGCAGCTAGCGCCATTCGACGGCCAACACCGCGGTTCCTGGTGTGTCCGCTGTGCCGTGCGTGTGATCATTGCTTGTACAGCCCTCTCGCAGTGTCCGGAGCAAGTATGGTGGGTCTGACACACCGTTGTCAATGTGTTCTTTTTTCCATTTCCAGGAGTGTACAAATCATAATAAACACACAAATGATATCAGATAATTGTCATATTAAATATTACAAATACACAAATATCAGTAAACCTATAATTTTTATGGGTGTCAGTGCAAGCCACAACAACAAGTAAAATAATATTTAGGAGATAGGTTGGGATCACTTCTCTGGGATTATAAAAGGAAAACACACAAAACACACTCACTCATCTTTCATCCACATTTAGTGCTACTGTGTAGTTGAATAGTGTTAACTGTGTAAATGCAATTCTGTCAAAAGTTTATGTTCATCATGTGTATCAAGTAGTAGTGGCAGCAATGTATAACAGTCAATAATAGTTAGTCAACGTCATAGTCATCATGTCAAGACCAATGTTTGCCAAGCCAGATCAAAATGTACGGTTGCTGAACAACTGTCAGTGAGCCAAGATATGCAAATGCTTCCTCTCTCCAAAAAAAAAGTATATACTGCTTATTGATTTAACAAAGTGTGTGTGTAGACAATCTTCTTTGTACTTGAGTGTTCTAGTCTGCCATCTTCATCCTCCTTGTTCCATATAGACCAACAAAAAAAATATGCTCCTCACTTACTTCACCTCTTATCCACCAAACTCCAATAATCATCAGCATTACATAATCTCAATACTTCAATAATACCTCATTTACCTTACCTCTTGTCCACGAAACTCCAATAATCATCAACTTCCCATAATCTCAATACCTCAATAATACGTCGATACATATAAACCTCAGCACTAATATCATTTCACTTCCATAACAACTCTTTCCTCTAGTCAGTCTCCTCGAACAAGTACAGACAAAATCCTAGTGCAACTTCAATTCAGCATCCCATACCATCCGAAGACACAGTGTCCACACACAACCTCTGTGTAATCCATCTGACCCAAATTTTCTACTCATTATAAATTATAAGATACATTTTGGTTCCTTGTCCATCATTAAATAAAAGAAATGCATACATGACCTCTAACAGACTTAGTTCGAATAACTCTCAGTAATTAAGTACGATTACGAAGTGTTAATGATCGTGATATTTCAGTGTGTACACCACTTCAAAAATTATGGCAAACAGAAGCAAACATGTGGAGTATTTCTTGTGTCAAGTGTCACTTCCTATTTCAATTGCTCACGAAGAATGCAGTGTAATAACTGTCAATGGTCTAACCCTAGTTTTGGTATGTCATGTCGTTAGCTTCCTTCCTATTAGCATAAGTTTATACAGCTTCCATAAAACCTCCAGCTCATGTGACTTCTATGCAGTTTCTTGTACCAATGTCGTTCGTAGAATTAGCAGTTGATTTTCTTATCTTAAAAATATAAGGCACTGAGCGTAAGCAAAACATGCAATAGCGAGTACATATACCAGTAGAGAACAGAATGTCAACAAGTGGATGCAGCACAATCCCTACAACGAGGCTCTGCCAAGCAAACAATCTATAATTAATACCACAGTGTAACCTAAACTCTATGTTCGTACACAGTATATCAGCATTTCTATATTCTAAATTGAAGAGTAGTTATGACAACAAAACAGAAGTGTGTAAATATGCAATCCATACGCACAGCAGCAAACATATATCTTACGTAATAAACAAGTCATTAGCATCATATCAGCATAAGCAAATAAATGTTCATAAGTAATCTTAATAAGTAAACATGAAGGCGCAAGCAGATAAATCACAAAGTATAACTTACATACGTAACCATATCAGCACAATTAATCAGGTGACAATTAAAATGTAAATAAATAAGCACAGCAGGCACATAATAAAAAAATATGACATCAGTGAAAAAGCATTGAAGCCAAGCGATCCATAATATATACAAATAACAACCCTGTTCATTAATCAATAATTGTCAAAATCAGTAAATGTACACAAGCACATCGCTTCACAAGTAAATTCATAGAACATGAAATTAGCACAAAGTATGAATCACGTAATCGCAAGCAGCAAATTACGTCTAAAGTACGTACCTAAGTGGAAATATGTTACCTGAAAATAAACTCAATTAATAGTTACCCTTTTTTAGTTTATTACTTTTTTTTTCGAAATTACATTCTTCCTGAAACTTTCTCCATAGCAAGTCGTCTTAACGTCGGACACGCACAGAATTTACCTGAAGGTCTTAAATATTTTATACAACCGTATCCTGAAAAATACTGAACGTTAATAACATAATTTATAAAGTCACCATAGCTTTGTACAGAATTTAATCCGAGAAATTAGACTGTGTATTTGTTTACGTCTGTCAGTGCATTCGCACTGAGCGCTCGATCAGCCGTCGACGCGTGACGTAGAAAGTGATTGTTTGCGGTCAACGACTTCCTTGTGCGGCGCGCAGACTTCACTGTAGCTTTGAGTATCTGCCGCCGCCGGAACACGGCGCGGTATCCTTGCATTCTCTGCGTGTTTACTGTTGGTTTCTCAAAAGTATGTCAATCCACAAAAATTTTAACATTAGATATATGATGTATTCCCTTAGAGCGCCGAGATTTAAGAGTTTCTACTTCAACAGTATTATCATGTATAATTTTGCGAATCCTATATGGACCGTTATAAAGCAGAAAAAATTTGCGACACAAGCCTTTTCCTTTGTGAGACAAACGGTGGGACTTAATTAATACCTTTTGACCAACTGGCAAGATTTTTAAACGACCAGGACGTTTAGCTGATTTCCCTCTTCTTGCAGCCGCAGACGCAATATTTCGTAGAGCCAGGTTGACAACTTCAGAATGCCGCAGTTTCCGTGAAGGCGGAAAAGGAACGATTTCAGAAATGCGATTTGTTGGTACTTTATTTTTTAATATCAATAGAGGCGGTAAAGAAGTTGAGTCATTAGGGAGTTCATTCAGAATGTTTTGAAAAATATGAAGATACTGATCCCACGTTCTGTGATTCTGATGACAGTAAAGTCGACACAATTTATTGATTTCCTTCATCCATCTCTCTGAAGCATTAGATTGAGGGTGGAAAAGTGAAATAAAAATTGGTTTAATCTTACGACCCCGTAGAGTACGAAGCCAAACTTTAGAGTGAAACTGTGATCCATTATCTGATATGACCTTATCAACATGACCAACTTCTTTAAGAAAATATTTGATGAAAGCATTAGATACTGAACGAGCTGTTGCTTTGCGTAAAGGTGTAAAACACACATATTTTGATGTCAATTCCACTGCTACGAAAATGTACGTAAAACCATTAGTAGAACGAACCACTGGACCGAACAAATCGACTGCAGCCATGTCCTTTAATTTCGCTGGAATGATAGGAAACAACGGTGCTCTGTGAGAAACAGTTGGCGGCTTAGCCTTTTGACATAATTTGCATTTGGCAAGAACAGATCGAATACGTTTTTCCATATTACTGAAGTAACAATTTTGTCGTAATTTATGAAAGCATTTTCTGGGACCAAAATGTGCATAACTGAAATGTGTAAACGAGGTGTGGCCAAATCATCCACTCTAACAACGCGTCTAAGAAAATTACAGACACCAAGGAAACTACGAACATCACGTTTTGTGGAAGGAACAGCATAATTGCGAATAGCGTCTAGCTTCTCTGGATCAGGAAGAATACCTTTTGTAGAAATAATGTGGCCGAGAAATTTCACCTGAGAACGACCAAATTCAGATTTTTCCAAGTTCACTGTAATGCCAACTCTTGCAAAAATACGTAATAATGAATCCAAAATTTTGTTGTGCTCACTCCAAGAATGTTTAGCAATAAGAATATCAACATATGAAGTAATATTGTCACGAAGATAAACAGGTAAAATTTCATTTAAACTACAAATGAATGCTGCAGAAAATATAGCAAGTCCAAACGGTAATTTCCAAAGTCACTTTCGGTTAAAACAGTCAAATCCGGTTGATCTTTACCTACTGTCTAGATAGATGGATAGTAGAAGAATTGTTTTTATAGATGCAAAGAATAGTGAAAGAGTAGGCAGCGGTGCAGAAAACTAAAAGGGAAATAGCACCACTACAGCTCGGGGCCCTGTGAACGCTACGGCACATATTCACTTAGTGTAGTGAATCCCCTGAGGACTTTAATAGCTGCACATAAATTTCAGTTTGTGACTTAGTGGCAAATTTGGCGGAAGTGCGTACGTAAATTGATCAAGCCATGAACATGGATGTATGTCATTCTTAGAATTACGAAAGATCTGAAATTTCCGGACAGTCAAAAAGTGTTTATAGACAAAGTTTTCGCCTCGTGGCGACAAAGACCTACCGCGTCTGTCCCAGTCCCAATGTCGATTATTGTCAAGTTCGCGCGCCTGGTGCTCTCTTGTTGCATCCCACAAATGAAATAAATTATTTTCTTCAAAGCCCTCTGCTATCTGTGATTCAAAATTTCTTCTGCTGTCTTTTCCTACGATTTCGCCTTCAATATGTTTGACTTGCTTTCGTAATGCCTCAAATTCCCTTTTAACGCGTTCATTAAATTTTCCCTGATTTTCAACATGCTTATTTATGTTCTGGTACTCTTCGGTTTCTGCAAATGGTAATGGAGCTGTATCATCCGAATCTCTGTCCCCATGTAAACTAAGATTTGTCAATTTATCTGAAATCTCCTCAACTCTTTCCGATAAGTCACCTATTTTTTCTTTCTGTTTACTTACGTCTTCCGTAAGTGTCGCGACTCGGGTTTCAGTATTGACACATTTGGTAGTTAACTGTTCATATTGTTGTGTTAGATTATTTATTCTGTCATTTGGTACGGATTCCTCGATTCTCTCAAATATTTCTTCCTTATCATGTGCACGTTGTAAATTTAACTCTGAAAATTTTTGTACTATCACGCGATCTCTTTCTTCCTGTTCTCTATCTTGTTCCCTTTGTCTAATCTCTACTCCAATTAATCTATTATTGTGAGAATTCAAAATCGGTTGTACTTCTTCTCTGATTTCTTTCTTTAACTCATCTTTCATATTTTTGAAACATGTCTCTATTCGTGAATCTAACCGTGTTTCCAAAGTTCCCATCTCTGTTTTAATTGTTCCAATCTCTGTTTTAAATTCAGATCCTAACCGAGTTTCCATTGTTCCCATTTGTGAGTCTAACCGTGTTGCCAAAGTTCCCATCTCTGTTTTAATTGTTCCTATTTGTGAGTCTAACCGTGTTTTTAATTCAGATCGTATCTGTGATCCCAAATTTAATATTGCACTCATCAACTGCTCCGTACTAACTTGTTCGAAATTCTTTTCGCCCCTAACATTTCCCACAAAAGCAGCCTCCTTCGTCATAGCTGTAAGGCCATCTGTGTTCGATACTATTACAGGATCTTCTGTCGTTAATCTCGTATTCTGAGAATTTTCTGATTGAGAAAATTTTTTAAATGGTTCCGGACTATTTTCCCGACTTATTAAATTGTTTTCCACTTCGTTATCCATCATACTGTTTTCCCCTGTTGGCGAGTTCGCCATGTTAACAATTTCGTCATTCTCACTATTTTCATCATTTTTGCCTTTTTCATCGATCCCGTAATCATTTACAAAATATACAAAACTCGTCACTGTACGAAATTTATACACAATGACTCTTTATCTCCAACAATACCATTTACATGAAATGTTTCCCTCAAACACGATTAATCGAACAATTGAAATAATTGCACTACATTGTCAAACGCGTATACAAGACAACAAATCAAATTCTGAGAAAAAAATACCATTAGAAGAATGACAATTACCAAATCTACACATGCAAAATGGACTACAATTACTAAACTACAAATTACTACAACAATACTACTGTCTACTATTTTTACAGTCAGAAGATTCCAAGGGACGATCCTGGCAGGGTCGCCACGTGTATGGGGGCTTAATTAAATGAAATGAAAATAATTTTAATTTTTGGTAGCTGTATGTCCGATTACGCTATGTCTCGTCAACGGTTGGCCCTGACTAGTATTATTACGCTATCTGACTGCATAGAACAACAACAAAGAATGAAATGGAAATTTTCATTAACACAATTAATTAATTAAGTCCCCAGCAACTATAAAACCTACGAAACCAAAGCACAAGTGTAACTGTTCTGTGTGTGGGAGTATGACTCAACGTACGCATCTGGCACGGTTCTTCTTCAACAACACAAGAAATTTTAAATATCATGTATACTGAATTAATTAAAGAAAAGAAATACTATAATTGCGTAAGGAAGGCAGAATTACACTCTAATACAAGAACACAAGCCAGATGCTTTGTTGACTGAACCTGTAATGCTGCATTATTTAAGACATTGAGATAGTAAAAAGAAAAGGAAAAAAATTTTTTTCTACCTTCATATATTGACCAAAATGACTCTAATCATTACAATATATCTCCACACCGACTCGCTATTACCACATCTCAACAAGAACTTTTCGGTATCACATCTCAGCAAGCACTCCCTACTAGCACATCTCAACAAAGACTCTCTGCTACGAGTTCTTAACAAGCACTGACTACTACGAGTTCTCAACAACCACTGCCAACTACGACATCTCAATAATCACTGCGAGTGGAGGCGGCTGAACAATACTCTCTAGCGCGATCTCTGGCGCTGTGGCTCAGTGTAGCCACCTTTCACAAATCATAGATGAAGAGCGACAGGCAGAATCATCTTTCTAGATTTCCGAAAACTATTTGACACGGTACCCCACTACTAATAGTAGCGAAGTAGAAGCATACAGAATAGGTTCCCAGACGTATGTTCGTCAGAGACAAGGTTACCGTCAGCAGTGCCCCTGGGAAGTGTGATAGGCCGCTACTGGCCGGCCGAAGTGGCCGAGCGGTTCTAGGCGCTACAGTCTGGAACCGCGCGACCCCTACGGTCGCAGGTTCGAATCCTGCCTCTTGCATGGACGTGTGTGATGTCCTTAGGTTCGTTAGGTTTAAGTAGTTCTAAGTTCTAGGGACTGATGACCTCAGAAATCCCATAGTGCTCAGAGCCATTTGATAGGCCACTACTATTTTCTGTATACATTAGTGAGCTGGTGTACAGGGGAGGCAGCCATCTGCGGCTGTTTCCTGATGATGCTGTGGTGTACGGAACAGTTACGGAAATATGTGGCCGTAGGATGATACAAGATGACTTATACAAAATTTGTAGTTGATGTCATGAGTGGCAGGTGGCTCTAAATGTAGAAAAATGTAGGTTAACGTGAATGAGTTGGGGAAAACTAATCCGTATTGTTCAGATACAGCGATAGTAATGTACTGTTTGAAACAGTAACGTCGTTTTCATATCTGGTTGTAACATTGCAAAGCGATATGAAATGGAACGAGCATGTGAGAACTGTGGTAGGGAAGGTAAATGGTCGGCTTCGGTTGATTGGGAGAGTTCTAGGAAAATGTCGTTCCCCTGTATTGGGGGCCACATATAGAATGCTGATGCTACCTACGCTTGAGTACTCCTCGACAGTTTGGAATCCGTTCAAGGTCCGACTGAAGGAAGATACTGAAGCAATTCAGAGACGGGCTGTTAGATTTGCTACCGGCAGTTTCGAACAACGTGCAGGTGTTACGGAGATGCTTCGGAAACTCAAATGGGAATCTCCGGAGTAAAGGTGACATTCTTTTCGAGAAACATTGCTGAGAAACTTTAGAGAAACTGACTGCAGAACCATCCTGCTGCCACCAACATACAATTCGCGTAAGGATCACGAATATAAGATAGGAGAAATTAGGACACATATGGAAGCATACAGAAAGTCGCTTTTCTTAACTCTTAGCAACTAGTGAGGAGGTCAGTCTTTATATTACATAGAAGATAATTCACACAAGGTGATCAAATCAAAACTTACCCGGAAAAATTTGGTACGTTTATTTCGAAATGCATTACCATGTTTACTGAACTGGAGAATTCTTATTTACACTTAGCTTGACGTCGATATGATTTATTAAACCGTGAGGACTGAATGGTGTGTGACACTTACCGTTATTTCAATGACCAGCAGCAGCTGATGGATTGTGATAGGACTATTTGAGTACAACTGATCCTTCACAATGTCCTTACAAGTGAAAACCACATTGCAGTGTTCTCCTTCCTAAATAAACACCTACATTTTAAATATGTGGTTATCTTTTGTTCGCTGAAGTTCAGTTCCGCGAGTTCCTGTCGGCTCTCGGAGCTGGGAGACTACACCTGCCCCCTAGATAGATGGGGGCACTTCACTCCCTGTTGCTCCTGCGCCACTTACCTCGGGAGCACTGTCCCTCCCCCCCCCCCCCACCCCCCCATCCCACCATCGGGGACACCAGTCCCCACTGCTCAGCCAGAGAAGCGTAAGTCTTCTTCAGCTCTTCTCGCTAGGAAGGGGTCACTTTGGTCATTCCCTTCCTAGGTTTCTGCTAGTGGGAAAGATGACACCCGCCAGTGGCTGAAGTGCCAAAAAGCAGCTGGTCACAGGGCTTCACGATCGTCCTCAGTCCCAGAGACTGAATCAGCGTAGCCCTCCCAGTCAAACCCAAGGATCAGCGAGAGGAATCCAGAAAGAAGACCCCCAAGATCAAGGGAATTGCGGCGGCACTCACACCACCACTGCCTACAAGCTCTGCGTCTGAGGATGACGTGAAGATTCTGGCATCCGCTGAGGATTTAGATCTCACCAGACCCTCAGACGCAATGGATATAGCCTGTTAAGGAAATAAGTCGGTGGCAGCAGGTGACCCTGAGGTGTAGACTGCCTCATTGAGTATTTCATGCCTTCCCAGTCAACCTCCAGTGGAACTGCGGCAGTTTTTTCCACCACCCGCCGGAGCTATAGCAACTTTTAAGCTTTACACTTGCTTTCTGCATGGCCCTCCAGGAAACCTGGTTCCCGGCAATGTGAACCCCTGCCCTTCCTGGATACAGAGGGTATTACAAGAACTGCAGCGAACATAATCGAGTGTCAGGGGGAGTTTGCGTCTATGTCCTGAAGTCGGTATGTAGTGCGCTTTGAAACTCCTCTTGAAGCTGTGGCTGTCAGGATACGCATGCAAGGTACATCTCCCCTCTCCAGATGGTGCGATACCCCTGAATGTATTGGCTGCACTGATTGATCAAATCCCTAAACCTTTCCTGATTTTAGGAGATTTTAACCCCCATAACCCCTTGTGGGGTAGCGCCATGCTTATGGCCGTGGCAGAGATGTCCAAAATTTACTGTCCCAACTCGACCTCTGCCTCTTAAATACTGGGTCTGCCACACATTTCAGTGTGGCTCATGGTAGTTACTCGGCCATTTATTTATGTTTGCAGTCCAGGACTTCCCATCTATGCACTGGAGAGCACATGATGACCTCTGTGGTAGTTTCGTTTTATTTTTTTATTTTTTTTCACCTCAAGTTCCGTAGGACCAAATTGAGGAGCAAATCTCCAAGGTCATGGAATGTGTCAGTACATGAAATTACAACATAAAACTAATAACAGATAATAAATGTTTATGAACCCGAAAAAGCCAGCCTATAAGTTTAAGTAAACGCACTCAACAATACAATAAGAATCAGCTTAATTTTTCAAGGAACTCCTCGACAGAATAGGACTGACCCATGAGGAAACTCTTCAGTTCCGATTCGAAAGCGTGTGGATTACTGCAAAGATTTTTGAATTCGAGTGGTAGCTTATTGAAAATGGGTGTAGCAGTATACTGCACACCTTTTTGCACAAGAGTTAAGGAAGTCTGATCCAAATGCAGGTTTGATTTCTGCCGAGTATTAACCGAGTGAAAGCCGCTTATTCTTGAGAATAAGCTAATATTGTTAACAATAAATGACAGTAAGGAATATATATATATATATATATATATATATATATATATATATATATATATATATATATTGAGAGGCCAACTTCAAAATACCCAGACTCGTGAACATGGGTCAACAAGAGGTTCGTGAACTTACACCATTTATTGCCCGAACCATTCGTTTCTGAGCCAAATATATCCTTTTAGAATGGGTATAGTTACCCCAAAATGCAATGCCATACGATATAAGCGAATAAAAGTAAGCAACGTAGTCTAATTTTCGTGTCAAACGATCGCTCACTTATGATACCGTTCGAATAGTAAAAATGGCAGTATTGAGTCTTTGAACAAGATCCTGAACGTGGGCTTTCCACGACAGCTTACTATCTATCTGAACACCTAGAAATTTGAACTGTTCAATTTCACTAATCATATGCCTGTTCTGTGAAATGAAAACTTCAGGTTTTCTTGAATTCTGTGATAGAAACTGTAAAAACTGAGTGTTACTGTGATTTAGCGTTAGTTTATTTTCCACAAGCCATGAACTTAGGTAAAGTACTGCACTATTTGAAACCAAGCCAATATTGCACACAACATCCTTTACTACCAAGCTAGTGTCATCAGCAAACAGAAATATTTTCGAGTTACCTGTAATACTAGAGGGCATATCATTTATATAAATGAGGAACAGAAGTGGCCCCAACACTGATCCTTGGGGCACCCTCCACTTGACACTACCCCACTCAGGCCCCACATCACAGCCGTTATCAACATTGTGAATAATGACCTTTCGCTGCCTGTTGGTAAAGTACGAGGTGAATCAATTGAGAGCTACTCCCCGTATTCTGTAATGGTCCAACTTCTGGAGCAATATTCTGCGATAAACACAATCAAATGCCTTAGGTAAATCAAAAAATATGCCAAGCGTTCGAAACTTTTTGTTTAGCCCGTCCAGCACCTCACAGAGAAAAGAGAATATAGCATTTTCAGTTGTTAAACGACTTCTAAAGCCGAACTGTACATCTGATAGCAAATCGTGTGATATGAAATGATCAATTATCATTCAATAACTTTTCTAAAGACTGATGGTATAGAAATAGGTCTAAAATTATCTGCATTATCCCTTTCTCTCTTTTTATAAGGCGCCTTTACTACTGAGTACTTTAATCACTCGAGAAACTGTCCATTCCTAAAGGAAAAATTTAAAAATATGGCTAAATACAGGGCTAACATGTACAGCACAGTACTTTAATATTCTGCTAGACACTCCATCATAACCATGATAGTCTTTAGTCTTCAGTGATCTAATTACTGACTCAATCTCCCTCTTATCTGTATCACAAAGGAGCATTTCAGGCATCAATCTCGGAAAGGCGTTTGTCAAGAAAGTTATATGACTTCGTATAGAAAATAAATTTTTATTTAATTCACCAGCAATGCTCAGAAAATGATTGTTAAATACTGGACATATATCTGATTTATCAGTAACAGAAATATTTTCACTTCGAACTGACTTTATATCTTCAACCTTGTGCTGCTGACCAGACACTTCCTTCACAACTGTCCATATGGTTTTAACTTTATCCTGTGAATTAGCTATTCTATTTGCATACCACATACTCATTGCCTCCCTAATAACATTTTTAAGCACCTTACAATACTGTTTGTAAGGGGCTCCTGTAGCTTGATTGTGACTACTTCTAACATTTTGATATAATTCCCGCTTTGTTCTACAAGATAGCCTTATCCCCCTAGTCATCCACTCAGGCTGTTTATTATTGATAGTACCCCGTTTAGAACGTTCTAACGGAAAGCAATTCTCAAAGAGCATGAGAAATGTGTTAAGGAAAGTATTATATTTGTGATCTATGTTATCGGCACTATAAACATCCTACCACTCTTGTTCCTTGACAAGGTTTAAAAACCTCTCTATTGCTGTTGGATTAACTTTCCTACATAATTTGTAATTAAATAAGACACTGGTTTGAGTATAAAAGTCTTTTAGTGTTAAAATTTGTGTATCATGGTCTGAAAGGCCATTCACGCTTTTACTATTAGAATGTCCATCTAGTAATGAAGAATGAATAAAAATATTGTCTATGACTGTGCTACCGCTCACCTGCACCCTAATTGGAACTCCTTGAGAAGCAGCCAGCTAATCTGTATCCTGGTAAAGGAAGCCTCTGAATTGTCAAATTATTTAAGTGGTTCTCTGATATACCAATAATATCAGTGTCAACATCTATAAGCAGTTCACTAACTTTATCTCTAATACCTCTTATATTTAGATGAAATATGCAAATTCCTTCTCTACTTGGAAGCATTACATCCTCAGAAGGTGAGCCCTTAGTTAGAGGGACTTCATTTAAGCAGGCATCATATCAGCTGACTTCAACCTGCCTGAAAAGGGTGCAGCTCTAACACCAACGACTACAGGAATTTTTCCATGAGTGACCCCATCACCACCACCCACTACACTCACTACTCTGTCACCTATAATCTTAGCCAGCCTCCCCTTCCCGTACCTATTGAGGTGCAGGCCATGCCTAGTGAAACCCAATCTACTGATAGACCCAACTGGCACCATTGAGATATGACCCATGCCCTCTGCCATCAGCGCCCTCCCCAGCCACATGTTACCACGCCCAACAGCCGCATTAAGGTGAGGCCAATCATGATGCTGAAGCAGTTGCACGAAATGCACATTAGTTCCACCAGTTTGAGTAGCTATCTTTACCAGGTCACCACCTACATCATATTCGCCGTTACTATCTAGGCTGTTGCCAGCTCCACCCACTATCACTACCTGATCCTCCTCCATAAAATTCGTACATAGCTCCCCTATGCTGTCAGTCACTTGAGCCAGCCCTGCACTAGGCTTCACAATGCTGGTCATCTGGTACTCACTCCCCAACATTTCCTGCAACTGCTGGCCCACACCTCTACCGTGAGAACTACCGAGCAGCAGAACCTTTTTCTTTCTGCTAGATTTTGCAACTAACCTAGGCCTCCTAATTACTGAGGACTTCTGCATGTTCCCCCTACATCTAGAGCTACCCAAGACTCTTCTCCACTCAACTCTGACAGTTGGTCAAATCTATTGCATACACGCAAAGTATAACTGTCTGAATACCTCCTCTTCCTAGCTGTCTTCTTCCCAACTGCCAGACCACTTCCCCATCTTCTTGTCATTTCCCTGGCATCATGGCCATGGACACCTACCCAGATGGGCTTTAAACAAGGCAGACTGTGTAGCCTTTCAACTCTGCTGTCACCGTTGACTCTCCCCACATGATGCCATCGATGTTGTGATTGAGCAGGTCACTACAACGATCCTTCTTGTGCGGAAAACGCGATCCCTTGTTCTGGCTCTGAGCACTATGCGACTTAACTTCTGAGGTCATCAGTCGCCTAGAACTTAGAACTAATTAATCCTAACCTAAGGACATCGCACACATCCATGCCCGAGGCAGGATTCGAACCTGCGACCGTAGCGGTCGCTCGGCTCCAGACTGTAGCGCCTAGAACCGCACGGCCACTCCGGCCGGCGACCCCTCGTTCTCTAGCGTGTCCCTGGCGAAAGGCAGTCCCTTGGTGGTCACCGGAAGTCGCTGAGGTAATTTAAGGCCGTCGGCTAGCTCTACAGCGACATAAGCGGCACCCTTTCCGAGAGCACCTAATAGCCTTTAAGAGTCTCCGTGCCCGCGTTCGCCTGCTTATAAAACGACGGAAACAGGAGTGTTGGGAGAGGTATGTGACGACCATTGGGGGCCATACGTTACCTTCCCAAGTCTGGACGAAGATGAGACGTCTTTTTGAGTACCAGACCCCAACAAGTGGTCCTGGCGTTAACATCAATGGCGTGCTCTCTACCGACGCAAAAACGATTGCCGAGCACTTTTCTGAGCACTGTGCTCGAGTCTCTGCGTCGGAGAGTTATACCCCCCCCCTCTCCTCCCCCCCTGCCTTTCGCACCCTGAAACGGCGGATGGAAAGGAAAGTCCTCTCGTTCACCATATGCCACAGTGAACCCTATAACGCCCCATTTACAGAGTGGGAGCTCCTCAGCGCCCTTGCACACTTCCCCGACACAGCTCTTGGGCCGGATCGATCCACAGTCAGATGATTAAACATCTCTCGTCTGACTACAAGCGATATCTCCTCGTCCTCCAACCGGATCTGGTGCGATGGCGTCTTTCTGTTGCAATGGCGGGAGAGCATCATCATTTCGGTGCCAAAATCAGGTAAAAACCCGCTTGATGTGGATAGCTATCAGCCCATCAGCCTCACCAACGTTCTCTGTAAGCTGCTGGAACGTATGGTGCGTCTGCCGTTGGGTTGGGTCCTGTTGGCTCCATGTCAGGGTGGCTTCCGCTAGGGTCGCTCTACCACTGATAATCTTGTGTCCCTCGAATCTGCCATCTGAACAGTCTTATACAGACGACAACACCTGGTTGCCGTTTTTTTGGACTTAAGTAAAGCATACTACACGACCTCGCGACATCATATCCTTGCCACATTGTATGAGTGGGGTCTCCGGGGCCCGCTCCCGATTTTTATCCAAAACTCCCTGTCGCTCTGTACATTCCGTGTCCAAGTTGGTGCCTCCCATATTTCCCCTTGTATTCAGGAGAATCGCGTTCCGCAGGACTCCGTATTGGGTGTATATTTCTAATGTCCATTAACCGCCTAGCAGCAGCTGTAGGGCCGTCGGTTTCCTCTTCTCTGTATGCGGATGACTTCTGCATTTCGTATTGCTCCTCCAGTACTGGTGTTGCTGAGCGGCTCCTACAGGAAGCCATTCACAAGGCGCAGTCATGGACTGTAGCCCACAGCTTCCAGTTTTCAGCCGTGAAGTCGTGTGTCATGCACTTCTGTCGGTGTCGTATCGTTCATCTAGAACCAGAACTTTAATGACGATCCACTCACTGTAGTGGAGACATATGGATTCTTAGGACTGGTTTTCGACGTCCGATTGACTTGGCTACCTCACCTTCGTCAGCTTAAGCGGAAATGCTGGCATTACCTCAATGACTTCCGCTGCCTGGGCAACACCAACTGGCGTGTAGATCGCTCTACGCTGCTGCAGCTCTACAGAGCCCTTGTTCTGGCTATGGGAGTCTGGTTTACGGTTCTGCGGCGCCCTCATCGTTGCGCTTACTCGACTCAGTGCGCCACTGTGGCGTTCGCTTAGCGACGGAAGCTTTTAGAACGAGTCCGGTGACCAGTGCACTTGTTGAAGCCACAGTCCCTCCATTGCCGATCCGACGTGCACAACTACTCGCCAGTTATGTTACACACATTCGCAGTTCTCCTAAGCATCTTTTACCACCTCTACTCGAGGTCCATTCTCGTACACGTCCATGGTGTACACCTCCGCCGAAGCTTCGTCTGGACCTTTTGTATGGCCCTAAGGACTTCGTTAATCCCGCCGCTCTCCGCTGTCACTTCCTCTCGATTCTTGGCGTGTTCCGGGGTTCTTAAGTTGTTTACACCGACGGCTCGATGGCTGATGGTAATGTTGGCTTCGCCTGTGTCCACAGAGGCCATATTAAACAGCATTCCTTGCCCGCTGGCTGTAGTGTATTCACTGCAGAGCTTGTGGCCATATCTCGGGCACTTCAGTACATCCGTTCCTCTTCTGGTGAGTCGTTTCTCCTCTGTTCTGAATCCCTGAGGAGCTTACAAGCTATCTACCAGTGATACCCTCGCCATCCTTTGGTAGCGAACATTTAGGAGTCCATCTCTGCCCTGGAATTGTCCAGTCGTTCAGTGGTGTTTGTGTGGACCCCAGGACACGTTGGAATCCCAGGCAACGAACTAGCTGACAGGCTGGCCAAACAGGCTACGCGGAAACCGCTGCTGGAGATGGACATCTCTGAAACTAACCTGCGTTCTGTCTTACGCCACAAGGTTTCTCGGCATTGGGAAACGGAGTGGCATAACAGTATGCACAGTAAACTGCTTGTCGTTAAGAAGACTACGAATGTGTGGAAGTGTTCCCTGTGGGCTTCTAGCAAGGAATCAGTTGTCCTTTGTGGGCTCCGCATTGGCCATATGTGGCTCACACATGGTTACCTCCTCTGTCGCGAGGACCCACCTCAGTGTCGCTGCGGCTCCCAAATAACAGTCGTCCTACTCTTGCTGGACTGCCCACTTTTAACCGCTCTGAGGCGAACTTTTAACTTTCCCAGCACCCTACCTCCGGTGTTGGTCGACAATGCCTCAACAGCAGCTTTAGTTTTAGTTTTATTCGTGAGGGTGGGTTTTATCATTTGATCTGGGTTTTAGCGCATGTCCTTTGTCCCTCTGTGCCCTCCACCCTAGGACTTTTAGGGCGCAAGTTTTAATGTGTTGCAGAGTGGCTGGCTTCTCCTTTTTTGTTCTCATGGTCAGCCAGCCATGGTAATCTGCTTTCTTGTTTTTAATCTCTGTTTCCTGTTTCTTGCGTCTCTATGTGGTTTTCTTGCCCTGTTTTGTCCATTGCAGTGTTTGTTGTCCTTCTGTCGTTCTTCTGGAAAACACTGTCACATTCCAAAACATGAGCTCACGACCTACTGCTTTTACAAGAAAATCATGTGTCTCAAGTGCATGATAGTAGTGTCTTGTAGCTCTCCTGAGTTCAGCGACTCATTCATCATGTGGAGACAACGACTCAGTTTTTCAGATGGACGGAGGAAAGGGCAGGCAGACAAACGTAGAGCGTAGCTGAATGTTTGTGGCCATGGATTCAACTTTCCGTCCAAGACCGTAGCAGCATTTTCATCACCCAAATGTCATCAGCGGGTGTCCTTGATATGTGCGACGATGAGGCGCAAAATCATGTTTTACATTATGTGTTACCAGAAGCTAATGGTATACGAATCAAAGAACATTGTACAATAGGGATCAAGCGAATGAGACAGTGCAGCTGTTTAGATAGTGACCTCGTATTCGGTGGAGTTCGCTCTGTACTGTCATCCTTATTTGAGTTTTCTAAAGTTTTCCTAAATGACTTCAAGGAAAAAGGCCGAGATTATTCGTTCGGCAAGGCCACGGCTGACCATCTGTCCCACCCTCATAGAACGTACTTAGGTATTCTGTGTATATTTACGTTCTGAGTTATTGTGTTTGATTCTATCAGCATGACAATTCCAATGTTGTTGCGAGATGATGCTTCGATGAATAAAAATAAATAAAATAAAAAATAAAAAAACATAAAAAGGGCCTCCGCATATGGTGCGCTTCTTAATAGGCGTAACACGAAATCGTGGGAAGCATGCGATTGGTATTTCATGGGCTCGTCAATGGTTTAATTGAAATATTGATTTTTAAGTAAGCAACGCTTTTATTGTCGTGCACAGATCTACAGTTTGTACTGTATACAAGAGCATTACACAGCAACACCATATTGTTTCCACTGTGCGCCGTTCCTCCTTCTGAATTCGCCCTGTGGGTCGTACTGGTTCAGGACCTTCTGCCACTCATTCGGTCTGTTGTTGGACAGGTACGCCATGAACCTGAACACCTTCAGCTCGTCGTCCGTACAGCTATCGCACCCTTTCTGCAATAGCCGCCACATGGTATCTGTCGACAGTAGATCGGTTACATAATGCATTGTGCACAGATAAAACAGTTACATTTCATTTGTTTTGTAGAAGGTCGTATCCGAAAACTATGGTTGCACATGAATATTAACTATGACTCCGTTGATTGCTACACCAGCCATATCAGACTCATTGTATCACACTATTACATCCACTTGCCTTGTGCCTTGAAATGCGACTTACTCTACATTTTTTGGATAAAATTTGTTTAGTCAAAAATGAGTAACTGGATTTTCATAGCAATAGTGAATACTGAATTTTAAATGCAACTGAAAGACATTGCAAAGAATATGTAAAGTGTACTGGAAAAAGTACATGTAGAGACGACGATCGTCAACAGTGACCGATGAGTGGACATAAACTACATTATTCTTCTAAGAGTTATTTAAAATACACTACTGTTCTCAGAACCACAAAGAAATGTTCGTATTAGTAACGAGTAGCCGTCAAATAAAGATGATGATCCACATAGAAATAAAACGTGGACACGAACTGGAAGATTCAAGTGAAGTTACTTAAGTAATTGTGTGTGTGTGTATGTGTGTGTGTGTGTGTGTGTGTGTGTGTGTGTGTGTGCGTAGAAAGAGGTGTTCATAAGAGAAGCATGATATAAGATGTAAATGGAACCATTTGTTTCGCACAAAACCTTCTTATAAAAACTTCAATATAAATCCATTCAGGACAATACCACCCAACTCACCAGTGAATTAGTTGTATTGTGTACGCAGGTTAACAATAACGTCCCCGTTAACTTTTGATCAGGCGCTACAATTGTCGTACAGCAATGATAATCTTTTT
The DNA here is from genome assembly GCF_023898315.1 of Schistocerca nitens. Taxonomy (NCBI): domain Eukaryota; kingdom Metazoa; phylum Arthropoda; class Insecta; order Orthoptera; family Acrididae; genus Schistocerca; species Schistocerca nitens. The sequence continues at coordinate 475,806,108 of NC_064619.1, read as the reverse complement.
GCAAATGGTTAGAAGGCTGGGTGTAACCTATAAATTATCCTAATTTTAGGGTCTTAAAGGGAACTCTGAGTACTAGCAGTTACATCTTAAAGAATCTTATTCTAAATGACGGTAGTTCGTCAACGGAAAGTATGAGCTTCCTAACTAAAAAGTTATTGAAGAAGTGTGAGAATTTTGGTATAATATCTAAGACGGATTGAAGAATTTGAAGAATAAGTACACAAGATAACGGAGCTAAAGGAGCTCATGCAAGAGTTTTTCTGGTACCTATAAGAGTAATATTTGGAAGTCAGATGTCTGAAACAGAGCATTTTGTGGATCACGAGAAATGGTAGGGAAAAAGAACTAGAAATATTTTATACATTGCCCCATGGAAGGCTGATAAAAAACTGCATGATACGTAAAGTACAAAATAAAAATATTATAGAAAAAATTCGTGAGTAAAGAATCGTGCGGAAACTGCTACCAGAACAAAGCATAAGACAAGTCGAATAACTAATAACTAAGAACACAAACTCGTAAGATAATTCGTTAAATCCATAGGCCGCCTTCACACTCTTTCTTTCGAGATGTCTCTTAACATATGCCATATGAGCTTAGCTTTATAGAATTCAAGAACGCTTGAAATACAGATCATCAGGTTATTAACAAGATGAAGTTCGAAAGTAATCCACCCACAACACGGACTTGCCCTAGCACTTTGGCTAATATAATGGGTGTGAGCAGGAAATTATAATTTTCCATTCTTCCATCATTGAAAATTTTTAGTGTTATTGTAGAATGTGCAAAGCACCAAGTGAAACCACAATGCTCGTATCGAAACCCAAGATCATAGACGTTCAAATAACGTGGGAACAATGACTTTTAAAACAAACACTCCGAGCGAGGTGGCGAAGTGGTTAGCACACTGGTCTCGCTTCGGGGGAACAACGGTTTAAATGCCCGTCCGGCCATCATGATTTAGGCCTGCCGAAAGAGGACAATACTGGTGCACGTACAAGTGTGTTTCGGAGCACATCGTTCGTCGTACATTGCTGAACAAGGAGCTCCGCAACAGATCACCCCTACATGTTCACATATTGACCCAACGACGTCAATTACGATTGCAGTGGGCACGGTACCATCGGGATTCCGCAGTCGATCAACGGAAACGTGTGAGTTCTTCGAGTGAATAGCATTTTCGCTACAGTAGGTCGACGGACGCCTCTGCAAACGCCGTCATCGAGGTGAACGGCATCTCGAAACGTGTAGTGTGCCACGGACGCAGGCTGGTGGAACAGGTATTATGCTATGCGAGATATTCTGCTGCTCTTTCATGGAACGCCGGCCGGAGTGGCCGTGCGGTTCTAGGCGTTACAGTCTGGAACCGAGCGACCGCTAAGGTCGCAGGTTCGAATCCTGCCTCGGGCATGGATGTGTGTGATGTCCTTAGGTTAATTAGGTTTAATTAGTTCTAAGTTCTAGGCGACTGATGACCTCAGAAGTTAAGCTGCATAGTGCTCAGAGCCATTTGAACCATTTTTTCATGGAACCTTTGGCGGTAATCGAAGACACGCTGACATCTGCGAACCGCCTGCATCCCTTCAGGCTTGATGTCTTTTCCGATGGCGATGCCACCTTTCAGCGGGATAACTGTCCGTGTCTCGGAGCCACAACCTTGTTACAGTGGTTTGAGGAGCATTATAGCGAATTCTCGATATCTCTGCGACCAGATTCTCCTGATGCAATTCCTAGGGGAAATCTCACCAATGCATTGCTCAAAAATAGTTATTCGTTCGCTGAGGTGAAAAAAGCGTTAACGCTACCGCGTAGAAATCACAGGGATGCTCAAGCACGAGTGAAATCGATAATTTTCCTGTCCTTCATTAAGGACGTTACTGAACGCATAGGAAAAATGTTGGAAAAGCGGAATATCGCGGTAATATACAAGCCGACCCGGAAGATACAAAATGGCCTAAAATCGGCTAAGGATGCTTGCCAATCGCTGGAATAACCAGGAATTTATAGGATTCCGCGTAGATGTGGGGAAGCGTACATGGGTATTACAAAAAGAATGGTCAAAAAACGATTAGAAGAGCACAAAACAGTTGTAGAAGCGGGGAGAGTGACAGATCAGCTTTTGCGGAACATGCTTTTCAACCAGTAGAACACCACATTCATTTTGATAGGATTCAAGTACTGACACGCACAAACGGATACCACGAAAGGTTTTACGGAGAGGCCAAAGAGATTGTAAAGCACCCGGAATTTTAATAGGAAGAGGGAGTGAAACTGAATGACACCTGGATTTCGGTGCTGAAGAAGATGAGTACCAGTCTTCCACCATGGTGTGGCAGCAACGGAGGACGACGGCTACTGCCAACGGCCAATTTCAGTCGCGTTTCCAGAAGATGTGACGTCACGCCACTGCGTGGAAGCATGCGGAAGCGGAATTTCGCTGTTGTCAGTAGCGCGCCATGATGCGAATCGAACATTCAAAGTAGCTACGATCCCTCTTGATAATTTTCTCCGCGGATGGGGACGAAACGTTGGGTTTTAAGATGAAATCCATTCGGCCACGCTATAATAACGCAGAACATATTATTAATTGTTAATCCTGTGGAACCTGTCTGGGTCGCTATAGTGCGCCACCACCGCTTACGAAAATCAGCGGCCCATTACTTATGAGAATTACATGACTTGTGCGTAGACATCTAATGCCGCATAGACCCGCAAACCTACCAACAGTCTGTCGTATCCCTGATAACGAGAATCAGTGATGTATTTCGTTCCAAAGACGGGCGAAAAAGCTACTAAGCAAGTGCTCATTATGTTTCGGCTCATCAATGTATGATTCCTACTAGTTTATCGGCAATGAAGAGATTGAAATAATATATGAAGAGATAACAGAAATCACACAGATCATTAAAGAAAACGAAAAATTTTCTAGAACGAATTGTGACTGGATTACAGCGTATCCCTCATATTATTCAATCTAAATTTTGTACTAGTAGTAAAGAAAATCAAAGATAAATCGGGAAGGGAAAATAAAGTTTAGTGAGAAGAAATATAAACTTTAGGGTTTGCTGGTGACATTGTGGTTCTACAGCGGACTTATATCAAAAATGGTTCAAATGGCTCTGAGCACTATGGGACTCAACTGCTGTGGTCATAAGTCCCCTAGAACTTAGAACTACTTAAACCTAACTAACCTAAGGACAGCACACAACATCCAGCCATCACGAGGCAGAGAAAATCCCTGACCCCGCCGGGAATCGAACCCGGGAACCCGGGCGTGGGAAGCGAGAACGCTACCGCACGACCACGAGATGCGGGCAGGACTTATATCAGTTGACCGGAATGAACAGTATGTTGAAAAGAAGTTATGTAAAACAAGGCTAATGGAGTTTAGGCGAATTAAAGCAGGTGATGCTGAGGGAATTAGATTAGCAAACGTGATACTAAAAGTAGTGGATGAGTTTTGATGTTTTGGGCAGTAAAACAACTGAAGAGGGCAATACAGTGAAGATATGAAAAACAGACTGACAGTAGCAGCAAGGCGTTTGTATGTTAATGCACAGCATCAGTTTAAGCGTTAGAAAGTCTTTTCATAAAGTATTTGTCTCAAACATAGCTTTACTGTGTGTGAAACGTGAACCACAAACACTGCAGGCAAGAAGAGAATAAAAGTTTTTCAAATGTGGTACTACAGAGGAATTCTGAATATTAAATGGGTAGATTGGATAACTAATGACAGGCACGGAATCGAATTGGAGAAAAAAAAGACATTAATGGCACATATTGACTAAACGAAGGGATCTACTGATACATCACATCCTAAACGCATGCAGGCATTTGATTGTGGACGGACGTGTGGGAAGTAATATTTGTGGAAGTTCCGAATATAGCAAGAGGGTTGAAATAAATGTAGGTTACAGTAGCTACATTGAGATAAAGAAATTTGCACAGTATAGACCATGGTAAAGACCTGCACCAGTTTTCGAACTGAGGTCCACAATAGATCAATATAGAGGGTGAAAAGTATTTAAACGGACAAGCTCTGGGAGGTTGTAGGGGACATCAAAACAAATACTTTTCCCTAATGTCATTTTTTCCTATGAGGAGTATTTAAACTGGTAGAGGAAGATTTCTCTGGTCGCAAATTAATTTAACCAACAAACACTTTTCCATTTTTTTATGACCAAGAGACAACACATTAACACAACCAAATTTCAGTTCCTCTTCTGATGCAACAGGAGCTGCGTAAACAGGGTTGCGCATCTAGCCCCAGACAAAAAAGTCCAGAGGGGACATGTCTGGGGATCGAGCAGGCCGTGGTACAGGACCACCTCTGCCAATCCACATTTCTGGAAACCGTCGGTTCAGGAATCGACGCACACGACGACTGAAATGTGCCGGCGCCCGTCATGTTGGTGCCACATGCGTTGTCTTGTAGGGAGCGGGACGTCTTCCAGTAATTCTGGCAATGCTCTGGCGAGAAAATTGTAATAGTGCCTGCCATTTAACGGCCTAGGTAGCAGATACGGCTCAATTAAACAGTCCCCAACAACACCGACCCACACATTAACGAAGAACCGCACTGATTGAAGGATCCCGCTCCACATGCTGCAAGACAGCTTCCTTAAATTGCAGCGTTCTTACCGTGCGACGGTGTCCCTGTCCAGGTAATCTGCTAAATGACCCGGTCTCACGCAGACGTTGGTACACAGCAGCAAAGGTCGTATGATGCAGGATGCGGCGATTAGGATATTGTTGTTGATGAACCCGCTGTGCAGCTCGTCCGTTGTGGTGGGCTACGTAGTACGCACGAACCATATCAGCGTACTCACTCCAGGTGTATCGCTCCATTAGTAAACAGAGACAATGCACTACTACACTGGTGGACAGCAGTTGCCCACAACTGAAGATCGTAATACGGCGTCTAACAACTGACGAGCGTAATACGGCCTCCACCGGTTTAAATAATCCTCCTAGGAAAAAATGATATTAGGGAAAAATAGTTGTTTTGATATCCCCTACATCCTCCCAGAGTTTGTCGGTTTAAATACTTTTCACCCCGTATAGGGCAGTTGCAGAATAAAAGAGAACTCACATTTAATGGTGACTGTGTTGGAGCCGCAGACTTGGTAGTCATCACTGCCAAAGATGCAGCGCATGGTGTCCTGGAAGGCGGCCTCGTCCCGCATCGGAGAGTCAACGTCGAGCACCGTCGGGGCGGCGAAACTGGCGGAGACCACCTCCGCGCAGACTGCGAGCAGAGCGGCTGCGAAGGCCAAGGCGATGTCAAGACGCGCCATCGTGACCGCTGTCTGAGCGGGCCAGGGGTCCGCGTCTCTTATAGTGGCCACCAGGCGTCCTTGAGGAGCGGTCTCAGGCTGACGTAGCAAGGAGCGCGGGAGGAGGCGGAACGAATGTAGCACCCCGGCTTCCTGTCGCAGAGCTCGTAATTGCTGTGCTTCTTCTTGCGTCAAAGAAACGTTGCCGACATGATATGTTAATCATAGTCCGTTGCTACCTCTGACCACTCCGGACAGCATGAGCTGTTATCTGTGTTGCAAACGGACGAGACTGTAGTAGAACTATAGAAAACCTGTACACTTATCGTAAGTGACGTGGTAAATTCAGCAGGACATTTGCCACTCCGGACATCTGCCACGATTTTACCTGCTCCGAAGGGTTGGGTCCCTTGCCCCCCCGCCCCCCCCCTCCTCCTCCTCCTCACCCGCATTTAGTAACTTCACTTTAGTGGCACTGGTATTAGTAACATTACCGTCGCTGTCGCGCAGTAAAGGTACTTACTGAGCCTTTCCGCTGGTTTACTTAACATAGGACCAGAATCTCTGGATTTTCCGTCACATTTCTTGAGAGAGTTTCGTTGTGGAAACTATTACAAGCATCTCGCATTGAAATCCGCACCAAAGTTCGAGCCTCAGTAAAACTTCGCCAATCTTGGAGATTTTGCGTTCGTCTAAATTCTACGTTCCTTTTTCCGTGCTCCTGCAGCAGCTTTCTGTCGTGTTATGTGTACCACGGGGGATCAGTTCCGTCTCTTATTAATTTATTTGGTATGAATCTCTCGAGAGCTGTTGATACTATTTCTTTGAACGTAAGCCACAAATGGTTCAAATGGCTCTGAGCACTATGGGACTCAACATCTGTGGTCATAAGTCCCCTAGAACTTAGAACTACTTAAACCTAACTAACCTAAGGACATCACACATATCCATGCCCGAGGCAGGATTCGAACCTGCGACCGTAGCAGTCGCGCGCGTAAGCGACATATGGTGTTCACTTACATAGTTTAGAAGGATTGGAGACTGTCTCTTAGAAAGACGTCAACCGAATTTTTAGCTGCTTTTATAAATAGATATATTTCGCGTTTAGGTTTGGTGAATTTCTTTGTTACGGAATTGAGCCTCGCTACGACTGTGTGTTCACTAATCCCTGTATCCGTCGTGATGCTCAGGATTATTTGTGGCTATGAGATCAAGTGTGTTTTCGTAACCATTTGCAATTTGAATGGCCTCGTGAACTGATTGTTCAAAAAAATTTTAAAAAAGCATTTAGAACAATTGTGGAAGTTGTTTTCTATCTACAATACGGTCTGAAAATGTATTTTTGTCAACATACGGAAGGTAGATTGAAGTCACTGCCAACTATAATTGTATGAGTAGGGTACCTATTTGTGATAAGACTCAAATTTTCTTCGTACTGTTCAGCAACTGCTCCATCTGAGACCGGGGGTCGGTAAAAGGAGACAGTTATTAATTTATTCCGGTTCTCGAATATAACCTCTACCCATACGGGAACTATCTGCTTCAACGTCGCTTGTGAGCTCGAACACACATTACATTATTTTTCCTTAAGTTGTGCTTCTTGTTTCTGTTGTAGAGCAAACCATTACAATTACAGCTTTTCCCTCCCAAATCTAGGATGCTTTCTCTGTGACACTGTAAATACCAGAGCTAAACAATGTAGAACAACAACGTACCTTAGAAACATAGCATTCTGTATTACTTCATTTCCTTATTTCTAACATTCTACAATTGTACGTCGACTTTAGATGACATATCACTCATAGATGTCCTTATCTCTATTTAGTGAACGTATTTTCAGTCATGTTTTGAACATTGTCCCGCTACACTTTATTAACTAATGTTTCGCCTCAAGGGATATCGGATTTTAGAGAGTATATTAATATGGAGTACGTCGTTCTTCTTTTCAAACATTCACATACCCATTTCTTCTTTCCTTATTGTATTTTGGGCATGCAGTTGTATTAATTGAAGTAGGCACAAATGCAATGATCAAAAAGAAATGATTAGCGCACTTTCGCATTCTCTTTACATCGTTCCTTTCTTGTTGCTCCCATGGCGATGGAGTGTTTCTATCGCAATCAGTAAGCGTGAAAGGAAGCTACCGTACAGACAGAGGGATCTATATTTATACCTGGAAGGACTAATTACATACTGACATAATCGTCGGTATTGCTTTCGTTTCCCAAAAGTTATAAATATTTCAATTTCGGAAAAGAAGCTCTGTATTTCGCCAAGATGTCGAAGAAGAAGGTCCCTTACGTACTGGTTGTATCGAGTAAGACGTGGAGACGGTGGATAGAAAACGGACAGAAGAAGTACGAGGAAGGGCGTCCCTTACCTGAGGAATCGCTACTCAAGCTACTTGGCGAAGGGGCAAGTGTGGCAAATGTCCGGCGTGGCAAATGTCCGGCGTGGCAAATGCCCGGCGTGGCAAATGTCCGGCATTCCAGTAGAACTACAGAAAACCTGTACACTTATCGTAAGTGACGTGGTAAACTCAGCAGGTAAGAATTGGAGACCGCTAACGCAGCGTTCGGATTAGAAAGAGTATAAGACAGGGATGTAGACTTTCGCTCCTATTGCTCAGTATACACATCGAAGAACTAACGGTGGAAAGAAAAGAAAGAGTCATGCGTGGGATAAAAATTTATGGCGGAATAATGACAATACCACATATGATCGTGGTGGCTTATGGCCAAGAGAGGAAAAAAATTACTTTTGTCAGGAATTGACAGCATACTAAAAATTCTTTTTCTTTTAGGACTGCTCCTCCTGTCGTATTTTTCTTTTTTAATTCGGTGACAGAATTCAACGGACAGCAGACATATACTCAAAGCCACAAAAATACGTAACTTTAATAGTATATACTCTGAGGTGACAAAAGTCATGGTGTACCTCCTAATATCGTGCCGGAACAAGAATGGGGTGCCGCAAGGTTCGGTCTTGGGTCCTCCGCTGTTCTTAATATATATTAATGATTTGCCATTCTATATTCACGAAGATGCAAAGCTGGTACTTTTTGTCGGTGATACAAGTATAGCTATCATACCCAACAGACAGGAATTAACTGGTGAAATTGTAAACGATGTTTTTCAGAAAATCATTAAGTGGTTCTCTGCAAATGGGCTCTCATTAAACTTTGACAAAACACAGTGCATACAGTTCCACACAGTAAATGGAATGACACCATTAATAAATATAGACTTCGATCAGAAATCGGTAGCTAAGGTAGAATATTCAAAAATTCTAGGTGTATGCATTGATGAGGGGTTGAACTGGAAAAAACACACTGAAGATCTGCTGAAACGCTTGAGTTCAGCTACTTATGCTATTAGGGTCATAACAAATTTTGGCGATATACGTCTCAGTAAATTAGCTTACTACGCCTATTTTCATTCTCTGCTTTCCTATTGCATCATATTCTGGGGTAACTCATCATTGAGTAAAAGAGTGTTCATTGCACAAAAGCGTGTAATCAGAATAATTGCTGGAGCTCATCCAAGATCATCCTGCAGACACTTATTTAAAGAGATAGAGATCTTCACTGTAGCCTCACTATATAATCACTTATGAAATTTGTTATTAAGAATCCGAACGAATTCAAAAGTAATAGCAGTGTACATGGCTGCAACAGCAGCAGAAAGGATGATCTTCACTACTCAAGGTTAAATCTAACTTTGTCTCAGAAGCGGGTAAATTATGCTGCCACAAAAGTCTTTGGTCACTTACCTAATAACATCAAAAGTCTGACAGATAGCCATATAGCATTTAAAAGGAAATTAAAAGAATTTCTTAATGGCAACTCCTTCTACTCATTGGATGAATTTTTGGATATAGTAGGTGGGTACTTTCTTCCACAAAAAAAGAAAAATGAAATAAAATAAATAAATAAATTAAGAATATTAAGTGTCATGCAATATTTTGTGTAATTTAATATCTTGTATAGGCACCTTTATTAACCTGACACGTTCCACATCATTTCGAAATGTCGTATTCATGATCTATGGAACAAGTACTAATCTAATCTAATCTCTAATCTACTCCTTTTGCCCAGCGTAGGACGGCAACTCGACGTAGCACAAGTCGTTGGAAGTTCCCTGCAGAAATACTGAGCCATGCTGCGTCTACGACCGTCCGTAATTGCGAAAGTGTTGCCTGTGCAATATTTTGTGAGCGAATTGACCACTCGATTATGTCCCATAAACGTTCGATGGGATTCATATCGGGCGATCTGGGTGGCCTAATCATTCACTCGAACTGTCTTCACTCGAACTGTCCAGAATATTCTTCAAACCAGTTTGATGGCGCCTTGTCGTCCATAAAAAATGGATCTTTGTTTGGGAACACGAAGTCCACGAATGGCTGCACATGTTCTCCAAGCAGCCGAACAGAATCATTTCCACGGCCATCAAGAGCTTGACAAATGGTTCAAATGGCTCTGAGCACTATGGGACTTAACATCTACGGTCATCAGTCCCCTAGAACTTAGAACTACTTAAACCTAACTAACCTAAGGACAGCACACAACACACAGCCATCACGAGGTAGAGAAAATCCCTGACCCCGCCGGGAATCGAACCCGGGAACCCGGGCGTGGCAAGCGAGAACGCTACCGCACGACCACGAGATGCGGGCAACAGCTTGACAATTTCGGTCCAAGGCTTCATGGCGTCTGGGCCACACTGTAACCCTACCATCAGCTCTTACCAACTGAAATCGGGACTCATCTGGCCAAGCCACGATTTCTCAGTCGTCTAGGGTCCAATAGATTTGGTCGCGAGCCGAGGGGAGGCGCTGTAGCGATGTCGTGCTGTTAGCAACGACACTCGCGTTGGTCTTCTGCTGCCATAGCGCATCAACGCCAAATCTCGCCGCAATGTACTAACGGATACGTTCGTCCTACGTCCCACATTAATTTCTGCTGTTATTTCACGCAATGTTGCTTGTCTGTTAATACTGACTACCCAAACGCCGCTTCATTGTGCTCTCCGTGGTGAGAGGTGATGCCGGAAATTTGGCGTTCTTTGCACACTCTTGACACTGTGTATCTCGGAATATCGAATTCCCTAACGATTCCCGAAATGGAGCGTCCCATGCGTCTAGCTCCGACTACCATTCCGCATTCAAAGTCTGTTAATTCCCATCGTGCCGCCATACTCTCGTTGAACACCTTTTCACGTGAATCACTTGAGCCCAAATGACAGCTACGCCAACGCAATGCCCTTTTATACCTTGTGTACGCGATGCTACCGCCATCTGTGTATTTGCATATCGCTGTCCAGTAACTTCCGTCACAGATTCAGCCAATGAAGTTTTTAATGTCTTACACCCACCTAAAAAATCTTATTTTTGTCTTTGGCGTATTTGATGTTCTCTAGGTAGAGCGAGTTGTTAAGGGTAATGACTCTCTGTAGAGTCACCAACTTATCATCCAAGCACGAGGCGAGCTAATAAGTGGGGCAGAGGGCTCCACGCTGTGAATATCTGGAAGGGGATCACGATTTCCGACATTTGATTTACAACTGAGGGAAACCTCCTTAAAATCTTGGCAAGAGCTGCGGGATGGGAACTGTTTCTAATTTAGTTCTAGAACAATATGTCTCAGACGTAAACTTACGAAGCCTGGTTTATGTGAAATGGTATTTGACTGTGTGCATGCGCAGTGAAGTCGCTGACCTTCGTATTACGTGCGGTACACCTTTTGCTCTTTAAACATACATGATCCAAAATGGGCAAGTAACTATCATAACCGTTCGTTTTATTTCGTCTACAAGAATTCACGTAAATAATTACCTTCATGCATAAAAAAGAAGTTTTTATACTGAAAACAACCGTTTGATATGCTATGAACTGTTATATGATACAATTTCGTTCACACCGCTGTTTCTTGACAATGTTTTCGGTGACCATAGATGTATGCTGGGAGCTGCTCCTCCCCGTTCACGTTCAGGAACGCCAGCTCTACTAATATTACAGCTCGTTAGTTTTAGTACTCTAACTAAATGGCGTAGTAAGTGGTAGGACTATCGGTAGTACTGGTAGCATTGTTCAGGAAGGAAACGTAAATGGCTATGTAAAAGACAAACTGGGAGTCGATGTTTGTTTCGCACATAATTAGAACTGCACATCGTTCAGTGATGGTCCAGTGTGTGTTTTATATCCTTACAGAAAATAAATTGCATTTTATAAGTAATAAAACTTAGTTGATGGCGTAATTTCTGCGGTTTTATGCAACCAAACCAAGTACCTTCTGATGCGAGATCAGTTGACATGCACAAACATACAAAATGTATATAACTGTTGTTGTTAATTTAGGCTCAATAGAACATTCTTCATCATAGTCAAAGATAAGAGTTTCCTGTTATTAACTATATATGCGGAAGTTGTCTACGAATTACAGAAACACGTTTTATATAACTTCGACGAAATATTGATGCGATGTTTGACATATTTTTGTTTTGCGTTTTTTTGTACGAGGGCAGTTCAATAAGTAATGCAACACATTTTTTTCTGAAACAGGGGTTGTTTTATTCAGCATTGAAATACACCAGGTTATTCCCCAATCTTTTAGCTACACAACACTATTTTTCAACGTAATCTCCATTCAATGCTACGGCCTTACGCCACCTTGAAATGAGGGCCTGTATGCCTGCACGGTACCATTCCACTGGTCGATGTCGGAGCCAACGTCGTACTGCATCAATAACTTCTTCATCATCCGCGTAGTGCGTCCCAAGGATTGCGTCCTTCATTGGGCCAAACATATGGAAATCCGACGGTGCGAGATCGGGGCTGTAGGGTGCATGAGGAAGAACAGTCCACTGAAGTTTTGTGAGCTCCTCTCGGGTGCGAAGACTTGTGTGAGGTCTTGCGTTGTCATGAAGAAGGAGAAGTTCGTTCTGAATTTTGAGCCTACGAACACGCTGAAGTCGTTTCTTCAATTTCTGAAGAGTAGCACAATACACTTCAGAGTTGATCGTTTGACCATGGAGAAGGACATCGAACAGAATAACCCCGTCAGCGTCCCAGAAGACTGTAACCATGACTTTACCGGCTGAGGGTATGGCTTTAAACTTTTTCTTGGTAGGGGAGTGGGTGTGGCGCCACTCCATTGATTGCCGTTTTGTTTCAGGTTCGAAGTGATGAACCCATGTTTCATCGCCTGTAACAATCTTTGACAAGAAATTGTCACCCTCAGCCACATGACGAGCAAGCAATTCCGCACAGATGGTTCTCCTTTGCTCTTTATGGTGTTCGGTTAGACAACGAGGGACCCAGCGGGAACAAACCTTTGAATATCCCAACTGGTGAACAATTGTGACAGCACTACCAACAGAGATGTCAAGTTGAGCACTGAGTTGTTTGATGGTGATCCGTCGATCATCTCGAACGAGTGTGTTCGCACGCTCCGCCGTTGCAGGAGTCACAGCTGTGCACGGCCGGCCCGCACGCGGGAGATCAGACAGTCTTGCTTGACCTTGCGGCGATGATGACACACGCTTTGCCCAACGACTCACCGTGCTTATGTCCACTGCCAGATCACCGTAGACATTCTGCAAGCGCCTATGAATATCTGAGATGCCCTGGTTTTCCGCCAAAAGAAACTCGATCACTGCCCGTTGTTTGCAACGCACATCCGCTACAGACGCCATTTTAACAGCTCCGTACAGCGCTGCCACCTGTCGGAAGTCAATGAAACTATACGAGACGAAGCGGGAATGTTTGAAGATATTCCACAAGAAATTTCCGGTTTTTTCAAGCAAAATTGGCCGAGAAAAAAAATGTGTTGCATTACTTATTGAACTGCCCTCGTATAACATCGACGAAACATTGTAGCAATGTTTGATATACAGGTATTTTGGTCTTGCGTTTTCTTTTATTTTATCTTTTTTGAGGAAGCTGCGTTTTCTCGCGTTATATGATAGATCTGTATTGTTTTCTTTATTTTCACTATTACATCTCTTTGTTTCACGTCACAAATCAACAATATTCGAATTAAACCTAAATTAAACAATGATAAAAATACTGCTTATTTTTAAGCAACAGACAGGAGGATAACTACGTATAAAAAATGTTTCGTATGTTATATGGCTGTTTGTACTTCCTCGCTCAGTTTCTAGGGGATTCTAGTAAGATACTGATCGCATACGTAAAGAAAGCGCTCGTTGTGAGATAACGCCCAATTCGTTTGCAACACACCTGTTGCACAGGTAATGCGTGTGCAACCTTAACTGACCAGATATACCAGGAAAATACTTAGTACGCTTACTTACGATGGTATACGGTAGTTTTACAGCTCTACATCTGACGCTACAAACTACGGATCGCTGCTGTACAGTAGTTCTTAGAAATCATTTACACGTACACGCAGAACAGTTACGTATATAGGGTATCCCAAACAACACGGACAAACCTTAGGAACGATTTCCATTTACAGAAATAAGTTAAATTGTGCTGTACATATGGGCACTAAAATGTGTACCTTAAGAGATATGAGTACTTTCTCATCTTCGGTACTATGAAATACACATACATTCTATTGCAAGATCTTCGCTATCCATATCTTAGAGAGAAAAAAAAGGCTAGTACACAAGGAGTCTACAATGCATATCCTAAGAGCTGTGAGCACTTGCCCACCTCTTCCCCAGTGTGAAACTCATCTCTTCTACTGAAAAAATTGCCATAGTTCTTAAGATACACATTTTAGAGCCCATGCCGGTCACTGTGGCTGATCGATTCTAGGCGCTTCAGTCCGGAACCGCCTGCTGCTACGGTCGCAGGTTCAAATCCTGCCTCGGGCATGAATGTGTGTGATGTCCTTAGGTGAGTTAGGTTTAAGTAGTAGTAAGTCTAGGGGACTAATGACCTCAGATATTAAATCCCATAGTGCTTAGAGTCATTTGAACCATTTAGAGCCCACGTTTATTGAGCTGGTGTGTTTCTGGCGCCAGTTTCCATCGATTGTCATTTTGATCTTTGAGTCGACTTCGATGCTTACTTGTCGTCTTCATATCTTTGGTGGCGGGATTTAATGGCAGCGCGTGCGCTCTGCCAGAGGCGGGTGCGGGTATCCGCGGTCTGAGGTGGAGTGACGTCAGACTGTGTATGTATGTAGCCAACACCGACTCAAAGGAAGGCCCCGGCGCTTGTTGGTGACGTCACGTCAGCTAGGCACGGCGAACGCCAGGTCTGTTGCAGACAGAAACGCCTGGGCGTGCTTATCACTATAAATCTCTTATTTTTGGACAAAATTTGTTTTGGATTCTGCAGTTTTATTTAGATGAACGATTTTCTTACTATCATAAAGCTACAAATCAAGATCATAGTTCTGTATTACTGAATCCTGTCGAAACAAACGTAGATCAATATGAGAAGATGCTTTGCCCTATTGTAAGCTTCGGAAATTTTACATTCAAGTAACTATATTTACTTGATCCATTTTGTTATCGAAACTTACCCCACCCCCTTACAATGAACTCGTTTCTTTTATTTATTTATTTATTTTCGTTTGACATCACCACTGGAAATGTGAACTAATTTACATGTGTAAATGTAAAAATGTTGCCAGTCACTAGGTTACAGTCGTTTTCAACGAAAGGAATTCTAAACAGGAAACAAAATAGCTTCATACATCGAAAATACTGCTGCGATAAAACTTTTTGAAACATGCGCATTAGAAAAGATAAATATTCCCCTCTTGCAAATGAAAGGAGAAACTTTATAAGATAAATTTTATTTGATAAAACAAGTATCTCTCTTTTGCCTCTTCTTCTGCCCCCCACCCCCTCCCCCAACATGTAGAATCGAAAGATATTTCATTAACATTCAGTGCTCCTCACCCCATAGTCAACCAAGATACCTAAAGAAGAGCATCAATACGTTCACAGTTTCTTGTAAAAGCAACCCAGTACAAAGGTAACTTCCTCAGATTTACAAATAAGGTAAAGAAGCACGAATTCTGTTGCTGCTGGACCATGAAGTTGTTTTTGTATGTCAATCCTTAAAACAGGTGGAAATTTAAGTTCAGGAGTACACTATTTGTTAAGAAGTGTAATGAATTTCAAAATTAATTGATTGCAGAAATCTCTCAGAGCAATGTGTGTTGGTCAACTACAGCCAATAGTTTCATATTTTCCTGTGTCAGAGAGGGAGACACCACCATTATGAGTATGCTTGCCACAGACCTGGCGTTCGCCGTGCCTAGCTGACGTGACGTCACGAATAAGCGCCGAGGCCTTCCTTTGAGTCGCTTGCTATACTACGAGGAGGTGATTCACCACTTGGAGGACTTGAGAGCTATAATGAGAGAGATATTATAAGCTTTCATACATTTTCTATTGGTGTTATTCCAAACAAGAATTATGGTACCTGTGTTGTTACAACAGATAAACCATTCTCATTGTATACGGCAGCGCGTGCGCTCTGCCAGAGGTGGGTGCGGGTATCCGCGGTCTGAGGTGGAGTGACGTCAGACTGTGTACGTATGTAACCAACACCGACTCAAAGGAAGGCCTCGGCGCTTGTTGGTGACGTCACGTCAGCTAGGCACAGCGTGTTATTCCAAACAAGATGGCTGTGTGAGTATCCGCCATCTTGTTGCGCAAGGCGGGTGGCCTTGAAGCGAGTTCCAGCTGCTGCCGCTAGGGCTCGGAGGATCGCGCTAAGTTTTAACTAAGCGTGATCCGTTACTAAAAAGAGCTTCCGGTGCGGCAATGCCCTTCCGGCGTGCGCTGATTGGCTGGCTGGGCGCTCTTATCAGCAGCTACATCCGCTGGGGGCCAAGTCTCGCTCGTGAGGCAACAGCATGCTCATTCGACTCGAGGCAGCCGCACAGTACACACAGCCATGCCTTACCGAGGGAGAAGATACAGAAGGAGAATTAGAGTACCAGTTTATAAGAATGTAGATACCTTTGATCTTATACCGAAGCCAACTGGACAACAGCAACTACTTGGAGGACCAATAACTTTTGTAGGATGTAAGATTAATTTTTCTTGCACAACAACAGAGGTTGTGAGTGGTAATTACTGGTTGACAATTGCTATACTACGAGGAGGTGATTCACCACTTGGAGGACTTGAGACCTATAATGAGAGAGATATTATAAGCTTTCGTACATTTTCTATTGGTGTTATTCCAAACAAGAATTATGGTACCTGTGTTGTTACAACAGATAAACCGACTCCAATTCATTCGGCCTGTATAGCTTGTAACAGACTCGAAGGACCTTGTCCTCCCAACCTGTAGGAAAACCCCATCACCATGGGCAATGGATCTGCCTTATACGATTAAGACAGACAGGGTTAAGATTGCCATGACTCCCATACCATTAATCAATGCCCTTATTGCAATGCAAATGCTTTCAAAAGAAGAGGCTGAGAAACCAGCCAATCAGTCGCCGAGAGGCTGAGTCGGCATCACAAAGGAGCGTGGCCAGCCGCTACGACCTGTTTAATCGTGTAAGGCAGATCCATTGCTCATGGTGATGGGGTTTTCCTACAGGTTGGGAGGACAAGGTCCTTCGAGTCTGTTACAAGCTATACAGGCCGAATGAATTGGAGTCGTCGAGTTGCTTCGGTGGGTTGTGCGCATATTAACTGAATATTCTAGTGTACTAAAACCATTTGGGGCTGTTCTACTTGTTTATCACTCAGTTCGGTGTCGTGACTTGATACCTAGACGGCAGTTAAGGAAGTGTAGCTACGCCCAGCCAGCACACATGAAGAATGGCTAAATACGTAGCTAGAAGTGCAACAAGTAGTGTGTAAGTCGGTGTCTGGCGTTCCAAGCCACGACGGGGTATTTCTCCCACTCTACCTTTTAGTTCATTATTTTAGTCTGGCGTTTAAATGTGCGCCGAGATAATAGTGTGTCTTTTTAACTTCTAGGCCATTATTTTATGGGTGGTTTTAAGCAATTGGTTCATTAAATTTTAAGGGCTGTGACTGGCCAAGAAACTCACAGAGGTTAAATGTGCTTGCATTTAGTTGTGAAGTATGTCATTGAAAGTTATTGATAACCTGTTCTCTAGATAAGATTGTGTATCTCATGCCTCAGAATATTGTCTGCCACTGATATGTTTTATGTTGCAGATCATTGGCAGTGGTCGACGAGAGCAAACCGGGAGCCGAGTACCATGGTGTCAGAGTGATAGTTAAGCACCTGCCCCCCTCCCCCCCCCCCCTCTTGCAAATCGGATTATGTTACTGTTTTGTGATTCCATCCTTGGGGTGAAGAGTTATGGTGTCTGAAGTTTAAATTACGGTGCAAAGTTGATGGTGGTGGTGGTGGTTAGTGTTTAACGTCCCGAGGTCATTAGAGACGGAGCTCATGCTCGGGTTAGGGAAGGATTGGGAAGGAAATCGGCCGTGCCCTTTCAAAGGAACCATCCCGGCATTTGCCTGAAGCGATTTAGGGAAATCACGGAAATGCAAAGTTGAGTACATTACTATTTCATTTTATGTCCCGTGGATCTCTTGTATTGGTTAAAATCCTTTGGTGTGCTCGCGTCTGATTCATACGCAGAATTGAAGCGGCCTCATTTTAGGGGCTATTTGTCATATTGTTATGTTCTAGTATCAATGGTATTATGAATATTTTTCATTAATCAACTAGGTTAACAAAACTTAAAAAAAATTGTTTGATGAAATTAATATACCTCCGTAGTCGTCGAAGTGGTTCTTGTTTTTACTAATAAAGCTTTTATGAATATTGTTTTATTTAAGGAAAGTTGGCTAGCCAAATGTTGCAAGACCAGTGTTTTGGACTTACTGTATTTTCTTTGCGGTTGGAGGTAATTAGAGTTCAGACAGGAATCGTGTGGACATTAGTTTCAACTAAGTAATGAAATTTATCTGAGTTTGTTCTCATAGTCACATTCAATTTTTCACGTTTTATGGGCATGGTTCTAATTAAAGAAATTTGTTTGGCTCAAATGGCTCTGAGCACTATGGGACTTAACATCTGAGGTCATCAGTCCCCTAGAACTTAGAACTACTTAATCCTAACCAACCTAAGGACATCACACACATCCATGCCCGAGGCAGGATTCGAACCTGCGACCGTAGCAGTCGCGTGGTTCCGGACTGAAGCGCCTAGAACCGCTCGGCCACACCGGCCGGCCAGAAATTTGTTTGTCATTTGTTAAAGTTATGTGACTTCATAAGGCAATCGCGTTTGTATTATTGTTATGATTGGGATTTGATAAAAGCTTTATGATTGTAATAAAGAAATATGTGGCAACTACAACGGATTACTCCTGTGATTTCGGTGTGTCCTTGAGAGCCTTTTTTGTAGTTTTGGTCCTTACCACCTCCTCCCAAAACATGAAAAGCAAAGAGCTTGCAGAACAAGTGTTCATATCTCTTAAGGGATGAGCTTTAGTGCCCTTGTTTACTCGACATTTTTTTCTCATTTTGGTTTAAGGAATACGTTCAGGGCTGTAAGATCGTGAAACGTTTCTTCTCTTCCTTGTATCGGAGGTACCGCTGCCAGACAACCAGTTCTCTGGCGCAGCCAGAATCCACACACACTTTGCCATAAGTGGCGTGCGAGACAAACTGCGTGACTTATTGCTCCGCAGTTTTTCTCGGAACCTTTATGTAGGTGGTCGACCCGGATAAATTCACTGACGCAAGTATTCGCTCTGTGTAATGGTCGAACAGCCAGACAGGGTTAAGATTGCCATGACTCCCATACCATTAATCAATGCCCTTATTGCAATGCAAATGCTTTCAAAAGAAGAGGCCGAGAAACCAGCCAATCAGTTGCAAAGAAAGCTTTGTTTGCCTTGACTTAGGTTCAGAAAGAGTGGGCCTTGTCACATCACATGATGGTAGATTAGAGTAGATGAAGCTGAGAGGCTTGACAAAACAAGAATTATCCTAATCCATGGCTTTAAATAGCAGCCAGATTTTATATATCGTACTTCAGAATGAATGCCTACTAGTAAATGCCTACAGGTAGAGGCCCTTCTCAACATAAAATTGTAATGGGAGTCACAGGATAAAATATTTGCGTAAGTTACATGTATATCTTGCCAGAGACTAAGGCATGATGTGCACATAACAGTGCCCGAACCGTGACCGCTCGCGATATCCAATGCTGCTGACTTGTTGATGTTCGGCCCGCAGCCCGTCGGTATCGCTCTATCCAGTTTAGTATGCTGCAGATTTTATCAGTGGGACGAACCAGCAGTAGAAGGTTGCCGTTGTACGTTCTATGTTGAAAAGTGATGTCCCTCACTGTGATTTCAGATAGCGTGTGACTGAGATACCTCAGAAGTCGCTCGAGCGCGAGTGCGTAAAGGTAGGTAGAAAGGGGGTAGCCATGTCGTCGAGGCCTCCTAATGGTTACTGGGCCCACCGTCTGTCCGTTGACCTGGATCTGAGACGTGGCTGCTGGCAAACGGTGCCACCGGTTGTCGATGAGGCTCAGGGGAAGTCTGTCACCTGCGGGGGTAGATATGGTGCAGTCTATCGAATGCTCGATTAAAATCGATGGAGACGATCGCTACTCTCAGGCGGCACACCGTGATGATCACTATTAGGTCCCGTGGTTGAAGGTAGCCATTTGTTTATTGGTATCTCCCCCCTGCGAAACCGTGCGGTTCTAGGCGCTACAGTCTGGAACCGAGCGACCGCTACGATCGCAGATTCTAATCCTGCCTCAGGCATGGATGTGTGTGATGTCCTTAGGTTGGTTAGGTTTAATTAGTTCTAAGTTCTAGGCGACTGATGACCTCAGAAGTTAAGTCGCATAGTGCTCAGAGCCATTTGAACCATTTTTTGAACCTACCCTTCTCAGCCCAGATTCCCATTCGTGGCTCGGCTCACTTGGTACTCTCCCTAAACGCGAACAGCACTGCAGATGCTCTCCAACTGTATTGGAGTGGTCCCTCAGCAACAAACCGAACGGGAGATCCTGGTTGAAAGTCAGGGAGGCGTACCAGTGTAGTCCATGCTGTTGTAAAAACCCACTGTATAGTGAAAGGGAGATCCAGGTGTGATTCCAGGCCTTGGTACAAATTTTAATTCGTCGCTTCAGTCTGCATGTATATGTCATAGATGTCCCTGGAACCATAGTTTCATTTATTACAGAACAACCTTCCCAGGATGAAAATTACAAATAATATGTCACATCTTCATTTTGAGTTATTAATTGAGTTATTAATGTAGCTACGTTGGGACGTTAGACTATTACAAAATGGCTACCGGCAGGACATGAAAGGTTACATTATCAGAACCAGCCTGGGAAACAGAAGGAAAAAAAAATTTAGCTCCATGATGGCTTGTGCCTTATAAACCAATACATGACATAAACTGTACATAAATTCCATTTTTTTTACAACATGAATTTACGGGGCAGTAAATCAACCCCATGGCAGCTCTAGGAAATGGATGATTTAACCTGGTGGCTGGTACGTATCTCTCACATTACATATAAAACCGGCAACGCAGGAGTTTTTGTGATATGAATATGGACCTTGTATTCGTTGACCTCTATTCACCAGCACTTGAAACAACAAAGACATTACAGTGCAATGAATCACGGCAAAGGAATAAGCGCAAATGGTAACGGAAAACGTTAAAAACGCTCCAAACTACGTTAAAAAGGACATATTTTCCCGATATCAGAGAGGTTTACTACAGAGCAATCCCATGCTAGTAAGGTACATTAGAATATATTAGAAATACAGCTATTGGTTTCATGTATACAGTGTGTGTCGAAAAGAATGATCTGATTTCAAAGCTCCATATTTATTGATAAAAATTTCTACAAAAATAGGATTGATTGCAAAATACAAAATCTTAGTTTTAGCTATGCTATTGCAAATGCCCCATTGTGATAACCAGCAGCAGCAGCACGAACAACATCTAGACGATAGCTAATTTCATCATAAAATTAACACAATGTATCTGCTTTAATACATGTTATGGTGGCTGTCTTCCCCCCATGAACAATGGACCTTGCCGTTGGTGGGGAGGCTTGCGTGCCTCAGCGATACAGATAGCAGTACCGTAGGTGCAATCACAACGGAGGGGTATCTGTTGAGAGGCCAGACAAACGTGTGGTTCCTGAAGAGAGGCAGCAGCCTTTTCAGTAGTTGCAGGGGCAACAGTCTGGATGATTGACTGATCTGACCTTGTAACACTAACCAAAATGGCCTTGCTGTTCTGGTACTACGAACGGCTGAAAGGAAGGGAAAACTACAGCCGTAATTTTTCCCGAGGGCATGCATCTTTACTGTATGATTAAATGATGATGGCGTCCTCTTTGGTAAAATATTCCGGAGGTAAAATAGTCCCCCATTCGGATCTCCGGGCAGGGACTACTCAAGAGGACATTGTTATCAGGAGAAAGAAAACTGGCATTCTACGGATCGGAGCGTGCCCCTTAATAGGGCAGGTAGGTTAGAAAATTTAAAAAGGGAAATGGAGAGGTTAAAGTTAGATATAGTGGGAATTAGTGAAGTTCGGTGGCAGGAGGAACAATACTTTTGGTCAGGCGAATACAAGGTCATAAATACAAAGACAAATAGGGGTAATGCAGGAGTAGGTTTAATAATGAATAAAAAGATAGGAATGCAGGTAAGCTACTACAAACAGCATAGTGAACGCATTATTGTGGCCAAGATAGACATGAAGACCACGCCTACTGCTGTAGTACAAGTTTATATGCCAACTAGCTCTGCAGATGACGAAGAAATTGAAGAAATGTATGATGAAATAAAAGAAATTATTCAGATGGTGAAGGGAGACGAAAATTTAATAGTCATGGGTGACTGGAATTCGGTAGTAGGAAAAGGGACAGAAGGAAACATACTAGGTGAATATGGATTGGCGCTACGAAATGAAAGAGGAAGCCGCCTGGTAGAATTTTGCACAGAGCACAACTTAATCATAGCTAACACTTGATTCAAGAATCATAAAAGAAGGTTGTATACATGGAAGAATCCTGGAGATACTGACAGGTTTCAGATAGATTATATAATGGTAAGACAGAGATTTAGGAACCAGGTTTTAAATTGTAAGACATTTCCAGGGGCAGATGTGGACTCTGACCACAATCTATTGGTTATGAACTGTAGATTAAAACTGAAGAAACTGCAAAAAGGTGGGAATTTAAGGAGATGGGACCTGGATAAACTGAAAGAACCAGAGGTTGTAGAGATTCAGGGAGAGCATAAGGGAACAATTGACAGGAATGGGGGAAAGAAATACAGTAGGAAAGAATGGGCAGCTCTGAGGGATGAAGTAAAGGCAGCAGAGGATCAAGTAGGTAAAAAGACGAGGGCTAGTAGAAATCCTTGGGTAACAGAAGAAATATTGAATTTAATTGATGAAAGGAGAAAATATAAAAATGCAGTAAATGAAGCAGGCAAAAAGGAATACAAACGTGTCAAAAATGAGATCGACTGGAAGTGCAAAATGGCTAAGCAGGGATGGCTAGAGGACAAATATAAGGATGTAGAGGCATGTCTCACTAGGGGTAAGATAGATACTGCCTACAGGAAAATTAAAGAGACCTTTGGAGAGAAGACAACCACTTGTATGTATATAAAGAGCTCAGATGGCAACCCAGTTCTAAGCAAAGAAGGGAAGGCAGACAGGTGGAAGGAGTATATAGAGGGTTTATACAAGGGCGATGTACTTGAGGACAATATTATGGAAATGGAAGAGGATGTAGATGAAGATGAAATGGGAGATAAGATACTGCGTGAAGAGTTTGACAGAGCACTGAAAGACCTGAGTCGAAACAAGTCCCCGGGAGTAGACAACAGTCCATTAGAACTAATGATAGCCTTGGGAGAGCCAGTCATGACAAAACTACCATCTGGTGAGCAAGATGTATGAGACTGGCGAAATACCCACAGACTTAAAGAAGAATATAATAATTCCAATCCCAAAGAAACCAGGTGTTGACACATGTGAGGATTACCGAACTATCAGTTTAATAAGTCACAGCTGCAAAATGCCAACGCGAATTCTTTACAGACGAATAGAAAAACCGGTAGAAGCCGACCTCGGGGAAGATCAGTTTGGATTCCGTAGAAATGCTGGAACACGCGAGGCAATGCTGACCCTACGACTTATCTCAGAGAATAGATTAAGGAAAGGCAAGCATACGTTTCTAGCATTTGTAGACTTAGAGAAAGCTTTTAACAATGTTGATTGAAATACTCTGTTTCAAATTCTGAAGGTGGCGGGGGTAAAATAGAGGGAGTAAAACGCTATTTACAATTTGTACAGAAACCAGATGGCAGTTATAAGAATCGAGGCGCATGAAAGGGATGCAGTGGTTGGGAAGGGAGTAAGACAGGGTTGTAGCCTATCCACGATGTTATTCAATCTGTATATTGAGCAAGCAGGAAAGGAAACAAAAGAAAAATTTGGAGTAAGTATTAAAATCCATGGAGAAGAAATAAAAACTTTGAGGTTCGCAGATGACATTGTAATTCTGTCAGAGACAGCAAAGGACTTGGAAGAGCAGTTGAACGGAATGGACAATGTTTTGAAAGGAGGATATATAACATGAACACCAACAAAAGTAAATCTAGGATAATGGAATGTTGTTGTTGTTGTGGTCTTCAGTCCTGAGACTGTTTTGGTGCAGCTCTCCATGCTACTCTATCCTGTGTAAGCTTCTTCATCTCCCAGTACCTACTGCAACCTACATCCTTCTGAATCTGCTTAGTGTATTGATCTCTTGGTCTCCCTGTACGATTTTTAGCCTCCACGCTGCCCTCCAATGCTAAATTTGTGATCCCTTGATGCCTCAAAACATGTCCTACCAACCGATCCCTTCTTCTAGTCAAGTTGTGCCACAAACTTCTCTTCTCCCCAATCCTATTCAATACCTCTTCATTAGTTACGTGATCTACCCACCTTATCTTCAGCATTCTTCTGTAGCACCACATTTCGAAAGCTTCTATTCTCTTCTTGTCCAGACTGGTTATCGTCCATGTTTCACTTCCATACATGGCAACACTACATACAAATACTTTCAGAAACGACTTCCTGACACTTAAATCTATACTCGATGTTAACAAATTTCTCTTCTTCAGAAACGATTTCCTTGCCATTGCCAGTCTACATTTTATATCCTCTCTACTTCGACCATCATCAGTTATTTTACTCCCTAAATAGCAAAACTCCTTTACTACTTTAAGTGTCTCATTTCCTAATCTAATTCCCTCAGCATCACCCGACTTAATTCGACTACATTCCATTATCATCGTTTTACTTTTGTTGATGTTCATCTTATATCCTCCTTTCAAGACACTGTCCATTCCGTTCAACTGCTCTTCCAAGTCCTTTGCTGTCTCTGACAGAATTACAATGTCATCGGCGAACCTCAAAGTTTTTACTTCTTCTCCATGAATTTTAATACCTACTCCGAATTTTTCTTTTGTTTCCTTTACTGCTTGCTCAATACACAGATTGAATAACATCGGGGAGAGGCTACAACCCTGTCTCACTCCCTTCCCAACCACTGCTTCCCTTTCATGCCCCTCAACTCATATAACTGCCATCTGGTTTCTGCACAAATTATAAATAGCCTTTCGCTCCCTGTATTTTACCCCTGACACCTTCAGAATTTGAAAGAGAGTATTCCAATTAACGTTGTCAAAAGCTTTCTGTAAGTCTACAAATTCTAGAAACGTAGGTTTCCCTTTTCTTAATCTTTCTTCTAAGATAAGTCGTAAGGTTAGTATTGCCCCACGTGTTCCAACATTTCTACGGAATCCAAACTGATCTTCCCCGACGTCCGCTTCTACCAGTTTTTCCATTCGTCTGTAAAGAATTCGCGTTGGTATTTTGCAGCTGTGACTTATTAAACTGATAGTTCGGTAATTTTCACATGTGTCAACACCTGGTTTCTTTGGGATTGGAATTATTATATTCTTCTTTAAGTCTGTGGGTATTTCGCCAGTCTCATACATCTTGCTCACCAGATGGTAGTTTTTTCATGACTGGCTCTCCCAAGGATATCATTAGTTCTAATGGACTGTTGTCTACTCCCGGGGACTTGTTTCGACTCAGGTCTTTCAGTGCTCTGTCAAACTCTTCACGCAGTATCTTATCTCCCATTTCATCTTCATCTACATCCTCTTCCATTTCCATAATATTGTCCTCAAGTACATCGCCCTTGTATAAACCCTCTATATACTCCTTCCACCTGTCTGCCTTCCCTTCTTTGCTTAGAACTGGGTTGCCATCTGAGCTCTTTATATACATACAAGTGGTTGTCTTCTCTCCAAAGGTCTCTTTAATTTTCCTGTAGGCAGTATCTATCTTACCCCTAGTGAGACATGCCTCTACATCCTTATATTTGTCCTCTAGCCATCCCTGCTTAGCCATTTTGCACTTCCAGTCGATCTCATTTTTGACACGTTTGTATTCCTTTTTGCCTGCTTCATTTACTGCATTTTTATATTTTCTCCTATCATCAATTAAATTCAATATCTCTTCTGTTACCCAAGGATTTCTACTAGCCCTCGTCTTTTTACCTACTTGATCCTCTGCTGCCTTCACTACTTCATCCCTCAGAGCTGCCCATTCTTTCCTACTGTATTTCTTTCCCCCATTCCTGTCAATTGTTCCCTTATGCTCTCCCTGAATCTCTACAACCTCTGGTTCTTTCAGTTTATCCAGGTCCCATCTCCTTAAATTCCCACCTTTTTGCAGTTTCTTCAGTTTTAATCTGCAGTTCATAACCAATAGATTGTGGTCAGAATCCACATCTGCCCCTGGAAATGTCTTACAATTTAAAACCTGGTTCCTAAATCTCTGTCTTACCCTTATATAATCTATCTGATACCTATTAGTATCTCCAGGATTCTTCCAGGTATACAACCTTCTTTTATGATTCTTGAACCAAGTGTTAGCTATGATTAACTTATGCTCTGTGCAAAATTCTACAAGGCGGCTTCCTCTTTCAATTCTTCCCCCCAATCCATATTCACCTACTATGTTTCCTTCTCTTCCTTTTCCTAATGACGAATTCCAGTCACCCATGACTATTAAATTTTCGTCTCCCTTCACTACCTGAATAATTTCTTTTGTCTAGTCATACATTTCATCAATTTCTTCATCATCTGCAGAGCTAGTTGGCATATAAACTTGTACTACTGTAGTAGGCATGGGCTTTGTGTCTATCTTGGCCACAATAATGCGTTCACTATGCTGTTTGTAGTAGCTAACCCGCACTCCTATTTTTTTATTCATTATTAAACCTACTCCAGCATTACCCCTATTTTATTTTGTATTTATAACCCTGTAATCAACTGACCAAAAGTCTTGTTCCTCCTGCCACCGAACTTCACTAATTCCCACTATATCTAACTTTAAGCTATCCATTTCCCTTTTTAAATTTTCTAACCTACTTGCCCGATTAAGGAATCTGACATTCCACGCTCCGATCCGAGAATACCAGTTTTCTTTCTCCTGATAACGACGTACTCTTGAGTAGTCCCCGCCCGGAGATCCGAATGGGGGACTATTTTACCTCCGGAATATTTTACCAAAGAGGACGCCATCATCATTTAATCATACAGTAAAGCTGCATGTCCTCGGGAAAAATTACGGCTGTAGTTTTCCTTGCTTTCAGCCGTTCGCAGTACCAGCACAGCAAGGCCGTATTGGTTAATGTTACAAGGCCAGATCAGTCAATCATCCAGACTGTTGCCCCTGCAACTACTGAAAAGGCTGCTGCCCCTCTTCAGGAACCACATGTTTTTCTGGCCTCTCAACAGATATCCCTCCGTTGTGCTTGCACCTACGGTACGGCCATCTGTGTCGCTGAGGCACGCAAGCCTCCCCACCAACGGCAAGGTCCATGGTTCATGGGGGAATGGAATGTAGTCGAATTAAATCGAGTGATGCTGTGGGAAATAGATTAGGAAATGAGATGCTTAAAGTAGTAAATGAGTTTTGCTATTTTGGAAGCAAAATAACTCATGATGGTCGAAGTAGAGAGGATATAAAATGTAGATTGGCGAGGAAAGCGTTTCTGAAGAAGAGAATTTGGTTAAAATCAAGTATAGATTTAAGTGTTAGGAAGTCTTTTCTGAAAGTATTTGTATGGGGTGTAGCCATGTACGGAGGTGAAACGTGGATGATAAATAGTTTAGACAAGAAGAGAATAGAAGGTTTCTTCGTTTCCATTCAAAGACATTCTGTAAGATTTGTCAATTCCCTATTACCTTCTTCTTTCCATCTTGTCCCTCCCATGCCTAAAATATTTAGTTATCTCCCCCCCCCCCCCCAGCCCCATGAACCATGGACCTTGCCGTTGGTGGGGAGACTTGCGTGCCTCAGCAATACAGATAGCCGTACCGTAGGTGCAACCACAACGGAGGGGTATCTGTTGAGAGGCCAGACAAACGTGTGGTGCCTGTAGAGTCCCCCATTCTGATCTCCGGTCGGGGACTACTCACTAGGACGTCGTTATCAGGAGAAACAAAACTGGCGTTCTACGGATCGGAGCGTGGAATGTCAGATCCCTTAATCGGGCAGGTAGGTTAGAAAATTTAAAAAGAGAAATGGATAGGTTAAAGTTAGATATAGTGGGAATTAGTAAAGCTCGGTGGCAGGAGGAACAAGACTTTTGGTCAGGCGAATACAAGGTCATAAATACAAAGACAAATAGCGGTAATGCAGGAGTAGGTTTAATAATGAATAAAAAAAATAGGAATGCGGGTAAGCTACTACAAACAGCATAGTGAACGCATTATTGTGGCCAAGATAGACACGAAGCCCACGCCTACTGCTGTAGTACAAGTTTATATGCCAACTAGCTCTGCAAATGACGAAGAAATTAAAGAAATGTATGATGAAATAAAAGAAATTATTCAGATAGTGAAGGGAGACGAAAATTTAGTAGTCATGGGTGACTGGAATTCGGTAGTAGGAAAAGGGAGAGAAGGAAACAATGTTGATTGAAATACTCTCTTTCAAATACTGAAGGTGGCGGTGGTAAAATACAGGGAGTGAAAGGCTATTTACAATTTGTACAGAAACCAGATGGCAGTTATAAGAATCGAGGCGCATGAAAGGGAGGCAGTGGTTGGGAAGGGAGTGAGACAGGGTTGTAACCTCTCCCCGATGTTATTCAATCTGTATATTGAGCAAGCAGTGAAGGAAACAAAAGAAAAATTCGGAGTAGGTATTAAAATCCATGGAGAAGAAATAAATACTTTGAGGTTCGCAGATGACGTTGTAATTCTGTCAGAGACAGCAAGGGACTTGGAAGAGCAGTTGAACGGAATGGATAGTGTCTTGAAAGGAGGATATAAGATGAACATCAAGAAAAGGAAAACGATGATAATGGAATGTAGTCGAATTAAGTCGGGTGATGCTGAGGGTATTAGATTAGGAAATATGACACTTAAAGTAGTAAAGGAGTTTTGATATTTGGGGAGCAATATAACTGATGATCGTCGAAGTAGAGAGGCTATAAAATGTAGACTGGCAATGGCAAGGAAAGCGTTTCTGAAGAAGACAAATTTGTTAACATCGAGTAAGTGTCAGGAAGTCGTTTCTGAAAGTATTTGTATGGAGTGTAGCAATGTATGGAAGTGAAACATGGACGATAAATAGGTTAGACAAGAAGAGAATAGAAGCTTTCGGAAAGTGGTGCTACAGAAGAATGCTGAAGATTAGATGGGTAGATCACATAACTAATGAGGAGGTATTGAATAGGATTGGGGAGAAGAGAAGTTTGTGGCACAACTTGACTAGAAGAAGGGATCGATTGGTAGGACATGTTCTGAGACATCAAGGGATCACTCATTTAGTACTGGAGGGCAGCGTGGAGGGTAAAAATCGTAGAGGGAGACCAAGAGATGAATACACCACGCAGATTCAGAAGGATGTAGGTTGCAGTAGGTACTGGGATATGAAGAAGCTTGCACAGGATAGAGTAGCATGGAGAGCTGCATCAAACCAGTCTCAGGACTGAAGACCACAACAACAACAACAACTCCTAGTACTATTGTTTGAGAGTAATAATTATTGTAATTGGAAGACTTATTTTTTTCATATTGAATGTCAATTATTATTTGGAATATACGAGGGTCGGAACTTAATGAGTGGCATTATTTATACAAAACCGACACAGCAGGCTCTGTGCCCGAACGTTTCTAGGCGCTTCAGTCTGGGACCGCACTGCTGCTACGGTCGCAGGTTCGAATCCTGCCTCAGGCATGGATGTGTGTGATGTCATTAGGTTGTTTAGTTTTAAGTACTTCTAAGTCTAGGGGACTGATGACCTCAGATGTTTAGTGCTTAGAACCGTTTGAACAACCGATACAAAAGAGTTACATGCTTGCACCTGTTACTGTCCTTCAATGTAGTCAGCAGCGTTGTGTAGAACCCGTTGCCAGCGATGTGGAATGCGTAATATACCGTTAGCAGAGCCTGTTCTGTTGATGGGGCGAATGGAGCGGTCTACTGCCTGTCGAATTTCTGGAACAATTCTGAAGCGAATGCCACGAAGCTAAAACTGAAACGACAATCCAACGAATGTCGTCATTATGGGTCGCCGCGAAAGTTGAAAGTGCGTCAGAGCACCAGTATGATGATTCTCGTGTACGCCTGTGATGGTGTTATCCTAACGCATTACGTTTCTCCACGGAAGACCGTCAATGCACAGTATTACTGTTCGCTTTTTGGGGCATCACCTGCGACTAACTTTGCGAAAGAAGCGTCGACACTTTCTGCGCAACCCACCCGCTGGCGCATACAGCGCAAGCTGTGTCTGCTCTTATTGGTCGATGGGACTGGGAAATGCTGTACCATCCCCGATACTCCCAGGACCAAGTCCTTGTGACTTTGATTTGATTCCCGAAGATGAAGGAAGCATTTCGTGGGATTCGCTTCTGATCTGTTCCAGAGATTCGACGGGCAGTAGACCGCTTCATTCGCACCATCAACAGAACAGGCTCTGCTAACGGTATACTACGCCTTCCACATAGATGGAAATAGGTTCTTCACAACGCTGATGACTACTCTGAAGGACAGTAACAGGTGCAAACATGTAATTTTTTTGTATCGGTTGTGAATAAATAGTTGCCACTACTCAAGTTCCAACCCTCGTAAAGCAGTTGATATTTGTTGTCACGGTGAGATAATTACTGTTTACTTTGAGGCAGTGAATAAGTCAGATTTTTATTTCGCGAATGCGTCTACGTCTGCTGTGTAAGCTTATAAATTTAAGCTGTTTAAAAGTCATTTATTCAGAATACTGCTAGAGATGTGCTAATCAATTGCCTACAGTATTTTTCCATCACAGCTTACAGTCTCGTTAATTGTTTGCCTTAAGCAGTTTTTTACAGTTCCTGACAACTGTTCATTTTGATACTTAACTCGCATTTCAGCATAAACGATGCAATTTTTGTTTCTAGTCATTACTTCCGTCTTTTTCTGGTTGCACAATTTTAATGTAAAATTTATTGCTAATCTCATTTTTGTTGCTTCTAGCTGTTTTCACATTTCTTTGGTTTACTGTCCGTGTACGTTCTTTATTGACGAGTGTATCGATTCAATTCAGTCACTCAGGAAAAGAATGACATCAGCGCATCTTATTACTGATTACTGATATTCTTTCGACCTTAGTTTTAATCCCATTGTTGAACCATTCTACTGTCATTGTCTCTTCGATTTATAGACTCAACAGTAGAGGCGATAGACTGAATCCGGTGTCGTGCACCACGGCTTCTCGACCTAGCATTATTTCCCCCTACTGGTTCTTTTAGATGTTGTATATTACCCGTCTTTTCCTACGGCTTACACCTATTTTCGTGTAAAGATCGAATATCTCTCAGCCGTTTCGTCATGGAACACTCTAGGTCGAGAAATCTCGTGAAAGTTTCTTCATTTTTCTCTAGTCTTGACTCTGTTATCAAATGCAATGACAGAAATGAGTCTTTCCGGCCTTTACCTTTCCGAAATCCGAACTGGTCGGCATCTAACAGACTCTCAGTTTTGTTTTCCTTTGTTCCCTTTATTATTCTCATCAACAACCTAGGCGCACGAGCTGTTAAGCTGATCGTTCAGAGATTTTGGCATTCAATTTTGGTACTTATCTGCCCTTGCATCAGCACTGTATGAATTACATATTTCCGAAAATCTGATGGGGTTTCTCGAATCTCAAAGATTATTACACCAACTTAAACTGTCCTTTGGTGCCTAAGACTTGAATATTGTGCGATAAATGCAGTCACAGAGGTCAGAATCTCTATGTCCAGATTAACCGCTGCTCCTACTGTTGAAGATTCACTTAGTGGCGATTTTATCCGCCAACCCCTACCGTTGGCGGTGTTGTGCAAAGCCCTGCATGTGCGGTGTTTTTTGTGTCGTTCTCCTGTATGTCACCGATTCCTTAATTCACGGACATTAGTTATTATTCTAATGTGACCCATCGTATTATACAAGTCTGCTTCGTTACTTGCATCTTTATACGTACTGGAATTGGTACACACAGAGCATGGGTTTAGAGTCGCAAGATTAGCCTCCCCGTAGACACAAAGGTGAATGTCTCACCGTCAGTTTCCCTCCATGACCGAAAGGACTGGACACATTTCACTCAGGCCCACCGTCTGGGTGCGCTGACCTTCACCGGCTTGTTACGTCAGCAGCCTTGAGGCCTTGAACCTCTGCTGCTGGTTGACGCATCGTGCAGAGAGGACTGAAATAACCTGAGCGAGCGGATCCCTTCTTGGAACTCCCCTTCTCTAAGAACTCGACTGTCTGTTTTACGTCAACTTCAAACGTACCAGTTTCTACTTCCTGTAGACGCAGATTGTGTAAGGATGTTAAGAACGAGTTGCTCTGTAAGATACCCGTCAACCTTTCACTAAAATGTTTCCAGTCTAAGGTGACGCTCAACACGACAAGAATTAGCTGTTACCGCAGTGAGAGTCTTTAAATCTACGACTGTAGTCTGCAAGCGACTGTGAAGTGCATGACACAGGGTGGTGCCCATTATAGCACGTTCTAGAGATTCATCCTGTTCCATTCCCGTATGGAGCAAGGAAAAAAATGACAGCTCAGACGACTCTGTGCCCACTTTAATTAGTCTAATCTTGTCTTCGAAATCCTTACGGAAGCAATATGTAAGAGACTTGTACACTACTAACCATTAAAATTGCTACACCACGAAGATGACGTGTTACAGACGCGAAATTTAACCGACAGGAAGAAGATGCTGTGATATGCAAATGATTAGCTTTTCAGAGCATTCACACAAGTTTGGCGCCGGTGGCAACACCTACAACTTGCTGACATGAGGAAAGTTTCCAACCGATTTCTCATAAATGGCTCTGCGCACTCTGGGACTTAACTTCTAAGGTCATCAGTCCCCTAGAACTTAGAACTACTTAAACCTAACTAACCTAAGGACATCACACACATCCATGCCCGAGGCAGGATTCGAACCTGCGACCGAAGCGGTCGCGCGGTTCCAGACTGTAGCGCCTAAAACCGCTGGGCCACCACGGCCGGCCGATTTCTCATACACAAACAGCAGTTGACCGGCGTTGCCTGGTGAAACGTTGTTGTGATGCCTCGGGTAAGGAGGAGAAATGCGTACCATCACGTTTCAGACTTTGATAAAGGTCGGATTGTAGCCTATCGCGATTGCGGTTTATCGTATGGCGTCATTGCTGCTCGCGTTGGTCGAGATCCAATGACTGTTAGCAGAATATGGAGTAGGTGGGTTCAGGAGGGTAATACGAAACGCCGTGCTGGTTCCCAACGGCCTCGTAGCACTAGCAGTCCAGATGACAGGAATCTTATCCGCATGGCTGTAACGGATCGTGCAGCCACGTCTCGATCCCTGAGTCAACAGATGGGGACGTTTGCAAGACAACAACCATCTGCACGAACAGTTCGATGGCGTTTGCAGCAGCATGGACTGTCAGCTCGGGGACCATGGCTGCGGTTACCCTTGACGCTGCATCACAGACAGGAGCGCCTGCGATGGTGTACTCAACGACGAACCTGGGTGCACGAATGGCAAAACGTCATTTTTTCGGATGAATCCAAGTTCTAAACAGCACGATGATGGTCGCATGCGTGATTGGCGACATCACGGTGAACGCACATCGCCATACTGCCGTATCACCCGGCTTGATGGTATAGGGTGTCATTGTTACACGTTTGGATCACCTCTTGTTCGCATTGACGGCACTTTGAACAGTGGACGTTATATGTCAGATGTGTTACGACCCGTGGCTCTACCCTTCATTCGAGCCCTGCGAAACCCTACATTTCAGCAGGATAATGCACGACTGCATGTTGCAGGTCCTGTACGGGCCTTCCTGGATACAGAAAATGTTCGACTGCTGCCCTGGCCAGCACATTCTCCAGATCTGTCACCATTTGAAAACGTCTGGTCAATGGTGGCCGAGCAACTGGCTCGTCACAATACGCCAGTAGCTACTCTTGATGAACTGTGGTATCGTGTTGAAGCTGCATGGGCAGCTGTACCTGTACACGCTATCCAAGCTCTGTTTGCCTCAATGCCCAGGCGTATCAAGGCCGTTATTACGGCCAGAGGTGGTTGTTCTGGGTACTGATTTCTCAGGATCTATGTACCCAAACTCCGTGAAAATGTAATCACATGTCAGTTCTAGTATAATATATTTGTCCAATGAATACCCGTTTATCATCTGCATTTCTTCTTGGTGTAGCAATTTTAATATCCAGTAGTGTAATATATTGCTGAATTCCTCATTTAACAATGGTTCATGAAACTTTATAAGAGGACAATGCGTGAGAGCTTATTTATTTACTGATTTATTTAACCTGGCAAGATCAGGACCTTCAGACAGTCTCTTACATCTACATAATTTACTAGGGGCGTCCAGTCAGTTATGGGACACATTTTGTTTCTCGGCCGTGAGGAATTTGTTTTGAGACATCGTGGAATATTCTGCGTCAGCCCCTATAGTTTCATGAAGTTCCGATCTGTGGCGGCGCCATACGTAGGCTTCAAAATGGCGTGTGTAGCGGAGGTGCGTTTCAAGCAGATAACTGAGTTTCTTTTGGCGGAAAGCCAGAGCACTGCAGGTATTCACAGGCGCTTGCAGAATGAGACCATGCAGTGGACAAAAGTACGATCTCATCACCGCAACAAGGTCTCGCAAACCTGCCCGCCATCCCGAGTGCAAATTGACCACATAAAACTACATTATTGGAAAATGAAAAAAAAAGATACACCTTGACACAAGTGACTAAGGAATGTCATAGCTGCACAGAACTCTACGACAGGGCAGCCAATGCGATAATCAAATGCACAGCGCTGCTGACAAACCAGGAGCCGCGTTATCAGCTGTGGCATATTTTAAGTTCCATAGCCAGTAGCAACCAGTATTCCGTGGCATATGGAGCTCCGTCTGTGATTGCAACAATGTTAGCATCCTGCGATAGTGTGGACGTGAACCGCTTGTGCAATTGACGGTGTTTGAGCGAGTGCATATAATGGGTCTGCGGAATGCTAGGTGGTCATATCGCGGAATTGCGCTGTAGGGTTCAAATGGCTCTGAGCACTATGGGACTCAACTGCTGTGGTCATAAGTCCCCTAGAACTTAGAACTACTTAAACCTAACTAACCTAAGGACATCACACACATCCATGCCCGAGGCAGGATTCGAACCTGCGACCGTAGCGGTCGTGCGGTTCCAGACTGTAGCGCCTTTAACCGCTCGGCCACTCCGGCCGGCGCGCTGTAGGGGTGAGGGGGAGGGATGACTGCGTGAGACGTCTCCACGAGGCATAGATGGTGGTCGCCAGTGGTCAGCAGAAGACGCACATTCCCGTCATTCTGTATCTGGACGTGACGATGCACAGGTGCACGCGAGTCCGTCGTATCGGACCGCAACGCGACTTCACAACAAATTAGGGTCATTGTTGCTCCGGGTGTAAAAGCGAGGACCATTCACAACCATCTCCGTGAAGAGGGTCACGATCCTGAATGCCGTTAGGGCCTCTTCCGCTCACATCCCAAGGTTGTTCAGCCCGTCTCCAGTTGTGTCGCTATAGGCGCTTATGGAAGAGCTAATAAAGTTAGTGATGAGAGTCGCTTGTGTCTTGGTGCCAATGATGGTTTTACGCTTGTGTGGCGCCATGGAGATGAGCTCCAACCTCTGCAATGTATACGAGAGAGGTGCACAAGTCAACACATCGCCGTTCTCCTGTGTTAATCGTAGAAGGAACACTGATCAGTGCACGATGCATCAATAACACCATTCAATCTGTGTGCTGCCATTAGAGCACCAACAAGGTGATGTGTTTTTCCAACATGACAGTCCACAGCCACATGTATTATAAGCCACCCAACTTGCTCCCCAAGTGTAGGTCGAGTACCCTAGCCAGCACGATCCCCATATCTCTCCGCCGTAGAGCATGTTTGGCAGCGGATGACACGTCATCTTGCTCGGTCTGCAACACCGTCGGGATGTCTGGCGCAATGGAGGTACAAGGTGGAAACTGCATTTCAGGTTATTCCGCAAGACTACATTCGTCACGTCTACTATCGTCTCCATGGGAGAACTGCAGCTTGCATTGCTGCGAAATGAGAATATACAGGCTACCAGGGCTGATATTTTACACGGCCTGTCGAATGCAATCAGACATGTATGGCTCTGTCGGTGTGACTGTTTGTTGTACACATCATCAAAAATATGCCAACAAAATTTCCATCTGCTGGATCAACGAATTCATGGTGTTTTTCTTTCATTTTCCAGTAGTGTATATGATGCCTTTTCGCCGGGACACAGTATCATTTAATGCCAAAAAAAGAATTTGAAGCTTGAGACATTATAGACTCACGAATCTATCTTCTGAGAAAATTGTGCATAAAATTCGTAGTATGATGAGAGATTGTCATATTAAAGCTCATCACATTGTAAACATAGTAGAATTCTCATAGAAACGGTTGTATGGATATAAAACCTGAAAACTATGTAAGGAAGTTAATCCAAAATAATGGATGGAGAAATAGAAGGATAGTTCAGAACGCTTCTGTAGTCAGTATGTGGAAGAGAGGTAAAATAGCGGTTGACTCTTTTTCATATAACTTTAATGAGTTGTGGCAGATGTGATAATACGTGTAATGCAAAAATGTGACTTGGGACAGAAACAATTCACCTGTTAACATAGACAGTGCCAGAGCGGATCTTTTAAATAGTTTCGTGTCCTACCTAACAAGCACATCTGGTCTCGTGATTCTGTTTTCTAAGATTGGGTTACTGGTACGGAAGAGGATACGGGTATATTTTGTGTCGAATGAACAAATTGTCTGTGCCGTAAAATGTTGGATTTCGCTGGAAAAAAAAGTGCCTGTATACATGACTATTGAATATTTGCTCAACAGTCCTGATCTGCATGTATAGGAAAATGAAGGAAGTTAAAGTTAACTCCTCTCACAGAGAGGCGGGCAATTTCGCTGCCCAGTGGCAGCCGAGCAGCTCAGCTCGTCAGGTTAGCTGCCTGTGGCCGCTACGTGTACTGCTGCACCTGAGAGGGCAGCCTGCCGAAAGCTGTCGGCTCTCAGGCCCGCGGTACACTGTAAAAGAATTTTCCTTAAAGGAGTTTTGTAAAATACACTGAGAAGGAGTTGGTAAGCGTGTTTCTACATCTGAACGATGTTGTCTATGCCAATTTATCGCCATTAGATCCACTATGATGATGCAAATCAGGTCTGCTTTAAACACACGTTGTAACGGTCGTGAACGTTAGTTACCTTTGAGATTGGACGTGGTGAGTTGACGCTAGTCAAGAATGCATTCAAGAACACAGAGATGCCATTTTGAACACCTCACTGAGTTTGAATTGGGTACTTACGAGAAGCTCGATGTTTCTTCCGCAATACTGCAACAGGACTTGGCAGGAATGTAGCCACTATACGTGACAGATGGCAGTGGTGCTCACCAGAGTGTACAGTAGCAAGAAAACCAGACTCCGGACGGCCATGTGATATTACCGGGAGGTAAGACCATCTTGTTTGGCGTACAGGTCTGGCGCAGCCTACTGCATCTGCAGCAGCAATTTGAGCAGCATTGGCACCAAACTGACACAACGAACCGTTTCATATCGGTTACTCCAAGAACATCTCTGAGGCAAGACACCCTGTAGCGTCCATTCCACTGAGCCCAAACCATCGCCATATGCGACTTCAGTGGTGTCAACGGAGAGCTCATTGGAGGGTAGGGTGAAGGTCTGTTGTGGTTCCTGGTGAAAGCTGGTTCTGACGCCGTGCCAACGATGGCCGAGTTGTGGTTAGAAGAAGCCAGTTGAGGGCCTGCAACCAACCTTTTTGCATGCTAGACCCACTGGGCCTACAACCTGACTTATGGTTTGGGGTACGATTTCGAAACTCTGCGTCAATCTGGTGATTTGACCTGTCGTGCTGCCAGCCATGAACAGCAGTCCATGGGGTGTTTTGGAACTCGACAATGCTCGCTCACAAACCGCCGTTGTAACCCAACATAACCTGCTTTGTGTCGACATGTTGCCTTGGCTTGCCTGATCCCCAGATCATCCACAATCAGCAGTGACCGACGCTGTATCCATCGAACAAGTGTAACAGGCGTGGAATTCCATATCACGCACTGTTGAACAAAATGTATGCATATATGAAGATAGTAACTGTTCTCGAAAGAACAGATACCATTGATGACCGTGAAGCTTCTCTAGAATAAATGATAATTAATTGAAACCCCCAGCTGCCGACAGGTGTTGTTGATATACCTCAATGGGGACAGCTGAAAATGTGTGCCCCGACCGGGATTC
The DNA here is from genome assembly GCF_023898315.1 of Schistocerca nitens. Lineage (NCBI taxonomy): Eukaryota > Metazoa > Arthropoda > Insecta > Orthoptera > Acrididae > Schistocerca > Schistocerca nitens. The sequence goes on along the minus strand of NC_064619.1, from coordinate 475,767,991 downwards.
GAACCCGGGATCTCCTGCTTGAGGTATATCAACAACACCTGTCGGCAGCTGAGTGTTTCAATTAATTATCATTTATTCTAGAGAAGCTGCACGGTCATCAATGTTCTTTCGAGAACAGTTACTATCTTCGTATATAGTTAAAGACTACTCGGCCATTGACTCTGTCTATGCGAATGCGCACAGCTTGCCCGAACTCTTACGGGAATCGTCACCTTAGTTGGCGCGAGTAATGAGTGGATGGGCAAATATTAGGAACATTAGGAATGTAGATTGCGAACAGTTGGGAATGTGGGTCTCACTGGAAGCGGGCAAGGGATAAGTCACTGTAGTCGTGTTATTCATCTGGGTCACAGGTGGCTCAGATGGATAGAGCGTCTGCCATAAGCAGGAGATTCCGGGTTCGAGTCTCGGTCGGGGTACACATTTTCAGCTGATCCACTGAAGTATATCAACAACACCTGTCGGCAGCTGAGGGCTTCAGATAATTATCAAAATGTATGCAATTTTTCGTTCTTGCATTCAAAATTCTGGGGCTACACTGGTGATGAATATATCACAGTTTCACATTTTCAACGGCTTATCTCACATATTAAACAGTGATCTTGCGATGTTAATCATTTATATATGTTATCTAGAGAAATGTATTCATTATTCTGTATTAATTATTCTTTGGTGTTGGAATTTTTTTTCTAATCATTGTATTTGACGTTGAACTGGGGTACTTTTGTAGCTTTCCTAAAATATTTGTGAAAGATATTTGGCAGTTCAGCTGGCAACTACTGGGAACCAAGACGATGGGAAACTTTATCAGCTGTAACTGAATTTGGTTGCCCTCGGATACTAGCCACTAGGAATTAAAATAGAAGTTGTTGTCTGGACGTCACCTCCGTTGCTCAGTGGTCAGCGTGTCCGCCTCCTATGTGGAGGACCCAGGTTTCGATTCCCGATACTGATAGGGAACTGTACTTGGTGTGAGGACTGGAACGAGGCCCACGCAGCCTCGTAACGCCAGCTGAGGTGCAACTTGAGTGAGAAGTAACGGTTCCAAGATCAAGAATAAGGAGATCGATGTGATGACTTCACGCCCTTCCGTACCGCATCCCGTGACACCATTGGCAGAGGATGACACGGTGGTCGTTCGGTCTTGATTTGCCCATCAGGTTCATAACTTGAAGGTTTTCTTTGCTTTGTTTCCTACCCATTCCTGTTACCCAATCAGAATAGAACTGAAAAGATGTTTCTGACAAACTGACTGCACATGCAGTATTAAATTGCATTACACCACCATCCTGGTGTTGGTTTAGCTGTGGTTGTTTCTTCGCGTTCCCACGACACAGTTGCATCACCAAAAATCGATTTGGGTTGCTTGAGAAGGGTTGAAATGCTCCTGATGCATTTCTAACTCATGTGATGTCGAGTGATTAGTCAACGTTCGAAAGTCACTGAGAACTCTTGACCGAAAAATTCTGCTGTTATTGCTTCTCCACTGACAACGTAATACTCCCTGTTTCCTTTTATGTTGGTGGGTCCGCCTCTCGTAAGATACTGTGGTCAATTTCGTATTACATACGGTACTACGATAGTTTTGATCAAATGTTAAGCCTCTATTCAACAAAGGGGATAAAGTGATACCATCAAACTACAGACCGATTTCACTTTTGCCAGCATTCTTAAAAATTTTAAAAAAAGTAATGTATGTAGGCGACTTCTTTACCATGTGACCACAAATAACATATTATCAAGAACACAATTTGGATTTCTGAAGAGTTCTGATATCGAGAAGGCTATTTACACCTACAGTGAAAATGTACTTAATTCATTAAATAACAAATTACAAGCAGCAGGTTATTTTCTATGATTTGTCAAAGGCATTTGATTGTGTGAACCACAACATCCTTTTACATAAATTAGAAATCTATGGTGTCACAGGCAGTGTTGCAAAATGGTTCAAGTCACACCTCGCTAACAGGAAACAAAGGGTGTCAGTGCAAGGGTTTATTGAATTAAGTCATCAGTCATCATCAGAATGGGAAGAAATTACATGTGGTGTCCCACAAGGATCCATCTTAGGGCCATTGCTTTTTCTTGTGTACATTAATGATCTCTCATCAGTTACACTACCAGAAGCACAGTTCGTTTTGTTTGCAGATGACACAAGTATTGCAATAAATAGTATGTCGAGTGTAATTCTAGAAAGATCTGCTAATGATATTTTCATGGATATTAATAAATGGTTTAAAGCCAACTCACTGACATTAAACTTCGAAAAGACTCACTATATGGAATTCAGAACCTCTAAGAGGTTTCCACCCAGCATATACATAAAGTCTGAAGAAGAGCAGATAGAAGAGGTTGACAGTCTTAAATTCCTGGGATTACAACTTGATAATAAATTCAGTTGGGAGGAGCACACCACAGAACTGCAGAAACGCCTTGTTGTTGTTGATGTCTTCAGTCCTGAGACTGGTTTGATGCAGCTCTCCATGCTACTCTATCCTGTGCAAGTTTCTTCATCTCCCAGTACTTACTGCAACCTACATCCATCTGAATCTGCTTAGTGTGTTCATCTCTCGGTCTCCCTCTACGATTTTTACCCTCCACGCTGCCCTCCAATGCTAAATTTGTGATCCCTTGATGCCTCAGAACATGTCCTACCAATCGGTCCCTTCTTCTTGTCAAGTTTTGCCACAAACTCCTCTTCTCCCCAATTCTATTCAATACCTCCTCATTAGTTATGTGATCTACCCATCTAATCATCAGCATTCTTCTGTAGCACCACATTTCGAAAGCTTCTATTCTCTTCTTGTCCAAACTATTTATCGTCCATGTTTCACTTCCATACATGGCTACACTCCATACAAATACTTTCAGAAACGATTTCCTGACACTTAAATCTATACTCGATGTTAACAAATTTCGCTTCTTCAGAAACGATTTCCTTGCCATTGCTAGTCTACATTTTATATCCTCTCTACTTCGACCATCATCAGTTATTTTGCTCCCCAAATAGCAAAACTCCTTTACAACATTAAGCCTCTCATTTCCGAATCTAATTCCCTCAGCATCACCGGACGTAATTCGACTACATTCCATTATCCTCGTTTTGCTTTTGTTGATGTTCATCTTATATCCTCCTTTCAAGACACTATCCATTCCCTTCAACTGCTCTTCCAAGTCCTTTGCTGTCTCTGACAGAATTACGATGTCATCGGCGAACCTCAACGTTTTTACTTCTTCTCCATGGACTTTAATACCTACTCCGAATTTTTCTTTTGTTTCCTTTACTGTTTGCTCAATATACACATTGAATAACATCGGGGACAGGCTACAACCCTGTCTCACTCCCTTCCCAACCGCTGCTTCCCTTTCATGGCCCTCGACTCTTATAACTGCCATCTGGTTTCTGTACAAATTATAAATAGCCTTTCGCTCCCTGTATTTTACCCCTGCCACCTTTAGAATTTGGAAGAGAGTATTCTTGTCAACATTGTCAAAAGCTTTCTGTAAGTCTACAAATGATAGAAATGTAGGTTTGCCTTTCCTTAATCTATTTTCTAAGATTAGTCGTAGGGTCAGTATTACCTCACGTGTTCCAACATTTCTGCGGAAGGTCGGCTTCCCAGGTCGGCTTCTACAAGTTTTTCCATTCATCTGTAAAGAATTCGCGTTAGTATTTTGCAGCTGTGACTTATTAAACTGATAGTTCGGTAATTTTCATATCTGTCCACACCTGCTTTCTTTGGGATTGGAATTATTATATTCTTCTTGAAGTCTGAGGGTGTTTCGCCTGTCTTATACATCTGGCTCACCAGATGGTAGAGTTTGGTCAGGACTGGCTCTCCCAAGGCCGTCAGTAGTTCCAATGGAAAGTTGTCTACTCCCGGAGCCTTGTTTCGACTCAGGTCTTTCAGTGCTCTTCACGCAGTATCGTATCTCCCATTTCATCTGCATCTACATCCTCTTCCATTTCCATAATATTGTCGTCAAGTACATCGCCCTTGTATAGACCCTCTATATACTCCGTCCACCTTTATGCTTTCCCTTCTTTTCTTTGAACTGGGTTTCCATCTGAGCTCTTAATATTCATACAAGTGGCTCTCTTTTCTCCAAAGGTCTCTTTAATTTTCCTATAGGCGGTATCTATCTTACTCCTAGTGAGATAACCCTCTACATCCTTACATTTGTCCTCTAGCCATCCCTGCTTAGCCATTTTGCACTTCCTGTCGATCTCGTTTTACCTTTTTGCCTGCTTTATTTTCTGAATTTTTGTATTTTCTCCTTTCATCAATTAAATTCAATATTTCTTCTATTACCCAAGGATTTCTACTAGCCCTCGTCTTTTTACTTACTTGATCCCCTGCTGCCTTCACTACTTCACCCTCAGAGCTACCCATTCTTCTTCTACTGTATTTCTTTCCCCCAATCCTGTCAATTGTTCCCTTATGCTCTCCCTGAAACTCTGTAAACCTCTGCTTCTTTCAGTTTATCCAGGTCCCATCTCCTTAAATTCCCACCTTTTTGCAGTTTCTTGAGTTTTAATCTACAGTTCATAACCAATAGATTGTGGTCAGAGTCTACATCTGCCCCTGGAAATGTCTTACAATTTAAAACCTGGTTCCTAAATCTCTGTCTTACCATTATATAATCTATCTGATATCTTCTAGTATCTCCAGGATTCTTCCATGTATACAACCTTCTTTTATGATTCTTGAACCAAGTGTTAGCTATGATTAAGTTGTTCTCTGTGCAAAATTCTACCAGACGGCTTCCTCTTTCATTTCTCTCCCCCAATCCATATTCACCCACTATGTTTCCTTCCCTCCCTTTTCCTACTCTCGAATTCCAGTCACCCACGACTATTAAATTTTCGTCTCCCTTCACTACCTGAATAATTTCTTTTATCTCATCATACATTTCATCAATTTCTTCATCATCTGCAGAGCTAGTTGGCATATAAACATGTACTACTGTAGTAGGCATGGGCTTCGTGTCTATGTTGGCCACAATAATGCGTTCACTATGCTGTTGGTAGTAGCTTACCCGCACTTCTATTTTTTATTTATTATTAAACCTACTCCTGCATTATCCCTATTTGATTTTGTATTTATAACCCTGTATTCGCCTGACCAAAAGTCTTGTTCCTGCTGCCACCGAACTTCACTAATTCCCACTATATCTATCTTCTACCTATCCATTTCCCTTTTTAAATTTTCTAACCTACCAGACCGATTAAGGGATCTGACATTCCACGCTCCGATCCATAGAAAGCCAGTTTTTCTTTCTCCTGATAACGACATCCTCTTGAGTAGTCACCGCCCGGAGACCCGAATGGGGGACTATTTTACCTCCAGAATATTTTGCCCAAGAGGACGCCATCATCATTTGACCATACAGTAAAGCTGCATGCCCTCGGGAAAAATTACGGCTGTAGTTTTCCCTTGCTTTCAGCCGTTCGCAGTACCAGCACAGCAAGGCCGTTTTGGTTAGTGTTGCAAGGCCAGATCAGTCAATCATCCAGACTGTTGCCCCTGCAACTACTGAAAAGGCTGCTGCCCCTCTTCAGGAACCACACGTTTGTCTGGCCTCTCAACAGATACCCCTCCGTTGTGGTTGCACCTACGGTACGGCCATCTGTATCGCTGAGGCACGCAAGCCTCCCCACTAACGGCAAGGTCCGTGGTTCATCTGTATTTGCAATTCGAGTGTTAGCAGACATAGGCGACATAAAAATGGAAAAGCTTGCATACTTTGCCTACTTTCATTCCATAATGTCATTTGGTATAATATTTTGGGCTAACTCTTCAAGTCAAACAAAAGTTTTCAGTGTCCAAAAGCGTGTAATACGTGTTATTTGTGGAGTAAATTCACGGACGTCCTGTAGAAACCTCTTCAAAGAACTGGGTATACTAACTACTGCCTCTCAGTATATTTACTCCTTAATGAAATTTGTCCTAAATAAGATATCTCTTTTTCCAACAAACAGCTCAGTTCATACATACAATACCAGGAACAAAAATGATCTGCACAAGGACTTAAAAGCACTTACTTTAGTTCAAAAAGGGGTCCACTACTCAGGAACACTCATCTTCAATAATTTGCCAGCAAACATAAAAAATTTAGTTACAAATAAAGATCAGTTTAAAAGGAGCCTGAAAGACTTACTAGTGGCCAACCCCTTCTACTCTATTCACGAATTTTTTAATAGAAACAAATGATGTATTGTGTATACTCATACTATTAGTATTGTTATTTCAGCTTAAAAATGTTGTATTGTATATACTCATACTATTAGTATTGTTATTTCAGCTTTAAAAAATTGACATGTTCCACATCAACGAGGATCTCCTCAGCACGGATCTATGGGACTAAAAGTAATGTAATCTAAATAGTGGACATGAGACCTAAGCTCTGCACATGCACATTAGCAAATGCATCTTTCTCATGAAGACCATTTACAACTGTGGTCGAAACACTGGTTTTATAAACAACGTAACCCCGTGGTCACATACCTGCGAACATATTATTGAAATTTGCAGGACCTATTGAATGGAGTGAACAGTGGAACTTGCGCAGAGAATAGGCAGGGAGTAAAAAACAACTTAGCATCAAAATTGGGATTCACGTAGAAGAAAATCTGCATGAATTCTGCTCAAACACAGAGAACCGAGGACTGTGTGAAACATGGAAAAGATGAGAATCGAATCGCCTCTGATGTGGTGAAAATTAAGTGAGCCAGTAAGAAACGCAATGAAAAGATTCTCCACAGAATCTGCGAGAATAGGTGTGTGGAAAACTCCGACTAGAAGAAGGGACAGAACAATAGGACGTGTCGAAAAGTCAAGGAATAACTTCCATAGGACTTCAGGGAGCTATGGAGGGTAAAAACTGTAGGGGTAGCCGGGGATAGAACATATTCGACAAATAACTGAAGCGTTGGATGCAAACGTTGCTCTGACATGAAGACGCTGACGGAGGAGAGGAAGTCGTGGCGAACCACATCGAAGGTGACGAAGAGTGACGTTCCCGTCTTCCACCCCCCATCCCCCACCCCCCCAGGTAGCTGACATTTCCTCCAAGTCGATGTGAAGCGTTTGGGTGTTTCTCAGAATCGTGCTGGGAGTAGTTACTGATGACGCGCGGATCCGCTATAATGGTGGTGAGGGACTGGCACTGGCGTCATTGACAGAGGTCGTGACCTCCTTAGCGAAGGTCGGCAGGTCCATCTCTCAATTTTTATGAAAGATGAACAACAGACAAAAACATCAACCATGCAAGAACTTCACAGCTTTTGTTACACACAACTAGACGTTAAGGTTAGCAACGAAACTGTGAGAAACACTGATCCTAGATTTAGTTTTAACGGGTGTGAGAGGACTTAGTTTCAAACTAGGCTAAGTACATTACCTTTTTGTGAGAAAATGAAGCATCAGAATTAAAGTGGCCTGTTGTTTATTCAAGCATATTACACTAAATGTTGTCGCTGTGATACTGTGTGAGTAGTATCGTGAGACGAAAGTGCTGGTCAGTGTTTAATTGCTGTGCTACACAGGGTGATAGCAGGTAGATGTATAGCACGTGCAGCGCTACCTTTGCAGTAATACTGGGACCGCGAATGCTAACCCTCCCACCCCTCGCGCCTCGCTGTTTTTAGGGTGTAAACAGAAGGTTGCTACCACCCTGTCCGGATCTTCATTTCACTTTCTCTGGATAGTAGTTACCTTTCGTTTTCGCTTCTCCTTATTTGTATTACACTTCTATGAAAATACCAATGAAATGATCAGACAGTTCTCACCTACACATTTATGTAATTGATTAAGTGACAAGATCTGTCAATAACGACCTTTCCGTTTCTTTATTAGAGCTAACTTACAGTGTAGTTCCTTTAAAGCTACTATAACTTCTGTCTAACAACAACAAGGGCGCCTCCTTTGCAGAATCGTTATTAGTCTTTTGGTATTTCTTATGCAGTTACTACGAAAACATTGTTGACTTCGTAGAATTCTGATAGACGCTGGTACGTTTTTGTCAAAGTGTAGCAGAACTGGCGATGTCAGTGAAACTGACTTCAGTGTACTTATTTATTTCGTCTTTCTCGTTACATCTATATCATTTTAAAGTGTTCGTGTTCGCGTTGTTACCAATCAACGATAATATGACTTGTGGAGCATTTTTGGCAAATGTATATCAGTCTACTGTTACCATTCAAAGTGCAGTTCTTATTTATAGCGACAGAATAAGGAGACAGAATAATCTGCACTATCCACTCGCATTAATGTGACGATCTGTCGTAAGCCTGAAAAACCACCTTTTGCAGGACATACTGCCTCGAGACGTGGAGGAAGAGCATCGATGAGGTTCTGGAAAGTACCGAAAGTGATGTGGACGCATGCCGACTCCAGTGCAGTGAACAGGTGCGACAGGTTTCTCCTCCAATGGTCAAGACGATTCGAACTTGGGCAACAGGATCGTGTCCCGGATAGAAAAACTACTCAAATGTGGGTGTCAAACTTTAGAAAGACAGGTTCAGAACTGACAAGAAAACCTACTGGCCGTCCTCAGATTGCAACAATGCCGGAAAATGTGGATCGTGTGAGAGTGTCCGTGCAACGATCACCAATGCGTTCGGCAGTTAATCATGCACCTGCCCTGGGATTATCTCGTAGGTGTGTAAGAATAATCCTTCATAGAGAACTTCATATGCACCCCTTCGAAATGATGGTTACCCAGGAATTAAGTGAAAGAGATTTTGAAACTCGCAGGGCTGCGTGTAAGGAAATTCTACAAAAAATTCCACCTGGCGCTTTGTTTATTTCTTCGTATGAGGCCCATTTCCACTTACCAGGAACTGTACACAAACATAATTTCCGCTACTGGGCCGCACGAAATTCATCAGCGACCACGACACAGCCCTCATGTGACAGTTCGGTGTGCCGCTACTGAGAGCTTTGAGTGGGGACCGTATTTTTTCGTGGAATGGCCACACAGTAACGGTTAATTCAAACCGTTATTGTCAATTGCTAGAGACCTCCCTCCAACCTAAGCTAAACCAGTTGATTACAGATCATGAAGATCAAGAAGTGTGGTTCCAGCAAGATGGAGCAACATCCTACGCCTTTCGACGTTCTGTGGAAATGTTGCGCGAGTTGATTCCTGGTCATCGTGTCTCTTTGCGAGGAGGCATCGCGTGGCCCTAAAGGTCGCCTGATTTATCGCCTTGCGATATTTTTCTTTGGGGATACTTACATGTACAAACATCGTCCCACAACACTACAAGCACTTAAAGAGGCCATTACCCAAGAAGTGGTAGCCATTCCAAGAGAAATGACACGAAGATTTATGGAGAACTTTCGGGAAACACTTCGTCAATGTTTCAACAACGGAGGACGTCATTTAGCAGACATAATTTTTAAAACCGAATAATCCAAAATGGTAAAGCATTTATTTTTCATAAAGAAAAACAAATTTTTTGTGTCATATTTAGTTTTTATGTGACAGCCCATTAAAATGGAGGAGCTTTTATTGCCAGACCCTGTATAGCCAAGGCCATAACGATCCCTCCCCCTGTCTGGGCCCTACGAACGATTAATGCCGGGTGTTTGCTTTCAGACTTTTCACTCCGTACACATCATCGGTCATCTGTCTGATGGAACATAAAGCGTAATTTGTCTGAAAAGGTCACCTGTCACCACTCAGTGGACATCCAGTTGCGGCATTGGCGTGCAAATTCCAGCCTTCGTCCCCGATGAATAGCAGTCAACACGGGTGCATCAACCAGGTGCCTCCTTTAGAGGCCCATATGCAGCAACGTACGCTGAAAGGTCGTTGAGGAAACGCTGTTGTTATCCCCGTGGTTCATCAGGGTAGTCAACTGCTCAATAGTTGCACGTCTGTTCGCCCACACACATCTCCGCAGCCGTTTTTCATGCCTGTCATCTATCATTTATGGCCCTTGGTGTACCACAGTTGCCTCGTCGCCAGTTTTGGATAGCGCGATTTTTCCATGAGCGGTATACTTCAACAGTTTATTAGGTTAGCCGCTTCGGAAATGCTTCCATCCTTGACCCCAAAACGAATGATCATTCCCTTTTGGACATCAAATACATCGCTCCGATTCCCCTTACGACAAAGACTGACTGCAATGTTTTCCGGTCCAGGCGACATGCTTTGTATACCCTCCACTGCTAGTGCTGCCACCTGCCTTATGTAAGTGGTTATTGCACGATGACGACCATAATCGGTGGTCACATCACTTGACTGGACCGTGTAGAATGAGTGCAGAGACCAGGTCTAAGCTTCTGAATATTTGATTCTTTACTAATTGTTTTCTGGAATTTCACATTTCATTTAATTTTGTTTCATATACAGGTCACAGATTCATAAAGATCTCCAATGAAAATATATTCCACTGTTAACACTGTTTTCTTTTTCTGTTAACCAGATATCATGTGGACGTTCATTGCCAATGCATGCAGCGTTCGTGATGACGAGAACAAGTTGGTGTACAAATTCGCCGGAAGCATTGCGACTAATTATAGAAAAGTTTAATCCATCTGGAAGATGAGATGTTGGAGTGTTTGGAGGGATGGAGAGGAGGGGGGGGGGGGGTGCGGTGGCGAAACAAGGAACGCAACAATCGGTAAAAAACGTATGGTATTAATGCGTAACAATAATTAGGAATTCCTTAACAACACATTGGATAAGCAAATAAATGTTCATTACTCTGCCAGATGTTTTATTTCCAGTAATGTAAGTAAAAGTTATTCTCAGTAAAGACGAGAAAACAAAACACTATACAGACCACATTGCTGAGATATAGTTATAGCTCAGAATGATATCTTCCACCAGGGAAAACAGACTTAAACCTATAGATGTTGCACGTACAAATTGCATCTAATGACCGGGCTAGATGTGTAACATGTTTTGCACCTTCTAAACGTGTGTCTCGATATTTGCTATTGCGTTAAAAAAAGTATAGTCGAGATCGCTAAAATACCATTGTTCTCAACATGTACACCGTCAGTCCGAATCCTTGTGGTAGGATAGGTCTTTGTGAAGTGTTCTCAACGACAAATGTCTACATCTGCGTCTACTACCATCTCTGCGAGCCAGTGTGAAGCGGATGTAAAGAGGGTGCATTACATTGTTCCTTGTAGCCTATTAGGATTTCTTCCAGTTCCTTTCATTTACAGAGAGCAGAAAGAGTAGCTGGTCAGAAGTGTCTGTGTCGCTGTAATTAGTCTAACCTTATCTTAGGTGGTCCCTGTGGCTATGCTATGTAAGGGTCTGTAGTATATTCCTAGATTCCTCGCCTAATATTAGTTCTAGAATACAAGCAGAATTTCGCAGAACAATTGGTGTATGTCTCCAAGCGTCTACCAATTCAGATATTACTGTGTCTTCGCAATGCTCTCCCATGGATTAAACAAATCTGTGACCATCCGTGCTGCCTTTAAGTGTATGTGTTCATTACCGTCTGTTAACCGTCTATGGCACGGTTCCATGTATTTGAGCAACATTCTAGAACGATTAATGAAAAGCTGCTCCATTTGATTTTTTAGAACTTCATTTTCATACGACCTGTAGATTAGAGATTAGACTAGATTAGTTTTTCGTTCCATAGATCCGTGCTGAGGAGATCCTCGTGGATGTGGAACATGTCATTTTTTTTAAAGCTGAAATAACAATACTAATAGTATGAATATATGCAATACATCATTTGTTTCTATTGAAAAATTCGTCAATGGAATAGAAGCAGTTGGCCACTAGTAAATCTTTCAGGCTCCTTTTAAACTGATCTTTATTTGTAACTAAATTTTTTATGTTTGCTGGCAAATTATTGAATATACGTGTTCCCGAGCAGTGGACCCCTTTTTGAACTAAAGTAAGTGCTTTTAAGTCCTTGTGCAGATCATTTTTGTTCCTGGTATTGTATGTATGATCTGAGCTGTTTGTTGGAAAAAGGGATATTTTATTTAGGACAAATTTCATTAAGGAGTAAATATACTGAGAGGCAGTAGTTAGTATACCCAGTTCTTTGAAGAGGTTTCTACAGGACGTCCCTGTATTTACTCCACAAATAACACGTATTGCACGCTTTTGGACTCTGAAAACTTTTGTTTGACTTGAAGAGTTACCCCAAAATATTATACCATTGACATTATGGAATGAAAGTAGGCAAAGTATGCAAGCTTTTTTCATTTTTATGTCGCCTATGTCTGCTAACACTCGAATTGCAAATACAGATTTGTTAAGGCGTATCTGCAGTTCTGTGGTGTGCTCCTACCAACTGAATTTATTATCAAGTTGTAATCCCAGGAATTTAAGACTGTCAACCTCCTCTATCTGCTCTTCTTCATACTTTATGCATATGCTGGGTGGAAACCTCTTACAGGTCTTGAATTGCTTATAGTGAGTCTTTTCGAGGTTTAATGTCAGTGAGTTGGCTTTAAACCATTTTTTAATATCCATGAAAATATCATTAGCAGATCTTTCTAGAATTACACTCGACATACTATTTATTGCAATACTTGTGTCATCTGCAAACAAAACGAACTCTGCTTCTGGCAGTGTAACTGATGAGAGATCATTAATGTACACAAGAAAAAGCAATGGCCCTAAGATGGATCCTTGTGGGACACCACATGTAATTTCTTCCCATTCTGATGATGACTGTTGACTTAATTCACTAGTCCTAGACTTTATATTAGGCCATTAGAGCGAATCTGAGACTGCCATACGGTAATACGTAATATGATGGGCACATAAATGTTTTTATTTTTGTAATAAGAGATGAGAGACAACCTTATATATGCACAGAACATGTGTAGAAATAATATATATCTTACACTATGCTGTAAATAAGTGACGTCAAATGATAGAAACGGTAGAAGTCAAACGAATTTGAAAGAGTTTCGTGCCCAATGTTGCCGTGACAAAAATGGCCGTGCCATAATTACAAAAACTGTGCACTCTGTTACTTTATAAGTTTTAAAATGGTTCAGCTTAAATAGAGCCGTCTGATTTCCTTCAAAATTACATTGCACGTTTTTCAGGTAACATACTAATAGCAAACGATAAAACAGGAAACGTCAAGTAGATTACTCTTTTTTTCATTTGAAGTTGCTTCTCTGCAGCTTAACGTAAGTCACTAACGTGAGTCACTAACTATTGCCACCAAGAATAACTCCGAAAGTATGATAGGAGCATAAAAGTAGCTTCAGGGATATGAAGGTCAACTTTGTTGCGTTTCTTAAATGGGATACTATAATTTGATATCTATTTTCTGATAGCGGCTATCGAGACGAATCCAATGATGTGTAACAGTAAGGTCTTTGAAGGTGGCATGAACATCCATTTACAGAAGGTGTTCGAAGTGATGACTATTGCTATCATTACGGTGAGCGGTATTCCTTATCACATCGACGCTTATCACAGCACATTCTTTGACAATTCTTTCTCGCATATCTTCAGGTGTAGTTCGAACGTCTTTATAAATAATGTCTTTTACGAATCCTCACAAGAAAAAATCCAGAGGCGTCAAGTCTGGCGAACGAGCCAGCCGCGACACATCCCCTCCGCGTCCAATCCATCCATTTGGGAATTGTCTGAACAACTCATTTCTAGCCACCATCGAAAAATTTTCCGGACACCCATCGTGTTGATACCACATTCAGTTCCTTGTTCCTAAAGGTATTTCTTACAATAACAGACCTAATGTTTCTTGTAGGAATGTGGTGTACTTCCTACCATTAAGATTTTACTCCGATAAAATACGGTCCTATAATTCTGTCCTGCAGAATCCCACTCCATACATTCACCGACCACGGTTTTTGGTGTGCAACTTGCGCAGCCAACATTGATTTTCAGTTGCCCAATAATGCTTGTTATGCAGATTAACATTTCCATGATTCGTGAATGTAGCCCCGTCAGTAAATAAAATCAAATTAACAAATGTGTCATCCCTCTCAATATGAAGATGACTCAGCTGTTAGGTCCCATAACGCCTTACCACTACCATTCTGAAACTGAGCCCGTCGGCAGAATCCAGTGCGACGCATACAATATGTACCAGTTAATTCTTGATGGAGACTGATATGGTAAGGATGATATTTATGGTGATTCATAACACGAACAACACTACTCTGGCTCATGCCAGATTCCCTTGCGATTTGACTCGAACTAACACAAGGGTATCGAACCACAGTGGCAAGAGTACCAATTTCCGTTTCCCCGTTAGTAAGTTTCCTTTTCCGGATATGTTTCCGATGTGTTAAAGATCCAGTTGCTCTCAATTTATCATACACATATTTAAATGTACGAAGTATAGGGTGAGCAAGTTGAGAATATCTTTCAGCTTATAAGTATCTAGCTCTCACTGAAATTCGTTGGCATTCTCCGTAAATGAGAAGCATATCGACTTGTTCTTCGAAGGAGTACATCATTGACATTCGATTGTTTCGACGATACTAGTCTGACCGTTTCTATCAGTGTTGTATTGCGAAACCGTCGAATGGTGTTTACATGTCAACGGCACGTTAGATGGCTACGCCGTATTCGGTGAATATTTACTATTTGCACGACATACGAGAGAGAACTGTCAGGGCATGTGCTTCGGCAAGTGCCGAACTGATAAGGAATACCACTCAATCCATGATAAGAAGATAGCAGCACTGCATTGATACCAATGGTCATCACTTCGAACACCTTCTGTAAATGGACGTTCATGCCACCTTTTTAATCTTCGTTGACCTTCAAAGACCTTACTGTTACACATCATTAGATTCGTCTCAATATCCGCTATCAGAAAATAAGTACCAAACTATAGCATCCTATTTAAAAAACAAAGTTGATCTTCCTATCTCTGACGCGACCCCAACTAGCAACAAAAAACCAACGTCATATTATGGCCCCCGTTGTCCCATGCAACATTCGTCCCACAAACGTTTCAGCTACTATCATACTTTCGTGGTTATTCTAAGTGGCAACAGTTAATGACTCACCCTGTATATCATTTCTGCACTTGTGCTGTGCATGTATAAACATTGTCTCTCATCTCCTATTGTAAAATCCAAAAACGTCTCTACGCCCATCATATTATATATTAATATTTGGCAGTTTCAGATACACTTGATAATGGCATAGTATGAAGGCGGAAACCAATGATGTGAAATTTACAACGTCCTAAAAAAGCAACTGTAGCGACTTTTCATCATTTGAACAACACTTGCGGAATCAATATCATCCAGACACGGAGAAACTATTAATTCTAGGATGAGTTGCACGAGTCTTTCGTAAGCAAGTCTCCTTTCATAAAGTGACTGTTTTTTCCTTGTATTACACGAATGAACCGAATATTGCCACTTGATTTACCTATGACTGAGCATAGGTGACGACTCTCTTTTGCATCAGCAAAAATTGTTACATCGAGGTATTTATGTGAGTTGACTAATATCAAATCAGCCTCTTTGACACCACAATAATTTGCGATACCAGAACACCTGATGCTCTTTATCGTTCCCCGTGCACCATATGGGGACAATTATTTCGATGGGTCCTGTGGTGCTATTGGGGAGGAGTAGGTAGTACACTCTCTTTCCTGTTCCAAACTCAGCAATAACAGCAGGAATAGAGCGCTACACTGGATCTGCATGTGTAGCGTGGTCGACCTAATACAGCCTCGCTACTGAAGTAGCTGTGAGAACGCAGACACCACTGGATGGTTTTGCCTTCGCTGTATCCGTAGGACGAGGCGCCGGCATCTACGCATGACCCCGTAAGTGCATGTCGAAGATGAGTAAGTGAGTAGTAAAGGTTGGAAACTAACCAGCTGTATATGCATGCCTTGCGTCACCATGAGCTCCGACTATGTATAATATTGTAGTAGAAATACGAGGGCAGTTCAATAAGTAATGCAACACATTTTTTTTCTGAAACAGGGGTTGTTTTATTCAGCATTGAAACACACCAGGTTATTCCCCAATCTTTTAGCTACACAACACTATTTTTCAACGTAATCTCCATTCAATGCTACGGCCTTACGCCACCTTGAAATGAGGGCCTGTATGCCTGCACGGTACCATTCCACTGGTCGATGTCGGAGCCAACTTCGTACTGCATCAATAACTTCATCACCCGCGTAGTGCCTCCCACGGATTGCGTCCTTCATTGGGCCAAACATATGGAAATCCGACGGTGCGAGATCGGGGCTGTAGGGTGCATGAGGAAGAACAGTCCACTGAAGTTTTGTGAGCTCCTCTCGGGTGCGAAGACTTGTGTGAGGTCTTGCGTTGTCATGAAGAAGGAGAAGTTCGTTCAGATTTTTGTGCCTACGAACACGCTGAAGTCGTTTCTTCAATTTCTGAAGAGTAGCACAATACACTTCAGAGTTGATCGTTTGACCATGGGGAAGGACATCGAACGGAATAACCCCTTCAGCGTCCCAGAAGACTGTAACCATGACTTTACCGGCTGAGGGTATGGCTTTAAACTTTTTCTTGGTAGGGGAGTGGGTGTGGCGCCACTCCATTGATTGCCGTTTTGTTTGAGGTTCGAAGTGATGAACCCATGTTTCATCGCCTGTAACAATCTTTGACAAGAAATTGTCACCCTCAGCCACATGACGAGCAAGCAATTCCGCACAGATGGTTCTCCTTTGCTCTTTATGGTGTCCGGTTAGACAACGAGGGACCCAGCGGGAACAAACCTTTGAATATCCCAACTGGTGAACAATTGTGACAGCACTACCAACAGAGATGTCAAGTTGAGCACTGAGTTGTTTGATGGTGATCCGTCGATCATCTCGAATGAGTGTGTTCGCACGCTCCGCCATTGCAGGAGTCACAGCTGTGCACGGCCGGCCCGCACGCGGGAGATCAGACAGTCTTGCTTGACCTTGCGGCGATGATGACACACGCTTTGCCCAACGACTCACCGTGCTTTTGTCCACTGCCAGATCACCGTAGACATTCTGTAAGCGCCTATGAATATCTGAGATGCCCTGGTTTTCCGCCAAAAGAAACTCGATCACTGCCCGTTGTTTGCAACGCACATCCATTACAGACGCCATTTTAACAGCTCCGTACAGCGCTGCCACCTGTCGGAAGTCAATGAAACTATACGAGACGAAGCGGGATGTTTGAAAATATTCCACAAGAAATTTCCGGTTTTTTCAACCAAAATTGGCCGAGAAAAAAAAATGTGTTGCATTACTTATTGAACTGCCCTCGTACATTTGTACTTTGATGCTCGAGTAGGTTTACTTTTCAGTGTCTGTCATTTTGTTTTTTATTGATATAAAATGTTCAGATTCTCTCATTTATCTCAAATGTATTTAAAGTAATATTTCATTTCTTTCCTGTTTTCATAGAAGACAAGGTGGCTTTATAATAACTAATCGACATCACGCGTAGATCCTTCCGCAGTTTTCTAACAAGAGCGCTAGTGCACATTAGCAACACTTTAGCTTACAAAAACTATTGTTTGAACATTATAATACGCAATAGCAACTTGAGGAATTACGTGTATGTGAACATGTACCAGGTAATCTCTCACTATTGAAAAGCTGCAGCTAATATGAGATCGACAGTGGTATTTTTTTTATTTACTGCCTACCTGCATTTAAATCGTCTTTACTACAGATATACGTACTTGATGTACTAGCTTCATTGCAGAAATAATGACCGAAAGTTACTTTCAGTTAAAGAAACAGAATATTGTGCAACGTGCTGGATTCTTTGTGAGTTTGAATAACTCAACGTAAAATTTTATAAATCTCCTTGAAAACCTGGGAACATAGTCACAAAAAACGAAAACATTTCTTGCTGCCTGAAGGTGCGTACAACGCGCCAGGTGACAATTTGTTTGCTTCATTAGCTTATCTGATACTCACACACACACACACACACACACACACACACACACATACACACGCCTTCATTTGGCGAGATTCAGGATAGTATTTTTAACACTCCTTGAATGAAAACATTTCATTATATACTAATTTCGCCTGAACCAATGCCTGAGTGCAAGTGCTTCAATTGGACGCCACTCGGCGACTTGCGTGTCCCTAATCTGCCCCACGTACCTATTCGGGGAAAGGGGTTCAACACTGCCTGGCGCGTCATCACATCCTTAAGACGTGGAGCCAATATTAAAGGCAAACTGAAAATTTCCGTTAGCCCGGCCAGGATTCGATCTGTGTTCTCTCAATTTCCAAGCATACGCTTTACCACTACATCACCAGGCCCGAATAACCTCTCATTTAGAAGAATACACTCTTGTCTTCCGTACAAAGGCGATTCCGTAGCTACTCAGATAGATGTAAGACTTAAAACGCAATCGGTTACGGCTTAAAACTCAGTCCGTCGTCGTAATTTATTCTGTCTCTACCCTCTGGGAAAGATTTTCACGTACCATAAACGTCAAGGTGCACTGGGTAAGTCAGGTTAAATGACGGAAGAAGGAGAGGGCATACCTCTTTCTGTAGGAACATATTTAGTTAAGCACTATGGTGTCATCTGTTTGACAACAGATTTTCGTTATTCCACATTGCGATGTGATCCCACACATTTCAAATAAATACTATTATGATTTCTGCAGTTTCTAAAAAAATGTGTCTTTACATACTGTTTTGTGAAATAAAAACATCCTTTCAGAAATATTAGAGAAAACGGAGTTGAGTTGAAATGGAGAAAACCCAATAAATACAATAATGTACTTCAGAATTACGTCTTTTTCAAATATAGCCGGCAATTGCTTTTGAGAAGTGCAGGACACAGATGTCACGCAATTGTGATTGCTCTCCAGTGCAATCAAACGGTAATCTCGATCTTGCTGGAGATTCTTTAGGTATATCTTATATACTTAACTGTTTACGTAAACGCCATGTTATATTAACTCTATTTTCTGCATATACGATGTGGAGGCTAGTGCAGATTGGCTGCAGCACCTGCACAGACGAAGAGGGGAAAGTGTGCAGTTTCGTGGCGAACCTAATTAGTGGCAGCAAGTCCTGTACATGTACGACCCACAGGGCGAATTCAAGAAGAAGAACGGCGCCCAATGGAAACAATATGGCATCGCTGTGCAGCCACGCGACAGTGCAGAACTAGCGTAAACGAAAGCTTTATTCTTGTGAACTACAATGAAAACCTGTTTATTTTATGAACTTTATTAATGCTGGTCGAATTGTGAGGTGCTAGCTGTGAGGGCTACAAAGTTCGTTGCCCACCGAACCTCGACACTGAAGTGATCAGTTAACCTGTTATGAAACCTCAACTCCTGTGACATATCTTTGCTCATTGCCAGTTGTTGCTTCCTGGGCCATTCCTGCTAGCAGCAATGTATGATGTGCTGGAATTGGCGAAATTTTGCATCCGTCTTCCTGTATGGTCTTTAACTATTAAATTGGTTGTTACTTACCAGAGAAGTGCACCAGCGGTATTTCCTGCCTTGTGGCCGTTAACGCCCCAGTTACCTGCCCTGGTCGTTAGCGTAGTTTCCGACAGTTTGATATTCCTCGCCGTGTTGATGATGTCCAGCACGGCATGTAGTTCGACAGACTTTTAGTTGTTTGTTCATATTTTTTCTTAAAGTGGTTATTGTGCCTTGGCTGTTTTTAGACGCTAATTTTGAAGATGTAGTGCTGCTGGTATCTTCCTCATCAGCTGATACTTTCTGTTGTCGTGGCGTTGGTCGGGTGGAAGGTCCTTCCGCCATCCCTGGGTCGGGTTGCCATCCCATTATTTAACCTTACTCTTGGCTGCCTGTTTCACATCTTATGTTAGTTACATCCTCAGGCAGACCCTTGTAACACTTCTGAGCACCACTGTTCTGTTGGTTTTAGATTGTGATTTTCATTTTAGCCTGAAGTACTGTGCAAGGCCTTCAGCTGTCTATAAATTTAGTTTGTTTTAATTTTAAAATAAGGCCTTCAGCTGATTAAAATTAAAATTTGAAGATTGATTTGTTTAAAACACAAAATTTTGAAAATTTTTTCTAATCTGAAATTCTTGTTATCCAGGCCTTAAGCCCTGAGTTGTTCATTGTCCAGTGTGTGGCCTTTGCTTGAGCTTTTATGTGAAATACACTCCTGGAAATTGAAATAAGAACACCGTGAATTCATTGTCCCAGGAAGGGGAAACTTTATTGACACATTCCTGGGGTCAGATACATCACATGATCACACTGACAGAACCACAGGCACATAGACACAGGCAACAGAGCATGCACAATGTCGGCACTAGTACAGTGTATATCCACCTTTCGCAGCAATGCAGGCTGCTATTCTCCCATGGAGACGATCGTAGAGATGCTGGATGTAGTCCTGTGGAACGGCTTGCCATGCCATTTCCACCTGGCGCCTCAGTTGGACCAGCGTTCGTGCTGGACGTGCAGACCGCGTGAGACGACGCTTCATCCAGTCCCAAACATGCTCAATGGGGGACAGATCCGGAGATCTTGCTGGCCAGGGTAGTTGACTTACACCTTCTAGAGCACGTTGGGTGGCACGGGATACATGCGGACGTGCATTGTCCTGTTGGAACAGCAAGTTCCCTTGCCGGTGTAGGAATGGTAGAACGATGGGTTCGATGACGGTTTGGATGTACCGTGCACTATTCAGTGTCCCCTCGACGATCACCAGTGGTGTACGGCCAGTGTAGGAGATCGCTCCCCACACCATGATGCCGGGTGTTGGCCCTGTGTGCCTCGGTCGTATGCAGTCCTGATTGTGGCGCTCACCCGCACGGCGCCAAACACGCATACGACCATCATTGGCACCAAGGCAGAAGCGACTCTCATCGCTGAAGACGACACGTCTCCATTCGTCCCTCCATTCACGCCTGTCGCGACACCACTGGAGGCGGGCTGCACGATGTTGGGGCGTGAGCGGAAGACGGCCTAACGGTGTGCGGGACCGTAGCCCAGCTTCATGGAGACGGTTGCGAATGGTCCTCGCCGATACCCCAGGAGCAACAGTGTCCCTAATTTGCTGGGAAGTGGCGGTGCGGTCCCCTACGGCACTGCGTAGGATCCTACGGTCTTGGCGTGCATCCGTGCGTCGCTGCGGTCCGGTCCCAGATCGACGGGCACGTGCACCTTCCGCCGACCACTGGCGACAACATCGATGTACTGTGGAGACCTCACGCCCCACGTGTTGAGCAATTCGGCGGTACGTCCACCCGGCCTCCCGCATGCCCACTATACGCCCTCGCTCAAAGTCCGTCAACTGCACATACGGTTCACGTCCACGCTGTCGCGGCATGCTACCAGTGTTAAAGACTGCGATGGAGCTCCGTATGCCACGGCAAACTGGCTGACACTGACGGCGGCGGTGCACAAATGCTGCGCAGCTAGCGCCATTCGACGGCCAACACCGCGGTTCCTGGTGTGTCCGCTGTGCCGTGCGTGTGATCATTGCTTGTACAGCCCTCTCGCAGTGTCCGGAGCAAGTATGGTGGGTCTGACACACCGGTGTCAATGTGTTCTTTTTTCCATTTCCAGGAGTGTATTTTTAAGATAAGGCCTTCAGCCATCTTAAATTAAAATTTGAAGATTCAGTTGTTTCCGTATCGCTTATGTAGCGTCCTTACCTCGTACTAAAAGAGGTCATCGGTACGTATTGGTTATTATTGTTGCATTTTCGAGATTTATCTGGTTCCTTCCGAGCCGTAACGTGATTGCTACCACCACTATTTCGCATTTAACAAATGTTTTCAGTGTTTTCGGACCCCCCAAACAAATAGTTTGTGATAATGCGCTCACCTTCAAGGCCTTCTGTTTTCAGAACGGTATCAAGCATGTCACTACTACGCCGAATTATCCGCAGGGTTCTTTTACAGAGAGGGCCAATCGAAATCTTAAATCTGCATCCATTATTTACCATCAGAAGATGCCTAGTTAGTGGGCTTCTGGACTTGCTTGGCTTAGTTTTGCTTACAATACCGCCAATCATGAGGCCTTGAAAGTTACTCCAGCCTGCTTGATCCTTACTTATCCTGTTAATTCCCCCCTCTCGAACTTGTGGGGAATTCAAGATCTAATTCCGGCGGATTTTACCCCTCAAGTCGTCAAGGAGAACTGGAACTATGCCAGACATAATATTCTCAGGGCCCATAACAAACAAGTTGAGCATTACAATCGTAATCAGCGAGCCTTTAGGGGAAGGCCAGGAGATCAGGTATATGTCTATAATTTTCCCAGGGGGCAGGTGCGTGTCGGAAATCTTAGTAAATTCACTCCCCGTTTTCTGGGCCCTTGCACCATTATGCATATTTTAGGCCCGGTTAATCTGCTGGTTAAGGATAACCACACCAGTAAGCAGTACTGGGTCCACCTTAGCCAAGTTAAATTTGGTTAGCCCAATTCTTGAGTTACCCCCCTGGGTTGGTGTCTGAGGGGGTGAAGTAGAGCCATGGTTGGCTCGCGTTGATGCCATTTGTTCTTTGAGATTTTGTCATAATCGAGTGGCGTCTTATTTCTCCCTGAGTTACTACCATAATGAGTTGCTGACTTGCCTCCATCACTGGCAGCAGCAGCGTTTATCGATACTAGTGCTGCTGTACCATCTTTGGTGTGACCATTATATTTCCATGTGGTGGTGTGTGTGTGGCAATCGGTCAGTTGGGACAGAGCAGCAGGGAAGGCTCCGCAGCGTGGGGTCAGGCCGGGACTGCTGGCAGCGTGCATGCATGGTCAGATTGTGAGGCGCTAGATGTGAGGGCTACAAAGTTCGTTCCCCATCTATTCTGGACTCTGAAGTTGAGTGATCAGTTAACCCGTTTTGAAACTTCAACTGCTGTGACATCTCTTTGTTCATTTCCGGTTGTTGCTTCCTGGGCCGTTCCCGCTAGCAGCAGCGTATGTTGTGTTGGAGTCAGTGATTTTGCAGCTGTCTTCCTGTATGGTCTTTAACTATTAAATTGGTTGTTACTTATCAGTGAAGTGCACCAGCGGTATTTTCTGCCTTGTGGCCATTAACACCCCAGTTACCTGCCCTGGTCATCAGCATAGTTTCCGGCAGTTTGATATTCCTCGCCGTGTTGATGATGTCCAGCAGGGCATGTAGTTCTACAGCCTTTTAGTTGTTTTTTCATATTTTTTTCTTAGAGTGGTTATTGTGCCTTGGCTGTTTTTAGACGCCAATTTTGAAGCTGTAGTGCTGCTGGTATCTTCGTCCTCGGCTGATACTTTCTGTTGTCGTGCCATTGATCGGGCGGAAGGGAGTCGATTAGGTTGTTGGTTGGTCCTTCAGCTGTCCCTGGGTTGGGTTGCCATCCGATTATTTAACCTTACTCTTGGCTGCCTGTCTCACCTCACCTTACATTAGAGCTACGTCCTCAGGCCAACCCTTGGACCACTTTCGAGCACCACTGTTCTGTTAGTTTTAGATTGTGATTTTTATTTTAGTCTGAAGTACTGTGCGAGGCCTTCAGCTGTCTATTAATTTATTTTGTTTTAGTTTTAATATAAGGCCTTCAGCCATCTTAAATAAAAATTTGAAGACTGATTTGTTTAAAAACTAACTTTTGAAAGGTTGTTCTAATCTGAAATTCTTTCTGAGTATCCATACCTTAAGCCCTGAATTGTTCAATGTCTTGTGTGTGGCCTTCAGCTGAGTAATTACGTGAAATATTTTTGAAGTAAGGCCTTCAGCTGCATGTATTCTTTAAAGCAATTTTTTGTAACTTATGTTCAGGCCTTCAGCTGTTCTGATTTTTGGTGTGGTTTTGGGCTTTCAGCCCAGGAGGTATCTCAAGTTTTTTTAACTTGGCCTTCAGCCATATTGTTTTATTTTCACCCTTTTAAAGCTAGGTGTAATTAAATGGTTCTTAGGAAAATAAAAGTTTGTGTGTTTTGTGCAACTGACAGTAACTGTTTACGGCCCCCTCCACTAGAATAACCTGGTCTGCTCTATCCTTCTAAGCCAGATTCCAATATCACCATAAAGTGGCTTATTTCTTCCTAAAATCGAATACCTTATTTCGTCTTTTATTAAAAGAAGAATCGTCTTGTGCATCTGTGTTGTTTTATTAGATGTTGGTATACTTGATTACAGGTTTTATTTTAGCGAGCCATATTTTCCCAAATCGCAACAGCTTTTTGACTGTACATAGATTGTTTTTGTTATTGTGATGCATTATGATCTCTCTCCCCTCTCCTAAATTGGTGAGGAAAGAAACAATGTCAGGTGATGACCGTACAAACACACTATCACACTGAGTACACTTTATGTATTTCGTTGCGTTGCAACACAAACATTACATTTTCTGACGCATTTTAGTGGTGACATTAAGCAACTGGGATACAAAACAGCAGGTGATGTTTATCTCATGTATTCAGGGTTTATAGAATAGTGCTTCAACTACTGCATATTACTAATTCGTTATTTATATTTTACAAGCAAATGTTGGTGTCCAATTATTTACAACGACTGTGTTATATAGTCATTCCAATATCGCATAGCGAATTATATATACTTTCGAAAGAAATCTACCAATGTAACACTTAAGCCAGTCCATAAACAAAGTCAGTAATGCAAACATAATTGACAACGTTTTCAATATTTTAGGCAGCTCAGATGATTCGAGGTATTTTTTTTTTTGTAAAAAATATTCTGGATAGTTTTTATTGCAGCCCAGATGGGGTTACATTGTAATAGTAGTACAAGGCTCCGACTGGAGGAGAGCAGAAGGAGGTGTAACACTACACAAACGTGTGTGTGTGTGTGTGTGTACAAATGCCTTTGACCTTGCAGTCCATTTAATATCACTTCAGGAATACGTACATATATGTAAATAAAGTAATTTGGTATCATTTTTACTCCGGAGGTAAATGTCTTCCTGGAATAATCAACATATTTTACTTTTATCTCAGCGTTACGCAACTTTTTACTGAATATTTGGCATTATTTTTAACACCGCACCCCAGTTGGTTGGAGAGAGGGAAGTGAACGTCAGAAATAGTGTAATCTGACACAGTTTAAATGCTATGCTCTGATTGCTTGGATGGAGGAAGAGGCACGTGGTTGACAGCATACAATTTTCGTTTTTCCATATAAGGAGGGAGGGTTTTTAGTTTCCCATTAACACAATTGGACTATTTACGCCATCTTGGAGTTTTTAAATATTGTTTACTGATTGGCTGGAGATAAGGTGTATTACACTATGACTGGTCGGAGGTAAGGAAAGGAGGACATGGTTAGAATTTTCCACTAATGTAATTGGGCTATTTACTCTATGTTGAATTTTTAATAGCGCATTATGATTGACTGGAGATAAGGAGGGGAGGGGAGAGGGCAGGGAGGCGTGGCTCAACACAGATAAGGATGAAGTCATCACTAATGAAAGCGATGACATCACTGATGACGTTTCCGCCAAGAATGATGATAGCGCTAGTCAATAGTCTAACAAACATGACGTCACAAATGTAAACATAGTGTTCAGGTTGCCCATACCCACACTACTAATGTTTGTTAAGAAAAATAAAAATAAATACTATAATTAAGAGCAAAATGAAAAATGCTCATCAACATGAAGGAGGATGATAAACATAAATCTAGCTACAAGCCAGGTGGACAAAGAAATACAGGGAACAGAGAACGAGAACTAAATGGAAGATGATGATGATGGTAAGTTTCTGGGAGACAATTACTTCTGGCGTGTATATATTTATATATCACCGTATTTTTTTCCTGGAAATGTGTATGTTATCCTCCTTCTTTCTTAAGAACTGAAAATGAAGTTTCATGGACTATCGTGTACGACAGCATTTTCTATCCATATAAAAATGGTTCAAATGGCTCTGAGCACTATGGGACTCAACTGCTGTGGTCGTAAGTCCCCTAGAACTTAGAACTACTTAAACCTAACTAACCTACGGACAGCACAAACATCCATGCCCGAGGCAGGATTCGAACCTGCGACCGTAGCGGTCGTGCGGTTCCAGACTGTAGCGCCTTTAACCGCTCGGCCACTCCGGCCGGCCTTCTATCCATATATTGACCTACACTGGGAATCAAACGAAAAATCATCCGATGAAAAGAATTACTAGTTAAATGGATCAGAAAATGAAACATTATGAGCAATATCGTCATCTGTGTGATATTGTGTCGTTATAAAAAGAAATTTGCTACCGACAAATTCCACCTTCTATTCTTTATTTTGCTTGCGGACAAGAAGTCACAACAGTAACTATGAATTTAGCATGGTCTGGAAATAAGTACTTATTTGAAAGCATTTTTCGAGCCGTAGAGTTCTGGGAATTATGTCGTGTTATAGAGAGAGGAAGTACCATTTCCGAGAACTGCGAAAATGTTCATTTTCAGTTATTAAGAGACTTGCATCTTTGCTTCACTGGAACCCCTAAGACAGGTTTGTACAGTGGACTAAGGCGCAAAGACGATCTCTGAAGAATTAGTATTCGATAGGTCTTACGAGAAAAAAAATCAAATTATTCTAACTGTAGCCGTTTGATTCATGAAATGGATAAAGTTATTCTTGACAATTTACACTTTCAATCGTCTTGTCAATAATATTAGGACGATCTTAACTTGTTGCAAATAGATTAATGGAAATGTTAAGATGTAGGCTCAACCAGCACCTTTTACAACGAAAAGGCGTAAACTGCCGCTTTTGTCAAGAAGAAATCCTTCACAATAATCAGAATTATTCTGCTGTGTGTGTGGTACCACATGCCGATACCATCTCATGGGTTTCATTTGCAACAGTTCTGCAAGTTTCCATCAGATGCCAATAGCGGTCGCGCAGGACCCGTGGAGCCACTGGTACATTCCCCCTGTGCCACACCTCCAGCGACTCTGTCACGATATAAGACAGCCGGTGGCAGACACACTGACACTCAGAGCCTCTTTACTAAATGACACTGTGGAGACACTGCCTAGTCACAGATCTGACACCATTCGTCGTGCTATAGTTCAGAGTGCCTCACCCATGTAGCTATTGTATCAGTTGGACTCAGTTTCTTGGTGCATTATTTGCAACCAGTCTTCATAAGCCCAGAGAAATGCATGTAAAGTAAATCTTCTGTGCTAACTTGTTCGCCAATCATTCCTGCTCCAATCCAGCTTTCGTAAGACGATGGCAGGCGCCACACTACCTGTAGCTTACCCCTCCTTATCATTGTGTACAAAGTCGTACTCAACAATGTAAATCTACTGTAGATGCACAGTATAAAGGAAGCACGAAGCAGACCCCCCGTAACATAGAGCTGAAGCTAAATGGAAATGGTCTGCTTGCATACTTGCTACACACTCTTCACATATCTAAAACAGAATCACTAGCGGCAACACATTAGTACAATAACGATCATTTATTGACAGATTATACATCACAAAATATATACTCAACTTTTGCTTTGCATGGCACCGACGAACTTAATGTAATGTAATACGTACGGTAGATGGCTAATAAACAATCAACTGCCTGTTGTGTGTCGCCCTCTGAGGCTCGGGCATCTGACAGAGACACACCATCCATCTCCTCGGTCTTAGGTGGTGGTGGTGGGGGGGGGAGGGGGGGAGGGGGGGAGATGGGATTGCTGTGTGTGGCACACATGTTGCTCCTCCTGACATTCGCCCTTGACACCGTGGGAAAACACACCCAAAAGCACTGTATGTGGTTGGTTGGTTAAGTGCTAGCCATGTCCAGCTCCATAGGGCGGTCTGTAGAGCGAGATGCGATGTCCACATCCAGTTGGTCGTCGCCGGTTGGTCATAGGTTGCCAGAGGTGAGGTCAGCAGCTTGTGTCAATTGCTTTGATATGTACTCGAGATGGCTGGATGCACTGAAATCTGACGCTGAGAAAGGGAAGAGCTTGGGAGTTCTTCCTATACGTGCATGAGTGTATTGCAG
Organism: Schistocerca nitens; assembly: GCF_023898315.1. NCBI lineage: Eukaryota > Metazoa > Arthropoda > Insecta > Orthoptera > Acrididae > Schistocerca > Schistocerca nitens. The sequence continues at coordinate 475,740,122 of NC_064619.1, read as the reverse complement.
CCACATCTGTTTGCTACGAGCGTTGTGACTCCATCAGAAGTTCTAATTTTATACTTTTTTTCTATTTCTCCAAGCGAATCATGTTAAGGATAACACTGTGCTTCGTGGGAACATTGCAATTCAGCAACTTGCTGAGAAAATGCGTCAGGAAGATACCCATAACACCAGAGACAGATGTCCTACGGTTGCAAAATTTCAGCTCACATTGCCCAATATAACCGCATTCACCAGAACACTAACAGGCACTGCCAGAAGGGATGCGGCGTATAGGAACATGGTGAATGTTTGGCATTAGTTCAGCTTCTCTAATTTAGAGGTACATGCTGAATTATGTATAAAGACACATGTGTTCTCCATCGTAAACGTTATTGAGAAACTTCACGGTCTCTGTCTGGGCACATACTGTCTGGATTCGGTATTGTATTACACTCTCTCAGGGTCTAGCGGGATGCAATGTTAAAAAAGACATTTATCAGCATCGAACTGTTGACTAATGTCCGTATGTTGCTTTTCTTAGAATACGAGATTAGCGGGGAACATTGCCAGTGAGTGTACAGGAATGTCGAGGTGAATGAATGAGTGAGGAGGAGTACAGGCCATCTGACGATATGAGTTACACGTGTTACATAAATGTAAACAATTCTGCAATTAGGAGGGCGCTGATGGTTGTCCAAGGGAAAATTCGTCATATTGGGAAAAAAAGGTACAATATGTAGCTGCAGATGCTGGTGTGGCATATGTCCGGGATGCAGACATAAGGTATCCCAACAATTTGAAAGAGGCGTACAGCAACTTTCTACTGCGTTTGGAGGGCCTAGTCCCATGAAATGGTTCTATCACAACGCTGGGAAATAAGCATTGATACGTTCTACGCAACAAAAACCTCCAGCAATACCACAGCTTGGGGAAAAGGCTTACTAGAATCTACAGTGGCATCTCTTTCAATCAGCATCCCTGGTTGAAATGCATTGTTGTGAATACCGAAAAGAGGGCACTCACAATGTTTGATTTTGAAAAGGACTTCTTTTTTTCTTTGAGTCATTAGTCTTCTGACTGGTTTCATGCGGCCCGCCACGAATTCCTCTCCTGTGTCATCTTTTCATCTCAGAGGAGGACTTGCAACCTAGGTCCTCAGTTACCTGCCGGATGTATTCCAGTCTATGTCTTCGTCTTCCTCTACAGTTTTTGCCCTCTACAGCTCCCTCTGATTTACTTATTATTCTGTGGGACCAAATTAAGGAGAAGTCTCCATGGTCATGGAACGAGTCAATAGATGAAATTATAACACGATAGTAGAAACAGATAAAATGAAATATAAGAAACGTATTCAGGCGACAATTCGTAAGTTTAAATAAAGAAAATCAACAATGTAACACTGGTATTTACTTAATTTTCCAGCTCTTCCAGGAGCTCCTCGACAGAATAGGAATGAGCCATGAGGAAATTCTTCGGTTTAGACATAAGTGTTTGGGCTACTGCTAAGATTTTTGAGTTCTTGTGGTAGCTTATTGAAAATGGATGCAGCAGAATAGTGCACTCCTTTTTGCACAAGAATCAAGGAAGTGCATTCCACATGTACATTTGATTTCTGCCTAGTATTAACTGAGTGAAAGCTACTAACTCTGGGGAATAAGCTAATATTGCTAAGAAACGACATTAAAGGAAATATATACTGTGAGGGCAATGTCAGAATTCCCAGACTATTAAACAGGGGTCGACAAGAGGTTCTCGAACTTACACCACATATAGCTCCAACAGCCAAGTTTTGAGCCAAAAATACCCTTTTTGAATCAGAAGAATTACCCCAAAAAATAATACCATATGATATAAGCGTATGAAAATATGCTAAGTAGACTACTTTTCGTGTTGAACTGTCACTTATTTCAGATACTGTTCTAATGGTAAATAAAGCAGCATTTAGTTTCTGAACAAATTCCTAAACATGGGCTTTCCTCAACAGCTTACTATCTATCTGAACGCCTAGGAACTTGAACTGTTCCGTCTCGCTTATAATATGCCCATTCTGTCTGATCAAAATATCGGTTCTTGTTGAATTGTGAGTTAGAAACTGTAAAAACCGAGTCTTACTGTGATTTAGCATCAAATTACTTTCCACAAGCCACGAACTTATTTTATCTACTACATTATTTGCTAATGTTTCAGTATTACATACAAGATCCTTCACTACCAAGCTGGTGTCATCAGCAAACAGAAGTATTTTTGAATCACCTGTAATACTAGAAAGCATATCATTTATATAAATAAGAAACAGCAGTGGCCCCAGCACCGACCCTTGGGAAATGCCCCACTTAACAGTGCTCCATTGGGACTGACCATCACTACCACTCTCAATATTGCGGAGAATTACCTTCTTCTTTCTGTTCTTAAAGTAAGAGGCGAACCAATTGTAAGCTACTCCCCTTACTCCATAATGGTCCAATTTATGCAGTATTATTTTGTGGTCAACACAGTCAAAAGCCTTCGTTAAATCAAAGAAAACATCTAGCGTTCGCAACCTTTTATTTCCATCATTGCTTCCTCGATGTACAGACTGAACAGTAGACGTGAAATACTACATCCCTGTCTTACACCCTTTATAATCCGAGCATTTCGATGTTGTTCGACCGCTCTTATTATGCCCCCTTGGTTCTGGTACATATTGTATATTACCCGTCTCTTCCTATAGCTTACTCCTATTTTTCTCAGAATTTCGAACATGTTGCATCATTTTACATTTTCGAACGTATTTTTCTAGGTCGACAAATCCCACGAACGTTTCCTGATTTTTCTTTAGTCTTGCTTCCATTATCAACCGCAGTCAGAATTGCCTCTCTGCTACCATTACCTTTCCTAAAGCCAAACTGATCGTCATCTGACACATCCTCAATTCTCTTTTCCATTTTTCTATATATTATTCTTGTCAGCAACTTGGATGCATGAGCTGTTAAGCTGATTGTGCGATAATTCCCGCGCCTGTCAGCTCTCGTGGATTGGGTGTAATTGTATGGATGACATTTTTCCGAAATTCAGACGGTATATTGCCAGATTCACACACTCTACAGACCAACATGAATAGTTGTTTTGTTGCCACTTCCCCTAACGATTTTAGTAACTCTTATAGAATGTTATCGATCCCTTCTGCCCTATTTGATCTTAAGTCCTCCAAATCTCTCTTCTGATTCTAATTCTGGATCCCCTATCTCTTCTAAATCGACTCCTGTTTCTTCTTCTATCATAACAGACAAATCCTCCCCCTCACAGAGGTTTTCCACCTATCCGCTCTCTCCTCTGCATTTCACAATGGAATTCCGGTTGCACTCTTTTCTTACCACCCTTGCTTTTAATTTCACCGAAGGTTGTTTTGACTCTCCTACATACTGATTCAGTCCTTCCGACTATCATTTCTTTCTCTATTTCTTCACTTTCTCATGCAGCCATTTTGTCTTAGCTACCCTGCGCTTCCTAGATGTTCAGGGAAATTCAGGAATACAGAAATACAAATCGCGAAAAATGAAACATGTTTGTACTTTCTTGTGTTATCCATGGTTTCTTCGCAGTTACCTTCTTTGTACCTATGTTCTTCTTTCCAGCTTCTGCGATTTCCCTTTCAGAGATGTCCATTTCTCTTCAGCTGCATCACCTACTGGACTACTCTTTATTGCGGTATCTACAGCCTTTTCAAAGATGTCCATTCCTCTTCAGCTGCATCGCCTACTGGACTTCTCTATATTGCTGTATCTACAGCTTTAGGGAACTTAAAGGATATTACGTCTTTCCTTAGTTTTTTCCATAACCCACTTCTTTGCGTATTGATTCCTCCTGACTAATCTCTTAAACTTCAGCGTGATCTTCATCACTACTACATATGATCTGAGTCTATGTCTGCTCCTGGGTACTCCTTACAATCCAGAATCTGATTTCGGAATCTCTGTCTGACCGTGATGTAATCCAACTGAAATCTTCCCGTATCATCAGGCCTTTTCCAAATATACCTCCTCCTCTTGTGATTCTTGAGTAGGGTATTCGCTATTACCAGTTGAAATTTATAACAGAACTCAATTAGTCTTTCTACTCTCTTTACCGAGCGAGGTGGCGCAGTGGTTAGCACACTGGACTCGCATTCGGGAGGACGACGGTTCAATCCCGTCTCCGGCCATCCTGATTTAGGTTTTCCGTGATTTCCCTAAATCGCTTCAGACAAATGCCGGGATGGTTCCTTTGAAAGGGCACGGCCGATTTCCTTCCCCATCCTTCCCTCACCCGAGCATGCGCTCCGTCTCTAATGACCTCGTTGTCGACGGGACGTTAAACACTAATCTCCTCCTCCTCCTCTACTCTCTTATTTCTTGTTCCAAGTCCATAGTCTCATATTTTCTTCCATTCCTGCCCCTACAAAAGCATTCCAGTCCCTCATGACTAATAGATATTCATCTCCCTCTGCGTATTCTATTGCGCTTTCAATATCCTTACATACTTTCTCTGTCTCTTCATCTTCAGCTTGCTATGTCGGCACATATACCTGACCTATCGTTGTCGGTGTTGGATTGCTATTGATTCTTATAAGAATAACCTTATCACTGTACTGTTCACAGTAACACACTCTCTGCCCTATCTTTCTATTCATAACGAACCCTACTCCCGTTATAACATTTTCTGCTACTGTTGATATTACCCTATACTCCTCTGACCAGAAGTCCTCGTCTTATTTCCATTTCACTTCACTGACCCCGACTATATCTAGACAGAGCCTCTGAATTTCTCTTTTCCGATTTTCTAGCTTCCTCATTCAAGCTTCCGACATTCCGCGCCCCGAGTCGTAGATCGTTATCCTTTCGTTAATTATTCAACCTTTTTCTTATGGTGATCTACCCCATGGCAGCTTTTTATAAATTAATAAATAATTCTGCTTTTGGCAAAACCATAGAAAATGATAGCAATTATCGAAAAAATTCATTTAGGCTATCGCTGGCATAGGTCTTGTGGCACAACAGATTACATCGCCCGGCCAAATTGTAAGGGGGCCACAATCTTCAATGAGGGACTACTAGATGTGATGATGGCTAAGGTTTCAGTGGTGCTCACAAAACGTGTGTGAACTGGTATGCATATTCTGGACCTCTCCAAACTCTATGTATATTGGTTCCAGTTGGTGTGAAAAAGCAAACTTTATTGGTCCCACGTTACTTTATTTGGATACAGACAGTCGCATCTACTGAGTGAAAGGCTACAATCCATATGAACTACTTACTGTAGGTACAATCCGGAGGTAACCGAAACGTCTGGATGTGTGACCAATAATCCTAATGGCATCACACCTAGAACAAGAAGGTTACTGGCCTGATGAAAGACAAGGTGAATGGCTTACATATTGTATTGATGGTGCTCAAAATGTGTGCATACCATATGGTTGCAGATGCCACTCAAAGGCAGGCTACAGGTCTGCACGATGGACCTCACTGGCTCTCGCGAATGAGGACCACAAGGAGAGTCTGTGTGGTGCTGATGCATCTACACATATGCAGCTCCATGGCGACAACTTCACCTATGTGGATGTTACAGGGGCTCTTCCATTCTCACACTATTCTTGCTGGAGAGTGTTTGAGATTGCACATGATGTGTGGATATATACATTTATGTGCGTGTGTGAAACAGTTCTGTGTACGTGTGTACTCATATGAATGACTTCACGCTTCGAGTGCATGTATATTGTATATATTATTGTTACAAATAATGTGCACACGTTTCCTACACACTATGTGTGCTTGTTTATATTGGATATATGTGAGTGTACAGATGGTTCTTTCTTCACCTGTACCTTCTAGTCACCGAAAAATGTAAATATTGTGTACAAAAATCTGTAGTAGCGGTATCAGTTGGATGAATTTCAGCATATATAAGCAGTCCGCTGCAGTTAGTCATGTGAATATTATATATAAAATCCTTCACCTCCTCTCTTAGTACAAGTATGATGTGTCAACGATCAAATGCTGGTAATCATGTATAAAACAGTGAATTATATTAGTGTGATTTATCTCTGCAGATGAACAATATTTTTTATAATTAATGTATTGTTAATAATAATAAACCATAAATTAATTTGTTGCAGCAATGATATTATTTGTAATAGACCCCGATCTTATTACTACGAAAGTTGTTGTAGGATGGAAACAAATTAGAACAATTTTTGATAGAACATTTTTTGTGTTTTCAATTACACACAATCACTTAATTTTTCAGTATTGCCTCCAAATAAATACCTTCTATAAATCTCAAGTTCAGTCTGAGTCGTATTCAGACTTAAAGGTGCTATTTAATACGGAGGCATTCCTTCAGCTTCCACAGATTTTATGCTTATAGGTTTTCAGATGCGTGTTTTGGCACTGGATGAACACAAGCAGTTGTGCACTGTTCTAATTGATTTATATACTCACGCGTGCACATGTTAGTAGTCAGTGAAGTCACAGTATGCTGTTTTAATATAAGGACCCTAGTGGCTCAGTCTGTGTTCCGCAATTAGGAAAACATTCTACAGGTCTCCAGGATGAGATTTTTACTCTGCAGCGGAGTGTGCGCTGATATGAAACTTCCTGGCAGATTAAAACTGTGTGCCCGACCGAGACTCGAACTCGGGACCTTTGCCTTTCGCGGGCAAGTGCTCTACCAACTGAGCTACCGAAGCACGACTCACGCCCGGTCCTCACAGCTTTACTTCTGCCAGTATCTCGTCTCCTACCTTCCAAACTTTACAGAAGCTCTCCTGCGAATTCGCAGGAGAGCTTCTGTAACGTTTGGAAGGTAGGAGACGAGATACTGGCAGAAGTAAAGCTGTGAGGACCGGGCGTGAGTCGTGCTTCGGTAGCTCAGTTGGTAGAGCACTTGCCCGCGAATGGCAAAGGTCCCGAATTCGAGTCTCGGTCGGGCACACAGTTTTAATCTGCCAGGAAGTTTCATTCTACAGGTCGTTTAAATTCACCGCACTTGAATTTGTAATGGATATGACTACAACATCAGATTTTAACTCAAGCACTGCCTCTCCATACATATTGGAAGTTGATTCCTCACCCTTTAATATGCTGATGTTAATAGGTGTATCTGATGGTTTGTACTCGATCATCATTTTCTCTCTAACTCTATCATACTACACAGACAGCCCCATTTGTAACATGCAGTCTAGAAATAAGACATTGAACACTTTCTTTTTAATCACCACACCGGTGTGACTGTGGAGTGCTAGGCCTGCATTTACACGTTTAGGTCCACCTGCAGTCAAATTGTATGTATTGGTGAATAACAGTATTCTGCTAGCACTTAGCTGAGACTTAGGTCCTAGCTGCAGCTATGCTATCGCGTAGGTGAACGGCAGCAGGTCCAATAAATTGGGAAGACGTGTGAACAGTAAATACTGCTAGCAGAATAGCTTTCTGCCCTCGGTGAACATTGGATCGGGCTCCGTAGCAATAACAACAGAACCTAAGTATAAACACAATAAATATATATATAATGTGTACAGAGTATGTCATAACTCTATTAATTTATCGCAACACGTCAGTGCGTCTGTAAAATACACACGCACTGTGAAAAACAAATGGTTCTCTAAGTCTTGCTGCTACCCTCACGCAAACTGAAATGACAAGTACTTAATGTCAGACTCCTTCTGTCTGGCTGATCGCTGTTGCTGGCGGCTCTTCATGCTGGTCATCTCACCAGAACGTACAATGGCAAATGATGGTGCTTGCGCAATCTAGTTATAAATATTAAAATTTCTAGAAGGGTGGGGGGCACATGAGCTTGCGCGCCACTGGCTAAAACGTCGGTGCCCCAAGGATCCAACGCAATTGGTTGTGAGCATGACGGCGTCGCTACATATTCATGACGTTATTGGGGAGAGGGAAAGAGAGATGGATAGAAAATTTCGGTAAATGGGGGAGGGGGAGAGAATTCCACGAATGCTGATGCTGATGTCAATGATTCGAGGAATGCTAAAGATCATTGTTATACACGCGAAACACAAAACCGATAAGCCCTTGTCACAGGTTACTGGTATCTTCCACCCCAACAGCAATGCGGGATTCTCATTCGTTCCCAACGTTCACTGAATTGGCGTGGGAATATCTTTCACCTTAACGGAACTGATGAAGATTTTTATGGCGAAAGTCCGTGACTGAATAAAATTAGTCTTGTGATCGTTGTCTGTCTTTGAACTACTCATTTGTTCTGCTTTAGATAGTCACAGCGCTGCCGCGTCATCAATTATTTGTCGCCTTTGTCAACACTAGAAAATTAAATATTTACTTGGCGTCCTTGTGGTAAGCTAAAAGTCAAACTATAACAAAAGAGATATCAGTTCGATATGTACGTATCGCTTATGATGTACACGATCAAACATTTCGTTGAGAGATCTAGAAATACACAATGAAAATGTATGGGATAAAAGTTCTTCTCCCACTACGGTCAAACCCGAGTCGGTACGTACGAGTATCCCTTTATCGTAGTTTGTGGTCCATATACCACCACTGCAAAGGCCAGTATCTGTTGTATGCAGTTAAACAGAGAACGGACTCGTGGCGACAAAATATTAGACCTTCTGGTGACAAACAGACCCGAACTATTTGAAACAGTTAACGCAGAACAGGGAATCAGCGATCATAAAGCGGTTACTGCAACGATGATTTCAGCCATAACTAGAAATATTAAAAAAGGTAGGAAGATTTTTCTGTTTAGCAAAAGTGACAAAAAACAGATTTCAGAGAACCTGACGGCTCAACACAAAAGTTTTGTCTCAAGTACAGATAGTGTTGAGGATCAGTGGACTGCTTAAGGGAAGTCTCTCTAACAAAGAAACCACTTTCGACAAAGCTTAGGTATCCGAGTAATGAGGGAATTAGTATATTTCATCAAAATATACACTCCTGGAAATGGAAAAAAGAACACATTGACACCGGTGTGTCAGACCCACCATACTTGCTCCGGACACTGCGAGAGGGCTGTACAAGCAATGATCACACGCACGGCACAGCGGACACACCAGGAACCGCGGTGTTGGCCGTCGAATGGCGCTAGCTGCGCAGCATTTGTGCACCGCCGCCGTCAGTGTCAGCCAGTTTGCCGTGGCATACGGAGCTCCATCGCAGTCTTTAACACTGGTAGCATGCCGCGACAGCGTGGACGTGAACCGTATGTGCAGTTGACGGACTTTGAGCGAGGGCGTATAGTGGGCATGCGGGAGGCCGGGTGGACGTACCGCCGAATTGCTCAACACGTGGGGCGTGAGGTCTCCACAGTACATCGATGTTGTCGCCAGTGGTCGGCGGAAGGTGCACGTGCCCGTCGACCTGGGACCGGACCGCAGCGACGCACGGATGCACGCCAAGACCTTAGGATCCTACGCAGTGCCGTAGGGGACCGCACCGCCACTTCCCAGCAAATTAGGGACACTGTTGCTCCTGGGGTATCGGCGAGGACCATTCGCAACCGTCTCCATGAAGCTGGGCTACGGTCCCGCACACCGTTAGGCCGTCTTCCGCTCACGCCCCAACATCGTGCAGCCCGCCTCCAGTGGTGTCGCGACAGGCGTGAATGGAGGGACGAATGGAGACGTGTCGTCTTCAGCGATGAGAGTCGCTTCTGCCTTGGTGCCAATGATGGTCGTATGCGTGTTTGGCGCCGTGCAGGTGAGCGCCACAATCAGGACTGCATACGACCGAGGCACACAGGGCCAACACCCGGCATCATGGTGTGGGGAGCGATCTCCTACACTGGCCGTACACCACTGGTGATCGGCGAGGGGACACTGAATAGTGCACGGTACATCCAAACCGTCATCGAACCCATCGTACTACCATTCCTAGACCGGCAAGGGAACTTGCTGTTCCAACAGGACAATGCACGTCCGCATGTATCCCGTGCCACCCAACGTGCTCTAGAAGGTGTAAGTCAACTACCCTGGCCAGCAAGATCTCCGGATCTGTCCCCCATTGAGCATGTTTGGGACTGGATGAAGCGTCGTCTCACGCGGTCTGCACGTCCAGCACGAACGCTGGTCCAACTGAGGCGCCAGGTGGAAATGGCATGGCAAGCCGTTCCACAGGACTACATCCAGCATCTGTACGATCGTCTCCATGGGAGAATAGCAGCCTGTATTGCTGCGAAAGGTGGATATACACTGTACTAGTGCCGACATTGTGCATGCTCTGTTGCCTGTGTCTATGTGCCTGTGGTTCTGTCAGTGTGATCATGTGATGTATCTGACCCCAGGAATGTGTCAATAAAGTTTCCCCTTCCTGGGACAATGAATTCACGGTGTTCTTATTTCAATTTCCAGGAGTGTACAAGGTATTAGGGATAAAGTTAGTGAACTGGTTACAGATGTTGACTGTGAAACTACTGGTGTATCTGAACACTTCTTAAATAAGGGGATAATTCAGAGGCTTCCTTTACCAGGATACAGGTTGGCTGGCAGCTTTTCTAGGAGCTCTTTGCGGTGTGGGGGAGTAGCCATGTATGTGAAAAACGGTATCCCATTTGAGTCAATTGATGTTTCAAAGTACTGAACTGAAAAGGTGTTTGAATGTTGTGCAGGTGTGGTTAAATTTAGTGGAGTTAAACTTCTAACTGTTGTTGTTTATAGATCCCCAGACTCCGATTTCAATACACTTTTGCTAAATCTAGAGGAGGTTCTTGGTTCACTTTATAGGAAATACAAAAAATTAGTTATAAGTGGTGACTTCAATATTAATTGTATAAGTGATTGTGCAAGGAAAAGGATGCTGGTAGACCTCCTTAATTCATATAATCTTATGCAAACCGTATTCTTTCCAACGAGAGTGCAAGGGAACAGTAGTACAACCATAGACAACATTTTTGTTCATTCCTCATCACTAGAAGGGCATTCTGTTAGCAAAAAACTGAATAGCCTTTCAGATCATGATGCACAAGTTTTAACTCTAAAAGATTTTTGTGCTACGACACATGTTAAATATAGTTATCAACTTTTTAGGAAAGCTGATTCAGTTGCTGTAGAGGCCTTTGTAAACCTTATCAAGGAACAAGAGTGGCAAGATGTTTATAGCGCTGATACAGTAGACGATAAATATAATGCCTTCCTCAAGACTTTTCTCGTGCTCTTTGAAAGTTGCTTTCCGTTAGAACGTTCAAAACAGGGTACTAGCACAAACAGGCAGCGTGGGTGGCTGACTAGAGGGATAAGAATATCTTGTAGAACAAAGTGGCAATTATATCAAAACGTTAGAAACAGTCAAAATCTAAATGCAACAGCTCATTACGAACAGTATTGTAAGGTGCTTAAAAAAGTTATTAGGAAGGCAAAAAGTATGTGGTATGCAGATAGAATAGCTAAGTCTCAGGACAAAATTAAAACCATATGGTCAGTCGTAAAGGAAGTGTCTGGTCTGTATAAACAGGTCGAGGATATAGAATCAGTGCGTAGTGGGAATGTCCGTGTTACTGATAAGTCGCATATATGTACAGTAGTTAATAATCACTTTCTGAATATAGCAGGTGAACTAAATAGAAACCTAGTCCCAACAGGGAATCATATAGCGCTCGTAGAAAAAAGTGTTCCGAGACTGTTACCTGAAATGCTCCTCGATGATACTGACAAGAGGGAGATTGAGTTAATAATTAAATCACTAAAGACCAAGAACTCTCATGGACATTGCGGGGTATCTAGCAGAATACTGAAGTATTGTTCTTTGTATGTTAGCACAGTACTTAGCCATATCTGTAACTTTTCCTTTAGGAGTGGTCGGTTTCCTAATCGATTAAAGTACTCGGTAGTGAAGCCACTTTATAAAAAGGGAGACAGGAATAATGTTGACAATTATAGACCTATTTCTATGCCATCGGTGTTTGCTAAAGTTATCGAGCAGGTTGTTATACAAGGTTACTGGAGCATTTAAATTCACATAACTTGCTGTCAGATGTACAGTTTGGTTTTAGAAATAGTGTAACAGCTGAAAATGCTATATTATCTTTCCTCTGTGAGGTTTTGGACGGATTAAATAAAAGGTTGCGAACGCTAGATGTTTTCTTTGATTTAACGAAGGGTTTTGACTGTGTTGACCACAAGATATTACTGCAGAAGTTGGACCATTATGGAGTAAGGGGAATAGCTTTAATTGGTTCGCTTCTGACTTTAAGAACAGAAAGAAGAAGGTAATTCTCCGCAATATTGATAGTGGTAGTGATGTTCAGTCCCAATGGAGCACTGTTAAGTGGGGCGTTCCCCAAGGGTCGGTGCTGGGGCCGCTGCTGTTTCTTATTTATATTAATGATATGCCTTCTAGTATTACAGGTGATTCAAAAATATTTCTGTTTGCTGATGACACCAGCTTGGTAGTGAAGGATCTTGTGTGTAATATTGAAACATTATCAAATAATGTAGTCTATGAAATAAGTTCATGGCTTGTGGAAAATAATTTGTTGCTAAATCACAGTAAGACTCGGTTTTTACAGTTTCTAACTCACAATTCAACAAGAACCGATATTTTGATCAGATAGAATGGGCATATTATAAGCGAGACGGAACAGTTCAAGTTCCTAGGCGTTCGGATAGATAGTAAGCTGTTGTGGAAAGCCCATGTTTAGGATTTTGTTCGGAAACTAAATGCTGCTTTATTTACCATTAGAACAGTATCTGAAATAAGTGACAGTTCAACACGAAAAGCAGTCTACTTAGCACATTTTCATACGCTTATATCATATGGCATTATTTTTTGGGGTAATTCTTCTGATTCAAAAAGGGTATTTTTGGCTCAAAACTTGGCTGTTGGAGCTATATGTGGTGTAAGTTCGAGAACCTCTTGTCGACCCCTATTCAATAGTCTGGGAATTCTGACGTTGCCCTCACAGTATATATTTTCTTTAATGTCGTGTGTTGTTAGCAATATTAGCTTATTCCCAAGAGTTAGCAGCTTTCACTCAGTTAATACTAGGCAGAAATCAAAGGTACATGTGGAATGCACTTCCTTGACTCTTGTGCAGAAAGGAGTGCACTATTCTGCTGCATCCATTTTCAATAAGCTACCACAAGAACTAAAAAATCTTAGCAGAAGCCCAAACGCTTTTAAGTCTAAACTGAAGAGTTTCCTCGTGGCTCACCCTTTCTATTCTGTCGAGGGGCTGAAAAATTAAGCAAATTCCAGTGTTACATTGTTGATTTTCTTTATTTAAACTTACGTTTTGTCGCCTGAATACGCTTCTTGTATTTCATTTTATCTGTTTCTACTATCGTGTTATAATGTCATGTATTGACTCGTTTCATGACCATGGAGACGCTCCTTAATTAGGTCCCACGGAACAATAAATAAATAAATAAAAGTTCAAAATCATCGTACAATATGCGTTAGATGAGTATGTGCCAAGCAAGATCGTAAGAGATGGAAAAGAGCCACCGTGGTACAACAACCAAGTTAGAAAACTGCTGCGGATGCAAAGGGAACTTCACAGCAAACATAAACATAGCCAGAGCCTTGCAGACAAACAAAAATTACGCGAAGCGAAATGTAGTGTGAGAAGGCTATGCGAGAGGGGTTCAATGAATCAGAAAGTAGTGTTCTATGTACTGACTTGGCTGAAAATCCTAAGAAATTTTGGTCTTATGTCAAAGCGGTAGGTGGTTCAAAACAAAATGTCCAGACACTGTGTGACCAAAATGGTACTGAAACAGAGGATGACAGACTAAAGGCCGAAATACTAAATGCCTTTTTCCAAAGCTGTTTCACAGAGGAAGACTGCACTGTAGTTCCTTCTCTAGTTTGTCGCTCAGATGACAAAATGGTACATATCGAAATAGACGACAGAGGGATAGAAAAACAATTAAAATCGCTCAAAAGAGAAAAGGCTGCTGGACCTGATGCGATACCAGTTCGATTTTACACAGAGTACGCGAAGGAACTTGCCTCCCTTCTTGCAACGGTGTACCGTAGGTCTCTAGAAGAGCGTAGCGTTCCAAAGGATTGGAAAAGGGCACAGGTCATCGCCGCTATCAAGAAGGGAAGTCGAACAGATATGCAGAACTATAGATCAATATCTCTAACGTCGATCGGTTGTAGAATTTTGGAACACGTATTATGTGCGAGTATAATGGCTTTTCTGGAGACTATAAATCTACTCTGTAGGAATCAGCATGGGTTTCGAAAAAGACGATCGTGTGAAACCCAGCTCGCGCTATTCGTCCACGAGACTCAGAGGGCCATAGACACGGGTTCCGCTAGGCGTTCGATACAGTTCCCCACAGTCGTTTAACGAACAAAGTAAGAGCATATGGTCTATCGGACCAATTGTGTGATTGGATTGTAGAGTACCTAGATAACAGAACGCAGCATGTCATTCTCAATGGAGAGAAGTCTTTCGAAGTAAGATTGTTTTCAGGTGTGCCGCAGGGAAGTGTCGTAGGACCGTTGCTATTCACAATATACATAAATGACCTTGTGGATGACATCGGAAGTTCACTGAGGCTTTTTGTGGATGATGCTGTGGTATATCGAGAGGTTGTAACAATGGAAAATTGTACTGAAATGCAGGAGGATCTGCAGCGAATTGACGCATGGTGCAGGGAATGGCAATTGAATCTCAATTTAGACAAGTGTAATGTGCTGCGAATACATGGAAAGAAAGATCCCTTATCATTTAGCTACAATATAGCAGTTAATTCCATAAATTATCTGAGAGTGGGCATTAGGAGTGATTTAAAATGGAATGATCATATAAAGTTGATCGTCGGTAAAGCAGATGCCAGACTGAGATTCATTGGAAGAATCCTAAGGAAATGCAATCCGAAAACAAAGGAAGTAGGTTACAGTATGCTTGTTCGCCCACTGCTTGAATACTGCTCACCAGTGTGGGATCCGTACCAGATAGGGTTGACAGAAGAGAGAGAGAAGATCCAACGGAGAGCAGCGCGCTTCGTTACAGGATCATTTAGTAATCGCGAAAGCGTTACGGAGATGATAGATAAACTCCAGTGGAAGACTCTGCAGGAGAGATGCTCAGTAGCTCAGTTTCGAGAACATACCTTCACCGAGGAGTCAAGCAGTATATTGCTCCCTCCTACGTATATCTCGCGAAGAAACCATGAGGATAAAATCAGAGAGATTAGAGCCCACGCAGAGGCGTACCGACAATCCTTCTTTCCACGAAAAATACGAGACTGGAATAGAAGGGCGAACCGATAGAGGTACTCAAGGTACCCTCCGCCACACACCGGCAGGTGGCTTGCGTAGTGTGGATGTAGATATAGATGTATGCATGTGCCTTTTACCCTACTTCATTGTTTTTTTCACCCGCTATATCTCCAACTACAGTTTTCAGCAAGTTTTCAATTTTTAGTAAATCCGATCCACTTCTCTCTCCTTCATTTGAGAATATCCTACAAGTTTAAAGCTTTTCTAACGCATTAATATATTCATCATTCTTTCCTTTGGTCATAAAATTTGTTATATCATTCTACTTAATCACTTTTAGAAACAAGTATGTCGTTGTTTTTCTTTATGTTCTTTCTGTTGTTGAAACAGACATGACCGCACCGTCGAAAGAAAAAGCCATAATCAAATATCACATCAGTGTGAATGTAAAGTATATTACAATATTATTTAAGGTATGCTAATATCTTTTCTTATTAACTAATACAATTAGCTGATCAGTTGTACGAAAGCCTTTTTCTGCTTTATCTTACAATTCAGGTTTTTTTGCTCGATAAAAGTGGGAAGTCTTCCAAGTGAAGAAGGTTTATGCTGCTGTTGTTAATTTACTTGCAAATAACTGATGTGTTCTTATGTTTTTCTGTAAGATTAGTGTTCTCTGACTTAGTGTAGCAAACTTTTGTCCCATATACATGCAGTCCTTCCAGGGATTATTTTCACAGTATCCAAACAATTATCTTCTTTTAGTATTTCAGTTCTGAATCTCTCAATATTGAGAAAAAGTATTTAAACAGGTAATTAAATATCATCTTATAAAACTTATCCCGCGGAACTGAAGTTTTACCAACTGAGTGGTAGCTTACTTACGTGGCAGTTTCTCCTCGGGGCACGCCCCTTAACTTACGGTCGACATGTGTCACGAATCCACAGGGAAAGTTGATACTGTACCCACTACTGGCAAGAAATTTTTCTTTCATCTGAGGATTACAGTGAGAGCATTCAGCCTCTTGTGAAAACCTGACGAGCTACCAGACGAATAAACCGGTATTAATGTTGGGGGAGCAATGACTAAACCACTTGCCTTCCGGAAGTGTTGTGCAATAAAACTACAGAAGAGTGGAGGAGTAAAGGGTCAGTGGTATTTGCTCAGTCCCGTGGACCTCATCAAGGAGTTACAACGACGGCACCTGCATAGCTCTTTAAGATATTTGTCGTTTCCTGGGCCAAAATTAAGTTGCGAAACATGAAACGATGTCAAGCGCTAAGGAGCTACGCTTTCGCACTATTACGAGCCAACGCATTGGTAACATTAACTCAGTTTTCTGTATGTCAGAACACGATGATAATAATATTAAATAGGAAAAAAGAAAGAAACTTCGCAGTGTTCTGCAAAATTATATATATCTGGTCACTAATGGGATTCCGTCTTCTTGCAAAGGAAACTCCCCATCGGACCCCCTCAGGTTTAGTGATAACCCGTCAAAAACTGAACACATATTAGGCATGAAAACACGAAGAAGGTATAGTGAACTGTGAAAAAAATCAAAATAGAAACAGTGAACGGCCGAAGAAGTGTAATATAGAGAAATTTTGAACACTAATGGCGTTGTGGTTAAGTGGTTGCGGTGTTTTACTACCAAGTGGGTGAGTCAAGATCAAACCTCCCTCGTGCCAATTTTTTTTCTGTTTTTTTTTTTCGTTTTTTCGCTGTTCGTTTTATTCAAATTTGTGTCTGTGTCGTGGTGTAACGTCCGTTTGCAACAGCGAGGTGTAATGTAGGGGCCTATTATGACAATACCGTATTAAAAGCCGAAAGGCCGCGCGGAGTGGCCGCGCGGTTAGAGGCGCCATGTTACTGACTGCGCGGCCCCTCCCGCCGGAGGTTAGAATCCTCCCTCGGGTACGGGTGTGTGTGTTGTTCTTACCATAAGTTTATTTAGTGTGTAAGTCTAGGGACCGATGACCTCAGCAGTTTGGTCCCATAGGAATTCACACACATTTGAACATTTTGAGCAGCCGAAAGGAAGTGGGTTTAGAATGGGAATCGCAAACGTTTGATGACAAGGCGACAAGTTAACAGAATCCTCCATTGGAAAACACGGCTGGTGTGTCATGCATGGCATTAGTGACAGTATGTGTCTCATCTACATCTACATCTACATGACTACTCTGCAATTCACATTTAAGTGCTTGGCAGAGGGTTCATCGAACCACAATCATACTCTCTCTCTACCATTCTACTCCCGAACAGCCCGCGGGAAAAACGAACACCTAAACCTTTCTGTTAGAGCTCTGATTTCTCTTATTTTATTTTGATGATCATTCCTACCTATGTAGGTTGGGCTCAACAAAATATTTTCGCATTCAGAAGAGAAAGTTGGTGACTGAAATTGCGTAAATAGATCTCGCCGCTACGAAAAACGTGTTTGCTTTAATGACTTCCATCCCAACTCGCGTATCATATCTGCCACACTCTCTCCCCTATTTCGTGATAATACAAACCGAGCTGCCCTTTTTTGCACCCTTTCGATGTCCTCCGTCAATCCCACCCGGTAAGGATCCCACACCGCGCAGCAATATTCTAACAGAGGACGAACGAGTGTAGTGTAAGCTGTCTCTTTAGTGGACTTGTTGCATCTTCTAAATGTCCTGCCAATGAAACGCAACCTTTGGCTCACCTTCCCCACAATATTTTCTATGTGGTCTTTCCAACTGAAGTTGTTCGTAATTTTAACACCCAGGTACTTAGTTGAATTGACACCCTTGGGAATTGTACTATTTATCGAGTAATCGAATTCCAACGGATTTCTTTTGGAACTCATGTGGATCACCTCACACTTTTCGTTATTTAGCGTCAACTGCCACCTGCCACACCATAAAGCAATCTTTTCTAAATCGCTTTGCAACTGATACTGGTCTTCGGATGACCTTACTAGACGGTAAATTACAGCATCATCTGCGAACAACCTAAGAGAACTGCTCAGATTGTCACCCAGGTCATTTATATAGATCAGGAACAGCAGAGGTCCCAGGACGCTTCCCTGGGGAACACCTGATATCACTTCAGTTTTACTCGATGATTTGCCGTCTATTACTAAGAACTGCGACCTTCCTGACAGGAAATAACGAATCCAGTCGCACAACTGAGACGATACCCCATAGGCCCGCAGCTTGATTAGAAGTCGCTTGTGAGGAACGGTGTCAAAAGTTTTCCGGAAATCTAGAAATACGGAATCAAATTGAGATCCCCTGTCGATAGCGGCCATTACTTCGTGCGAATAAAGAGCTAGCTGCGTTGCACAAGAACGATGTTTTCTGAAACCATGCTGATTACGTATCAATAGATCGTTCCCTTCGAGGTGATTCATAATGTTTGAATACAGTATATGCTCCAAAACCCTACTGCAAACCGACGTCAGTGATACAGGTCTGTAGTTCGATGGATTACTCCTACTACCCTTCTTAAAACACTGGTGCGACCTGCGCAATTTTCCAATCTGTAGGTGCAGATCTATCGGTGAGCAAGCGGTTGTATATGATTGCTAAGAAGGGAGCTATTGTATCAGCATAATCTGAAAGGAACCTAATCGGTATACAATCTGGACCTGAAGACTTGCCCGTATCAAGCGATTTGAGTTGCTTCGCAGCCCCTAAGGTATCTACTTCTAAGAAACTCATGCTAGCAGCTGTTCGTGTTTCAAATTCTGGAATATTCCATTCGTCTTACCTGGTGAAGGAATTTCGGAAAATTGCGTTCAATAACTCCGCTTTAGCGGCACAGTCGTCGGTAACAGTACCATCGGCACTGCGCAGCGAAGGTATTGACTGCGTCTTGACGCTTGTGTACTTTACATACGACCAGAATTTCTTCGGATTTTCTCCCAAATTTCGAGACAATGTTTCGTTGTGGAACCTATTAAAGGCATCTCGCATTGAAGTCCGTGCCAAATTTCGCGCGTCTGTAAATTTTAGCCAATCTTCGGCATTTCGCGTTCTTCTGAACTTCGCATGCTTTTTCCGTTGCTTCTGCAACAGCGTTCGGACCTGTTTTGTGTACCATGGGGGATCAGTTCCATCTCTTACCAATTTATGAGGTATGAATCTCTCAATTGCTGTTGCTACTATATCTTTGAATTTGAACCACATCTCGTCTACATTTGCATAGTCAGTTCGGAAGGATTGGAGATTGTCTCTTAGGAAGGTTTCTAGTGACACTTTATCCGCTTTTTTAAATAAAATTATTTTGCGTTTGTTTCTGGTGGATTTGGAAGAAATGGTATTGAGCCTAGCTACAACGACCTTGTGATCACTAATCCCTGTATCAGTCATGATGCTCTCTATCAACTCTGGATTGTTTGTGGCTAAGAGGTCAAGTGAGTTTTCGCAACTATTTACAATTCGCGTGGGTTCGTGGACTAACTGCTCGAAATAATTTTCGGAGAAAGCATTTAGGACAATCTCGGAAGATGTTTTCTGCCTACCACCGGTTTTGAACAAGTATTTTTGCCAACATATCGAGGGAAGGTTGAAGTCCACACCAACTATAACCGTATGAGTGGGGTATTTATTTGTTACGAGACTCAAATTTTCTCTGAACTGTTCAGCAACTATATCATCGGAGTCTGGGGGTCGGTAGAAGGAACCAATTATTAACTTAATTCGGCTGTTAAGTATAACCTCCATCCATACCAATTCGCACCGAGTGTCTACTTCGCCTTCACTACAAGATAAACCACTACTGACAGACACAAACACTCCACTACCAATTCTGCCTAATCCATCTTTCCTGAACACCGTCTGAGACTTCGTAAAAATTTCTGCAGAACTTATTTCAGGCTTTAGCCAGCTTTCTGTACCTATAACGATTTCAGCTTCTGTGCTTTCTATTAGCGCTTGAAGCTCAGGGACTTTCCCAGCACAACTACAACAATTTACAACTACAATTCCGACTGTTTCTTGATCCAAGCACGTACTGTATTTGCCATGCACCCTTTGAGATTGCAGCCCACCCCGTACTTTCCCGAGGCCTTCTAACCTAAAAAACCGCCCAGTCCACTCCACACACCCTCGTAACCCGTGTAGCCGCCAGCTGAGTGTAGTGAACTCCTGACCTATTCAGCGGAACCAGAAACCCCACCACCCTATGGCGCAAGTCAAGGAATCTGCAGGCAACGGTCGCAAAACCTTCTGAGCCTCTGATTCAGACCCTCCACCCGGCTCTGCACCAAAGGTCCACAGTCGGTTCTGTCAACGATGTTGCAGGTGGTGAGCTCTGCCTTCATCTCGTAAGCAAGACCGGTAGCCTTCACCAAAACAGATAGCCGCTGGAATCCAGAGAAAATCTCCTCAGATCCAAAGCGACACACGTCATTAATGCCGACATGTGCCACCACCTGCAGCTGGCTGCACCCTGTGCTCTTCATGGCATCCGGAAGGATCCTTTCCACATCAGGAATGACTCCACCCGGAATGCACACGGAATGCACACTGGATTTCTTCCCCTCTTTAGCCGCCATATCCCTAAGGGGCCCCATTACGCGCCTAACATTGGAGCTTCCAACTACCAATAAGCCCACCCTCTGCGATTGCCCAGACCTTGAAGGCTGAGAATCATCCTCTGAAACAGGGCAGGCAGCTGCATCTGGCTCATCCAGAGACAGTGCCTGAAACCTGTTTGACAGACGCACCGTGGAGGCTTTCTGATCAGCCTCTGGGGACGTCTTTCGCTGCCTGCCACCCCTTGGAATGACCTCCCAATCAACCACAGGCGAGGGTTCAGCCCCACTGCGGGCAGCAACCGGGGCAACCACAGCGGCAGAGCGATCTGGGGACAGACAGGACGAGGTTGACATGCCCGTGATACCCCCCCCCTGCGGGTCCGGGGTAAGAATAGGCCTGAGGTATTCCTGCCTGTCGTAAGAGGCGACTAAAAGGAGTTTCAACCGTTTCGGCATTCCATGTGGTGGTCCCCCTTGGGGTTTGACCTCCTTTTTTCAAAATTCTACAGAAGTACGAGCCTTTT
Organism: Schistocerca nitens; assembly: GCF_023898315.1. Classification (NCBI taxonomy): domain Eukaryota; kingdom Metazoa; phylum Arthropoda; class Insecta; order Orthoptera; family Acrididae; genus Schistocerca; species Schistocerca nitens. The sequence continues at coordinate 475,718,939 of NC_064619.1, read as the reverse complement.
GGGGAAGGACGCCTTACGTGGTGTATCACTGGTCCTCAGTGCACTAAGACCTTGGCACTCAGCATTGTAACGGCGTTGTAACCACACCCACTATTCCTCCAATTGGGCCTAAACGCCTGATGGGTTGCACACGTTACGCCCATAGTGCGTCCCCATCTGCACCTACGATCATGATGGACTGTCCATGGCACCCGAAATCCAGCACGGTAGCCAGCCCGTTGTGGTGGGGTCGTCATGTACCCTCTAGGTTGTAGCCCCCTGACAACACAGGGATCGTACTGCCGATACCTGAGCTGCACCCTCCCCACGTCGGCCAAGGAGTAGATGCACGTCTCCTTGGGGCATCAGGACTCCCGGAAACGGTCATTCTGCCAGGTGGCTCTTGCTGGGGCTGGGTGGCGCCCGTGGGGAGAGCCCCTGGTCGGAGTGGGTGGTATCGGGGCGGACGTTTCGCAGATGAAACGTCAACATGTATCGGGTCACTCTGCGGCCGAGTCTTTTAAAAAGAAAGGTATTGTCTCTGGTTCTGGTTCTCCTGCCCTTTCCCCCTTGGCCACTCCCTGGGAGGAAGGACAGGCCCGCCGGCTTGGGGCGAAGTACTTCCCCCGCTATTTAATCTGTTCTCGGACCGATGGAGGGACGTTCGCCACCTCTAAGCCCATGTTCTTTGTCCAGCACATCGAGGAAATCTTCGGGGAAATCGAGGCTCTCAGTAAAATGCGTTCAGGGACCGTTCTTATAAAGACCGCCTCCGTCACACAGTCGGCGGCGCTCCAGGCGTGCGACTGACTAGGGGACATCCCAGTGTCCATTGTCCCGCATCTGGCACTGAATAGGACACAGGGGGTTATTTTTCATCAGGATCTCCTGCTGCAATCTGATGAGGAGCTCAGGGCCAACCTGGAGCGCCGAGGCGTGTATTTCGTCCGGCGAGTTCAGCGCGGCCACAAAGACCGTCGCATCGACACCGGAGCCTTTATCCTCGCCTTCGAGTGGGACGTTCTCCTGGAGAAGGTAAAGGTGATGTGCTACCGGTGCAACGTGCGACCTTACGTCCCGCCTCCTATGTGCTGCTTTCGGTGTTTGCGCTTTGGGCACATGTCGTCACAGTGTGAGGCTGAGCCCCTTTGTGGCGATTGTGGACGTCCTCTTCGTGAGGAACATACATGCACCCCACCACCTCGGTGCGTCAATTGTCCTGGCATCCACTCGCCTAGATCTTTAGACTGCCCCGCGTATCAGAAGGAGAAGAAGATTCAAGAATTAAAAACTTTGGACCATCTCTCTTATTCTGAGGCCAGGAAGAAGTATGACCACCTCCATCCCGTGACGTTGACAACTTCGTTTGCCTCAGTCGTGTCCACTCCTTCCACAGTATTCTCACCCTTATCCTGTCCCCCCTCCACCTCCTCACCCCATCCGGGGTCCATGCCTCCGCCTCCCAAATCCCTCCCTTCCAAATCCTCCTCCCTCGCGGCCCCTGCCCCCTCTGCCCCAGGGGCCACCCTTCCTCCTCCTCCCCCTCCGCCGCCTGAGAAGCGATCCTCTTCTCAGGCGTCCATCGGGGAAACGTTCCGGACCCTGGCTTCCGAGGTCCGGCGTTCCAAAACGGACCCCGCGCGTGAGGACCTTCTTCGGGTCCAGCTCACCATCCCCGTGCCTCATCGGACTTCCAAGAAGGCCTCCAAGAAGTCTTTATCCCCTCTCCACCCTGGCGCGTTTCGTCTGACGCTCCATCCGCGAGTCGCTGCTCCCAGCCGTCCTCAGTTTCGCCGGGACGCTCTGCTGCCAGGCGCTCAGCTGGCCTCTCGTCGGCGAATGATGCTGCCCCTCCTACGCCACCCGGGAAAGCGGCCGCAGCTGGCGACGACTCGATGGAACAGGATCCGCCTCCCGCCGGTTGTAGCGCTGTTCCCTCGAAACCTGGCCCTCCGCGGCCGTCGAGGTGACCAGCTCTTCACCCGTTTCGTTCCCCCTTTTTTCTGACTAGCGACGGCTTTGTTACATTGGAACATCAGAGGTATTCGATCTAATCGGGAGGAATTACAACTGCTCCTCCGCCTGCACTGTCCGCTCGTCCTTGGTCTCCAGGAAACCAAGTTGCGCCCAACTGACTGTATTGCTTTTACCCACTATACCTCGGAGAGGTCTGACCTCACCCCTGCGGACGGTATTCCAGCTCATGGTGGGGTCATGTTGCTCGTTTGGGACGATGTCTATTACCATCCCATCCCATTGAACACCCCACTCCAAGCAATAGCTGTCTGTATTACTCTTTTTGCCTTTACTTTTTCTGTTTGTACCGTCTACACTCCATCGTCATCCGCAGTTAGTCGGGCTGACATGATGCACCTGATTGTTCAGCTTCCTCCGCCGTTTTTATTGTTTGGTGACTTCAATGCCCATCATCCCCTTTGGGGCTCTCCTGCATCCTGTCAAGAGGCTCCCTCTTGGCGGATGTCTTCAACTATCTCAATCTTTTCTGCCTCAATACTGGCGCCCCGACTTTCCTCTCGGACTCCACTCATACCTACTCCCACTTGGACCTCTTGATCTGATCTACCACTCTTGCCTGTCAGTTCGAGTGGTATGTCCTTTCTGGCACCTATTCGAGCGACCACTTCCCCTGTGTCGTTCGTCTCCTACACCACACCCCATCCCCACGTCCTTCGAGCTGGAACATACCGAAAGCTGACTGGGGACTTTACTCCTCCCTGGCGACCTTTCCGGACCACGATTTTCTCAGTTGTGACAGTCAGGTCGAATACCTCACGGCTGTTATCATCAATGCTGCCGAACGATCCATTCCTCGTACTACCTCTTCTTCACGTCGCGTTTCCGTCCCCTGGTGGAATGAGGCTTGTAGAGACGCTATCCGTGCTCGACGACGTGCTTTACGCACCTTTCGCCGCCATCCTACGTTGGCGAATTGTATTGGATACAAACGACTCCGAGCGCAATGCCGTAGAGTCATCAAAGACAGCAAGAAAGCTTGTTGGGCCTCTTTCACCAGCTTGTTTAACAGTTTTACTCCCTCTTCTGTCGTCTGGGGTGGCCTGCGCCGGCTGTCGGGCATTAAGGCCCACTCCTCGGTACCTGGCCTGACTTCGGGTAATGAGGTCCTTGTTGATCCTGTGGATGTCTCCAACGCCTTCGGCCGCTTTTTCGCGGAGGTTTCAAGCTCCGCCCATTACCACCCTGCCTTCCTTCGCAGGAAAGAGGCAGATGAGGCTCGGCGACCTTCCTTCCACTCGCTGAATCTGGAAAATTATAATGCCCCCTTTACTATGCAGGAACTCGAACGTGCACTTGCACTGTCCTGGTCCTCTGCTCCGGGGCCAGATGCCATTCACATTCAGATGCTGGCACACCTTTCTCCGGCAGGCAAAAGCTTCCTTCTTCGTACCAAAGGTCAAGTCCCCATGCGTTGGCGTGACACCGTCGTTGTTCCTATACCCAAACCCGGGAAGGATAGACACCTTCCTTCTAGTTACCGCCCCATTTCTCTTACAAGCTGTGTCTGTAAGGTGATGGAGCGCATGGTTAATGCTCGGTTAGTTTGGATTCTTGAATCTCGACGGCTACTTACCAATGTTCAATGCGGCTTTCGTCGCCGCCGCTCCGCTGTTGACCACCTTGTGACCTTGTCGACATTCATAATGAACACCTTTTTGCGAAAGCGCCAAACGGTAGCCGTGTTCTTCGATTTGGAGAAGGCTTATGATACCTGTTGGAGAGGAGGTATCCTCAGCACTATGCACAGGTGGGGTCTACGCGGTCGCCTGCCCCTTTTTATTGATTCCTTTTTAACAGACCGAAAGTTTAGGGTACGGGTGGGTTCCGTCTTGTCCGACGTCTTCCTCCAGGAGAACGGAGTGCCTCAGGGCTCCGTCTTGAGCGTACCCATAGCGATCAATCCTATTATGGATTGCATTCCACCTAATGTCTAAGGCTCTCTTTTTGTCGATGACTTCGCGATCTACTGCAGTGCCCAGAGAACATGCCTCTTGGAGCGCTGCCTTCAGCGTTGTCTAGACAGCCTATACTCATGGAGTGTGGCAAATGGCTTCCGGTTCTCTGAAGAGAAGACGGTTTGCATCAACTTTTGGCGATATAAAGCGTTCCTTCCGCCATCCTCACATCTCGGTCCCGTTGTTCTCCCATTCGTGGAAACAACTAAGTTTCTAGGGCTCACACTGGACAGGAAACTTTGTTGGTCTCCGCACGTCTCTTACTTGGCTGCCCGTTGTACACGTTCCCTTAATGTCCTCAGAGTTCTTAGTGTTCATCTTGGGGAGCGGATCGCACTGTCCTGCTTCGCTTGCATCGGTCCATAGTCCGATCGAAGCTGGATTATGGGAGTCTCGTCTACTCGTCTGCTCGGCCATCCCTCTTACGTCGTCTCAACTCCATCCACCATACGGGGTTACATCTTGCGACCAGAGCCTTCTACACTAGTCCCGTCGAGAGTCTTTATGCTGAAGCTGCTGAATTACCATTGACCTACCGGCGCGACGTACTGCTTTGTCGGTATGCCTGCCGGCTGTTGTCAATGCCCGACCACCCCTCTTATCAGTCCTTCGCCGATTCTCTCGACCATCAGTATGGGTTGTATGTGTCTGCCCTGCTGCCCCCTGGAGTCCGCTTTCGTCGCCTGCTTCGACAATTGGATTTTGCCCTCCCTACCACCTTCAGAGAGGGTGAGAGCATGACTCCACCTTGGCTCCAGGCTCCGGTTCATATTTATCTCGACCTCAGCTCGCTCCCGAAGGAGGGTACTCCGGCTGCAGTGTATTGCTCACGGTTTGTCGAACTTCGTGCGCGACTTGCCAGTCACACCTTTATTTACACTGATGGCTCCAAAAATGACGATGGTGTCTGCTGTGCCTTTGTCGTCGGGGCCGTCACCTTTAAATACCGGCTCCTCGACCAATGTTCCAGCTTTACGGCCGAGCTTTTTGCTCTCCATCAGGCCGTTCAGTATGCCCGCCGCCACCGCCATTCATCGTATGTACTCTGCTCAGATTCACTCAGTGCTCTGCAGAGCCTTGGAGCTCCATATCCGGTCCATCCCTTGGTGCAACGGATCCAGCAGTCCCTCCATTCTTTTGCTGATGGTGGCTCTCCTGTCAGCTTTCTGTGGGTTCCCGGCCATGTAGGAGTGCCTGGGAATGAGGCTGCTGATGCTGCAGCCAAGGCTGCAGTCCTCCTGCCTCAGCCAGCCTCCCATTGTGTCCCGTCATCTGATGTTAGTGGGGTTGTTTGTAAGAGGCTTGTGTCGTTGTGGTGGGATGCTTGGTCCTCACTTCAAGGAAACAAGCTCCGGGCAGTAAAACCGTTCCCAACTGCTTGGACAACCTCCTCCCGATCATCTCGGCGAGTAGAGGTCCTTCTGACCAGGTTGCGGATTGGGCATTGCCGGTTTAGCCACCGCTACCAGCTCTCCGGTGACCCAGCCCCGCAGTGCCCTTGTGGTCATGTATTAACAGTGCGCCATGTTTTATTGTTGTGTCCCCGTTTTAGTCAATCTCGTGTTGTCCTGTCTCTGCCACCTACTTTACAGGATATTTTAGCTGATGACGCTCGAGCAGCTGCTCGTGTTCTTTGTTTTATTACTTTGACTGGCTTATCCAAAGACATCTAACTCTTTCACTTATTTTATCTGCATCTTTGTAGGAACTTTCTGGTGTCCCCCCCCCCCCCTTGAGTTTTACTAGATTCTATGTGCTCTAACAATTGTGACTGGGCGCTAATGACCTCAGTAGTTGAGCGCCCAAAAAAAAAAAAATCCCCGTGATACCCAAGTCCGGCTCCCCACAGTGGTGCCCATTGGCAACAGCCTCAAGCTGCGCGACCGAAGTCAGCGCCGCTTCCAGCTGTGAGCGAAGGGATGCGAACTCAGTCCTCATCCGAACACAGCAATCACAGTCCTTGTCCATTCTAGTCGATGTTGAACAACAGTTACTGAAACACGAGTCCGTGCCTAGATAACTCAAGGGAAACACGCAAAGAATGTATGAACTAACCTGTACAAATGCCTAACGACTGCGCTACAATCTGCCTGAATTTACGATTGCAGTAACTAAAACTCGAAATTACACCTCCTATACGAAACTCACACGCAATTTAAGTAAGAATCTACGAAATAAACACTAAAGCGCGATGCTACAACTCTCAAATACTGTAATACGCCCGAAATTTTTGACGCACCTAATTTGTACGACTGGTAATTGAGTGAGGTATCCCTCCTTGTGAATGTGAATGTTATCACTCCCAAGGAATCTGAGTTCACCTCATAGTCCTACACTACCTGAAATTTTCGCGAAAAATTTCGAACAAATTATTTACAGAAAGAGCCATTGCAATGCAAGATTAGGTACTGGTTCAGCTATGTGGATGATTTTGTGGGCCAGCACCACTAGATACTTTATTATAACATTGAAGCTCGCGACGTATGAAAACTAAGGATCTTCTATAAATTTATCGGACCATTACACAGACATTAGAAAAATTGGACGCCTATTTAACGTTTACAGAAAAACGTAGCTAAAGCTACGATAATCTATGTAAGTTCCCAATATCCACACAGCCAGAAACTAGCAGCTTTCTATTCGTTGGTGCATTGCCTCGTATCTTTAATCAGCTTTTCAAACAGAACTACAGACCATCAAATGTATCGCTTCCAGCAATGGCTATAGCTCTGACCTAACTGATAATATACTACGATAAAAAAGAGTAAAATGACACCACTCCTCTACGCTGGTTAACAGCAATCAGTAGTCATAAACCCTGGTACAAAATACCGTATACGGAGTGAGGCAGGAGGGGTGATAGTATTGGCGATTCTGAAGAAAAACATCAATTGAACAGCCGACCGATGTGGCCGAGCGGTTCTAGGCGCTTCAGTCCGGAACCGCGCTGTTGCTACGGTCGCAGGTTCGAATCCTGCCTCGGGCCTGGATGTGTGTGATGTCCTTAGGTTAGTTGGGATTAAGTAGTTCTAAGTCTAGGGGACTGATGACCTAAGATGTTAAGTCCCATAGTGCTCAGAGCCATTTGAACCATTTTAACTTCAAATTCCACACTGCTGTACCATCACACAGCAGCAAAGAGAAAAACAGAGTAAATAGTCTCAATCTGAACAGGGTGCACGATGAATCAAGGCGAACAGACAACAACTTCAAATCCAGCCACACTGGCGTGGCGGTTATTTATCCTCTTGCAAGCTCAGCTGAGAACCACGCTTGCACAATTCTGTCACTTTCTGACCCATCCTTATCGGAAAGTAATAGGAATAACATCCGCCAGCGCGCCGTGCTCCATACACGGCAGTGAGAAAGGGAAACAGACAGCCAGCCGGCAGTCGTTGCCTGTAGCTCGATACTGCCCGCATCACTCGCTGGTCGCTTCTCCATGACTGAGGACCCACTCCAGCAGATACTCTGTTCCTTCCTCGTCCGAGACTTCGTCCTTGGCCACAGATAACACCAGCTAATACAACACTCACAGCAAGTCTTCTGACATCGGTAGAGAGATACTATGTTGCTCTCTGTAGTATCTTAGAAATACATACTTACAGACTATTTTGTGACAAAGTAAATTCGATTAGAGTAGATCGATTAGCGTTGGACTGAACACAGCCCAAGTAAGTTCTTTTATGTGGTTCAGAATTACTTTTGTTCAGCTATAGTCGACTACTGCATTTGACAACTTTAAGTCTGGGATGCCACGTGAGTGAGATTACAGCCCAGTGCAGTCAAACCGCAATGACTAACTTTCTGGAAACGCATTAGATATCTTTTATATGCTTACATGTTTACGTAAGTGTAATGAGATGTTAACGCTCTTTAATTTTTGCAGATTCCATTTGGAATCTGGTGCAGGAGGGTGCAGCAGCTACACGAACGAAGATCTGAAGGTGTTCAGGTTCATGGCGTACTTGTCCAACAACAAGCCGAAGGAGTGGCAGCATATCCTGAACGTATACGATCCACAGGGCGAATTCAAGAAGAAGAATGGCGCCCAGTGGAAACAATACGGCATCGCTGTGTAGCTGCGTGGCATAACAAGTTTTGTAATTGAAAAAATGGCTCTGAGCACTATGGGACTCAACTGCTGTGGTCATAAGTCCCCTAGAACTTAGAACTACTTAAACCTAACTAACCTAAGGACAGCACGCAACACCCAGCCATCACGAGGCAGAGAAAATCCCTGACCCCGCCGGGAATCGAACCCGGGAACCCGGGCGTGGGAAGCGAGAACGCTACCGCACGACCACGAGATGCGGGCTTGTAATTGAAAGCTGTTTCCTTGTGGACGACAATAAAAGAGCTGTTTACCTTATTCCCTTTTTTTAATTGTAGTCTTGATAGTCCACACCTCAATCGGGTTATCCCTATTTGCAGAATTAGGAGTCTTGACATGCCCCCATATACCGAAGCAACACGTAGCAGCTGCAGTGTATGGAAGCCACGCCTGGATAACAGCAAAGGAGGGCACACTAAGAGTCTGGAGTGCGGAAAAAATGTCTCAGAGATGGAGCACGATAAATAGGACCAAGTCGAAAGCGTAATACAGAAATAAGAATAAAATTAGAATTATGATGGTTACCTAACATTGTCAGCTATATTGGAGGTGATCTCAGAATATAAACATAGTTGTTGTTTTTACAGAAGTCTATTAACCCAGATAGCACAAAAATACACAATCATTACCAGTTTCAGTGAAATTAAATCGCCATCTTCAGATCATTTGTGTAGAAAAAAATTGTAGGACCTATCCATTTCGTCGACTGTTTACAATAATTTGACACAGCTGTGTTGTACACACATAAAAAACGTTTTTGATCATTCCGGTTCCCAGAACTTCTGAAGATAGACGTTGACTGTGGATACTGTATCACAGGCACAGTCCCTTTGACTGTTCAGAGATGCAAACAAAAAATGGTTCAAATGGCTCTGAGCACTATGGGACTCAACTGCTGAGGTCATTAGTCCCCTAGAACTTAGAACTAGTTAAACCTAACTAACCTAAGGACATCACAAACATCCATGCCCGAGGCAGGATTCGAACCTGCGACCGGAGCGGTCTTGCGGTTCCAGACTGCAGCGCCTTTAACCGCACGGCCACTTCGGCCGGCAGAGATGCAAACAACTGCGCATGAGCAGCGCTTATTAGACGGAGGGAGTCCGACAGCCGATCAGTTCCAGTCATTCCACCAGGAAGGAGGTACATCACTCAGGTTGTCTGTAGTTCAACCATGTCTAGACCATCAATACCGCGGTTCGATCGCGTCCGCATTGTTACTTTGTGCAAGGCAGGCCTCTCAACAAGGGAAGTCTCCAGGCGTCTCGGAGTGAACCAAAGCGTTGTTGTTCGGATATGCAGGAGATACAGAAAGACAAGAACAGTCGATGACTTGTCTCGCTCAGGCCGCCCAAGAGCTACTGCTGCAATGGATGACCGCTACCTACGGATTATGGCTCGGAAGAATCCTGACAGCAACGCCACCATGTTGAATAATACTTTTCGTACAGCCACAGGACGTGGTGTTACGACTCAAATTGTGCGCAATATGCTGCACGATGCGCAACTTCACTCCCGACGTCCATGGCAAGGTCCATCTTTGCACCCACGAAACCATGCAGCGCGGTACAGATAGGCCCAACAACATGCTGCCGAATGGACAGCTCAGGATTGGCATCATGTTCTCTTCACCGATGAGTGTCGCATATGCCTTCAACCAGACAATAGTCGAACCCGGTCAGGCAACGCCTTAGACACATTGTCCAGCGAGTGCAGCAAGGTGGAGGCTCGCCGCTGTTTTTGGGTGATATTATGTGGGGCCAACGTAAGCCGCTGGTGATCATGGAAGGCTTCGTAACGGCTGTACGATACGTGAATGCCTTCCTCCGACCGATAGTGCAACCATATCGGAAGAATCTTGGTGAGGCATTCGTCTTCATGGACGACAATTCGCGCCCCCATCGTGTACATCTCGTGATGGTTTCCTCGATTAGAGTCGCCAGCATGATCTCCAGACATGAACCCTATGGAGCATGCCTGGGATGGATTGAAAAGCGTTGCTTATGGACGACGTGACCCACCAACCAATCTGAGGGATCTACGCCATATCGACGTTGAGGAGTGGGTCAATCTGGACCAACAGTGCCTTGATGAATTTGTGGATAGTACGCCACGACGAATACAGGGATGCATCAATGCAAGAGGACGTGCTAGTGGGTATTAGAGGTACCCGTGTGTACAGCAATCTGGACCACCACTTCTGAAGGTCTCGCTGTATGATGGTACAACATGCAATGTGTGGTTTTCATGAGCAATAAAAAAGGCGGAAATGATGTTTACATTGATCTCCATTCCTATTTTCTGTACAGGTTCCTGCCGGCCGGGGTGGCCGAGAGGTTGTAGGCGCTAAAGTCTGGAACAGTGCGACCACTACGATCGCAGGTTCGAATCCTGCATCGGGCATGGATGTATGTGATGGTCTTAGGTTAGTTAGGTTTAAGTAGTTCTAAGTTCTAGGGGACTGATGACCTCAGAAGATGAGTCTCATAGTGCTCAGAGCCATTTGAACCATTTTGTACAGGTTCCGGAACTCTCGGAACCGAGGTGATGCAAAATTTTTCTTGATGTGTGTATATAAAGATATTCTTATAGAAAATTCTGCTATCGCTGTGTATTATGATTAACATCTTTAGATAAAAAATGAGTAAATGTGATGATGAAGAGCGAAATGAAAAGAGCACACTAGTAGGAAGGAGGATGATAAAGAAAAATTCTATAAAATTACAAAACAAGAGGACAAAGAAACACAACGAGAACAAAACTAAATGGAAGATAATTATTACGATGGTGGTGATGAGGACGATTGTGATGGTGACAATGATTAAGATGAGTTTTCCTGGGATAAAGTCATGCTGCTGGCAGAGTACGAAGGCGTACTGAAAAGCAACGCTTCATAATTTTTATGTGAAAAACTCTTAAGGCTTTTTAAATAATACAAACATATGAATATTCCACATGTTTATTCTTCATATCTACATATTTATTTCTGAACATGGTCATCCTGGTGACGAACACATTTCCCGCAACGAGAGACAATTTTGTAGATACTGTCACGGTAGAATGTTTGATTTTGCTGTTGGAGCCAAAACCTCACCTCTATTTGCACCGCTTCATCACTACCAATGCGAATTTCTCGAAAGTCTTCTTTAAGTTTTGGAAATGGATGAAAATCTTACTGGGCCTTGTCGGGGTTTATCGATGACAGTGAATCCACGGCGTCTGTTTGTTGCAGACGGTGCAGCGATCGTGTGTGGTTTGATATTGTCATACTGAAGGAGCGGGTGCTCTGTGTGTGAACGAATTCTTTGAATTCGAAATTCGATAACAGCATGCTGTTTCCCACGCACCGACACAGTTATTTTACACACCGCCATGTTACACGCAACAGTTCGGAGCCCTCTGGCCGCAGAGGACTGCAAATATGTAGATATTAAGAATAAAAGTGTAGAGTATTAATACGATTCGTTTTATTTAAAAACATAAAAATGCGGGCGGATTATTATTCAGTACGCCCTCAGATGTTACACCTTACTTTCTGTCTTCACCCTTTTTCAGAAAGTGTGTCAAGAAATGAGACAATTACGAGGATTGTGTAGAAAGAAATGACTAAAAGCATATAGTATTTCTGAAACAAAATATTTCCGAATCTGTCTACAGTGTCCATACACTGTACGATCTCTTTGTTTCGAGCAATTTATAAGTTACCTTTATTGTTTCTCAAGGACTGAAAATGAAGCTTTATCAAACACATCATCGTCTACAAAAGCATTCTTTTTCCAGAGATTGTTCTTAATGTGGGTATCCCAAGTATGAGACTGTAAATCAGAGGTTCTAAACCTTTTCCGGCTGACTGCTCCGTTTTCAAAGAAGAAAGTTACTCGACGCCTTCACCCCTCAATTCACAGAAAGAAAGTCAGCACAATCTCGATCTTTTATTACAGAACAGCTTTGATCATAATACACTTTCCGAAGAATAATTCGATGACCATAGTCTTAATCCAAGAATACTGGATCACAGAGGTTTGGAAAGATACAGATAGAGGTAATGGGAGATTAAACTGTGAACTGTCGTGAGTTATGCTCAATTTGCTGAATTTGTAAGAACACTGCTGTAAACAAGTAGGGATCTGTGTTCAAATTCCAGCTGACTTACAATTTTCCTCTTGCAGTTAATGTTTAATTCTTGATTAGAACTGAAAAAAGAAAGTATTTTAAAAATACTTTATTAAAATATGTCAACAATATCGGTGTCATTCTCAAAGGTAGCTTAACAAATATATACTTAAAAATTTTACAAAGTTCTAGTGAGAAAGCTGAACTGGGAGTAATAACACCAATTTTTCAGTATTTGTTGTCGAGTTTGTATTCAGCAGTGTTAAACCGACAGTCTGTTTCCGTTCTCAGTAACTAACTTACTAGCCACTCTAACTGCAGTCCATAAAGCCGGATACAGCATAGGAGTTTTCCTTTGATGTCAGAATTCTTTATATCCATTTTTTAAACTTTAATTTTTACTCTTAATTTGTGGAAAGTTCTATCAGTTCTTGCTGCAAGCACAGTACTGATGTTTGTATGTCAGAGAATATTCCTCAACTAATGGTCTTTGTTTTCAAAAAAAGTTACATCTGTATCAAATCTTTCCAAACAGGTACTCGTTGACAGTCAACGAACTTCTGTGTGCAGTAACAGAATATTGAAATCTCCGTCGTTTTTATCACATAGCTTCTAAAGCAGTCTAACTCTGAGTGCACTTGTTCTGACCTTGTTGCAGTAATTACATGCTGTAAAGAGCTATGAAGGCGATCGCTAAGGTTTTTTGTTACCAAATTTTCTCTATGAATAACACGATGTACAGCTCTTGTGCTTGGAACAGCCTTTTTTAAGTATGAAATTATCCCACGGAACTGTCGTACCATTCCTAGACACATCCGTAGCATCTGACACAGTATTTTAAACAGGTATATCTTTTTCTTTAAAATGGTGTTCCAGTACACCAAATATAGATTTTTTCTTTATAATCGGTTTCTAATTTTCTGGCTAATAATAGATCTTGACAATTTTTTCTTCTTTTATGAAACCAACGTAAGCAAGAAGTAAATAATCGTTATTCGATGACATCGGTTCATCGACCTGCATTGAAAACTTAATAGGTTTCAGAAAATTTGTTACAGAGGCTTCTCGATATCCGCAGATATTTAATCAGTTGATCTCTGTACCGTCCCATGCTCAATGGGACTTTCTTAATGAGGTCAGATGGCAGTGGCCTCCAGTGATCATGTGCTACAGCACACTGTAAATATGGCAAGTGCATTAAATGTACACCATTTCTCTTCGACTGCCTGCTGTTATGCGAATAAAATGGACAAAAACACGTTTGTAACGTTCTCTCTACGGCAACTAGAAACGAATGTCAAGTGCTGAAATGGTCAGCTGTACTACAGTCAACTCAGTGAACGGACACAGCTGTCTGTTTTCGTTTGTGTATGCCTTTACGTGACATCATCCCTTCCGTCACTATTGGTGCTACGTTGCACTCAGCACCAGGCCAGTATTTTTCTTCGAAAGAGCATGTAAAGTATTGTACAAGAAACTTGAGTTACGTTGATGATTGCCGAAGAGGCCCTTTTCCAGTAAATCTTTGGAGGAGAAAGTCAGTAGAAGCAGGTAGATGCCCCTTTCAAGTTTCTAGGATATTTCGCCAGAGTGGTCCGTAAGAAATGGCAAAACGCTCTCTAAGATTTACATGCAGAACATGAGGGATTTTTGAGGAACTGCTGACATCTCGGTGTCGTGGCACAGTTGTCAAGTACACCAACTGCCAATTCGTCAGCTCGGGCTCAATTCCCACTCCTCCTAACTTTTCAAAAAATTTTATTCCTCGCAATATTAAACTATTGATTATAAAATTAAAATATGTTCAAACAGTTCAATTTATACACATAAAATTCATGTATTCAATTTGGTTATGACAACTACCTTTGTAAGACAAAGTCTGATGGTAAAAAATGGGACTGTATAAGGAAATTTAGTATGAAAATGAGTGAAAAGACTTTGGTACGTAGGTGTAATGTTCACAATGCACTTTTTTTGCTGTGTGTGTGTGTGTGTGTGTGTGTGTGTGTGTGTGTGTGTGTGTGTGTGTGTGTGTGTGTGGCGGGGAGGGGGGAGGGGAGGGGGGGAGTGAAAGATCTAAGACATTTTCAAGCATTAATAAAAAGTGTAGCGGAAAGCTATTGTTGCAACAATATGGAGCTGCACCTATCGTGACAACATACTGAAACAGAATCTGTATATTTTTGTAACATTGTAGCACAGTGGTAAAATTTTGAATGAGCTGCCAGTTTTAGATAGTGGCTAGCACAGCACAGTTTCCAAAACCTCACTAAAGCTAACTGTATTAATTGTTCTCCAAGAGTGGGTAAATTTCCAGATTTCACAATAAGTAATGAAATTTTATAAGTGCCGCCCCAGAAATATTAGATAATTTTTGACGTCTTGAATGTTGTTCTTTGAGACTCTGAAAGTAAGACAGATTTCTATATATTTTTTTCAGGATGTATTTTTGTCAGACGTTCTAATCTGGAAGGATTCATTACTTTATTTCAGAATACACTCTGGCACATCCGACACACTGGTAATGTCTTGTTTAGTAGCGACTGATTAAAGCCGTATTTCAAATATTCGATGCTGTATTGTCTACATTTTTTCTTTGGTTCAGACAAGGGTCTACCTGTAAAAGTAAAAATAATAGAAAACTTACTTTAGCCACCATGACACGTATTGTCACTATATTAAATAAATGATTATATGATTATTATGTAAATATAAATTAAATTTTGTTTTTTGTTCTTCTCAGAGTGTGTAACACGGATATAACACAACAAAAAACTGCAGTTTAACTGAAGGTAATATTTCCCGTACGTGTCTTTCACATTTATTCTGTTATAACTCACCTAAATCTATGTCTCTCCTAAATCTATATCTCTCGTCTCGGGCTGCAAAATTTTACAAAAATGTTCGGCGGTGTCTTAGTGTACTTGTAGCCTACGATATTTATAATTTTTGCTGCTAATCTTTTTGCCTTTCAGGTTTGTATAACGATGACTGCTTACGACATTTAGCGATGTAAAACAAAGTGGGGATCAGAAAATACCAGTCAACAATAACGGATTGTTCCCTAGCTATTACCGTGTCATGAAAGAAATATTCCGATTTTCAGCTCCACGCTTCCCAAAGTTCAATTTAGATAAACTATGCTTCAAAATACATCTCTTTGAGAACAATAACGGATTGTTCCCTAGCTATTACCGTGTAATGAAAGAAATATTCCGATTTTCAGCTCCACGCTTCCCAAAGTTCAATTTAGATAAACTATGCTTCAAAATACATCTCTTTGAGAACAGGTGCTGATTGCGACGAATAGGAATTCAGAAACTTAGGCACTTAATACAAGAAAGCAATGACAGTATAGAAAACTCGACAAAATCGTGATAAATAATTTGCAGTGATGTCCTTACGACCCTTTGGTATTTACAGTTTATAGGATAAACCAACAACTGGGCCCTAAAAGAGCTGCAAGGAAAATAACTGAATTTATATAAGATGGAATACTTCCCTAAGTTATGGATCGAGTGTTTGTTTGTATCAATTTTTTAAAATTTTTATAGCGATTAAATGGACGATACCGAAGTCTGCAATTTTCGAAATGCAGGTAAGTAGTATTTTAATATTTTTCTGTTATTACATATATTTCATTACGTACAACGTGGAATACTTTATTCTTTGTCTGAAAGCCTAACAAATATAAAATTATAATCCGCATAAATATTTATTCAGCTGCCTTGCTGCATGTTACCAGTGTCAGTTGTCAGAAGAAATAGTAAACATATAACCCTATAAAATATGTGAACTTACATCTGTGGTAAACAGTAACTGCAGCAGAAACGTATTTTTTTAAAAATAAAACTGTCCACGTAAGTAATCCTTTATATGTATTGTGTAGATGTTCACAGTTGCTCTGTAGGATCTTCGAAAAACTCTCGTGTGAACCGAGAGCCTCACAAATTCAGAGTATTGTAAATTTATATGAACTATTGAAAACACGGATACCCTCGCTGTTCTGCACTTACGTTAATCTTGGTACGAACCACTGCAGACTGGTATTACGTAATCTTTGTTGATACGGCAGCAACATTCGCACATTATCGCGCCCAATGTTCTGAATGCACGTTCTACTGCACGCTCACTGCGCACGGCGAAATAGAAGCCGTACCGAACGCAGAAGAAAAGACATGTCACACAAAAAGACAGCTAAGTAAGCTAACGCATACTCCTTGTCAAAAATTTGTAAGGCTGAAAGCCATACTTACATGCAGACTAATTTTGCTTGGAAGTAATTTAGGACTTTTTTTTTCTTTGAAGCGTTTGATAATTTTTGATGTTACTATACCTTTCAACCAGGGGCGGAGAGGGGGGGGGAGGGGGGGTTGCGAGTATTGTCCATGGGGCGGCGTGTGGTCGTCAGCGCCTCTTATATTAGCTTTGGACAAAATTGCTCTCCCAGACCTCATCATCGCCCACCGGTTGGCAGTACCGCTCGTGTTGAGAACCGCTGCTGTAAATAAACATAAATATCGGCCAAAAAGCCAATATTATCCATGGTACCTGCATCAACAATCGATCCGTACCTACTTCAGGTAGCGACAATCAACTGCGCTGTAATGGCCAGTCCATTTACTACGTATTTCGTGCGTTATTAAGATACCGCGCAAATTTTCCGAGTGCTTTCTCAGCTATATTCTCACCACATCGTCAACCACATTCTCATCTACAAAAATATTTGCATGTAGATATTCCATCAATTTTGAAAGTAAGTGAAAGATGCTTGTCTTTAATGAATACCAGGTGTCTCCCACGGTGTGTGCACATGGGCGTTATCACGTAGTAAAAAATTTCGTCAGCAACACTTCCCAAGAATAATTCTTGCAACGTCATCTTCAGAACATTGTTTAGTAAATCCACTGATGGTTAAACTGTATTGCTTCGTAACTTCAATCCCACCGACGAGTTGATCACACCTACTTTAGTCTTGTCATATACACTAACATATATTGTTGTCGTTCTTCCTTGCAGCGTACACTTCCCTTCTGTGTTTTGCTTGACACAATAAAGTGGTTGGCCCTAATCGTACGTCTGTGCTCACCCATCCTCCCATTAGTTTGCTTCTTTGTGGTCCTTCGCGTTTTGTTGTTGATCCAGTTATCTTCGAAAGGTGCAACATCACTATTCTCCTTCGAACATCCATAAGCGACAGCTTCTCATTTAGGTTAGCAATTTTATATGCACCATGTGTTTACCACGCAGACAAATCTCGTCATGTAAAGTAATACACCTTGTGCAGTAGATCAACGCCACCAAAATGGGCATAGTATTCAATAAGATGTGCCACTGAAAGAGATATATCCTTTTTCATTACTCGTGGGTATCTTTTAGTGCAGCTCAAAGAAGTAACGGTACTGTAATTCGTAGCTACAGATTCTGGATTTCTTTTTGTCCTTCCATTTCACTACCAAAACTCCGTTACATCTGCCAAACATGGAGTTGTAGAATCGTCGTTTACTTTCTTTCGTGAATTCCATTAGCTCACATGTTATTGTGGATGACTCACCACTTTCCACTCTATGTTGTAACAACTTTTTTATGTTAAGATTATCAGGAAAACACAATGAAATAACATTTTAAAAATATATATTTAAATACTACTGAGATCGAAAAGGTCAAAATATAGTATAATGAACTCGAACATGCAGTATACAGGGTGAGTCACCTAACATTACCGCTGGATATATT
This sequence comes from Schistocerca nitens, assembly GCF_023898315.1. Lineage (NCBI taxonomy): Eukaryota > Metazoa > Arthropoda > Insecta > Orthoptera > Acrididae > Schistocerca > Schistocerca nitens. The sequence goes on along the minus strand of NC_064619.1, from coordinate 475,701,005 downwards.
TCGTAAACCACATCAATTACTGACGAATCGATTCCACAGACCGAACGTGAGGAGAGGGGCTAGTGTAATTGGTTAATACAAACCATAAAAAAATGCACGGAAGTATGTTTTTTTAACACAAACCTATGTCTTTTTAAATGGAACCCCGTTAGTTTTGTTAGCACATCTGAACATATAAACAAATACGTAATCAGTGCCGTTTGTTTCATTGTAAAATGTTAATTACATCCGGAGATATTGTAACCTAAAGTTGACGCTTGAGTACCACTCCTCCGCTGTTCGATCGTGTGTATCGGAGAGCACCGAATTACGTAGGGATCCAAACGGAACGGTGATGGACCTTAGGTACAGAAGAGACCGGAACAGCACATTACGTCCACATGCTAACACTTTTTTATTGGTATTTTTCACTGACGTGCATGTACATTACCATGAGGGGTGAGGTACACGTACACACGTGGTTTCCGTTTTCAATTACGGAGTGGAATAGAGTGTGTCCCGACATGTCAGGCCAATAGATGTTCAATTTGGTGGCCATCATTTGCTGCACACAATTGCAATCTCTGGCGTAATGAATGTCGTACACGCCGCAGTACATCTGGTGTAATGTCGCCGCAATACGTTGTTTCATTTCCTCTGGGGTTATAGACACATCACGGTACACATTCTCCTTTAACGTACCCCACAGAAAGAAGTCCAGAGGTGTAAGATCAGAAGAACGGGCTGGCCAATTTATGCGTCCTCCACGTTTTATGAAACGCCCGTCGAACATACTGTCAAGGGTCAGCCTAGTGTTAATTGCGGAACGTGCAGGTGCACCATCATGCTGATACCACATACGTCGACTCGTTTCCAGTGGGACATTTTCGAGCAACGTTGGCAGATCATTCCGTAGAAACGCGATGTATGTTGCAGCTGTTTGGGCCCCTGCAATGAAGTGAGGACCAATGAGGTGGTCGCCAATGATTCCGCACCATACATTTACAGTCCACGGTCGCTGTCGCTCTACCTGTCTGAGCCAGCGAGGATCGTCCACCGACCAGTAATGCATGTTCCGCAGATTCACTGCCCCGTGGTTTGTGAAACCCGCTTCATCGGTAAACAGGTAGAACCGCAACGCATTCTCTGTTAATGCCCATTGACAGAATTGCACTCGATGATTAAAGTCATCACCATGTAATTGCTGATGTAGCGACACATGAAACGGGTGAAAGCGGTGACGATGCAGTATGCGCATGACACTACTTTTACTCAGTCCACCGGCTCTCGCAATGTCCCGTGTACTCATGTGTGGGTTCATGGCAACAGCAGCTAACACACCAACTGCACCCGCTTCTCCTGTGACGGGCCTGTTACGGACCCGTTTGCGTGCTACGACCATACCTGTTGTATACAGTTGGCGGTAGACGTTTTGCAATGTGTGGCACGTTGGATGCTCTCTGTCCGGGTACCGTTCTGTATGCACCCTGCAGGCTTCAGCTGCATTTCGTCGACACTCGCCATAGATGAGTATCATCTCCGCCTTTTCAGAGTTCGAATACACCATGGTCACAGTTCCTACAACACTACACTATCACAGACGTCTGGTAACACGGTGTACTACAGTTGGTCTGCGTGCGGAGACGAACGCAGAATAACAATAGCACCAAGTGTTACATGCGGACACTGCGACAGCTAGACAAAACCACAACAGTGCTCTACAGCCACACTCGTAAACACGGTCGTCATCGTAAACATGTCCCTGCAGATGCTGCTCGCCGATCATGGCCCGTGTTTGTTACAACACGCAACTGAACGTCGGAGGTTTCAGGCGTCAACTTTAGGTTACAATATCTCCGGATTTACAATGAAACAAACGGCACTGATTACGTATTTGTTTATATGTTCAGATGTGCTAACAAAACAAATGTGGTTCCATTTAAAAAAATGTAGGTTTGTGTTAAAAAACATACTTCCGTGCATTTTTGTATGGTTTGTATTAAACAATTACACTAGCCCCTCTCCTCAAGTTCGGTCTGTGGAATCGGTTCGTCAGTATTTGATGTGGTTTACGAAATACATCCAGCGGTAACGTTAGGTGACTCACCCTGTATATATATTGGTTTATATGTAAATATAGGGTGAACATTTAGAAAACCGACAACTGCAGAGACTGATTCCTGACTGGAAATGGAGCAAAAAAGTTTTACGAAAATGTGCCCGGAAATGAATCGTTTTCACGGTAGATGGCGCTGTTGAATGAAAGTTCCTCTGACCATGTGATTTGTGTTTCTTGTATGTTGCAGGTTGTGTGAGTGACGCAGAGTACTGAAAGCAGCAGAATGGCCCGGTATTCATGTTGGGAACAAGCCGCGGTGGTTTTTGTGTATGACCAAGCAGATGGAAAAGGACGAGAGGCAACGCGGCTATACAAAGACAAGTACCCTCACAGACACCAACCACATAATACAACAGTTCAAGCCCTTTGTTGCGTTTATGCGATCATGGGTCTTTTCAGACAGACGGTCGCGCAGGGAGTCGGCAGATTGTGCGTGCACTAGATTTCGAGGACCGGGTTCCACAGGGTATTGTAGAACCCGCTTCTCCACACCTCGTGTACACACAGTCCGCGACCTCCCTGCACATTCATCTCTCTGAAAGGACCCCTGATGACACAAACGGCAAATAAGGATTTTAGATGTTGTGTGATGTGGTTGGTGTCTGTGAAGGTACTTGTTTCGGTATAATGATACTACCTCTTGACCATTTCCGTCTGCTTGACCTTACACAAACAACATCTTGGCTTGTTCCGGACCGAATACCGGACTATTTTGCTGCTTACAGTACGCTGCGCCAATGAAACAGCCTGCACCACACAAGTAACACACGGCACGTGGTCAGAGGAATTTTCATTCGTCAGCGCCATGTACCGTGGCCAATATGCATTTCCGGACACATTTTCACAGGACCTTCTTTCCTCGATTTCCAATCAGAAATCCGTCCCTGTAGTTTGTCTGTTTTATTAACGTTCACCGTTCAGTTCTTCGACTGCCAAGCTTCAGCTCTCTTTTTGTTATGTTCGTGTACTGTGATAAGAGAAAAATATAACTGTTTTAAAGGAAAAGTTAATTTCTGCACCGATTTACAAAAAATTAACTATTGGGAAAATAATTTCAGAAAAAGCAGTTTGGTGTATGAACAGAGTTAACTGCTTCTGCGAGCAACAGTTAGTATCTCTGGCGGGCAATTTTCATTATAAATACTGGGTTTTACGGAATTCTCGTTTAACGTGTGGGGAACTAATGATTTCACAGTTACGAAATGGCATTTTAATTTGAAAGACTCAAAAACGTTAACAAAATATTTTGAAAACTAATTTCCTTCTTCTGTAGTACTATTAACGTCTGTTTCATAGTGAGTATACGCAGGCTCCAGAGGTAAACGTTGCAGTGACAAACCAATTTAAAGAGCTAAGTAACAGAAGACTGTAATATTCTTGTGCTGTTCTCCGTACCACATACCAGAGATACGCTCGCCACAGAAATAAGCGATGTGATTACAGTAATCCGCACACACGTGCAACAAAGGAGACGGCACGTTGTCCTAATGCTTTTATTCGCTTAGCCTCTGGCGGTAAACCGGTATCATCAGCAGGCTGTAAGTTCTACAGTATCTGCTACATCTTGTGCAGCGCAGCAAGGTCATCATTCAGAGCATTTTCTTCGGTGTGTTCTCCATCTGTTATTTCATCTGCAGTGGGTGGAATAATCACCAATTCTAAGTCATCAGTTCCATCTTCACTAATTTCGTAGCTCTACAGTTCTGCTACAACTTGTTTAACTGCAAGTACGCACGACATGTTTGCATCTTACTGTAATCACAAAATGTGAAAGAGAAAATTCCACTCTACTATTTATCCCTGGAGAAAACCTCATACAATGTTAAGAAAGCTCATTTCAACAGTAAATAGTAATTTTTGTATATAAGACGTGGGTGGACAGTAATATGGCACATCAAAAGAGGAGTGATTATGTGACATGCCATTGTACCATTTTTAAGACGCATAAAATAAATTCATATGGCACGTACTTCAGAAAATCTGAAATGTACCAAATATTACATGGACATCCGTATGTTCATAACGAATACACACAGATAACTAAGTGACATTTCACTGTTGTACGGAAACCACTAGCAGCCAAGTGCGAAGATACAAAATAGACAAATTATTTCCTTTCTTTAATTAGCGTAATTCAAGAAAAATGATTTCTTCTTAATTTGAAGCCATTATAGCAGTCATTTCCACCCTTACATACAACAATTAAAGCTAAGCGTTTCATTGCTTATGTAGAAATAAATTAAATATTTGTGTCCCAAAAGAGGGACAATGGTAAATAATCAGTCTCCTTGGACCCATCATGGACTCGGGACAGCCACCGACCGAACAGTATGTAGAACAACAACTAGCCAACAGCCGTATTTCAATCAGTTCTTACCTATTTTTATTTAAGGTACCAGTTTCGATACTTCACTCGTGCCATCCTCAGGTCCCTACGCACAGTGTGAACGAATGAACCACAAAATTTGGTGCATTGTAACAGGAGCCATTAAATAAATCTGGATTCCATGAATATTTTTTCAGAAGTGGGTCCCCCAAATGAAAATGGCACCGGAGAAGCGCCGGAAATGGTAGCGTAAAGAGAAATAAATAACTCTAATTTTCAATGCAATAGCGTCAGCAGCTGCGATGAATTTCTTTTTTTAAGATTTCGTGATGCCTTCAGCTGCCATTCTCTTTATTTCATGTACGATTGTAAAAGTTCGGTCGTAGGCCATTTTCAAGTATTTTATGGAACCGAGATGTTTTATTCTAATTTAGGAGCACATTACTTTCGAGTAGTTGTTGCAAAGCATGAAATAAAGCTTTGCAACAATTGCTCGACAATAACGCGCTCTTAAAATAACGTAAAACATCTCGGATTTATGTTACGAGCATAACATGTAATCATAGGAACAACGACATACGTGCCATAATTTACGCCTAAAAATCATCCATAAAATACGTGAAAAATTCCATAAGCCGAAATTGTACAATCTTACATGAAATAAAGAGAATGGCAGCAGAAGGCATGACGAAATCTTTCAAAAAAAAATAGCTGATTGAAAAACGGCTGTTGTTTGGCTTTGTTCTACGTAATGGTAAATAATGGATTAATGGACAGCAGTGTAAACTGAGCTTTTGAAGTAGGAAAAAAAAAAGTCTAGGTTGCAAAGACACTGCCGGTAACTCATTAGTCATAAGTAGCCAAAACTTTTGGTGTGCACTAAAAAGCGGAAATATAAAAGTTTTTTCAACTGTAGAAGTTCTGAAGATGCTCCAAAAAAGGGGAAACGCCTCAGTAAAGCTTCTGCTGTCTTTGCAACCTACAATGTTTTTTCCTACTGAAAATATACCACTATTTCCGCACCATGGTCATAGAGTGGGAGGATTTATATGAGTTTTTGAAGTTTCATCGTGTAATTTTAGTGCAGACCGCGGACACTGGCGGTGCTTGCCAGTTACGTTGCGAATTCTAAATGCTCTCTTCCCGGACCGCCGCGCTGTCTGTGGCTGCTGACCCTGGAGTGCTGTTACGTCAGCGGCATCATGGTGTCGAAAGCATGCAGTTGGCTGACGCACAGAACTCTGGCAGAGAGGAAAGAAATAATCTGTGCGCTGTACCAACCCCTCCCCCCCCCCCTTCCGCCACAAATCTCATTACTCATTACTCTGTTTTACGTCGTACTCGTTTCTGGAAGACGTCATTTCCGCAGAAATTCTGTAGACGACCTGCAATTACATGATGTTCGTCACTTCGTGCTAAAAGTTACGCTGCCTTCAGGCAGTGTGCTCACTATATTTATACAGTACTTAATTTTCAGCATACTTCGGAAAAAACTACGGCTGTTCTTAACACAGATATCGTTTGCCTTTGACGCACTTGAGACGCTTGTCGGTTGTGTGAAGGTATATTTTCGATTAAATCATGTAACAGGTTATATGGTTTCAAATGAGCACCTTGTATTAAATTCGAGTATCAAAGACAGTTCTTTGTATGTAAAACATTTAAAAAAAGCTATTCGCTTGCTGTTGAAGGTGTTTTACTCGATTTAAAAAGTTCAGATTTTGTATCTGTATGTCAATGACAGAAACGTTGATGTTAGAAGCGTCGAAACCATAGTACATGATTTGCCAAAGAGGGCAAGGGTAACACCAGTTTTCCTCTTACGGAGAACAAATCATCCTACACTACATACACTGAAGAGCCAAAGAAACTGGTACATCTGCCTAATTTCATGTAGGGCCCCCGCGAGCACGCAGAAATGCCGCAACACGACATGGCATGGAGTCGACTAATGTCTGAAGTAGTGCTGGAGGGAACCGATACCATGAATCCTGCAGGGCTGTCCATAAATTCGTACGAGTACTAGGGAGTGGAGATCTCTTCTGAACAGCACGTTGCAAGGCATCCAAAATATACTCAATAATGTTTATGTCTGGGGAGTTTGGTAGCCAACGGAAGTGTTTAAACTCAGAAGAGTGTTCCTAGAGCCGCTCTGTAACAATTATGGACATGTGCGGTGCCGCATTGTCCTGCTGGAATTTCCCAAGTCAGTCGGAATGCACAATGGACACGAATGGATGCAGGTGATCAGATAGGATGCTTCCATACGTGTCACCTGTCAGAGTCGTATCTAGTTGTATCAGGAGTCTCATATCACTCCAAATGCACATGCCCGAACCATTACATAGCCTTCATCAGCTAGAACAGCCCCTGCTGACATGCAACATCCATGAATTCATGAGTTTGTCTCTATCCCCGTACACGTCCATCCGCTCGATACAATTTGAAACGAGACTCGCCTGACCAGGCAAAACGTTTCATCATCAACAGTCCAATGTCGGTGTTGACGGGGCCATGCGAGGCGTAAAGCTTTATTTTCGTGCAGTCATCAAGGGTACACGAGTGGGCCTTCGGCCTCGAAAGCCCATGTCGATGATGTTTCTTTGAATGGCTCGCACGCCGACACTTATTGATGGCCCAGCGTTGAAATCTGCAGCAATTTGCGGAAGAGTTGCACTTCTGTCACGTTGAACGATTCTCTTCAGTCGTCGTTGGTCGCGTTCGTGCAGAATCTTTTTCCGGCCGCGTCGATGTCGGCGATTTGATGTTTTACCGTACTCCTGATATTCACGGTATACTCGTGAAATGGTCGTGTGGGAATATCACCGCTTCATCGCTACCTCGGAGATGCTGCGTCCCATCGCTCGTACGCCGACTATAGTCCCACGATCAAACATTCTTATATCTTGATAAGCTGCCATTGTAGCAGCAGTAATCGATCTAACAACTGCGCCAGACACTTGTTATGTTATATAGGCGTTGCCGACCGCACTGCCGTATTCTGCCTGTTTACATATCTCTGTATTTTAATACTCCTGCCTATACCAGTTTCTTTGGCGCTTCAGTGTACAGCTCCCGTAAAATTATTGTAATACAGTGAAGGAAACGGTGGAGTTGCCCGTTTTACACTCTATTACATGTCCGTAGATAGATGGGAAGATTTCTTAAAAGTATCACATTCCTTATCCTGTGCTGAAAAACATACTAGTTCGAATGTTGTGTAATTTGAGTACTTCAAATTTATTAGTCTAGTATCATACCTTGGGGTCACAAATTTACAAATGATAACCATGGTCCAGGAAACGGCAGTCAGAACGAACTGCAGTGTTACTTCACAAATTTCGAAGAGACAGTCTCTCAGAATTTTAGCCTTATAATCTCTGTAGATGATATATTTGGTCAAAAAATAAATTTATTTAAACAAAAATCTATAATTCTACAGAAAGCCATTGACTGAGTGGCAAGTTCTTCATGTATAAGCATTCCGTAAGGCATAGTGCTTCTGTAGCACAATTTAAAGAATGTGAATGGTTTCGAAATTTTAGGTAAGTATTGTTTTCGACACATCGTCTTTGTCATGTAGGGCTTTTTGCTGTATTTTGTTACTGATGTGTATATACAATTGTTGTTTACCTGATGTCAACTACAAGTATACACAAACCCTGAGACACAAGATGTGTGATAAAAACCTAACAGATTTTTACTTCTAACTCATATTGAAGCATATCGATTTGATACATTATATATTATGCATATTATCATATTGATTCAGTTATAAGATTATTCCACAGCACAAAGTGCATATATTCATACTTCAATTTTCATTCGAATTGTTAATATGGGGGCTTTTTTTTCTAGCGACTGATCGCGAAATTGAAACCACAGTGAAAATAAAAATTGGTTTATTTGCTACATTTAGGTATACTGTAAAGCTACTTCTCAACATAGTTGTCGCTCCGACTTGACATTTCTCGCAGCGTGGTACCAACATTCAATACCCTCGGCATGGATTTCCATCAATTCTCTATGCTGGTCTCAGCCGATTGTCTGTGGCAATATGGTGCCCTCATAGTCAATGCCGTTCATGTGCGTGAAGGCATTAAAATCAGGGGGAGCCAAACCCGACCTGAATGGCGGGTGATCAAATGCTTCCATCGAAAACGATTCAGAAGCATCTTTCTTCCACCTGCACTGTGCAGCCAAGAATTGTGATGAAGAAGAAATGCATGACAGTTACGGTGTGTGGGCTGTATGAAACCAGGAGAAACCCCTCAGTGACACTCCACACTTGGCGGGAAAATTTATTGTTCTAGCCATCTCTGTGTGCTCACTGAGTGCTCAGAATCGAAAACTGCGACGTGATGCGATAGACGGGCATACTAGAGACATTGTACAACACATCTGTGCAAAGCGTCACATGATTTTCACTGCGGTCTTAATTTAGAGACGGATAGCAGGTGGAAAAAAAATAGTGCTACTATCATGAACAGTTGGATCTGTATACGTAGATATAAATTCCATGTTTGAGTTAATTGCATTTCGAAAGTAAAGCACCTGATGTAACTGCAAGAGTAACATGATCCTTGTGGATATCAAATTTTGGGGATAAAATTTCATATTAACCTATGAAACATGTAGTATTACATTGTAATGGGGCATGTTTAATAAGTAATACTAGTGTAACCTGTGTAAGCCTCTTAATTCTGAATAACAGCTACAACCCAAGTCCATTTGCACTTGCTTACTACAGTCAAGACTTGGCCTCCCTTTACAGTTTCTACCCTCACATTTTCTTTCACTATTAAACTGACAATTTCTTGATGGTTATTAAGCGATCCCATATTTTGACCAAGTTGTGTCATAAATTTCTTTTTTCCCCAAATTTGACTCAGTACTTTCCCATTTGTTATTTCGTATATCCATTTAGCCTTCAGCATTATTCTGTGGCACTAAATTTGAAAAGCTTTTGTTCTCTTCTTGAATGAACTACTTATCGTACATGCTTCAGTGACATACAAGACTACACTCCAGACAAATGTCTTCAGAAAAGATTTTATAGCAGTGTGATATTAGATGTCAACGGGGATATCTCCTAATATCGTGTCGAGCTCATTTTGGCCCGGCAGAGTGCAGAATATCTATGTGACATGTACTGGGTGTCGATCAAAACGAAAAAATAAACCTAGTAAACATGGGCTGCAAAATGCATACTTTAAGAGCTATGAGCACTTGTTCAGTAGAGGAGATGGGTTTCACTCTAGCGAAGATGAACAAGTGGTCACAGCTATTAAAATATGCATTTTATACCCCACGTTGACTGGATATTTGTTTTCTTTGGTCCATACTACCTCCTCCCAAAATATGGAAAGCAAAGTTATTGCAGTATCGAAGATGCAAATGTGCTCACAGCTCTTAAGGTAGGCATTTTAGAGCCTATCTTTACTAGACATTTCTTTCTTCTTTTAGTGTAAGGAACCTGTCCCTCAAGAATTTCAGTGGTTTTCTGGGACACTCTGCGTATCTTTTGTCGGTGTGTTTAACATTATTATCATGTATGTATCCATGCGGAGCACACAAATCTGTTGATGCTTACCTTATGTCATGTAGTCAGTCATTCTGTAAAATGAAGTCAAAAATTCAAAAATTAACCAGTTTCTGGAGCTTAAATTTAAAACTTTCACAAACTTTACGTGGCATAAGACGTCATGCAGGGTGTTTCCTTGAAGATATTACAAACTTCCAGGGATGACTGTGAAGGATAAGTATACCAGTTTCAGGTACGGGACACTGGGCCGGAAGTGACCGAGTCAAAAGTAGTAAGCAAAAATCGTTCCGATACCTCTGACAGCGGACCTCTTCTACTGCAAGTTTCTCGTTCTCCGCATTGTGAGAGGAAATACTGTGGATGAAGACAAGAAAAATAAGTGCAGCAAACATGGGCTCTAAACTTAAAACTTCCGGGCTGATAGGCCGTGGTCGATGTATAAAACTCTCCCCTGACGTTTCGTCTCCGACTTCGGGAGACATCCTCAGGGGAGAGTTTGAAACGTCCCCTTTTGAAAAATTATACGTGACTGTCCTTAAACTGACACACAATATTTTTAGCGCAACGCAATCTGACTTTCAAAATTCCCAAAAAAGAATGGCCCTGACTAACATTAAACTATACCTTTCACAAATCACTTACCTCACAAAAATCTTCGCTACTCAAGCTACTGCAATACAGCGAGCGCCACTACTGCCAGCTAAATAAAAGATTCAAAGTACTGAAGGCACTAACTACTGATAGGCATAGTTAGCAAATGAAAGATTTTGATAGAGAACAACCAATGTATTTACCTCAATAGTCATAATATATATAGCAGTTCATGACAAATTTCAAAACTCCGCCATCTCTCTCTCCCCACATCCACCACTGCTGGCGGCTCACCTCCAACTGCGCAACGCTACGCGCTGTTCACAGCCAGCTGCCGCTGCCCAACACTACAATGGCGAGTATTACAACAATGCAAAGCAGCCACAGACTGCACACAGCACAGCCAGTGATTTTCATACAGAGGTGGCGTTACCAATAAAGAAACCTAAACAGCCTACTTACAAGTTTTACTCATCGAGCACGGCCTATCAGCCCGGAAGATAGAAGTGAAGACAATATCGGCCGTGAAAGCCTACACTATATGATCATGGTCTGTGAAGTCGCATACCTTAGGAGCTAAGTGCACTTATTAATCTATCCTACTGTGAAGCACATCTATTCTGCTAAACAAGTAGTGCTCGTAGTCCATAGCTCTGAACTTTTGGTGGTCTCATTTCCTACTGTAAATTCGGTTCGTCATGTAAGCTGTTAAGATGAGAATGCGTCGTGGTAACATGCCAATGCTGAATAGGTCGCTAGAATAACTGATCACTTGTTGTTTAAAAATTCTTATTCTTATATCAGTACTGATACCGACAGATGACACATGTTATAAAATAAATAAGTAAATAAATAAAATATTGGTTATTGTATAAGTATGATAGTGATTGTATGTAATTAATATTTGCTTATCTGGAACGTGGACGTTTAATTATTTGGTATTAGACGCTTGACAATGGCTTTTTCGTAAATGCAATGTTATTCGTAGTTGACTGTAAAATGTGAGTCAAATAATTGGACTTCGTATTTAAATCGTTTCCAAAGACTGCTGCGGTAGGTGCGGACTCAAATCTAAATCTCAATATTAGAATAATTTGCCAGCCATGTCAATACGTCGTACAGAGGCGACTGTCTACTAAACATAAAAAGTTTACACAGTTAGTTAAATCAGATATATTCAACGAATAAGCCTACAGTTAAATAATTCTACTTACTTTCATAAATATAAATTCTTTACAGAATCGAGTGCCTAGTAAGATTGCAACTTTCAGTGTTCTTATATAACATCAAATATGGCGGTGTGCCAGTTAATAAAATATACGTGCTTCCAGCCTCAGCTATTGTCCTCGACCTCCTTCTTCTTAATCAAACATAAGAGTGTCATAATTGTATTTTGTTTTATCAGAGGCATAGCGCTGCAGTTCTGTGCCATAGGCTTTATTTATTTGTCAGAGATTAATTATTTAATTAAGATTTCGCGTTTCCGAGGAAACTCACGCACGGCATGCAAATGTGCCTTTATAATGTGACCCCATACATTGTACGAATACTTTTCTTTTTGACGTTCTGATGGTGGACTGTGTTTCAGAAGATTCAATAAACAAGAATTTTTGAATAGCAAGTGACCAGTTATTTTAGCGAGCTATTCAGCAGTGGCATAAGTCTTCTCAAGTTTACATCATGGTTGCATGCCACTTGCGATACTTCACGTCACACCTTAAGAAGACAACTTTTGTTTCCCACCTAGTAGTACCAGCGTTTCATCCACATAACGAGGGTAATGCAGCCTAAAATTCAGAAAGAGGGTTTGTCGATTCGACCAATCATAAGTTGTATTGATAGTCTGGTGTACATATTCTGCAACAAAATAAGAAGCATACTCAAAAATAAAAACCCTGGCAAAAGTGTAGCGACTGTTTGTCAGCATATCTCTGAACAATTGTCTACTGTAAACGCGATAGAGTCGAATCAACCTCTGTGAAGTAATGTTCTGTGCGTCATATTATGAACTTTTACATTTAAGTGCACATGCCACTTTGGTAGTAACGTTATTTTAAAGAGTTGATGAATATGGAACCTCATTATCATGTGTGAATTCTATGACTTCGGTTATTTATTAAAATGACATATGTACATCTGTAAACACTAACTAAGTGGACGGTGTAAAATTGCGAGAATGGGAGTGAGCACCAGAAAGTGGTAAACAGCTGTAACCATCTACAGGGGGTAGGTAAAATAATGTGAACACCTGTACATACTTGGGAATGGTTTGTTAATAGAGGATTGGACTCCCATTTGCCCGTAACACAGTTGCAAATTCTTCTTGGAATAATGGCATATGACTATATAGTCTCCAGTGGAATGTTATGCCACTCTTCGATCACAACCTTTCCTAACTCCTGTTGTGATGAGGGAGGCGGAAATCTGCTTCGGAGCTTGCGCTGCAATACCGCCCTCAAGAATTCGATAATGTTCAAGTCCGGGGATTGTGCTGGCAAGGGAAGTCGCTGCAGTTCAGTTGCATGCTCCTCATACCACGATTGTGTTGTGTCGACAAGAGGTGCCGACACAGTGTGTTTGAGGGGGCCGAAATGCACGCTATAAGCGCACGAAGGATGGCGTGAAGTCTGAAACAGGATACGTAATGAATGCTATAAAGAAAAGTACGTAGCTGCAGTAATACTTAACTTTATTCCATCATAGTTGTACATCGCTCTTGAAGATACAAATGCGACTCTGTAGATACATGAAGTTACTAAAGGCGCCTTGCTAGGTCGTAGCCATTAACTTAGCTGAAGGCTATTCTAACTATCTGCTCTGCAAATGAGCGAGGCTTCGTCAGTGTGCATCGCTAGCGACGTCGTCCGTACAACTGGGCCGAGTGCTAGTACGTCTCTCGAGACCTGCCGTGTGGTGGCGCTCGGTCTGCGATCACTCAGTGGCGACACGCGGGTCCGACATGTACTAATGGACCGCGGCCGATTTAAAGCTACCACCTAGCAAGTGTGGTGTCTGGCGGTGACACCACAGATTGTTCTGTCCTGGGTCTGTGAATGGGTGCATTATCGACCTGATGTATGGCATCATTGTTGGGGAAAAATATTTGTATCATGGGATGCACCTGATAACCTAAAATATTCACATAAACGTTGGCTATAACACGGCGTTTGATAGTAATGAGAGGATCAGCAGAATACCACGATATGGCTGTCAACACCATCCCACCTCCATGATTAACCGTTGGAGCCGCGCGGTGTAGCCGCGCGGTCTTAGGCGCCTTGTCACGGTCCGTGCGGCTCCCCCCGTCGGAGGTTCAAGTCCTCCCTCGGGCATGGGTGTGTGTGTGTGTTGCCCATAGCGTAAATTAGTTTAAGTTAGGTTAAGTAGTGTTTAAGCTTAGGGACCGATGACCTCAGCTGTTTGGTCCCATAAGACCTTACCACAAATTTCTAAAATTAACCATTGGAATCAAGCAATCAGGATTGTAGGGTGCTTTTGGCGTTCTCCAGACGTAAAACCAACCCGATTATGTAAATAACGAAAACTTTGACTTGGTGGACCATATGACGTGTTTCAATGATCAGCCTTCTAGGACACCATGTTTTACGTTTCTTTGCGTTGGTTGTTGTCACTAATGGTTTCGGTATAGCAGCTTGTCCATGAATATTCGATTTATGGCGGACAGTGTCGATAGATACAGGGCCTCGAAGATGGCTGTTGAGCTCTGCAGTCACTTTAGCCGCTGAACTTTTGTGTTGTTTTGACACAATCCGTGTTAGCGTACGATGGTCTCTGCCATTTAGTTTTGATTTGCGCCCACTGTTACATTTCTACGATGATGTCTTTCCATGTTTTGTGTAGACTGTCATAACTGTTGAAGTAGTTGCTCTTGAAACGTTTAATAAGTTGGCTGTCTTGGATACTAATGCTCCAGCTAATCGGGCCCCCACAATCTGCCCTCTTTCGAACTCTGTTAGGTCTTTCATTGCACTTAGAGTTTGGGCTGTGAATGGAAATACGAAGTGTGCACTACTCGTAAGTAACCTGCACTGCTGCCAAGTCCATACTGAACACGCACAGCCTAGCAAAACACGCGCCTTGCCTGCGTTGTTTACCGTCAAACACAACGATCCCATTACTACCGCTGTTCACGTTATTTTGCCTATCCCCTGTAAATATCGTATAAATGATAGTGACTATACAACAGCCAGGTGGACTGTGGCACTATCTTTCAATAAATTTGCTGGCCGGAGCGGCCGTGCGGTTCTAGGCGTTACAGTCCGGAACCGAGCCACCGCTACGGTCGCAGGTTCGAATACTGCCTCGGGCATGGATGTGTGTGACGTCCTTAGGTTAGTTAGGTTTAATTAGTTCTAAGTTCTAGGCGACTGATGACCTCATAATATAAGTCGCATAGTGCTCAGAGCCATTTGAACCATTATTGATCAATAAATTTGTGGTGGTGGCACCTGGAATGAAAAACAATTGTTGACGATATAATTGTTTCTTTAAAATACGGATCGGGGGAGAAACGCTGTACCGTTTCAAAATTACCACAACATATTTACCTGTGTTAGATGTGTTTTCCGTCTGTTTTAAGCAAAATCCAGCCCACACTTCGAGTTCTTTGGATACCCGTAAGTACCACTGCAGATGGAATCAGTGCCAAGACTTCCCGAATGGAACTATTTCACGTCTAGTTGTGAGCCACAATTAAGAATTGTATCTCTGGAGTGTCCCCAAAAGTTAGAGAAGTAACTAGTGGTGGCAGACAAGATACGGTGTCAAACCATATGCTTTTCACTTTTAATACTGTTTAAAACTCAAGAACGAACTTCTGTTAATCCACAAGAATTCTCCTTGATATAGTACATACTGAATAATACTATTTCTTCAGGCTTTTCGCCGATGCTGGTCTCACCGCATTCCACCTAAAAGAATACCGGTACCTTGTCCGGACAACATTTCTTACATTGGTAAAAGTACGTCAAACGCACGTTGACTTACTCTGTCCGATAGCTGCTGAAAAGAAACTGTCCCTTACCTTTTCTCAGAAAGTCGTTACCATAGGGGAAAAGCTACAAGATGAGCAAACTTCGCCCCATAAACGTCCACGAGATGCCGATGGGTAGCGGCTGGGGACGTTTCCTTTAAACGTGAAAATCTCATTAAATTTCGTACTTCAATCGTCGGTTATATATCCGTCAATGCCTCCAGACTCAAAACGCAATTTGAAGCGCAACAGTTTCTACCCTATTACACTGTCAGCATCAGAAAGTCCGAATCGTCTCTTCTATCTAGACACAGAATTTAATTGTGTGTTCAAATGTGTGTGAAATCTTATGGGTCTTAACTGCTAAGGTCATCAGTCCATAAGCTTACACACTACTTAACCTAAATTATCCTAAGGACAAACACACACACCCATGCCCGAGGGAGGACTCGAACCTCCGCCGGGACCAGCCGCACAGTCCATGACTGCAGCGCCTCAGACCGCTCGGCTAATCCCGCACGGCAGAATTTAATTCTCAGGGTATATGCATACAATTACGAGAATTCTTCTTACCCCCGAACCTCGCGCCTACGTTGAATACCTTCCTACATCCTATACTTTACGCAAACTCGACTCAAACAACCCTATTGCGTGCCCTCTAGTTAGTAATTCGGTGCGCTGCCGAGCCTATATCAACACATCCACTCACTTTACTTTTAAACACTCTCTACATTCTAACCCAGCTCAACTTTAACAGAGTACCACTGGCTGAGAACGAAATGCACACCATCATCAATTATTTTGCTCCCCAAGTAGCAAAACTCCTTTACTACTTTAAGTGTCTCATTTCCTAATCTAATTCCCTTAGCATCACCAGACTTAATTCGACTACATTCCATTATTCTCGTTTTGCTTTTGTTGATGTCCATCTTGTATCCTCCTTTCAAGACACTGTCCATTCCGTTCAACTGCTCTTCCAAGACCTTTGCTGTCTCTGACAGAATTACAATGTCGTCGGCGAACCTCAAAGTTTTTATTTCTTTTCCATGGATTTTAATACCTACTCCGAATTTTTCTTTTGTTTCCTTTACTGCTTGCCCAATATACAGAATGAATAACATCGGGGAGAGGCTACAACCCTGTCTGACGGATTTGGACAATTCCAGGAGTACAATGCGATACCCCACACGTCCAGAATTGCTACACAGTGCTCCAGGAACATGAACATTATTGAGCATATCTGGGATGCCTTGAAACGTACTGTTCAGAAGAGATCTCCACCCCCTCGCACTGTTAACATCATCCGAGTAATTACGGGAACCAGAATTACACATTAAGGGAGGCTGAGTTGCGTCGAATACAAATTTAACAACGTAAAACATGTTCTTCCAGCCCCGGAAAGCCAAATTCATAGCAGTGAGTGACACGAGGAGCAGAATACACAGCACCTACGGTTAACGCCAGCCACGCCCTCTGGCCGAAGATAAAATGCCCTTCAAAGCGCGACGCGACCCATTGATTGGCAGCACGGCTGATACTGTGAAAACCATCCTCTCATATTATACCTAACCCCACAAGCCAGGCCATTGAACGCAGATGTATCCATGAAATGCAATTTGGTTAATTTTGTCAAATGCCATATTTTTTGCCAAATTCTGTGTTTTCGACGAAGTGGGTATTTTCTCTCAAATTCGATAATTTTTGTTATACTTGATATTTTTTGCCAAAAATTGATATTTTTGCCAATTTTGGGTAGTTTTTGCCAAATACGATATTTTTTTTCCAAATTCGATGTCGTTTTTACCAAATTAATTGTTGTCTTTTCAATTACGATGTTGTTTTTATCAATTTCGTTGTTGTGTTATTGCCAGATTCAAAGGTGATTTTTTTCAAAATCGATGTTTTTAGCCAAACAGATTTTTTCCCAAATTCGTCACTGATTTCCTAAAATCTGTTATTTACGTCATTACATCGAAGTTCGGTACTTTGGATATGAACTGTCATTTTAAGATTATCCACGAAACTCAGCTTTGAGGAGGGTAGACCTCAAAATGAAATTTTAACATTCAATAATTATTAGTTGCGAATATTAGTAAACTACAATCCTTAGATGTACAACACATTTATACAACGAAATTACATATTCCTCTACGTCTCGTAAAAGTCGCTAATTTCCCTTTATACACTAAAGAGTCAAAGAAACTGGTACACCTGGCTAATACCGTGTCGGGTCCCCGGGACAACGCAGAAGTGCTGCAACACGACGTGGCATAGACGCGATTAATGTCTGAAGTAGTGCTGAAGGGAATTGACACCATGAATCCTGCAGGGCTGTCCATATATCCGCAACAGTGCGAGGGGGTGGAGATCTCTTCTGAACAGCACGTTTCAAGGCATCCCAGACATTCTCAATAATGTTCATGTTCCTGGAGCACTCTGTAGAAATTCTGGACGTGTGGGGTGTCGCATTGTACTGCTGGAATTGCCCAAGGCTGTCAGAATGCACAATGGATGTGAATGGATGCAGGTGACGAGACAGGATGCTTAAATACTCGTCATCTGTCACACCCGTATCTAGACGTATCAGGGGTCCCCTATTACTTCACACACCATTACAGAGCTTCCACCAGCTTGAACAGTCCCCTGGTGACATGCAGGGTCCATAGATTCATGACGTTGTCTCCATCCACTCGATATAATTTGAAACGAGACTCGTCCTACCAGAAACATGTTTTCATTCTCAACAGTCCAATGTCGGTGTTGACGTGTCCAGGCGAGGCGTAAAGATTTGTGTCGTGCAGTCATCAATGGTACAAGAGTGGGCATTCGACTCCGAAAGGCCACATCGATGATGTTTCGTTGAATAGTTTGCACGCTGACACTTGTTGATGGCCCTGCATTGAAATCTGCAGCAATTTGCGGAAGGGTTGTACTCCTGTCACACTGAACGATTCTCTTCAAGCATCGTTCGTCCCATTCTTGCAGGATCTTTTTCAGGCCACAGCGATGTCGAAGATTTGATGTTTTACCAGATTCCTGAATTTCACGGTACACTCGTGAAATGGTCGTACGGGAAAATCTGCACTTCATCTCTAGCTCGGAGAAGCTGTGTCCCATTGCTCGTGCGCTGAGGGAAAACCACGTTCAAAATGACTTAAATCTTGACAACCTGCATTGTAGCGGCAGTAACCGATCTAATAACTGCGCCAAACACTTGTTGTATTGTATGGATGTTGCCGATCACAGCGCCGTGGCCGGCCGAAGTGGCCGTGCGGTTAAAGGCGCTGCAGTCTGGAACCGCAAGACCGCTACGGTCGCAGGTTCGAATCCTGCCTCGGGCATGGATGTTTGTGATGTCCTTAGGTTAGTTAGGTTTAACTAGTTCTAAGTTCTAGGGGACTAATGACCTCAGCAGTTGAGTCCCATAGTGCTCAGAGCCATTTGAACAGCGCCGTGTTCTGCCTATTTACATATCTCTGTGTTTGAATGCGCATGCCTATACCGGTTCCTTTGGCGCTTCAGTGAAGCGCGAGAGGAAGATCTGCTGGCACGAGTTCCGGTCGCTGCACTGGAAACCGAAGAACCCAAGAGATATCCAGGTGGGATAGAGAATGTGTAACAGAACATGCTTTGTAGGTACAATGACTAACAACGTTGGCGGTCGCCACATCGAGCTGCTGTTGTAATGCAATAGTACTGTTCTGTATGTACAGGATGCTGGGTTCTTTCTTGTTTTGAAATAACATAAACAAGCAATGTTCAAGTGTTAATACAAATGTGCTTAAGCGATAAATGGATGTTTCGTTATGTTTCCTTTCGAATAGTTACGTAATACTTCAACTGTGTCTAATTCAATTCCTCAAGCGGAAGTGGATGAGTTAAACATGTGAAATGAAACCGTCGTAGAACGGAAATGGTTGAAATGGTATGTTTCTCAATAAGGTTCAAAATGGTTCAAATGGATCTAAGCAGTATGGGACTTAACATCTGACGTCATCAGTCCCCTAGACTTAGAACTACTTAAACCTAACTAACCTAAGGAAATCACACACATCCATGCCAGAGGCAGGATTCGAACCTGCGACCGCAGCAGCAGTGCGGTTCCGTACTGAAGCGCCTAGAACTGGTCGGCCATAGCGCCCAGCCAGAATAAGGATTCCTATTCAAAATATTACGTACTCACTCCCCTCTACACTCCTCAGAAGTTTGTAACGGGAATTTCCGAACACCCTTTATACAAATCTACTTGTGATAATTCTAACAAATTTTACGTTGGACAAACAGGACGAAATTTTAACATCAGACTTAGAGAACATACAAGAGCTAGTGACAGTAATTAGTCGAATCTATTCATGCATTTAGAAAACTAAAACTAAACTCGACAAAATCGCAACAGCACTTCAAATCTTACGTATGATACCAAAAGGAAGCGCCATGAACATACTGGAAGAACTGGAACTTTATATAAATATGAAAAATTATCCACACATATTAAACGGACAGGCAAACTACAAACATAAATATTACCTAGAAAATTTTATTGACTTTCTGGAACATGACAACGGATAGAAAATAAACAACTGAGGATTACACAAACAACTAAATTACCTGTAATTCAGTACCGCTGACTAAGTTATAAACACTTTCTAAACATACAGCATCATTGAGAACGGTCACATACCTGTCAAATTACTATGTGACTTTATTTTACCAGAAAAAAAATAGTGATTGCTGAGAAAAGGTTCATCAATGATACTATACGTACGTCTCGCCCAGCTAGACGGAAGTACGAATATATACGCACAATTAACTGCACATTCAAGTATCGCAAAAGTAAACGAAATTTACTATTTGTAATATTCGCAGGTGTACTTCACAACGGCAGTACGTCGAAATAAGCCTATTGTAGGAAATACAATAAAACTATTAGCAGCTACCTTGAAAGATTCAATTCAAAATGTCATAATTTACTATCATTTTCGATGGTGCAGTTAATCATCTGGTACCATTAAAGGTTTATTGAGATTACTTAACATATATGATACCGGTAGTCAATAACATTTGGGACTCGACATCCAGAATTAGTGCTAAAAAAATCTGCGTGCCTCTCATCAAACGACCAAAAATGTGTAGCTATGACAGTACCTCTAATCATTGCATCACTTTCGCTGAATACCTAGTATTAGCCGATTCAGAGATAAACATGAGCCTACCGGAAGAGAAGTGTCTTTCATTTCTGTTAGCTCAGTTGTTATTGACAATTTCCTTTGTAAAATGATGTTTTACTCTAATGGTAGAATGTATGATCACCAGATGAGTAGAACAGTATTCGTGAAACGCGTGTATAGCAAAAAGCCTACTGCTCACAGGTTAAAAAAATACAGTTTTACTCTTATCATCCTTCTAAATAAAAGGAAATGTGGCGGTATTTTATGGTATTAGGACTGTGGTGTGCGTACTGTAAGACCTTCAGTACACACACCATCAGATTATTTGACTTGTCGCTCTAACGAAGTAGGCGAGTGTCAGCCATATGTCTCGTGGTCTTTTCCTGGCGTGTTTATCTTCTGCCATTAGATCAGACGATAGAAATGGCACTGGCATGCTTAGAGTAGCAGATTGATGGTGACCAACTTTAAACAGAACTGGATTAATTTTGGCACACATTTATTAAAATAATAACAAGCATAAAAATTACTGAACTTGGTTCCGGATGCTATTTACAATTGACAATCTGAAGTTCCTTTGGTACTGGTACGTTAATCTTATTCTCACATATATCTCTGATACTTGACAAAAGTGTCTATACATTTATCTTCATGGCTATGTACAGGAATATGGTAATCTTATTAGGCGCAGACTGAAACTTGACTATAGACTGGTACAGACAAATGTAGAACTCGTACAGACTGGTACAGACTAATGGAGACTGATTAATCGGCGGTGTGCACACTCGTTATAATACCTCGCGCGTTCATGTATCACTGCACGAGTGTGATCTGCGAGGAGAGAAGGTTCTACGTTAGCAGCAATCTCATTGGCTGCGTTATATATTAATATGCGGATCGCTGGAAGCAGAATTTGGTCCGTCTCTATGGCAGCGCCATCTCGTAGTGTGGAGATGGACGAGCGCTGCACCTGCGCTGTTGTGCTTAGCGGGGCGCGCTCTAGTGGGAAAGTTGTGTACCCGCTGACTACGCGGAACTATGTACACAACAAGGACTTACTATTTTATATTTCCTCTTGTAAATCTTTCTTCTTTCTCCACACGAAACTATACACCAGTGAATTTCATTGTATCGAAGCTAATCGTGATGCAGACAAACCCTTAAGACCCACGGCTGGAATAAATGTACCCAATGGAATGAATAACGCTATGAAAGATCGTGGCCCTAGTAAGGAATTTTAAGGTGGGGAATGGGCGTTTATCACTGAAAAATATTAAATGCGACCAGGGTGAGACTATCGCCTCGAGTCGAAGACACTATTTAACAGAAGTCTTTAGGCATGAGAATGAACTAGCATCTAGATAAGTCATGAAAGCACGAAAATTACATAATATATCAACTATGAGGTAAGTGAACTCTCAGCTGGCAAAGTTACTTGATGAGGGTCGGAATTAGCTCATGATAATGTACTGAACTTTCTCAAAATTAACTCAAGCTCCCTTCACATCAGCTGTTTGCTTGACCAGATATACCAAGCAGCCTATGCAACTAAAAATGCTCTGACGAATATGGGAAAGTGAATCAGAACACAGTTCTGAATTTCTAGTTCCCGGTGGTCCCAACATGTCGGAGCTGCAAGTTATGTTCACCATCATCGTCTGTGCGACGTGAGCAAATTGGTGACACCATATCTGGCTGCCAACAGTTACATTGCTTGGACCATTCTGCAAGGATTCAGACACTGAACTTCACTCTATTTTCTGTCCATTTGAGAGCGAAGCCTGCAGAGTACTAATGTGTTCAGAGCCAAGGCTAGACACGAAATCCATCGTTAATAACCAGTAAAGAACTGACTGTTCACTTATTCCCATCAAGAATCTCGACAACCAATGCTCTTAAAGATACACTGGTTTGCCAATGCCGTAATTTTTCTTTGTAACAAAATCTTTCACCAGAGGAGACGAAACATTCCATCTCCACTTTTGCTAAAAACCTCAAACAAAGTGTAAAGTCCTTCATTTCACCAGTCGTTGCCTCCTCAAGCAGCAGCCAGTTTTTTATCACGTGGTAAAAGCTAAAAAACTGTGCTTGGGGCTTTCCGACAACTCTGTAGTGCCAAAAGAAACTGTAACATGTTAGAGCTGATATTCCATCATCTGGAACGAATGCTTGTAGCTTTATAAATCAATAAACTGCACAATAGGCTGGGCGCCAGTATGGCGGTCGCCAAGGTGACTTTCAATAAGACAATGCGAGTGTAGCTCCCACCTGTCGGCCGCTAGCAGTTCTGTGAAGAACCCTTTCCCTTGCCCTCAGGGGATCAGTTTTGGCGTGCCACTCTTTACAGGCATTCTGTCCAAGATCCTCAATACATTTCAGTGCTAAAGGTCACCCAGAAAAGCAATTGAAATAGCCTGCACCAGAGGAAGTTGAAGAATTATAAAAAGTGTTTACGGCATTGTACTGACTACAACTCTAGTCACTTTAATCCTTATTCATCATACCCTGTGAACTCAACTTGCGTACAGTCGTCTATTTATCAAATATGAATGAAAAGAGACGAACTAATGCCGATTCTTGCTCCATCTGGTCTTGCAACCTATCTCTGGCCCAGGCGTTGATGGGGCTTTCAACCTAACGAAATGTTCACTCTTTGCAAGTGAGGCTTTAGTGAATTATGTCAATTACGCTTCAGGGATAATAATACAGGATTTATTAATTGACTTTTAGCATGTTAGTAGGATGAAAAGGCGGTTTCGGCTCACTAGCTCCCTTTCTGGCTCACCCTCTGGGTTACGCCAAAAACTGAGCTACTTATCCAAAAACCGCCTTTTCATCCCACTCTCCCCAAAATACAGGGTGCGTCAAAAAAATGTATACACACTTTGAACTGTCGTAGACAGTTTATTTCCCGTTCTACAATGTTAAATATCTGAGAGAAAGTAATGTTATGTTTTTTCAACAGTTGGCAGCAGTGGCAAGGAAGTAAATGCAACATGGCGGACGTGCGTTTCAGCTTTGAAGCGCGGAAGCAGATAATTAAGTGGTACTGGAACTTTGAGAATGTAGCTGCGGTTTGAAGACAGTGGAGAAGTGAGCACAGTACAGAACCACCTTCGAGGTTAACAATTACACGTCTACGAGACAAATTCGAAATTCGTGGAACAGTGTGTGATGTGCATAAAGGTCGATCAGGGCGACCTCGTACAGCTACAAGTGATGATTCCACAACTGCAGTCTTGGAACTGTTGCAGCGTTCGCCTCAAAAATCTTCAAGGCAAGCGGCACGTGAGTAATGTAAGTGTTAGTAGTGTGCAACGTATTCTGAAGAAAGGCAAGTTTCGTGTGTACATTCCAAGGCTGGTGCAACAGCTAAGTAACGACGATCCAGATCGAAGGTTACAATTTTGTGAATGGGTTCAGGAGCTGGTGAGATGTGAACCGGTATTTATGGGTAGCATAATTTGGTCGGATGAAGCCCATTTCAAACTCAATGGAACTGTCATTAGGCACAGTTGTGTGTACTGGGCTGAAGATAAACCTCACAATAAAGTTGTAAAGGCTGTGAATTTGCCTTGTGTAAATGTGTGGTGCGGTTTGTCTGCAAGGGGACTCATTGGGCCTTTCCACTTTGAAGGTACTGTTACTGCAGAAGCATACCTAACAGTGCTTGCTGACTCCATATTCCCTGCCATTCATGCATTATACGGTAATGATGAGTTTTATTTCCAACAAGATGGCGCCCCGCCACACTATCATAGGGACGTACGAGCATAGACATACGAGCATACCTGGATCACAATGTGCCAGGCCAGTGGATAGGACGCAGGGGACCAATCGAGTTTCCTGCATGCTCTCCAGTCCTCACAGCGCTGGATTTCTTCTTATGGGGCACACTAAAAGATGAGGTGTACAAACATAAACCACGTAACCTGGACACACTTTGGAATGAGATTCAGGCGGTGTGCGCAGAAATCTCATTGGACACTTTGGTACGATTTGCTGAATCATGGGTGACTCGTACTCGGAAATGTATTGATGCTGAAGGCCACCAGTTTGAACATTAATCACATTTGCAAAGTACATTTATTTTTCCAGTTGGGCTTTAAGCTTTCCATTTCCAGAAATTTAACATTGTAGAACGGGAAATAAATTTTCTATAACGCTTCAAAGTGTGTAGACATTTTTTTGATGCACCCTGTATTCCTACTCTCATACACATTTTCAGGTCTAACTCATCCTAAAATAATTATTTAATATCAAAGTTGAATGCCAGAAAAACAAATTTAATATATTTTTTATAAAAGTTGAACGTAAAAAAAAATAAAATGAATGGTTACTTTTTACTTTCTCTATCTTTTTTAAAAATGTTTCAAAAATGTATATAAGCATGAAGTTGACACTTTTATAATTTTTTAAATTTTAATTCATTTATGTAGAAGTAAAAATTAATAATTAAAATTTTTCAATAAGTATTCTGTGTTGAGCTTCAAATGTAAGATTCTTCTTTCCGTATAACTACATATGCTAAAGTGTCTGTAGGAATTTGATCATTAAAAGTTGGACACAGTTTCATAGTCGTTTACTGTCATGTTACAATATTGTATCTTGGAGTCATATTAATGACATAAATCGGATAATTTGTTATGAAATTATATGGACTAATATCTAGATCTGCTTTCAGTTGTGTAACTCGTTTAAAATCGAGAAGTGCGTCGTATGCTCTGAGAAAATTATTTGGAGGATTAATGTTCCAAATCTCCTGTGGGAAAATTTCAGTTCTTCCATTTTTAAAGTATATATTCTGTTGGTTATGGTGATCGAATAATGAAGAGTTGAGTAAGTGATCACTTCTACGATTTGTCTGAAATCTAACAAATACGAAATACAACATATTAAATTCTACTGAGTTATAATAATTCGCGATATCTAGTTCAAAATTATTCTTACCACTCAGTCCTGCAACCTCTGCAGTTTGTAGATCAAAAAAAGATGTCGGAAGTATCGGATTTTTCAATATATTTTCCATTTATTGTAATTTGTAATCTGGTTCATATTTAACAATTCGTACATGAATTTCCATGCATTCTACAGCAATTTTTCCTTCTTTTGGAAGAGTGTCTTCAACTCTAACATCATTACAATCAGACCATCGAAGAATAGAATTTCCAGCACTTGATGACATTGTAAAACTTACTGTTAAATCTCCTTCTCACATAATTTCCTTATAATCTTTAAAAAATCCTCCAAGCATTCCTTATGGATAAAGCACTTCACTTTTGTTGCTCTTTATTTTTCCATTATTATTGTATCAGCAAGAGATGAAGTCAAATGTAGTAAAACTAACGAGGAAATAAAAGGATGTTCGATTCTAGATAAAATATTATTTCATTTGGTGGTGGTGGTGGTGGTTAGTGTTTAACGTCCCGTCGACAACGAGGTCATTAGAGATGGAGTGCAAGCTCGGGTTAGGGAAGGATTGGGAAGCAAATCGGCCATGCCCTTTCAAAGGAACCATCCCGGCATTTGCCTGAAACGATTTAGGGAAATCACGGAAAACCTAAATCAGGATGGCCGGAGACGGGATTGAACCGTCGTCCTCCCGAATGCGAGTCCAGTGTGCTAACCACTGCACCACCTCGCTCGGCTATTATTTCATTTCTTCATGGTTATATAATAAAATACTTTTGCTACAAAACTATTGATTAACTTTTTATTGGATTTCCCATCGTATGTTGGTTAACACAGGCCAACAAAAAGATTTTTTGGAATACTTTTTTACTTTGATAGCTGATCTTTATAGATTTTTATGAGCTGAATACAAATCTAGCCTTAATTTTTTGTATCACCCACAGTTTTCGAGCAATATGTTTTTTATTACATAATTTAAAAATCCTATTCTATACAGTAAATGGGGAAATTAACGAAATTATTTGTTACAACTTATTCATGGTTTGTATTATAGTAAGCTACTCAAAACAATGATATGTATTAATAGAGGTTTCATTTATCAGTTGAAATTGGTTTGTATTTTCATTCTCTTTCTTCATTGAAGCTTCTTGTGTAATTATTTCTACGATGAGCTGCTTGCTGAACTTCTCGGTGAAGTGACCAAAAGTAGTCCCCCATGTTGGTATTCCAGCGGCCTTGGTAGCGTTTCTTCATCACTTTAATGGTGAAACCACTCTCCTTGCTCCTCGATAACATCTCCCATATTGTCCAGGAAGTAATCAAGGTGACTGTTCAAGAAGAGAATTATGTTGAAAAAACTTGGAAAATTGGTGCTCTCTCTTTCTATACATGTATATGCTGGTTCCAGCTGCCAATAAATTCTTTTCTTTTAATGTAGAGCCAATCAATTCAGCTTTTCCTTTCTTTAAGCCCAGATCCCCAACCAAATCATTAAGCTCGGCCTGAGTAAACAATCTGTGCTCTAGACTTTATGTATTACAATGGAATTCATCATCATCTGGTTCATCTAAATCAAATTGCACATAAGAAAATACTTCTGTTGAAATGGAATTTAAATCATCTGGTGGTTCAGAAACCTGCAAATGTACACCATGCCCCACTGGCCAGATTGCAATGGAAGGTTAGAGTAACTTATTACCTTCTTGATTTACGAATTTTGACCAGTAATATCAACACTACAAAAGTAGCAATCATCAGAATGATTTCTTGTCTCCCTCCATATCACAGGAACAGCAAATCTAAAGGCTTTTTTTCCGTTTTGGATCATTTTCTCAGATCTTCAACACACACATAAAATACCTTACGTGGCGCCCAAGATTTAACTTGATCATCAAGCTTAGATTCAAAGTACGATAGATAAACCTTTTTCACGAAGTCTGTAATGTGTCTTTGGTGTTTTTTAATCATAAATTCACTACAAATGCAACAAACACTATCAGCAGAGTTTTTGCAACCAGGATTAGACATTGTACTCAGCACATGTACAGGAAACGGGAAAGTGGGGTTAGGTTGGCAGTAAACAAAACACTATCTGTTAACACAAAAATAGAATCTACCTTTTTTTGCAAGCAAATGTTTTTCAGCAGTGGTACCAACGTCATATACATTCATTACACATACTTTTTAAATTATTTTAATTATATAAATCTGTTAAATTCTTTAAAAATCCTTTAGTTTAATAAATGTAACTGTAAAAAGAAAAGGAATGGTGGGTGATACAGTTTTTTAAGTATCACATTTGGATTTCCCACCCTAAAAAACATAAGAATAAGGTATTTTCAGCAAAAACGTTTTCCCATCATTGGCCTATGTAACAAATACCAACAGCTCATGTATAACTGAGCATGATTAGGATGCAACCATCCATCACCAGTATTTATATTAAACTCTGTATCCTTGTTGGGCACATTCAAATTATTTTTACTTTTCTCATTCATAGGGGATGAGTGGAACTGATAACTCTCGATTTTGTTCATGGCTTATTAAGGAAAAAAAAATATTAGCACATTTCTAAAGCAGCTGTTACATAAGCACCATTGAAGTCAACCAAATTTTCATCAGTTATAGTTATTTCTACATTTTTAATTGGACGAAAAATAGGAATATTTACAGGATAATGTGGTTCATGTATTATTGGTCCACCAAATTCTACATTAGGCTTTAATCAGGCAATAACATTAATTTCTTGATGAAAATTATCAGTATGCATTACAAACATCCCATCAGCCAAATTAAAATTTATATTGATTAATTCAAATGGAATAATTTTAGGAACAGCGATAGCAATAGTCTTTTTATTAGCTTCAACAATTTGGTTACTAAATCCAAGTACACTACCAATACTATCTTCTTTACCCCTATATAACTTACCACCATCTCAATAAGAACTATTTAAAATTTTGTAAATGTAAATATTAATCTTTTTCAAATGAATAAATTTTTCCAAGTTTTTCAAACTATACTGATCAATCGGAACTGCTATTGTTTCTCCATCACAATAAAGTTCATTATTTTTCAATGTAAAATTTGGGGTTAAAAAGTTGAATAAAATCAACCAGTGCAACATTACTAAAGCTATCTCATATAGGTATAGTCAATCCTTTTTTGAGAACACTCAATTGAAAGACAAGTCATTTACATTAACAAAAATTTATTTAAATGAATGACAGATTGGGAACCCAAAACAAGAATTGCAGAAAAGAAACATGGCAAGTACTTACTGAACTCTATTCTGTGTGCTGTCATAGAACCAAGTGGTTGTGGAAAAACTACATTAATGATTGACAGTTATATTCTAGCTCCAGGTGGTTGAATTGGAATAAAATTAATCATTTGTATGTAAATTCTAAAAGTTTAGATCAACCAAAATATCAAGAATTTATAAAGAGGTGTGAAAAAATTGAAGATAAGCATAAAGAGAAAATTGCTACTTTTACGGAAAATAATGATGGAAATGTTCCATTTGACAAATGCCAAGAAAGTTCTGTAGTGGTATTTAATGACTTCTAGAAAATCGAGATATAGTTAAAGAATATTTTACTAGAGGAAAACATAGAGGAATAGGCTGATTTTATTTAATTTTTAAATATCTTTAAACAAAAAGACATAAATTGAAATCACTTTTACCATAAGTTCATCGGAGAAGATTTAAAGTTTGATGTTTTCAGAGAAATGTATAGTAAATGTTGAAATGATGAGTTTAGATTTTTTACAATAGATATGACTAGGAAAGCAAACGAAGGTAAGGTCAGAAATAAAATACGTTTCATAACAACATAAATTTGAACATAAATGTCAATGTTAAAAATAAATGTAAGTGTTAAACATAAGTGTTCAACATAAACATAAGACGTTCAATACAAAAGTTAGAAATGTTTAATTAATGGTTTTTCTTCTTTAATAAATGTTTGCAAAATAGGATCCAGATGTTGTTAAAAAAGGTAAGTGAAATATTAAGAAAGCTGAAGAATTGAAAGCACAATTCAAGTTTTGGAAAAAACAAAGAACAGAGAATGAAAAATATAAAAAATGAAGTTCAGCCAGTTATTGATGCTATCGAACAAGTAAAATAAGGAATTGAAGGTTTAGGTGTACTGTTGAAAGCAATTGAAGAAAACAGTTAAGTTGAAAAACAGATGATTCCATATCATCATCATATAGAAGATTTTGGAGATTTATCAGCAATTAAACCATTAAACGATGGGTCTCATGATATTCCTGGTAAATATGACTATACATTAAGTGAATCAGAAATTCAAAACATTTTGAAGAATTATGATGAAGGGAGGGAATCTCAAGCTGCTGTTAAAAAGACAAAGAGACACAGTCTGGCAGTCACCAGGATGAAGCTAAAAAGATAATGTTAGTGAAAGACTGTTAATGTATATGAATCGTAATGAAGATACTACTTTTGGATAAAGACTTGTTGGTACATTTAAATATGTTGGTAAATTACCAATTGAATTCAATGGAGATAAATTAAAAGTTGGTGAAAAGACATATGGATTAATGAGTCTCTTAACTGATAAACAGATTACTATTTGTGATAGTAGATCTATCAAATTGTGCAGATATATTATTCAGTTCAGGAGCTCTGTCTTCTGGAAGCAACCCAAATAAAATCAAATCAATTAAAGATAATACATATAAATATCTGATAAAACAAATTGTTGATGACTTTTTCCCAAATTTAAGATCAACTATAGAATGTTATTCAGAAATAAGTTCGCCTGAGAAAAAAGGTAAAGGCTTAGTAAAGAAATATATGGAAAAACCAGTTCGATATGTTTGGTTGAATGGTGTTAGAGATTTAACTATGTGACTATCCACAATTCCAACTCCCGTACTTTCTACCCCTCTGCCGGCGTGCCCCAAGGTTCTGTCCTTTCCTCTCTCCTCTATCTCCTGTACACTGCTGATATGCCCAAACCTCCCCCTCCTGTTCACCTTCTCCAGTTCGCTGATGACACCGCCTTCCTAGCACTTTATCCTACCCTTCAACGGTCCCAACGTACCCTCGAAACCCACCTTGACCAATTCACCGCTTGGTGCAACCAGTGGTTCCTCCGTGTTAATCCCTCCAAGACCCAGGCGATCATCATAGGCCGCACCACCCGCTCCTTCCGCCTCCATGATTTCTACCTCACCATTTATGGCCGTCCTATCCACCTCACTCCTACCCTCAGATGCCTTGGCCTCACACTCGACCGCCACCTCACCTGGACTCCCCATCTCCTTACCATCCAAAACAAAGCTCACAACCGCCTCCGCCTCTTGAAACTCCTGTCCGGCCGGACGTGGGGTCTGCATCCTTCCACCATCCTTCACACCTACAAATCCATGATCCACCCCATCCTTTTATATGCCAGCATCGCTTGGATTTCCGCCCCTCCCCGGTTCTATAAAGCCCTCCAAATCCTCGAACGCCATGCACTCCGCCTCGCCTTCCGCATCCGCCTTCCGTCCCCCACGCGCATCCACTATGACCTCATCCCCTTCCCCCACCTTCTCCTTTTCAAAGCCCTCCAAATCCTCGAACGCCATGCACTCCGCCTCGCCTTCCGCATCCGCCTTCCGTCCCCACGCGCATCCTCTATGACCTCATCCCCTTCCCCCACCTTCTCCTTTTCCTTGAACACATCTGCACACTATATGTTGTCCGCCGCCTTGATCCCCCTCACCCCCTGGTGTCTCCCTTCCTCTCCACTCCCAACCTGTTGCCGCGCCTTTACTGTTGTGTCTCTCCCTCTCTCCATCTCCACACCCTCCATCTCCTTTCCCAACACAACTTCCACCGCCTACCCCTCCCAGATGATGAGCTTCGCCCTGACATCTACCCTTCCTACCAACTCTAATCCCCTCTTCCTGCCTCCTCCTCAGGGCTCCCTCTCCTCCTTCTGAGCGGATTTCCCCTCCTATTCCCCCTCCATCACTTGTGCCTTCTTTCAGTGTCTCTGCGCTCCCTCCTGCCCTGTCTTCCCTTTTCCTCTCCCGCCCCATGTGTCTCCTGCCTCTTCGTGAACCCACGGTTGCCACTCCTCTCTTCATCCCGCCGCTTCCCCAGCTGCCCCATGCTCTCCCCTCCTTTTCTATCCTCTCTGACCTTTCCCTCTGGCAGGTCCCACCTGGTAGTTTTATTCTTCGTCGTGTGTGCTCCAAGTGGGTTTTAAGTGTGTTGTTTCGGAGTGTTTTTAATACTGTGGCCAACTTTTAACCTGTGCATGAGCATCCAGTGTCTTCTCTGTGTTTTAAGAATCGCCAACTGTGTTTTTTAACTTTCTGGTGACTTTTTTAACTGTCCCCCATGAACGTCTACATGTCCATGTATTTTTACCTCCATTTTCTCCCCTTACTCTGTTTTATGTTCCCCTTTTTTATCTCCTTATGTATGTATTATTTTATTCTTGTTTTAGTTGTCGTGGCACTCGGCTGAAGAGCGGCGGATTGTGCTGCTGACAGCCCTCCCCTGCCCATATGGGGCAGGGGAATGAAATCACAATAAAGAAAAAAAATCGTCTTCGCCAGTCTTCGATGGCTCACCTAAGGATGGCTGGTGGTTTTCCAGTCGAAATATTGTGGATGGAAGCTAACGACGACCGGCTGCAAGCCAGAAATCTTTTTAAATATTTAGTTCGCCGGGAAAATTTTAAATTTCACAAGGAGTAGAATGTTAATAACAATTGTTTCACTTAAAAAGCTTCAAGAGATTTCACATTAAAAATTCGCAGTCACCACGTCCTTCTATTTAGGAACCTGTACTTCATTTCTTGTTCATCAACTATTCGCATTTTCTGATGCGGTTATTGACGTAAATGGTGTCGTTTTAAGCGTGTTATTCAACCAAGCAATTGCGAGAACTAGTAGTGAAGGACACTGCTGAGGTGTTTTATACTCTCGGATTGTTGTAATTGTTTTGTGATTATCTGAATCTGAAATGAAGTACGGTGTCGTGTGTTTAATTATGTATCGTTGAAATTAGGTAACTAACCAATACCGAGAATATTCTGAGTTAATATAATTATTCTTATATATGTGACTTTTATCACTTGATTATTCAATCTATTTTTAATATTTTATACTACAGTTGAAGTATGGAAGAAGATCTTGGACATCGCCAGGTAACATTCGTTCAACAAAACTACGTGCCAGTGGCGTTCTGCGCCCACGTCATCTGACCATTTGTCTGCTCTTTGGGTAACGGGGGAAATTCAAAGAAACTTGAACGAACCATGTGCCGCTACATCTCTACTCTGTAAGTCACTTTATCGTGTGTGGCGGATGGTACTTTGTTCCATTCTCGAATAGTGTGTGTGAAGAACGCCTTTCGGCAAACCTAATCACTAAATTTTTCGTATTTTTGTGACGCTTCTACGTGAAAAAATTTATGGCGCACGACTATCCTTCGAATGTACGCTCTCAGAATTTCAACAGAAAAACTCTCTGTGACACACAACGTCTCTTTTATAATGTCTGCCATTTCAGTTTGCCAAGTATTTCAGTTAAATCTCGCGCTTGTCAACAAAACGCATTGCTCTTCACTGCATCTTATTGCTCTCTTCTAGCAACTGGTAGTGATCGAATATTTTTGGCCAGCCGCTGTAGTCGAGAGGTTCAAGGCGCTTCAGTCCGGAACCGCGGCTACTACGGTCGCAGGTTCGAATCCTGCATCGGACATGAATGTCTGTAATGTCCTTAGGTTAGTTAGGTTTAAGTAGTTCTAAGTATAGGGGACTGTTGACCTCAGATGTCAAGTCCCATAGTGCTTAGAGCCATTTCGAATATTGATGAGCGACACACAGGAAATGATCATTATAATGTTTTGAAGGCCACTTCTTTCAC
Source organism: Schistocerca nitens (assembly GCF_023898315.1). Classification (NCBI taxonomy): domain Eukaryota; kingdom Metazoa; phylum Arthropoda; class Insecta; order Orthoptera; family Acrididae; genus Schistocerca; species Schistocerca nitens. Next base: position 475,667,474 of record NC_064619.1, on the reverse strand, counting down.
TGATGAGCTAACGTTCTCTTCAGGTTTGCGCCAACAGACTTCAATTTGTCATCTGCTCGCTATTCTCAGGTATTTTCCATTTCTTCCTGTATCCAGTGATTTATCGCCAATGGTGCAATAGAAAAGTAATGGATATCTGGAATTATGCATTACATTTTGTGTGATAAGAGTCAGTTACAACAATCTTCAATGCTTGGCAGGTCTTCCTGCTTTAATTACAGTTTCCTGGTGTTGCAGCCTTTCCGTAGACAACCAGCATCGTCTGCAAACATCCTCGTAGAACTTCCGTCGTTTTCGAATAGACCATTTATACACAGGGTGTAACAGCTGTAAATCCAGATAATTTTATATGAGATACCTTAATATGTCCACACATCAACTTGTGAGTTGTTTTTTCTCTGCATCACACAGTCTTTCCACAAAGTCGTTACAAACTTCTCTACCTGATGTTTTCTGTTTGCAGTAACTGCACCACCAAACGGACATCGCCAGTCATATAGATAACTCGTTTCACGTCCATGCGTCCACACTTTAACACCTGAGCTGCTGCCTAGGGGGAAATAAACAGTAATGGCTCGCTCTTGCCACCTATATTTGGCGGTACTATCCAACCTCGAAACAAACAACTTGTATTATCAACGACGGGCGTTCAGTAAGCAATGTAACACTTTTTTTACAGCCTGTTTCGTTTGAAAAAATGCAGAATTTATTGTGGAACATTGTGCAATATTACCACTCCCGCCCCTATGGTTTAGTGTACATCCTATAGGTCGCAGAGGTATAAGCAGCCATCAAAACATTGGCATAACGTAGGTGCATTTCAAGCAGCAAACTGTCAGTGGGTTTCTTTTATTGGAATGTCAGGGCATTGCTTACAGATATCTATGGAGACCTGCCAGTGAACAAAAGCGTGGTGAGTCGTTGGGCCTGTCGTCTGTCATAATCGCAACAGTGTCACACAAACCTGTCCGATCTCCCACTAGCCGGCTAGAAGCACACAGCCGTGACTTTTGCATTGCTGGCATGGGTGGATACTCTCATTCGAGGAGAATGACAGAGCACAATCAAACACCTCGCTACACAACAGGACGCCTCTGTTGGTAGTGCTGAAACTCTGATCCACCATTTGGGATACTCGGAGGTGTGGCGCCCCAATTGCCTCACTGCCAAGCAGAAAACCATAAAGATCAATGAAGACCATATCTGCAGAATTACTTGACCATTATGAGACTAACACAGGCGAATCTCCTTCCATTCGATCAAGAAACAAACCAGGAATCCGATTGGGGGGAAGGGGGGGGGGGTGGTATATCTCCTCTCCTCCGAAGAAAAAGTTCAAAGCAGCAGCCGCAGTGGGTAAAGTCATGGCAACGGTCTTCTGGCACTCTGAAGCGGTTATTCTGTTTGATGTAGTCCCTCATTTTGCAACGTTCAACTCTGAACTGTATTGTGCTACCATCAGGAAATTGAAGAAACAACATCAGGATGTTCATCGCCACAAAAATGCAAACGATATTCTCCGTAACAATACAAGGACTCAAATTGGGAGCGCAACCAAGAGGAATTCGCAACACCTTCATTGTTTTTTGTCATCCACCCTCCAGCGCATAACTTGTACCTTCCAAATTCCATCTGTTTGGCCCAATGTAGGATGGACTCTGGCACTCTGCGTAAAGCAATATGTTGATGATGGAGAGGTTACTGATGCAGGAAGACGTTGGCTGTGGTACCACGCGTGTATATAGGCCCTTCCAATGAGGTGGCATGAGGCCACCATACTCATAGAAATTATGTTGAACACTAAGATTTTTGTAGCCAAAAGAGGGAAGAATAATACGGCGTATTGAGAGCAAGAATAGAAAAACTGTTTACAGAAAGAAAGTATTGCGTTACTTATTAAATGTCCCTTCTATAGTTATTATATAATTCACACATGTTTTTGGGGCGATCTGATATTGTAATTTATAATATTGGAAGCTATGATCGCTTGATTTGAAACAATTTATTTCAAGACCAGTTTTTGACAGTATCCTTCCGTCATCCTCCGATCCTCAGATCTCCCAGAAACATAATTACAAATCGTGTCATCGATATACTGCTAAATTTCTCTAAGTGTAATAATAAGCCTATATATCGGTTTGCTTTATCTATTTTACAAACAAATGCGGAACTGTTATTGTAATTGAGCGTGTTCTCAGAACGTCGGCTGAATCATGTATAATTATATTTGTGGGAGATCTAAGAATCTCATATTGTAGAGTCTGGTGTAGTCTGTAAATGATGTATGTACTGATGTAATGCCTTTCAGCACACCGTCCACAGTCACCAATAGAAATATCTGGACTTACACACCCGTTACACGCTGAATACTGTAAACAGTAACGGCCCTGTAGAGCTCCCTTGGACCTTAAGCTATACGTTTGGAGCGTCATCTGCTAGCACGTGCTGCAACCAGACTTCTGGTCCGCTACTAGACAAGCTCTACTTTCTTCACTAAAGTTCAGTGCTGGGCTGTACCGAAGGCGAGGGACACGGCGTTCGCCTGGGCACCGCGTTCTTCGGCGCTCTGGATCTCACGGACTATCATAGCGAGTTGAATGTCTCTGCATCTATGTTTGCGGAATCCATATTGCTTTCTATAGAAGGGATTCCTGATGCACAAGATGAACGTAACGCGTGACCGTAAAACATGCCCCACAATTCTACGACGAAATAACGTCAGTGATAATAGGCCTACAGTTATGTCTGTGTCCTCGAAAAACAGATTGACCCGCCCTTTTTTCAGTCGAGTAGTACCTTTCATTGCTCCAGCGACCTGCGATGGGCTGCTGTTACAAGAGGAACTATCGTCTGTACCTAACTTGTCGACTGAATGTGTTCCCGTGTGTGATTTCTGTTCTAGAAGTATTAAAAATTAGCATGCAGTAAAGGTATCCCTTGGTTCCTTCCGATATGTAAGTTCTCACCGCTCTGCGCGGTTGTAAGAAATTGATCCCATGGGGAAGCTTATATTGAAACAGAGCGATTATATGAAACTAGAAATGTTAAATTGGTTTACTGCTTCTCGAATTCTTTACTTGTTAGTAAGTTGGTAACACTAGAAACGGTTGGAGAAACAGCAGCATGATGCAAAAAAGGCTAAGGAATTCGGAGTTAAACGTTGTACGTTGAATACAGAAACAAAATTATTCGTACAGGGCCATTCGGCAACACGTAGATCGAAGCCATAAGTATGGGAATGGCAAAATCGTACGGTACGCCCTATAAATTTCACCGGGACACATCGTTCTCATCACATGCTTCCGTTTATCTTCAAACACTCAAAAGCAAAGAATATACCTGCCTACAGCGGTCTGAAAGGAAAAAGTGCGTGAACTGCAAAGAACAGGGGTCGTTTCCGGACAGAACCTTCCGTCGACACGAGGCAGTCATCAGAGTCATTGCGGTGCTGAGCTACAGAATTTTCCCTTTAGCTTGACAAGTACAGTGATTTGCCGTAGAAAAGATAGGATACAGGCAATACGACAGCATAGTAATTAGCTCAGTTTGAGACTTCGATATCGCCCGTCGGGTTTGAGTTGCGATGTACTGGCGTGGCGAATGACATACGTGTGCGGTGCGAGGGTTTGTACTGCTTAGTCGTGCTAGTAGTGTCAGCTAATGCCATGCTTGTAATTTGAATTGGTTTCATAGAGAGCGTTGCAAATTCTGATGGTATGGGCACTTTATTCAATCCAAAAGTTTATTTAACAGCAAATAATGAGCTTACGCTTTACTCTACCACAGTCTAATATATAGAGTCACGACAATCACTGCTGACAAAATTGTTACCATTTGTAAGTTTGTGCAACTTTTGATGTTACAAAATAAAAGTGATGTTGTTATTCAATGGAAAGTTGGAAATTGAGATTTAGCTTACTGTTTTATCAATCACAATTGGCGTAAGAATCATGGATTGACCATTGTCATAAAATATTGCATTATGAGATGTGATTAGTTTTTATTTGCAGTTTCGCGTGGCTTGAAGCAGTCACAACTAGCGTGCTATTGATTAAGAAATCGCATTATCGTCTTTCTAATTACTTTATGATCGTAGATACGATCATACCAGGTTGTGAAGTTATTGTTATGACAAAACAATGTCCTAAGGGACCAGAAAGTTCTTAAGGGCGCAAAAACAACTGTAACATCACACAAAAGGGAAATTGAATATTAAAGCTGATGCAAGAAGACGATAAAACAGTTTTCTTTTTATCAATGTAACACGCACATTGGACTGCTGATCTCCGTGTCTGTAATCTTAGCAAAATGCATAATTAAAATGAAAATAATACTGAGGAGATAATAGGAATGAGCACTGCTAAATGATACAGTATTCCCAAAACAAATATTTATTATAACTAAAACATATATCGTACCTTAAGCTTAGTACTACAATGACAGTAGATTTTTATGTCTGTTTAATGTCCATTGAGCGCTCTTTTATATAGCCATTGTCTTCTTTGAGTCGCTCGTGCGTCGTCACGGTAAGTTATAACAGTTCTTTACACTTCACTCAGACATAACACGTTTTTATACATTTAGTAAATAATTAGATCAGACTGCCACAAATCTGCGTCCGTATTACTCAAGAAAAACAGTAGAAGTCTCTTTAGCGCTCAAGGCTTCATTTGTTCTCCAGCGAACAAAATAGTGACAGATCGCATATCTATCCGTATTTCTGTTTATATTGCCGCCCAAAGACGACGAATTACATTATTTAGAAAATTCCACCGTCGCCATGCGACGCCTCATTATACGTTAATCATTATTTAGAAACAAGTATTTGCTTTCTGGCTGAAAGTATTAACTACTCGTATTTGCTGTTTTAATTAAGTCAAAAATAGCGAATATCACAAACTCTAGCACCAAAAGAGGAAACAAAGCAGCGGTAAAATTATAGTTCGTTTTTAATCATTTGCCTGGTTAATTAACTAAATAATTTTTCAGTTATTATGATCATGAGATACATGTAAAAACGACCTAATCTCCTTGATTCAGTGACATAAGCTACAACATAACTGTAAAGAAATACTTTTGAATATGTGTATGATTGTAGCTTACTCCACTGAAAACAAGACCATACAAACACACATTTCATGCATGAGAATAATATTCTTTTTTGTCTGTTCGTAATATCACAGACAACTTTACTTGACACGTAACAACATTTTATGGAACCTAATGTTTTGCACAGTCTTACACTTCATCGACTGTTTAACACATAAATATCTTTATAAATGTAATTACTTTCGTTGCAAAAGCGGATGTGTTGATGATTCTTGCCATTTGTGTCTCAGATGCACCAACAATTGTGGAATTGGTTTCTTCTGTGTTTTGATACAGTTTTATTGCTAATTTTTCTTTTATTATCACATCCGTGTGGTTTTTTTCTCCAGCTACAGCTGTGTTTGCTTGTCCGCTACATAAAATAATATAGGTATTTCATTCCATACTGATTTGCTTCGTTCCATATGCACTGATTTGACTGGAAGTGTAGCGAAGGAAACTTACGTTTTTGAGCAAATAAAATAAATAATAAATAAACAGTTCTGTGACATAGCTATTCACATCTACTAGGGTTGATAAGAAACCTAAAAAATGGCAAATATCCTGCTTTCTTCTTCTTGTTGCTGCAATTTATTGCAGTGCAGACGCCTCTGTTTGTAAAAACCATTCTACAGACCGATATAAACAGTTAATATTAACTTTCGCTTTTACAAAATCTCGACGACCTCTACAGTATAACTTCCTGGCCTCTTTGCGCGCTGCAATCGCGGTGGGCAACAGAAAAGAGGTGGAGTGTCGCGACTGTATATGTTCGACTGTGACTCTGCTTAGACTCCCAATCAGCCAGAGCTTAAACATTATCTTTGATCTTATTATTATTATCGTAGTAACGAGAGTAAGCAATGATGTGTACTTGGAATTACTTGTAAATGCATCTTCTTGTCGGAATTTATTCTTCTCAGTCTATGTAATGAACATTAATCGTAATACCCTCAAATAAGGAAAAGTGATACTTCGATGATTACGAAATGCGTAAATCTGCAGAAATTTAATTCTAAATTATAATTGGCCATTTTAACGTAAGTGTAAAACTCGTGACATCAATAACTGAAAGTGATCTATAAGGGTGTACCAGACTTATTTGTGTTGGACAGCTGATAAGACAGCAAAGAGCGATAGAATAAAGTAATTTGCCATTTCAAAGTTCAGATTAGGACGCACAACTCCCCTCTAATTGATTTTGGTGTTTGAAATTGAGCTGCGCTGGTGAAGCCATGTTTTCGATACCGCGTTTTGTCCATTGTTCTGACCAGTGACGTTCTGTGTGAGGTCTTGAGTTTAGGATGCGAAGGATGTGAGCGGTTTGGCCTTAGTGACTGGTGTAAACCGTATATGCTTTTTATTCGAAAGAAGAAGTCATGGATCAATACCGACTGGTGGAATCAGACCATGAGCCAATCCCCAAATGTCTGGCTCTTTCTTTCTGTATCTGACACGAGTTCCGAGGGTAAGCCTAGGCAGGAAACGAAGGGCAGACAATGATTCTCACAAATATTTAGTTGTTTTTTGAATTTGGCACGTTTTTCGATGGAGATGTTAGATACGAACCTAGGAACACCGTGGCACATTCGAAATGGATTAATTTTGTGAGAGACGTTCTGAAGGCGGTTGCTGAGTCTTTGTAGTGGACGTTTAGGTTTGTGATTCGGTTTATAGTAAAGGTGCAGTTAAATGAGTACGATTCTGTAGTAGTTACTGGTTCTCTAATTGTTTCTGTGTTTTGAACTGTTGCTTTTAGTTTATAGTTTGGTTTTCTAGAGTGAAAATTGTGTGTTTGTGTGGAGTTTTGCCTCGGAGTTATGTTTAAATAATTTGTTGTTTGCAGTATGGTTTGTGTTTGTGTGTGTGTGTGTGTTTTGGGGCCACTTTGATTTTTGGAAGGTGACCACGAACAGCCATCAAGTAATGTACAAAGTCTTTGAGCATCAGACTTTTTTTTTTTTATACCCATATATATTGACTGGTTTCAGTCATCGACCATCTTCAACATTCGTCATTCCTTACATAATGGTTATAACGTGTCAGGAATATCAAAATACGACACAGGGCTTTCAGAAGCAAACATACTAATACCAAGTGAATACAGAGCAGTACTGGACTATGATTGGCAAGAACGTTTTCATGATTTTTTTTGTTTAGCGTGAGATCGTAGTTTGTTTATGGAAAGGATATTTCTTTGAAATGAGGTTATTAGATTTCTGTTTGGTTAGTTTTTTTGAGGGGAGTGGGGTTGGGGGAGGAGGGGAGTTATGGAACCGATGTCTTCATCTGCGCTGTTTAGATATAGTGAATTTCGTTATTCTTACTAGCTTTGTTTGTGGGGGATTGTCTGCATCACTGCTTCGTTTCAGCTATGTATGTGAGGTGAAATTTCTAATGCTGATCATAATGGATTTCCTTCTTTGGCGTGGGGTGGAGGAGGGGGGGGGGGTGGTTTCACTGTCTTCGTTTGAGCTACATAGGTCTAGAAATACATTCTATTCCCGTTGTGTGTTTCTTATTTTTTTTGGTTGGGTTTATTCTGGAGGATTTCGTGAGAGCTATTTTTCGATAATGTGACTCTTGGAATGATGTTAGTCTTCTTTTAGTATTTTTAGTTTGTCCCGCCTAGAACTCCCTAATACCCATGGTTGTCTCATTAGTTTCATTTAATTAAGTCACTGAAATATTTCGCATCTTTCTTATGTTCGTTTGCGACTATAATGGTCTATCTTGTAGCAGTAATCTTGAAGTACGCAATAAATCTGCTATTATACTTGTGGGAATCATAATAAATAAGGTACGCTTTATATCCCCGATATGTCATAGGTCAACGTAGATGTGTGGAATAGGAACGTGCGGTAATCCCAAATGTTGTTCTTTTTGCCGCGTTCCGTCAATTTCACCGACTTTTGGCCATATGTATTGGCATCAATTTTTGGCCTTCTTTATTGGTATCACTTTCTGCTCTTTGTACTGGTGACTAGTTTTTCAGTTGAGTTATATACGTCGACTGATGTTTCACGAGAAGCTTAGAATAGGACCAGTGGCGTACTTAATGGTTTCAAGCATGAATGTTGCCAGTGCTTGCCGTGATGTACTATGAGAGCAAAAGAAGGCGTGTCAGCTGTTTGTGTTACACAGCTAATGAGAGACCAACAGGCAGACAACGTGTTTCGAAGTAATACTTTCGGAAGAAAGGGCGAAACATTGCCGTAAAAGTGGATTATAGATTCATTTGCTCCTTATTTGAGTCGTAGCTATTGAAACTGTGCTAGTATCTGCAAACCAAAGACAGCGTCACAACTCATGATATACAAAGAAATGTAATGAAATACAGAGTCGTCCAAAAAAATGTATCCACTGTTGAGAAGTTCATAACTGGCAAAGTAATTGACGGAATTGTCTCATCTTTGGTAGTGTAATAGTTTGTAGTTCCGGCAATCGCAACACAAGCGTTGTATTGAGTTGTTCTGTTTTGTCAGATGACGGTCACGAGATAGCGTTTTGTTCTTAGTTGCACCTATTTACTCGAGTAAACATGGCTGGCGCAAGGCTCATATTCGATGAAAGTAAGTCAGTTTTGAAGTGGTATTTTATGTACGAAAACATTAATGAGGCTCAACAGCAATGGCGAAATGAGTATCAAACAGAGTCACCGACACGTGTAACGATTCATCGCATTCGAGACAAATTTGAAGCCGAAGGCTGTGTTATAGGTGTACACAAACAACGATGTGGACAACCTGTAACAGTTACAAGTCCAGCTAACTCCCGTCGTGTGTTACAACAATTCACTCGCTCACCACAGGAGTCTGTGAGACAGTGTGCCCGTGAAACTGGAGTGGGTCGCTCATGTGTTTGGCGAATTTTGAAGACAGCAAAGAGGAAGTGGTACATCCCATGACTGCTACACGCAATGAACGAGGACGATCCAGATCGTAGAATGGGGTACTGTGGGTGGTTTACTAACATAGTGCGCAACGACGAAGAGTTTGCAGAGATGATTGTGTGGTCTGATGAGGCACAGTTCAAAGTCAATGGTACAGTAAATCGCCACAATTGCATCTACTGGGCCGCCGAAAAGGCGAACGTCCACGTAGACAAAGCCGTGAAATTGCCAGGAGTAAATGCGTGGTGTGGGTTGTCTTACCGAGGCTTGTTTGGGCCATTCCTCTTTGACAGCACAGTTACCGGTGAGGTGTACCTTCAGAAGCTTCAGACATCCATTTTACCTGCAATCCGAGACTTGTATGGAGACGGAAGAGTTTACTTTCAACAATATGGTGCCCCAGCCCACTACCAAAATCGTGTTAGGGCGTATCTCGACGAAAATCTACCAGGAAGATGGATAGGCCGTAGAGGTGCTGTGGAGTATCCACCACGTTCCCCTTGTAACATCCACGAGATAAATTTTATCTAGGGTGCGACGAGAGAAAATTATGCCTCTAACAGTTATAAACATTATCTATTCGACGTATGAAAAAACAGTGAAAACGAATGAAAATGATGATAAATATTAATTATTTATACAGGGCTATTACAAATGATTGAAGCGATTTCATAAATTCACTGTAGCTCCATTCATTGACATATGGTCACGACACACTACAGATACGTAGAAAAACTCATAAAGTTTTGTTCGGCTGAAGCCGCACTTCAGGTTTCTGCCGCCAGAGCGCTCGAGAGCGCAGTGAGACAAAATGGCGACAGGAGCCGAGAAAGCGCATGTCGTGCTTGAAATGCACTCACATCAGTCAGTCATAACAGTGCAACGACACTTCAGGACGAAGTTCAGCAAAGATCCACCAACTGCTAACTCCATTCGGCGATGGTATGCGCAGTTTAAAGCTTCTGGATGCCTCTGTAAGGGGAAATCAAAGGGTCGGCCTGCAGTGAGCGAAGAAACGGTTGAACGCGTGCGGGCAAGTTTCACGCGTAGCCCGCGGAAGTCGACGAATAAAGCAAGCAGGGAGCTAAACGTACCACAGCCGATGGTTTGGAAAATCTTACGGAAAAGGTTAAAGCAGAAGCCTTACCGTTTACAATTGCTACAAGCCCTGACACCCGATGACAAAGTCAAACGCTTTGAATTTTCGGTACAGTTGCAACAGCTCATGGAAGAGGATGCGTTCAGTGCGAAACTTGTTTTCAGTGATGAAGCAACATTTTTTATTAATGGTGAAGTGAACAGACACAATGTGCGAATCTGGGCGGTAGAGAATCCTCACGCATTCGTTCAGCAAATTCGCAATTCACCAAAAGTTAACGTGTTTTGTGCAATCTCACGGTTTAAAGTTTACGGCCCCTTTTTCTTCTGCGAAAAAAACGTTACAGGACACGTGTATCTGGACATGCTGGAAAATTGGCTCATGCCACAACTGGAGACCGACAGCGCCGACTTCATCTTTCAACAGGATGGTGCTCCACCACACTTCCATCATGATGTTCGGCATTTCTTAAACAGGAGATTGGAAAACCGATGGATCGGTCGTGGTGGAGATCATGATCAGCAATTCATGTCATGGCCTCCACGCTCTCCCGACTTAACCTCCTCTACCAAGAAACGTGCCAGAACTGCGAGCTCGCATCATCGATGCTTTCGAACTCATTGATGGGGACATGCTGCGCCGAGTGTGGGAGGAACTTGATTATCGGCTTGATGTCTGCCGAATCACTAAGGGGGCACATATCGAACATTTGTGAATGCCTAAAAAAACTTTTTGAGTTTTTGTATGTGTGTGCAAAGCATTGTGAAAATATCTCAAATAATAAAGTTATTGTAGAGCTGTGAAATCGCTTCAATCATTTGTAATAACCCTGTATAATATTCTATGATGTAATTGGACATATCGATGTGTATCATAAAAAGACAATGATAATCGTAAATTCCTTTTATTATCTGCGTTTGTCTTCCTTCCAGCGACCCATAACATTAATGCTGAATCGGGAGTTCGGTGCGAACCTTCCGCTGATGCGAAAAATGAATCTTTCCGTCAGCAAACAGAAGTTGTTAGTGTTGGATCATACGGACCCACAGATGTGTCACAAAAAGCGAAATAACGATGCACACAGCAACATGAGTGACATCGTCACAACAATAGAAGAGAAAGTACAGGAGGCAACTTGCATGAATGCTTCAGAGGCTAGACAATTAACGGAATTATTATCCGGATACCTCTAAATATTCACTGAACGCCCTGGAATCATAAAAGATTACCAGTATAATATGAAAGTATATCCGCACAAGACCTATTTCAGAGCATCTTACTCGGTCCCCTGGACTAAGAAAAATGAAGTGAATATACAATGGACCAATCAGAAGTGCAAGTGCACTATCCCATAACTGTAACTATAATGTTTATGGTAAAATAATTAGCAGTAATAATGTGATAATATTATGTATGTATTAGTTTATAAGCTTGTATGTCAAGTATTACACTGTAATGTTCTTGAATTATTTGAACAAGGAGTAGAGAATCTCCATAATAAATCTATTTTACTCTAGAAGGGATAAATAACTTGATAAACACTTCAGTGTTATTGCATTAAATGTGAGGAATTTTACCCTTGTATACGTAGCATAGAAATGATTAAAATGCTTAAATAATATATTTGTTCGTGTGTAAGAATGGATATAACAAAAATATTTTCATAAGATTAAGTCATGTAGTCCTACAAAGGCACATTTGCATGCCGTGCGTGAGTTTCCTCGGAAACGCGAAATCTTAATTAAATAATTAATCTCTGACAAATAAATAAAGCCTATGGCACAGAACTGCAGCGCTATGCCGCTGATAAAACAAAATACAATTAGGACACTCTGATGTTTCATTAAGAAGGGGCAGGTCTTGCAGAACAACTGGTGCGGGAAGCACGTATATTTTATTAACTGGCACACCGCCATATTTGAAGTTATATAAGAACACTGCGAGTTGCAATCTTACTAGGCACTCGATTCTGTAAAGAATTTATATTTATGAAAGTAAGTAGAATTATTTAACTGTAGGCTTATTCGTTGAATATATCTGATTTAACTAACTGTGTCAACTTTTTATGTTTAGTAGACAGTCACCTCAGTACGACGTATTGACATGGCTGGCAAATTATTCTAATATTGAGATTTAGATTTAGAGTCCGCACCTACCGCAGTAGTCTTTGGAAACGATTTAAATACGAAGTCCGATTATTTGAATCACATTTCATGGTCAACTACGAATAACATTGCATTTACAAAAAAGCCATTGTCAAGCGTCTGATACCAAATAATTAAACGTCCACGTTCCAGATAAGCAAATATTAATTACAACCAATCACTATCATTCATATACAATAATTAATATTTTATTTATTTATTTATTTTATATTGGCGACTGCGTGTCAGACTTGTTATTTTGTCATTTGTTACATTGTTCTCTTTGTTTCATGTGAAAAATCAACTTTCTGGACCTGGACTTGAATATGTGAGAAATAACAAAAATCTGAAGATATTTGCCAATTCTAAAATTTTGCGGGAAGGCGCAACGAAGCTTACAGCAAAATAAGGTAAGACGCAGCATCTTTGCATTGGCAGGCTTGACCAGACGCATAATTCAGTGTATTAGCTCTTCAGCACATTCTGTACTATTTCTTTCGCAGTTTTCAGTGATAAATTTCATTCTCAGTACTTTTCCTTAAACAATAACTTCTGCAACAATACCAATACACGAGTGTACAATATGGCCGACTTTTGTACGATACGTTGTAACATGGCCAGCAGCCATTAAGAATAATCCGATATTCAGTTTACATTTTTAAATTAACAAACAGCCATTGTTGCTACGAGCGATTCATGTTCAACTGCATTTTATTTTAAAATCAGTGTCAAACTTTATTTTCTTGAAGCATATCTTACGTGTGGCATGATCATAACTAGAAAACAATACGCAAAGATGGAACAGCAAAGACATACTATTCAGACGCAATCCGACTCGGACGAGAGACAAATGTTAGAAAATGACTTTACGACAGCAACCGGTAGTGACGATTCATCAAATATTGACGCAAGTGTTAACGGAAATTTTGACAATAGGCCGTCCACCACAAAAATTTCAAAGTCTCAGTCAGAGCCCATGTTAATGCATGACGTCACGTCTAATGACGCGGCGGGGGCAGAGACCTTGCAAACAGTAAGCATTGCCAACATGTTACAAATGCTAATGAAACAAAACGCAGAAAATATGGCAACCTTAAAGACACAAAATGACGAAATTAAATCTGAACTCATAGCAATCAAGGCATGTAATGACACTTTATGTAAACGTGTGGAACTTATAGATGCCACACCGACCAAACAGTTGACTGAACTCAGTACGAAGTTTTCCAAGCTTACTACGATACAAGAAAAGACTACAAGTGACGTAGCACTTTTACAGACACAAGTAAAAAACCTTAATGTCACGTGTGACGCTCTTACTGAACAAATTCAAACATATCCTTCAGTACATGACAACCTTGAAAAACGAATTACTGACGTACAGAATAAATTTGGCGATGTTGAACAACTGACTGACAGATTACAATCTGATGCCACAGCTCATTTTCAAAATATTAATAAAGAATTTCATGATTGGGTAGAGAGCAAAGACAAACATTTTGATAGATGCATACGTGAAAATGTACCAACAATTGTGCACGACTCCGTAGCAGAATACATCACTAATAATAAACAGCTGATTAGTGACGCAGTACAGTCTGTCACTGCACCAATGACACAATTCACCGATCAACCACAATCTGAATGTAACGAAAATATCAGTCAAAATGTACAGTTCAGAAACCAATATACATTCGAGTACGACGCACACATACCGCACACGACAAACACACAAGAACAAAACACACCACGACTACAACACATACCACAACGTGCAAACACAAACACAAGCTATTATCATGGTAAACCACAGCAACATTATCGTAATTACTCGCCATCTGAACATTACAGTAATTACAGTGGAACAAATCCATATCATAATGCAAAGGAAGAAGAAAGCTTAATACAACACAGGCAATTTCAGACTTTTATCCCAGGAAAACGAACCATTCATCCGGCGATTTTTCTTAAATCTTTTAGTAACGCATTTCCACGCACTTGGAGTGACCGGAAAAAGATTTCATATATTGTCGGTTACATCCAAGGCGATGCAGCTGTCTGGGCATACAGTCAAGCTGACGTATGTACCACGTACAGTGAATTTGAGCGTGCCTTTCTGAACAAATTCTGGTCGCAATCCGTCCAGGAGCGACTCAGAAGACAAATTTTAGAACCTGAAACTTTTAACAGTAAAAATGGTAACTTACGCAGACATTTTGAAAAATACTTGAACATGGGACATTTTTTGGACGAACCAGTCGCAACACGTGATATATTCCGTGCATTGAAGGCCAAATTGCCTTTCAACATTAAAGAAAAACTCTTACATATTCCGGATGTCGATCCTGATTATTTTTTAACAGCTTTAGATTCGGTTGACATGTTGCTAGAAGATCAGCGCTTCGCGCGGCAAAACAGCAGCCACAATGTTCATACTAGTGGTATGCAAAACATGCAGGCTTGCCAACTCAATTCTGGCGCGCCGACAGTTGGATACGCGGTACAGCAAAAACAGCAAACTCACATGCCGTCTCAATACAGAAATCAAAATCAACACGCGTATTACAATACAAACAACAGTTACAACAGTAATAACGCTTCATGCGGCAATCCATACAAAAGGCACCGCGGTAATAACAACAACAACAACAACGGTAAAAACGGATACAAATGTAACAACAAAAACACAAACAGAAATAGAAATAATTATAACTACGAGCCATGACAGCATCAAGGCTGGACTCGTAGCGATCAATACTTTCATTCAAACACTGCTATACCACAGCAGCCACCAGGACAAAATTGGAGTATACCTTACGACCGACAGGTAAGTCATAATGCGCAACAGCAACAACAACTGCAAAAGTTTGGAGATCACAACAGGCGATATCCGAATGTGAATATAATAGAAGTGACACCTGATACACAACCTCAATCTGTGCCAGTACTTAATACAAATGCTAATCCAACAAACTAGAAACAGTCACTTCTATGCCCTGGGTCGTGGCTGAAGAATTCTTGGGGGCGACTTCAATGTTAATCAGTTATTTGACACCACCATTGAACAACAAAATATTGATTTGCCTAATAATTCCAAACAAAAACTACCTGTTTTATTTATAAGATACAACCACAATGAGAATATATCAGATGAACTTTTGCAAGACAGTACACAATGTCGTTCAAACAGAAATGAAATTGTTTTAGCATCTTTTAATTTCTATAAAAAGATGTGTGAATTGGAGCCTGTGCCTGAGTTTCCCGCCCAAAACTGTAAAATAACTACTGCTCTAGGTAATAAGTCATGTAGGGTTAAGAAGCAAGTTTTTGTAAACATTAAAACAGGTAATGGAACCGTACAATGGCCATTCCTGGTTGTACAAAACCTTGTGACAAATTGCATATTAGGATTAGATATTATGAGCGAGAAGGACTGCATTATAGACTTCTCCAAAGGTAAATGTATTTTAAATGATAAAGGCAGTGTAATTATTATTGATTTGGACAGGAGAACTCTAAAGCATGACAAACACTGTACAGGGTACAAGGTTCAGTTAGTACTTGGCAATGACATTCAAGACACGCACACACACTCATCTGACACAGAGCTAATGGACTTGAAAACATTGCTTGATCATAAGATAAATGAAGCTACAGCTCTCAGTGTACATGAACGTATGAAACTACAGGAAGTGTTATCCAAATATTTACAAGTTTTTACCAAAAGATTAGGTGTTATCAACACATATGTGTACAAGATTGAAGTTAAGCCTCACAAGATCTTCTACCACAAGACATATAACGTACCGTTATCTCAACGACCTGCTGTGTGGCAAGAACTAAAACAAATTACAACATAGATAATAAGTAGTATAGAAGTTTTCATTTCAGCTGTACCAGTGACGCAGTTGAAGACAGAAGAACTTTTCTTTCAACGCCGCGGCACTACCAAGAAGACTGAACATTAAGGCAAAATTTATGATTACGTAGCAGTGAATGATATATTAATTTTGCACGGAAGATTTGTGACTGTAGGTACCACTGACTTGGTATGACACCTGACGAACCGACAGACGTCATCTGTGAACTGACCTTTTAATTCGAGAAATAGATTAGACGCACATCTCTCAGCAAGAAAAGCATCTACCAGTAGCGAAGGCCACACAGACACTATACACACAGGCACAAAACGCGAGGAATCTAACAGTTTTCCGTCTCTTATTATTTTGAATATTTATTGAGTAGTGAAAACGCCTGGTCTTGCCTACTGATGTAATGAATGTTGTGTCTAACGTATCTTAATTTCAGATGACATCACAAAAAGCATCGATAAAATCCCAGCAAAACCGTTAGAGAGAACGTAAATATCTGCAATTCATGTAATCAAATGTGACACAATGTAATAATTTATAGCTATGTAATGATGATGTAAACATGTTTATATGTAACTGTATTATGTTTATGCTAAGAAAATATGTGACGTGTATATGTATGATTACTTATGTTTTTTTTAAAAAAAAGATGTATAATGTAACTGTTACTATGTGAAAATTTGAACAATAACGAGTGCCAAAATGTGAAAAACTTTAATAAAAAATTGCGTAGTGAACCACTGTTCACGGACATTAGCGTACATTACTAAGTCTGCAACTACGCAGAAACCTATGTGAAAGAAACTGTTAATGACATTCATCATGCATCGTACCTTTGTAAACGCAATGAACGATTTCTTTGATAAGTAACTACGAACATTTAGGTGAGCTATATTTAGCAAAAAACTGAAAATGTGAAGTGCATAATTGGTGCATCGTCTAGTGACATTACTACAGTATCTAACTTCAAGATGTTAACTGGATTAAATGGTCGCAACGTGCCTGTCCAGAAAACAACACGACGAGTGGAAGAAGTTTGGTTGGAACTTCAGGGAATGGAATGTTCTCGAAATGTGACGGACACACTTACCTGGACTGTCCAAGGATCGACGCCAGCTATGTGCCGTCCGAGGTTCTGCAACCAAGCTTCCACGGAATATCGAAAACGAAGTGCATAAGGACCAATTACTCGACAGGTCACGTCTGATCTGTAATAAACAATGCTTTTTGTCACAACGAACTGCATCACAACGATTATAATGGAAATAGGAAATGGACATGCTTATGTATCAATTACGTTGTTATACACCGATGATACTGTGATCAAAAAACTTTACCACGACGACACTAACCTGTGAAACATTACTGTGCAGCAGATGAATATAAACTGTAATAACGACACGATGTGTATAGGTCAACGAACCTGAAACGAAAAGACATTTTACTTTGAAGCATTTCAATGCAATACTATGTAACTAAGAACATTCAACAATCAAAAGTTGTATTGTATTATAACAAATATTGTAATTTTAAAATTAAGTTACCTGTCATAGAATGTACTCTTCATATGTAATCTTGGTGGAATATTTTCTTTGTTCAACGACTAAGAAACGCGCGCGCACACCAACAATATGAACTGTAATACTGTGCCGCGTGATGTAAATTTACGATATAACGGCAGCGCCGGAGTCACATAGACGCTTCTGCGCATGCGCGCACTCTATTTTGCCAACATAAGAACTTTTACGGCGCACGCGCGTCATTCAAATTTTGTATATAATATACTGTATAATGTATGTCGTGTAAATAGTTGTAGATAACTTAGATTTTCTTGTGCCTTTAGGTGAATTGCTCGCCTGCAGGTGTGTCCTTTCGCCTCGCAATTCAGGGGGCAATATAAAGGCACATTTGCATGCCGTGCGTGAGTTTCCTCGGAAACGCGAAATCTTAATTAAATAATTAATCTCTGACAAATAAATAAAGCCTATGGCACAGAACTGCAGCGCTATGCCGCTGATAAAACAAAATACAATTAGGACACTCTGATGTTTCATTAAGAAGGGGCAGGTCTTGCAGAACAACTGGTGCGGGAAGCACGTATATTTTATTAACTGGCACACCGCCATATTTGAAGTTATATAAGAACACTGCGAGTTGCAATCTTACTAGGCACTCGATTCTGTAAAGAATTTATATTTATGAAAGTAAGTAGAATTATTTAACTGTAGGCTTATTCGTTGAATATATCTGATTTAACTAACTGTGTCAACTTTTTATGTTTAGTAGACAGTCACCTCAGTACGACGTATTGACATGGCTGGCAAATTATTCTAATATTGAGATTTAGATTTAGAGTCCGCACCTACCGCAGTAGTCTTTGGAAACGATTTAAATACGAAGTCCGATTATTTGAATCACATTTCACGGTCAACTACGAATAACATTGCATTTACAAAAAAGCCATTGTCAAGCGTCTGATACCAAATAAATAAACGTTCACGTTCCAGATAAGCAAATATTAATTACAACCAATCACTATCATTCATATACAATAATTAATATTTTATTATATTTTATTTATTTATTTATTTTATAGTCCCACACACGTAGCGAGTCTTGGTGGTGTGTGAGCTGTGTGATTGAAAAAAAATAAATAAAAAATAAATAAAATAAACTGATTTCACCACTAGTGAAGCGAAATCTGAATGTGTACTGATTTACGTACACGGTTTTATTAAAAAGTCATTTAAAATGCTCTTATGAGCAACTTTCTGGTTAGATAAACCAAACATGGACATCTGTCCCAAAAACATGGTAAATAACAATCCGAATAAAAAAAAATAAAAAAAATTAAATATATAAATATATGTATCTGTAATAAAAATGGAAATGTACTGTTATCTGGACAGTTCAGTAATGATCTCATGGTCAAGATAATGTAGCAGTTTCTGAAAGTTTTATATTTTCTCATGTTTATGTGACAGTGTAAAATTTTAAATTTTGTTATTCACTCATGGTAATATGAACTTACGTGCAAGTGTACCAGACCTCATTATTTGAAAAGTGTCATTTGCAAATAGACTGTCTGTTAAGTACTCTGGAAAACTACTGACAGCAATCAGAACAGTGAAACGTGCTTCGCAGGAACTAGTGGACGCGTGAAGAACTGTGATTTACATTGTGAATAATGATGAACAGTGATAAAAACTGTGATCACGTAACCTTATGAACGCTCTTGGAATGTCAAAGTTAGCAGCAACGCTATGAAAGTTGAGTACTGTTGACTGTATTAATAATTAATTTGAACTGATGACCTTTAGTAGTTTGATATGATAACGTCTCCGTGTGCCAAATTTAATGTGACAGACTGTACAGCCAGCCGCGCGGCAAAACAATAATGCAACGTTGGCTACGCAACGCGTCACGAAAATATTTACATTCCGCTTAAGTGAACGAAGCACACTACGGAAACTTGTATGATTAACGGTGCAGTGTTCAAAATGTGCATATTGTGATAAACTTACATGTGAATCACTACATTGTGTTGAAAAGTGTCAAAATATAGAACATACTCCAAAAACAGTCTAATTCCATCCGTTTGAATGCGAGTGAAATGGACACTAATAAACTTTTCCACAGGATGAGAATAGTAATGATCTTGTCTCTGATGCTTATATTTTGACATGTCATGTACCCGTCTTAAACTGTGGGACGTGGGAAAGGAGAAACAAGACCTGCTGCAGCCCGACTTCTAGCCAGCAGCAGATCCAAACCATGATGCAGCCGACGGCTTCCGACGCCCCACCGACTTGGGCGGGGGCGGTCCAGCAGCAGCCACTACCTGTCCGCAGTCCAGCGGCTCGACACGGGAGCGGTCTTACGACGTCAGCAGCAAATTCTTATGACATTCGATAAATGAGTGACTTTGGGAATTGTTATGATATACCACCATGAAAAAACATTCATTATCTCAGATGCTTACAACAGAGTCATAAATTTGCATTTTCCAGCATATTTTATTACAATCATGTCAAGCCTGACTGTTAAAAGTAGGTGTCTGTATTTTCTTGAAGCCCCTTGGACGGTTTTATTCCCGGTTTTCCGAGTCCAGTGAACCCAAATGTGGGGGGGGGGGGGTAAGTTAATCCGGGAAGAATCCGCAGCAATTTCCGAGATAATACAGTCACTGAAGTCATTTAAAGTACTCGATTCAACTATAATTTTATCATGTCTAAAACAACATTGAAACTAAACATTTGCATCTTGAGAGTAGCAAATCTACGTGGATTACGTGGACTGATAAAAAAAATACAATAGATAAATAAATTTTTTTTCTCAGCTCAAGGGGCATTGTAACATCCACGAGATAAATTTTAGCTACAGTGCGACGAGAGAAAATTATGCCTCTAACAGTTATAAACATTATCTATTCGACGTATGAAAAAACAGTGAAAACGAATGAAAACGATGATAAATATTAATTATTTATATAATATTCTATGATGTAATTGGACACATCGATGTTTATCATACAAAGACAATGATAATTGTAAATTCCTTTTATGATCTGCGTTTGTCTTCCTTTGTTTTTACCTTTTGTTGGTTGGCTTTTGTAGGTTGCGGACGCATATCAAACTGAGGTCTGTTAAGAAATTGTAATTTTTTGTTAATTATTACTTGAGAATAGAGTTCATTGTTATTATAAATATGAGTGAATAATTATTTGTAACTTTGATTCCTCTCTCAGGAAGCATTATCTGTGTTAATTATTACTTTCCGCTGCAAGGAGCGCAGCCATTGATGATAGCAATTTGTATCGCGTTTTTGTCTGTGTTTTCCTTAGAAACAAATAAAATGTTTGCTTGATGAAGTCTAAATAGTGCACAATACGAAAGTAGATTTTATAGAGTTTAATAAGCATTTTAAATATTTACTTATTTGTTCTAACAATAGAAAGTCTCTATCAATTGTCTGCCGCCATCTTAACAATTATCTCAGCGGCAAATTCAAATTTAAATTACGCAACTCTGCAGAATAAATGCCGAAGGTAATACAAATATGTGAAAATAAATGTGCACCGGTGGTCCCGAACTCATTTTAATGAAAATGATTCGAATCAGATTGGTTCTTTAACCCTACGATGCATGATTCCGAAAACACATATGAATGCATATGCAGGGCCTCCAAGGCCCTGCCCTAATTTAAAATTTTCCTCTTTTCATATAATCATTCTTTGGAGTTTAATTTATTTCTGTCAAATTTATTGTCATATTGAAAGATTCCTAAGCTACAGTAACTGGATGGCCTGATTAACATTTTATTAATTTTTTTAAAAACTCTAAGAGTTAATTTTTATTACTTACATCCATTTACATACAACATATACAAATAATGTTATTAATTCACTTATAAGTTGCAGTTTACATTTTGTAACATTTATTACAACGAGTTTCTTCAATTAAAACATACTCATTCTTCACAATATTATCTATATAGGCAATATTTTGACAAAAAGTTATTATTCATTCATATAATTGTATTTTTCTTAGTTTTCAACTTGTGACAAACAAGAAGCACAAAGGACACCACTATTTTCCTTACAAATGTTGGTTTTACGCTTAATGCATGTCATAGCACTTTTCATGTGTTTATTATATAGACAATAATTGCATCTTCTTCTTTTTCCTGAAACAGGTAGTTGGTTCGGCAATATGACATCTTTTTGAACACTACATCTTTGCATGGCATCAACGATTTTCTTTGGAAGATTAGGGATCTGAATACGAAGTTCCATTAGTGGTCTTACCCTTTCCTCTGCTAAATCTCTTAGGAACAAATGCCTTTTATCACTTCTTCCACTATGGTATGTCAGATGTTGGGCGGAAAACAAAATTTCACTGTTCATTGCTGCATCGTCCATCATATTCATCCATAATACAAATGGCCATCTTCTTGTTTGTCTCTTGCAAGTGTAATAACGAATTTTCTGGTCCATTTGATCTACTCCACCCTTCGTAGAGTTATAGAACTTTATTATATCTGGTTACTTTTTTGCCTGAGTTTCATGAATGTTTCTGTCGTGATGCTATGTGCTAATGAGAACTACAGACTTTTTCTTTTTGGGAACATAATTCACCATTGTAATGTCACCTCAAAATGCAAACAAAGAGGAATGAATCGCTCTTGAGGCAGATGGTTTCATCTCATTAGGAATTTCTGGCTTATTTTGTTTGATTGTTACCACCACTGTAATTTGCTTCTGAAGCATCTCTTCTGCCAGCTGCACACTAGTAAATAAGTTTTCAACAGTCATATTTTTTGATGATCTTTCAATGCTTTTACCAAGGTCTTTCACCACATTCAATCCAAGATTTTTCTGAATAGGTTCATGGGCCTTCCTTCACGTGTAAACAATTCCGTCTAAAGTACATGCAGATGTAGCATCACATAACCAAAATATTTTTATGCCATACTTGGCTGGTTTAGAGGGCATATACTGGGTGAAGCTGCATCTTCCACGGAATGGGACTAGCTGTTCGTCAACTGAGAGCGAATCATTGGGAATCATTCTATTTCTACACTTGTCAAGAAATAGTTCCCATACATAGCGAACAGCTGCAAGTTTGTCATCTGCAGATCGAGCTTCACGGATACGCCTGTCATCAAATCTAATCATTCTCCTTATATCTTCGAATATATTTAGTGACTTGGTGGCCTTATATGTAGGATTTGCCTTTTCAGTCAAGAATAATTCTCTAATAGGGACATCCCAACTCTTATCAGCACGAGAAAGCAGTAAAAGACCAAGAAAACCCTCCATTTCAGCAAGCGAAACGTTTTTCCACGTTTTACCACGTAAAGCAGCCACTCTTCTGCTTTCAGTATTTTTGCAGTTGATGATTTCCTCTGGTATTTCCTTGGAGATGAAATAGTCCCAGTCATCCGTAGGTTTACAGGTTTTCAAATCAGAGGCTGGATCAGGTGCCTTCTTTACGATATTATGGACAGGCGTACGAAAAGTTGCAGGAGGATCTAATTTCCAGTTCGTTCCATTCCGACTAATGTGTGTGTGGTGTTCTATACCTTTTTGTGGCGGTTCTTCATTTTCAGACTCTGATGAAGTAATATTATCGGAAGGACTGCCATCTTCCTCAATATTCACATCTGCAGGTCCATTGGGTGATTATTCACTACCTGGATCCTCAAAAATATTTCCTTCTTCGCAAGAATCATCTTCTTCAAACCACTGAGCCACAACACTTTCAAAATTAGCTGCATTTGCACGTACTGACTCTCTTGCTTTGCGTGTCGAAGCCATAGCAAAAGGCGTGTCTCTCGAACAGCAGCCTGTGCAGCACTAAACGAGTCATACTCGTAACAATATGGGCCTTGCAGCAACAAACAAACTACAGTAACAATGAGTTTGACAAGAGCAGCACAGGATAACAGTACTATGCAATAATAAATAATTTGATAGCAAAAAGATCAATAATACACCTACATCGCCAATGTGTGAAAGTAGTGTGTATTATTTTTTAGTTATACTATTACTGCTACAGCTACTGCTGCTGTTGGCACTCCTGTTGCTGGAAATACCACTACAATTATTGTTGAATTAATAACTGCTCCCAAACAAATGTTGGAAGACAATATAGGCTAAAGAACATTTATAAATGTGTGAGGGATTCTGAAGCCCTGCTTATGCATTCACGGTGTATGGGTAAACGTATTGAATTATACAAAAAACTTAGAAAGGTATCTTATTCAGACTTGATAGGAGGAATGCCACAGTGTTAGTGAAACAGTACTGGAAAGCAGTTTGAAATCAAACAAAAAATTACAGAATTTTTTTAAAAAATGAAGACATACAAGGGCCTCGGAGGCCCTGTATAAGCATCCTAGGGTTAAAAACAGTGCTCATAGCACGATCCTTACAAGAAACTTTTCTAGCTGATGTATGGAGCCGAAATTAATTACGCACGAGTTGCGAAGAATATTGTTTCAGGTAACATACGTCAGTGTTGTGCGCGGCTGATATTTGGTGGTTTTAATGATCATTTTGCTGAAGATAACTGCTTCCATCTTAATCAATAGTTGTATTGAATCTGTTGTATGAACTGTGATTTAGTGATCCTTACACAACTTACAGACAACACTTTAACACGACGTTAACTTGGAGTTCTTTAGCAACTTGATCAAATCTTTAGCCGGGAGAAAAATTATTTAGTAATTACTCAATGTAATAAAATAAGATTATCATTTCCATTTACAAATTAGTTAAATATCAAACCACTGAATAACACAGCAAACGCCACACCCAGACCTAACTCCTCTGGACTTTTACCTGTGGGGAACACTAAAGGACGTCGTTTATCGACAAAAGCCAAGCACATTGGATGAACTTCGAGAATCCATCGTGCATTCATGTGCAAATATCCAACTGAACTCGTTGCAGTCAGTAGTTCGTGCTGCAGTTCGGCGGCATCGTTTGTGTGTGGATGTTAATGGTGACCGTTTCGAACACTTACAGTGATGATGTGATTCTTGAGTTTCTCCCGGCGTATTTGATAATCAAAATATCCACTGGTGTACTGCCGGTCGACAGTGTCCAACGGGCACAATATTTCGGCGATCTTACACGTCGCTATCATCAGGTGAACTGACGGACTGAGCTCCTGTGAACGTGCCGGTACGGAGATCCGTATGTTTTGCCTGCTCAGGGGGAACTGGGTTCGGTCACGGCGGCGGCCGATTTAAATACCCTCCACCCGCGCCGCGCTCCCTCCGCCGTCCGCGCCCCGCACCACGGTCGCGCGGTGGAACAGATTGCGACGGCGTCTAAGATGACGTTGGTGTGATGGCTCTGTCCGCCGTGGTCTTCACAACTATACGTTTGCTCGATTTACTCTTGATTAACCCAATCGCTGGTTCCCACCAGTAAAGAGAGGGCGGCCATTCGTGATCTGAGGGAGCGCTCTGAAGTTGTTGTCTTACCGGATGACAAAGGCAATGCCACAGTTGTTGTCTCCCATAAGGACTACACTGATAAGATGCAGAGCCTGCTAAATGACGATTCCTACCGGAAGATCAGCGTTGTCGCTACAAAGAAGGTGGAGAACAAGACGAGGTCGCTTCTCAAGGACGCAGATTTACCGGAGGGTGACGCTAAGAAATTGTAACCCCAAGGTCCGGTACCGCCTAGACTATATGGACTCCCGAAGGTTCACAAAGAGGGGGTACCATTACGCCCCATTGTCAGCAACATCAGGGCGCCTACATATTTGTTGGCCAAATACCTGACGGGAATATTAATTCCTTATGCGGGTAAATGCCCTCATCACATCCGTAATTCCGTGGATTTTGTTAAACGCCTTGATAGCTTCAGGTTGGATGAGTCAGATATCATGGTGAGTTTTGACGTCGTTTCCTTGTTTACGAGGGTACCCCTGCTAGAGTCACCAGAATTGATTAGTCAGAAGTTTGACGAGAAGACCACCAAACTTTTTAGGTATGTCTTGACTTCCACGTATTTTCTTTTTAATGGAGAATACTACGAACAAACGGAGGGAATCGCCATGGGTAGCCCACTCTCACCGGTGGTAGCGAATTTGTACATGGAGAACTTCGAGGAGGAAGCCCTGTCGTCATTCGAATGGAAACCTACTTGCTTTTTCCGTTACGTGGACGACACGTTCGTCATCTGGCCACATGGTATGGATAAACTCCTTGACTTCCTTACACATCTAAACTCTATACACCCCAACATCAAATTCACTATGGAGACTGAAACGGAGGGTAAACTACCTTTCCCTGACGTCTTGGTCAAGAGAAGGCCTGACGGCACCCTAGGCCATGGGGTGTATCGGAAGACAACGCACACTGATCTGTATTTGCCCGCAGACAGCTGCCACCACCCTTCACAGAGGAATGGGGTACTTAAAACTCCAGTACATAGGGCGCGCACTACCTCTGACGCAGAGAGTCTACCCCAGGAATTGGAACATCTGAGAACTGTATTTCGAAAAAATGGGTACTCAGAGTGGCAGGTTCAACGTGCTCTCCGCCCAACCACTACATCACAACCTGTGGAGATGGATGAAGTCACGATGGAGGAGGTAGGCACTGCGTTTATTCCATATACAGGCGCACTCTCGGGGAAAATCTCCCGCATTTTGAAGAAACACCGGATCGGAACTCCTCCGAATAAAACTCGTGCACTGGTGGGGAGCGCCAAAGATGACCTCGGTTTGAGGAAGGCCGGCGTGTACAGGATTCCGTGTCAATGAGGCAAGTCGTATATTGGTCAGACGATGCATACGTCGAGGATCGATGCCGTGAACACCAGAGGCACACTCGACTGATGTATACGAGCAAGTCGGCGGTCGCTGAATATTGTTTGTCGGAAAATCACGCTATGGAGTATGAACGCACAAGGATTCTGGTACAGACGTCGAGATACTGGGACAGCGTTGTTAGAGAGGCCATCGAAATTCGCACCAATGACGACCTAATAAACCGTGACTGTGTCTATAATCTTAGCAAGGCTTGGGAACCAGCGATTGGATTAATCAAGAGTAAATCGAGCCAACGTATAGTTATGACGACCACGGCGATCAGAGCCATCACACCGACGTCATCTCAGACGCCGTCGCAATCTGTTCCACCGCGCGACCGTGGTGCGGGGCGCGGACGGCGGAGGGAGCGCGCCGCAGGCGGAGGGTATTTAAATAGGCCGCCGCCGCGACCGAACCCATTCCCGCTCACGCCGCGGAGAGTTACGCATAGCTGATTGTCGCTGTTGCTATTCGAGATGTCGGGACGAGGAAGGGGACGTAAAGCTGCTGCCTTGGCGGAGTTGCTGCTCACGCTAGCAGGAACGTCCGGGAAGAAGAAGACGAAGACTGCAGCGCAGTGCTTTCGCTGCCAAAAGCTTGGCCACGTCGCCAAGCACTGCAGCGGAGCAGTTGCGTGCTTGAAGTGTGCGCAAGCACACGACACACGTGACTGCAAGAAGCAGAAGGACGCCCCCTGTACCTGCGCCAACTGCGGCGGCGCACACGCGGTCAACGCCCGTTCCTGCGCCTATAGAAGAAACTGGCGCGGACCGGAGAAGAAGACGCAGAAGCAAGTGACCACCACACACGAAGAGGTGGTCACTTGCACAGAAGACGTCGTCACCAGGCGCCTTAACGACGCCGTACAAGACGCCGTGTCCGCCTTCAAATCCGCCGTGGCGGAAGAGAGGGCAGACATGCTGGCGGGACTGGGCGAGGCTCGGCGTCAGATTGCTGAGCTGACGCAGGAGCTTCGCTCAGCCAAAGCAGCTTCCGCCACAACAGTCGACACCGCCACCCAGGCGACTCCTCCACGGGAGGATCTCGCGAGCGTGGCCACGCAGACAGACGAGCCTGCCGAAGGGGAGGCGACACAGCACAAGGAGGACACCGGAGCAGCAGCGCAAGAAGAAGAGTGGGAAGAAGTCCCATTCCTCCCGCTTCCAGACATGTACAGCGCAAGCGCTGTAACGAAGAAGATCGCTGACTCGCTTCGCGATGGTACCTACCCCCACCACGACAACCCTTATCCTTTCGTCCCACCTACCCATCCTAAACCTCCACCCCCACACCAACCAATTGAGTATCCAGAAGGCCTTGTCGGTCCTTCTAGGGAGGATTACATTCTGATTAATTCCTACCCTATCTTTACAGAGTGGCAAATGCGCTACATCATTTTCGCTCTGGTCAACGGAGAATACGAAAAAGCAGATACACTATACCAAGTATCCCAACCGAGGGAGAGCCCTCAGCAACAAGCAAGAAGAAGAAGAAAAATCGACATACCGTCAGATTCAAGAATTAGGACATCGGCACTCCTTGCCAGTACAGATACAACCACAAGTACAGACAGAAGACTCTACAAGATTCCCAGGGGAGTAAAGGCCAACAGGCCACAAACTTCCACCCGAACCTCCTCACAGTGAGGAAGTCAGAAAAGGAGCAGCAGCGACCGAACCCAGTTCCCCCCGAGCAGGCATAGCGTACGGATCTCCGTACCGGAACGTTCACAGGAGCTCAGTCCGTCAGTTCACCTGATGATGGCGACATGTATGATCGCCGAAATATTGTGCGCGTTGGACACTGTAGACCGGCAGTACACCCGTGGATATTTTGATTACCTACAGTTTTTTTTTATCTTTAAGTTGGACTTTAAGCCACACTTTCACCAAAAATGACACAAGTCCGTCAATTAGTTTGCAAGTTATGGACTTTTAAACAGTGGATACATTTTTTGGATCCCTCTGTATTTCTGTGCTTCCTATTGCTACGTAATCGATCTGTGTGAGCACACTCAATAAGTGGATCAATGTAGGAACTGTGTCGATCAATGTTTTTGTTTCTTTTCTCTTTTTCTTTTGGATCATGGAATGAAGTATTTTGATCAATATTTTTTAATTAGAATATGGGAAAAGGTACGTGGGTCAATGTTAATATATCGAACGTGCAGCTCCACTAAATCACCGAGCTTGCGCAGATCGATAGCATAGTCATTTCCCCACCTCATTTGATATTTGCAATTTTCTGTGAGACGTGCACCAACTCATTACTTTCGGGGAAATGGAAAGAAAAAGTAAAATGAGTCTCCTGCTACAGACATTTCTTCTCTGGCCCTACTACAGTGCTCAAAGTGAAAGGTAAAGTATTAGGAATCATAGGGGAAATGGTACGTAACAAGATGCGACGTCCGCGCTTTAAGCGGTAATGGTCACGCACGCTCTGTGTATTGTGTATAGGTCTTATGGCCGAGCCATGCGTTTGTAGCACAAACGCTTCGTTTACTTGTTTGTAGTTGCATCACTATGCTAAACAATTATTGTTCGCACGATGGAGTACAATGAAATACAGCATCAGTGAGATTACACTAAGAGTGCTTTAGCTTATGTTCCCTAGTTGCAAATACTACTTTTATGAGCAGTTGCTTAGTGTTTCAACGTAACTTCTATTTCGCACCCATATAGTTTTGTAGGAACGAGTATGGGGTCAAAATGAAAACAACCTAACCGAGTGTCGATAACAATGTATATTGACGGCGTCAAATGTTGATTATGGTGTACTTTCTGCACTGTTTAGGGTTATATTAAATGCGGCGCACTGAGTTAATAAGTAATTATCGGGATGACAGGCACTGACTTGTTGTCCCTAGATGCAGAGATCTTTTAGTCACGTTACTCTTTTAGGTGTTATTACTTAGAATGAATTTGCTGATGAACTTACTTAGCAAATTTTGAAAGGCAAGTTCTGTGGGTTCTAGTTGCTTGTATTGGTGCACCAATATTGCAATAGCTTTTTTAAAGAAAATGTTGCTCAAATGAATCTCTTACTCAATAAAGAAAAGATGTAGGAATTAGTCGGACCTAACGTCCATCGAAGAAGAGGTAATAACAAACGGAGCTCGTATTTTGGAGAAAACCGTACGAGTTACGAGGAAAGCATCCTTGCGGTTTCCTTAATCTGCTTAAAGAAACCGTCGAAACCATAGATGCTGATGGACGAATTATTGACTTGTACCATTGTCAATCCAAATGCGAGGCCCGTGTGTTACCATAATGCCACCTCTCTAGAACTAAAATAAATAACGACACTATATTATCCCATTAAACCAAAGTTTTATTGAATCGGCAACTTTGGTTTCAGGTGGTTTTGGACACGGTATAGTGGTCGAATAGTTTAGCAGCCAGACGGCCTTCTCCACGCGCCGAGTTGACGACGTCGACCCCAGCAGGCAGCACAAGATTTGGTGGCTATGAAGAGCTGCATGGTGTGGAGTGTTGAGCTCCGTGGGTTGGCGGGGAGGCCACTGGAGTGACCTGTCGACAAATTTAAATTTCAGAATTAAAAACGTGATCACATTATGGTGGGTTGATATATGTAAGGAAAACTACAAAATTATTGTAGGACCCGAGGCTAATTTAGGGTCGTTTTGTGTATCGATATTGTTGAGACTGTAAAATAGACACGAAATGCAGTTACTACTTTATAACTATTGGCATAAGTGTAGTAAAAGAGTGCAATGAGAATATATTTTATTCATTGTTTTGGGTCTCAGATACGGGTATAGTGAAGGGATGTTTCTGTCTCCCCTACTCATCAACTCAACATTGCTAAGTATTATAAATAAGAATTTAAATGAGAACTACCAGCAATGACTGTTTGCCTCTGTCCTGTTCCCTGATTACAGTTCCTTCTGATCATGATGGCAGGTGGGTGTCACAAGTATGGAATTATTTCTACCTTTATACTTAGCATTAGACTGAACTACGTTCTACACATAAAGCAACCAAGGCAACTGAGACTGTTGGTATATGCACTTATGCCAGAAACGTAGAGTTTCTTAAAACAAGTGCCCAAAATGTTGAATTAAAATTACGAGTGGGTCATGGATAATTATATGTCAGAAAATTAAACCTTGATGGAGTATAATAGAACAGAACCAAAACATCAGCATACGTTGATCAACGTGAAACTATACTGAAAACTTGATAACTCTTTCATGGACGGGAGGAGATAAGAATGTTTTCTGAAACTCCCTCCATACTGTGACAGCGTAGGAAAGCATATTGTACCATTCATTCTTAAGATTACGTAGAACCTAGCTATAGTAGGGCGAAATAATAGATTGTCGAGAAAGGCTGCGTATCCACTCACAATTCAAAACCGTTATAGAAGAATAGTATTGCAAGCATTGTGATAACCACCCACAGCTCAATACAACATAATTTACGGTTCGACCATAGAATTTTGCATTTTAAAGGCTTGTCTCTGTACCTAAGCTGACAAAATTTCAGTGATATTAAAAAGTGCAATTGTAGGTTACCGTTCTGAAGGAGTTACGATGTGGCCATGAAACCCGAAATACATTTAGAAACTCAAATCTGCAGATCGAAGTTTCACTCACCGTAGCAGTGTGGCTTTCCTCTTCTCACTGCAGACGTCTCTGCAGTAGCTCCTCAAAAAACACGTCGAGCGTAAACTGATGCTCGTGTTGGAAAATAAATTATTACTTTTCTGATATCCAACATGTGGAGTAATACAGAACATTTGCTGGATTCTAACATGGCCGCTTTTTACGAAGTGCTACATTTATCAATAATTTTGCTAGCTACATTTATTGATAATATTTATACAATGATCGATTTTAATATTCAAGTATTATCACTACTCAGTGCTTGTCTGACCAACTAATAATGCTAAACAAATACTAATGTCGCATGATGTACAAGTTTTTTGTTTGCGCGATTGGTTATTGAAGTACTTCTAGGAATTATGCCGAGTTGTTGTTCCTGTTGTATGCAGAATATTTCACCGACCAACCGAGCCGTGTCTTTCAGGTCGTATGAAATTCCCTGACTAAATGGAGTCCGGGGATCGAGTGGAGCACATAACGGCAAAGGTCGCTGCACTCCAGTCACGGTCGTCGAAGCATTATGCACAAATCCTACGAACTCGGCAAAACACGTGAGCAAGGCACTAACTACTGTCACCTTCATAAGAGAGTATTGATCTGAACGTAAAACGAATAGTACACGTTGAAACATAGTGTCATTATTCCCTATACTGAACTAATTTACACTCACCGGAGCAACACGGATTTCTTCTTCCTGCAGCCGTTTCTGCAGTAGCTCCATAAAAAACTCGTCAAGTGTAAATTGACGGTCCTGTTGGAAAAGACATCTTTAGTTTTAAGATGTCCAACGTGTGTAATAACACAAAATTTATGCTATTTGCTAATATGTCAGAGTGTAACAAAGTGTTATATTTATCGCCTCCAGCCTAAAACCAAAAGGCTAGAAAAACACAGATAGGAAAGAGACGAACATCAAGGTGAAAAAACATCAAAGAAAGTATAGGGAAGAGTTAAAATGGAGGGAAGATGAAGCCCTGGCAGAGAAGGGCACAGGCGCATCCTTACGTTGATGTATAAGTGATTGACTTTAATACCCAAGTAACGCCACTCTTCCCCACATCTCAGCAAATAGTAATTCCGACACATAACTAATATCCCGTGATATCTAAGATTTTCTAGGCGCGAGTGATTAATGATATACTTCCGGAAATTTTGCTGTGTTTTTATCCCTGTTTTGTGCACAATATTTCAACGACTGATGGAGCCGTCTTCATGTCGTGTGGCGTTTCCGGACTGGTTGGCGTGTAGGCAGTGAGTGCACGTAGCAGCAAAACTCGCTGCACCCGAGGAAGACTCCTGGGACGATGATCGAAGAATTGTGCACAAAATACAGACAACAACTCGGCAAAATACCCGAAAGCAGAGCATTAACTAGTATCACGTTCGTGAGTGAGTGATCATGTGAACAGGAACCGAAAAACATACTTTGAAACGAAACGCTACTATTCCATATACAGATCTATTTTACACTCACCGGAGCAGCACGGATTTCTTCTTCTTCCTGCAGCCGTTTCTGCAGCAGCTCGAGAAAGAACTCGTCAAGTGTAAACTGACGCTCCTGTTGGAAAAGAACATACTAGTTTTATCATAAAGAATACTTTTATAATTCAGATATAGCGATACTTCATAATATGTACAGGTGTTACGAAGTGTAACATTTATTAAAAATGTATGGGCCTGTAGATAGCGATAGTGGGTTTACATTGATTGGCTGTAATAGCTACCATTATGCTATGGGCGAACTGTTAAGCTGGAACGACAGAGGGCTTCAGAGGAATTATTCAAGGTACAGCGTCGCCATTGACCTTTTTATGCTCTGTTCTGGTGTGTTCTTTCTCTGGAAAGGAATTAAGTGGGACTGTGGCAATTTTTACTGACAGTTCCAGTTTCTCTATTCTCTGACTCCTTCGAAAACAACATAAGGCTTCGAAGTCTGAAATTCAGGAATACATTTCCTCTGGTCATCAGGTATTAATCCCAGTTAGCAGGTAACTCGTAGAGTAACCAGATGGTTTGCAATGTTGTCTTCAGCCAGTCACTTGTTTGGACGCATGTTATGTGAAGCTCTGCTCTTACAAGAAATTTCAGCATAATTCTCGACAATCTATTAGGGTCTTTTCCTTTGTCAAGCACCTCCGTATCAGCATCATAGTCCAGGCATTCTTGACTAATGCCAGGCACAACTTCCCTTTTGGTCAGTGTTAATTTTAATTTCCGTCAGTAGAGTTGTTGCAACCATTTAATCGGCTTTCGGCTAGACTATCAACTTCGTCTTATCTCCTGCCAGAAGTAGGGATATAATATGCTAATAACACGGAGGAGAGCAGCAGGAGCCTGTAGGATGTGCGGAAAAGAGCAAGCATTTCCTGCAGCCAAGGAGGCCTGTGAGCAACCAACCCATCGAGACAACGTGCCATTATCCTGCAGGTGAGAAAGACATATGACTGTTGGAATCGGCGTGACTGCCCGATCATCAGACCAAGTCCGACGTTATATATATCACTTTCACACACTGAAGTTACCGTGGGTCCTATCTGAATAGGCGACATTTCTAACTAATGTCTCATTTCTAACTAATGTCTCCATAGTCTGGTGAGAAGACAGTTAAATCTGCAATGGGTGTGGCGTAAATATTCTTATACGCCTTATTTTTTGTGCACGGTTATTTTTGATCAGAAGGCAGAAGTGAATTTAAGAGGAGACCAGCCATTTATTTTACTTGAAGTCGAGATATTGTAAATTTCAAAAATTTTGTCTATCTCTGGAGACGAGGTTGAAGGCTTTGGTGTATTGCTGAGTGACCAGCAAATTCCGTTTCCCTCCAGTGATGAAGAAATCCATCCATTCTCCAGTGACGTTCTTCTGTGGCTATATTTTAGATACGGCCATGAAAACTGACAATGATCCCTCCATATCTGCAGCCAGTGAAGCCTATCTGTTGAGTGTGACGTGGCAGTCGGTCAGTACCGTTGGGGCTTCAGAGGCTCGTTCTGACGTAATAAGTTACTTAGTTGGTACTTTAGATCATTCTACTAAACTAGTGAAACGCAATCACTTTTATTATCAGGTATCGAAATGGCATTAAATTTAATTTTTTAAATTATGTGTGTGTGTGTGTGTGTGTGTGTGTGTGTGTGTGGTGTGTGTGTAGTAGAGCGTGCATGTGTGTGTGTGCGTGTGTAAGTAAGGTTTAGATACATTTTTTACATTTTAATTCTTCGTTGAATTTTTACTGTTTTAGCACATTGAATCTCAATCTTCCCATAAACGTACTGCTTTATTGCACGGAAACCAACACACAACCGTGATAGTCAATAGTCTAGTCGAGGTTCCTGTCTTAGATGTATTATTCATAATGAATTGTCACATGGGATGTTTATAGCGAATCGCAGATTCATTTACAGTAAATCGTGACAGTCTGTAATACCTTTTGACCACCCTATCGTCAATGAAGTAGCTCTAAAACTTTAGTGCTTTGCTTATTATGACATCAGTAATGTAACGTGATGTGGCTCACCTCAAAGCTGCCTCGAGCAGCGACCACAGTCTCGTCCAGTCGCAGACCTTCGTCTTTCTCTCCTCCCACACACCGGGAGAAAAACGCCTTGATTCGTCGGAACATCGCTGCAACGATAACGGGCAGCACGTTAGATACGACCATACTGTGTCCACGAGTAAATCTTATTTTGATGTCTCACAAGTGTATCGCAAGGAAAAACTCGAGACCGTGACGTCATGTCTTTAAATTTAATTTCTGTAATAATAAGAGCAGTCAGTGTCACAAAGTATCTGTAATATCCATATCGATTAGATATCATTGATTTACTTGAAAAATATTATCCATTTATGACTGGTGAGGAATTCATTATTTTAATTCCCTTTTACTAATTCCTAACAGATGAATTAAAATAACACTAGTTCTTCGATGAGAGCCTAAGGTGTGATCATTACGAGGTACATTTATTCTGCAAGGAATAATTTTGTTTCGACGGCAGTTATTTAAGGCTATCACTATTAGACAGACAGACAGTACTATTAGCAAGACAGTGCATCACTACGCTAGTTTCAGATATACACCAAGTATAGTTATTTAAACTTCGCATTTGGACAGACTTTAGGACGCGATTTGGTTACTACCATCCGTTCGTTCAATATGGCACCGAGAAGGATCGGTAATTTAATTTGTGAGTACTTAAGGGAACATCTTGATGGTGATATGAAGTTACTAGTAAATAATCTAAGCAACAGTGTGGTGGTTTAAATCCCAAACCTCTACGCAGTGTCTGAGGAGATTACGATTTTTACAAATACCCGTTGTCTGAGTCAGTGTATTCTCACCGGTCTGCGCCTTTCCTTCTTTTTGGCAGAGTCATCAACAACCTAAGTTCAACACTAAACCTAGAATCACTCTTCAGCGCCATGTGAACTATTCAACAACACGTACGACGTAAAAACAATATTTACGATTGAAATTTAACCAGCGACATTTGAATTACGAAAACGCCAGTACACCTTTTAAACTCCCAACGGAATTAACATTTAACGATGTTCAAAGTTGGTACTTTAATTACTTCGAGTAACAGAAAGAGAAAATACTTTTGATATGGTGCCATGTCAACTCATTATGACTGCACGCAGTTGGAAGTTGTTTACTTATTGCCTTCTTCTTCACAGAAGGTAGAATATAACAGATTTGGTGACAGAGATAGGTGACACCGCTCTCGTTGTCAAAATACATAATAAGTTAAAGATTAGACGATTCCAGCAACTATGATGGAATGATGACGACAACACAAAAAACCAGTCGCCAGGCAGAGAAAATTCCCAATCCGGCTGGGAATGAATCCGGTACTCGTGATCCACAGGCAGCAACGCTAACCACCGCACCATGAGCTGCTGACAAATTGTGCTGAGCTTCACCTGTAGCACAAGTTCGACAAGGATATTTTAACTGGGACATGGGTATCATTTCTGCTTTTCGTTTCACGTCATCATCGTTTGATGAAAATCATGCCTTGGATTATAAGGGTAAAGCTGGTTCAAAAGTAAACTACAAGAAAATACACAAGCGCACTTGTCTACAGGCCTCCTCACATTCGTTTTTATGTACCGGTGTACCGGTAAATTTATTTGAGGATACATATAATAATAAGAAGAAAACCAGGCGCACAATATCACACAGAATCTGAACGTTCTTAGAATACTCATGAATGAAGGCAGTGCGATGATGGCCTCACACACATGGGTGGCTTGTTGTCACAATCCACAGATACTCAAATCCATCTACAATTAATTACTCAATTCACAGTCATCATATAGCAATAGCAAATCATTCACTCAGTTGTAACCACAGCCATAGGTTGGACGACCTCTGAAGTATAACCTCGTTGTCTGACACATGGTTGGCACGAGGCTATCGTAAAAGGATCGAGCAAGCCATAAGCATCTGCGGTGCAATGGGGTCTCAAGTCGAGTGGAGTGAGCTGCCACTCGTGGCAAGGAACCAGTCACAAAGGGGTGACCTGCTGCCTCAAGTAGCAGCAGCTATGAGCCGACAGATAAGTGGCTCTCTCCAGGCAGCTAAGGTGAGAAGGGTTGCGTTTACTGGACACAAGTCGCTCTGCAAGGTGCAGTCTCAATGGTATGTCTGTCTGTCAAGGTCGCATCACTTTACTGGTCTCGAGTGCGCGTGCACACACACATACACACACACACACACACACACACACACACACACGTTTTTCTCTGTTCAGAACATCTGCCTCATATTACTTGTAAAACTCTCAAGCAGCAGTACTTGAGAACATTTGACAAATAAAATTTATGTAAAACCATTACATACAATTATATTGTTTAATGCGACTACCAAATACGGCCCTTTGGCCCCATATTCAAAAATAAGAAGAATTAAGTGTCAATTACTTTAAAAACCTGACTTAAATTCAGGGCCTTTAAAACTGGAACATCTAGCCTTAGCCTTCTGGACCTCTTAAAAATGAAAGAAAACATTTAACGAGCAAAATATAATACTGGCTCTATATTAATTAAACTATTATAACTATTACCGATGAGGTTCACTGGAAGAAAGATGACAAATTTAGGGGAGCTTTCTATGGTATTCACGCATGGTAAACGGAATTTCGTGCAAGTATTTTCGTGCATTCAAGATAAATAAATTACTGGCGCGCCATACAGCTAAGCACTGAGGTAGTACTTAGCATTTACATACTACCTGTTTATCATGATGGGCCTTCCTCTTTTTCTCTCTCCCTCTCCTTCTCTCTCTCTCTCTCTCTCTCTCTCTCTCTCTCTCTCTCTCTGTCTCCTGATGCTTTCTTTTGTTTATTGTCTTTGAGTAAAAGTATTCTCTTAAATCGGCATCTAGGAGCAGTTTTCTGAAACACACAAGGGTACATGTGCAGAATGTTGATACTATAAAAATGCATTAGGCTTTATCATGATATTCATTACAACTGCATAATATTTCCTTATTGTAGTTACCGTAGCTGTATTTGTGAGCTCAAGTTACCTCCATT
The DNA here is from genome assembly GCF_023898315.1 of Schistocerca nitens. NCBI lineage: Eukaryota > Metazoa > Arthropoda > Insecta > Orthoptera > Acrididae > Schistocerca > Schistocerca nitens. Next base: position 475,629,882 of record NC_064619.1, on the reverse strand, counting down.
TTTCACATTATAGTGTTCCTCGCCAAACCATGGCATCCAAGGTTGGTATTCGTACTGCTGTAAAACTCTTTTAACATCACAAAGGTGGGCTTCCACCGGATGACAGCTGCATCACCTGTGAACAGCAGATACAAAATAGTGAAACAAGTTTTGCGTCTTCAGTTTCTTGATCTCACATACCTTTACCTGAGGTGGCAAGTTATTACACAGCAGCTTGGTGCCTCATACCATCGGTGTATTTTACGCTAACAATCCACATTGGTTCAGCGCTCAGTGCATCTCACAACTGGCATCAAATATCAACTACAACACGCAAATCGTCCTTGCAAGGCAAACTCGTCCGACGTCTCAAGCAATACACTCATTGTCTTTCAATACAGCCTCAAAAGTTGAAAATCACACACAAGTAATCCACAAACATTCGTCTCCTTCTTCTTCGTTCTGCACCAGCCCAGAGTTACGAAAGTGGTTAACATCCATTAAACGAATCTCTTGAGGTGTTAGAAGAGTAGTCGACCTTTCGATCTGCGACTGTCGCACTCTCATAACGTTATTATGAAACATTTTCCACACTCTGAATGCACTACAGGGTACATAAAGAATTTTTATCTTACAAATCTGCATCAGGTACGTCATTTTAACTTCTTATGTCTTTAGTATCGGCTATTTGCAACACATTTATCAGAGAGTATCGATATATACCACTGAATGTACAGTCGTGCTCAAAATTACCCGAAGACCTGAATTGCATTTCGCCTGATTCGCATGCTACCCGCATAACGCAGCTGTCTGGCAGGTCTTCTAATCGCTCCTCAGTACAGTCGTTTGACTATTGAAAATGGTTCGAACAAGTCACCACTAGGAAACACTGCTCTGTATCGCAATAACTAAAGATGTAAAGTAATACCACGATACTACAAATATCAGGGAACACCTTATCACATGTAAGACTGTCCTTAAGGCTTGTAAGCTCACATTTATTACAATAAATGACATACCTGGAATGTTACCACTCTCATTATTAGGTCAGATAGGTAATGCTACCTGTAAGTTCGTCATATCCATGATTTCCTCTCCAAAGTAACATACCGTGCTTATTATTTAACGCAAAATGACATTAAAATTTAAGTTATTCACGAGCAGCTAGTTGAGAATATGTATGAACTTCAAATGACACGACGAACCGTCTCGTTGTGCACATTGATTCAAACTCAGGTCATGCAGACTAAGGAAAGATTTCGTGACTAACAGAAACTAACAGTCATTCCTGACTAGGCATACAGAGAGAGACATGCCTCGTTTTTAGACAGTATCAATTAGCAAATAACAAATTTAAATTACATAACGCAAACACTTTTAACGGACGCGAATTCCTACCCATCATCTATTGCCCCTGTTAACGAACTACGAGAGATCTTAAATATTGCCTCTTCCCAAGTAAGTTACTTGAAATGCCGTGAGGTAAAGCGTTGTGTTGGATAGGGATTCGAACCCAGAACCTAGAACCTAATCGGATTGTTATCGAAGCACAATCAACTGAGACATATCGGATTTTGTAGGTAGTAGCTAGATGTTTTAACTGAAATGACGAGTCGAAACATTAATTTTTTCCTTCGCAGGCCTCCAACCCGGCACCTATTGCTGTTATACTCTAGAGAAAACGAACGTTAAATATGGGTATGTTACACCACCAGCGACATGTGGTTTTGTTTGAACTAGAAATATTACGACGAAGAGTTCAGTGTTGACTGGGAATCGAACCCCACTCATATCGTTGTTGACTACACACAAAGAGACGCCAGCTACCGAATTTTTCTGCACCAGCAGCTCGGAATAACATCCTTTAACTTACAGTAATCTCGCAAATACTTCTGTGTCTCACTGGGAGTAAAAAACGTCAGATATCGTTAATGTTGACAATGAATGAAAATACATTAAAAATCAAAATTATTATCCAACAGCAGATAGGTGTTCTCATGCTAGAGCTTGATAATACATAATGAAAACTTTAGTGCCGAGCCAGGATTCGAACCCATTCAAGTGCAATATGTGGAGACGTTGAGGAATGTGCAGTTTTGAACAAACAACAAATTGTAGCCGAGCTGTATTGTCACGAAGGGATCAAATTCAGCGTTAAGGGCGGTCTGAGTTGCATTCCCAGTTGAGAACCAATTTTATCGACATACAGAAGCTCAAATAAAAGATGGAATAAGTGTCCTGTGACCCTACATAGCGACTGTTTCGTCACTAGAAATAAATAACTAGTATAAGAAAGGTTACTGGTGATAGAGTTTCTACATGTCGCCACTCCCGACTTTATTGTGGTTCAACCTAACATCTACTTGGTAGAGAAGGAATATCATGTTTAATGTGAGTTTCAGACCACAATGCCATTATTCCTTTTCACTTGGCGTAGCCGGAGGAGAATAGAATCTGTCTCTCCCTAGCAAAAATCATCAGCAGAAGTCGGAATCGACTCACATCATAAGTATATGAACCTATCATCAATCCATCAGACCACCAAATCCTCTTCTCCGTGACTCATTTTTTTATCGTAACGCCGTTGCGCCACACTGGATGAGAATTTTGACACACAGGCTCCCTGTAGTGGTTTGCAGCATGTTCAGTACATTCATTCACTTGGTTGACCGAATCGCCATGAAGTACCTGCCTCGGCTACCCAGTGCATACATTCGACTCTACTTCTGTAATCACCGATATAAAATCACTTAACTGCCACCTACACAGAACTGGCAACAGTGTAGGATGCAGAAATTTGAATCGAAAGTGTTACTTTCCACTTGAGCTACTCTATTGCGCTATCTGTTAGTTGAAAATGTCGTGCAAAGCAAAAGAAAAGCTGTAACAGCCTGTCTCTCAGAAGTCTAGATCCGGCCATATGCATTATCTCACAGCAATGTGGAATGCGTAAGTTCTTGAGAAATTGTTGTTGACTTCTGGAGCTGCTGTAGCTACGTGTGAGCTAGTTGCATGTGAAAAAAGGGCTAACTTCTGCGACATTTTTTTAGGGTTCAATAGATGATCAGGCAGCAGATGCATCTCGAAACTTTTATATTATGTATGGGGAGAGCTCATCGTGCCAAAATACGCCAGAAAAGTATTTTATACATTAGATGTCGTGTGATAGTGGCATTTTATTCTACTTCAAATCTTGTTTGACAGCTTTGACTGAGAATAAGTTTCCTACATGCAAGTAATCAATAAACTGCATGTGCATTGTCAGACTGTTATAGGTAACATCAGAGAATTCTCATATATCGTTGATGATTAATTTCTCTCATGTTTTAACAACACTAAAGGAAACCTTACGAAAATTGTGCACTGTATTATAAGAAATGAAATAAAACTACCTACGATAACCTTATGATGAAAGTCTCTTGTAATACAACTGAGTATCTGCACTCAAGTGTGCCTCTATCGGCACGAATTATTAAATAATACTCACATTTCGATTGGGTCTGTTTTCAGTTGGTATGCTGTGTCATACTCAAGAGATATGCAAATGTGGCATTTCATAAATAAAGTTATGTATTCGTAGAAACCCAAAATTTGCTTGTCAGCAGCGGAAAGAGGCGTTACCTGTTGTGAAGCATTGTAAGTTTTTCACCATTGCACTCTGAGCCTAAAGTATTTTCTTGCGATTTCCTTTTCGTTTTTTGATCTGACTGCTTGTAGCTCTTTCACAGAAGGGGTAAAAATGTTGTAGTGAGTGATACTGGAACTGCAAACCAGAACAGACACATTTTACTGGTCAGCACGTTACCACAGAGCTAGCGAAGATGTATGTTTTTTGCCTTCCTCTTACGAGACCAATAGTGGCTAGAACTCGTAAACCGCTATTTAAAGGACGAGATTAGATGCTATTTTCATGTGCAACGACTTTCCTGGGCTGAAAACCGTAAATTTACGATCTTTTGTTACACCTCATGCGGTAATAACTGAGATTATTCAGTGGAAATGACAGGAAAAAATCAAGTGAATTTTGAGGCTTAATTCCGTGCACATCAGGAACAAACCCGTCGATCACCGAGTTATCAAACATACCTTGCCGTGTTGCCAAATCTCGGTTACAGTACCATCAGGAAGAATACGAACCAATGTGACCCTACAGCGGGCTGGGAAGTGACCATAGCAGGCGTCTCAAAGATGTGGCTGCTCCGGCCTGGAATACGTAATGCATCTGATTCGCATTTCTGTAACTGGGTTTATGGACTGGAGCGTAGTTGCTAATAACACTCAGAACTGACTGCAAACTAAGCATCATAAATCAGTTACTCTCATAGTTGGTTATATTTCTTTCGTAAGTGTACTCAAAACTATGAAAATCATTCACGGACGTTTTCGTGCCTGGCCGATAGTCGAGCACAACAAACAAATAAAAATAAAAACAGAATGTGTGTGTGTGTGAGAGAGAGAGAGAGAGAGAGAGAGAGAGAGTGAGAAAATTATAAAAATGAATGAGAGAGATTTTAAAAAATTTATGTAAAGAAATTGTATCATGGTCTGTAAAGAAATCTTTCATTAAAATGACACGTTCCACATCATTACGAAATGTCGTATTCATGATCTATGGACCTAGTATTAATCTAATCTAATCATATTGCTGAGTAGCCATGAAGAGTCATGAATTACCTAAATATTCGCCAATATCAGTAAACAAATGTAAACTTGAAAACAAAATAACAAAATAAACCAGGACTCCTATCAAGACCCTTCTGCCCCTGTTAACTAACCACGAAAGATATCTGATATACCTCCATTCAGAAGTAACAAAGTGTGCTTGCATTTGAAGATGAAGCACATGATGTGAAGTTCTGTGACAGAGACACGAACCCAACACGTAACTAAGTAAAACCAAATGTTACTTATCGGTTTTTCTAACCAGCTGGTAGGTGTTTCAGTCTGAAATAAGGATACAAATTTTTGTGCCTGAGCGACAATCGAACCGCATACCAACCGTCCTTCTTTATCATCCACGAATATAGCTTAAAGTGTCAGTTGCTTACTCACCAATAGTAAGATGTGTGAGTATTTGACCAGAAATGACGACACCGATTGCGATTGTTGGCAACACGTGAACAGACATTAAAAATGCACATTAGTTTTCACTAGCGGGCCGGTGTGCACGTGATAGGGCTTGAAATGAAATTATGAATATTTTTGTGCTGGATCAGGATTCGGACCCACATATTCACCTTTGGAGGAGACCTAGAGAAGATTGCAGTCTTGGGAAAAGGAACTAAATGATGAACTCTACTGTTCCAAGAGATTCCGATCCTCGAAAGAAGAGATACGAATTCGAATCACAGTCCAGCACCAAATTTTTCAACGTCTTTTGTTCAATCAAGTACAAGTAAAATAAGAGCCCTGTTCTTTTAAATAGCTATCGGTTCAACAAATAAAATAAAGTTTCTAATGTAAGTAAGTTTATGTCATTTCGCAACGTAAACCGGCTCTGCCCACTTGGTTATGAAGGAATATGATGTTTCATGCGGGTTCTGGATTATAACGTCTTTCTCTTGAGCTTACCAGAGGTAAAGTAAATCTGTTTGTGCCTGTTAAAAGTAAATGCCTGAACCCACGCATTGCTCCTGTGATAGTTCGTTCCACCAGACCATTGTGGCCACATTTCCCAGTCCCAGGAGTGTGCTGCAGCGGATGTTGTGCTTAGCTTACAAAATTAGTCAAGGTGGAAAAAATGTAGGTCTATTAAATGGTTAAGTAGAAGCAAGCTTCTGACTCACAGATTATGCTATTCTCATGTCAGCAGAATGTAAAGACTCTTCTAGGCATCAAAGCCTCGATGTAAAGTCATTTTGAAATTTTCACTAATTCAGCAAATTTCTTATTTCGAGAAAACCCACTGTGAAGTGTGAAGTTGCCGGATAATTCGATTATTACCGTCATTATTACTACCATTTTCTTCATACCGCGGCTGGAACCCATGTGCTTGAAGATCAGTTAATGCATTTTGGTCATTATAGAAAGTAGTTGCCCAAGAACAGGTTCTTTCCCTGTCTACGGAATCCTTTTCACGTTAATATCAAACATCTGAAATTACTCGTACATTACATTGAAAATAAAGTAACTGATGAAGACGTTACTTGATAACAAAAACGCACTGCCCTTCTTCATTTACTTGCGCTTAGAAATGGCTGTCGAATACTGCCAAACTAAAAGCCAAGGGATCTTACTGCCTTCCGATATACGACGCTGTCAGTTCTTCCATATGATTTGTTGACGTGACCTGTTTCAGGTTGTGTATGACAGAGATTGTTTTAGAAAATCAATTGTTTTCCTTTGCAATAAACAGAAAGTTTTTCATACTAAGCTATCCAAGTTCAAAATTTTCGCAATATTAGTTCAAATTTGATATTCTCTTCAATAATGCAGGAAAGTATTTCCCAGTTGCAAAACCCGCATCTGACTCATTGACCTTAACACTTAGTCGCTGACCATAAATCCTTGCTCAGAGTGACACCAGTTTAAGTAACATAAAGTAACGAAGACAGTTTGCCAGTGCTCTTTCTCACCGGAAAATACGCAATTCACTCATTGGACTCCATAAGTACACTTTAACAGTAGTTTCTGTGTGTATGCAATGCATACTGATTGTAAAATTTAGTGGTGCTCTCTCGTCCACTTCTGTATATAATATGCCTGACCTAAACGTGCCCTTTATCATTACAGGCCCGAGGCAGTGCAACAGCCGGCCGGAGTGGCCGTGCGGTTCTAGGCGCTACCGCTACGGTCGCAGGTTCAAATCCTGCCTCGGGCATGGATGTGTGTGATGTCCTTAGGTTAGTTAGGTTTAAGTAGTTCTAAGTTGTAGGGGACTGATGACCTCAGAAGTTGAGTCCCATAGTGCTCAGAGCCATTTGTTTGCAGTGCAACATCAGTGATTCGATTGATTGATTTTAACAGGGGAGGTAAAACAGCTTAGGTCTGACCCGCCACTGCCCGCACCGAAACCAGGTTTATTGTGCGGTATCGCTCCCTGTATATCTAGTAAAGCCAACCAGTGCTCTTAAATATTGCAAGGAGTCCCTCTACCAGTTTTTTCTTAGACACAATTTCTTCAGGTCTAGTTGTCCCGATGATTCTGTATGTTTTACTCTTCAATGCCATGCATTCGAAGATTAGGTGTGATACAGTTTCTTCACCCTCATCATAGATCCAACATTTAGGGTCCTCTTCCATTATATCCATTGTGTGTAGGTGTTTTTTGAAATTCCCATGGCTGGTCATCAGTCCAGTCATTAGTTTGATCTCTTTCCTGTTCTATCCCAGGGCTACAGAGCTTCTTTTAAAACATGTCTTGGGCAACATTACCTTACCACGTTTTTGTTTATCGACCTTGGTCCAATATCCTAAGTGCTGTTTCCTAAGCCAGTTCCGTAGTTCTAATTTGATCGTAGCCTTCATGATTGTCAGGATAGGTTCCGGTACAATAAATGGAGTTGTTACCCCCATCCTAGCCAATCTATCGGCTTGTTCATTGCCACAGCTCCCTGAATGGCCAGGGCCCCACACCAGGTACACCATATTGCTTCCCCCTAGCACCACCAGAGCCGTGTGGCAATCTGCAACAATCTCAGATCTTGTTGCACGAGCCGCCAGTGATATCAGGGCTGTCTGGGTGTCTGAATAGATGTAGATGCTACGGTCATTGTAGCACCTACTCATATTCTCCTCCACACATGCCCTGATTGCAGTAATTTCAGCTTGGAATACAGAGGCCCGTTTCCCTAGAGAGATGATGCTCTCCAGTCTTGGCTGAACTCCGTACAACTCTGCCCCAACACATTGGTCTGTTTTCGGCCCATCGGTGAATCAAATGATGTCCCCCATACGGTGTCGAACTGTTTTCCCCACTGCTCCCTACTTCCAATTATTATGTTGTAAGGCTTGTCGATGCAGTTGGGAGTTATTATATAGTCGGCAGGCATTTCTGCAGCTATTCCTATATTTCCCTCACTCACTATGTTAGTGTGTGATTCTGGATATCAGAATGAGACCCAGTTTTTGACAGTTTTATGTCTGCGTGCCCCAGCTGCTGCCTCCATCTTGACGTAAAGGTGATGTGGAAGCTGTGGTGTCACCGCTAGACACCACACTTGCTAGGTGGTAACTTAAATCGGCCGCGGTCCTGTAGTACATGTCGGACCCGCGTGTCGCCACTGTGTACTCGCAATCCTAGCGCCACCACATGGCAGGTCACAAGACACGGACATGACCTCGCCCGAGTTGTACGGACGACATAGCTTGCGACCACACGTATCACGTATTCCTCTCATTTGCCGAGAGACAGATTAAATAGCCTTCAGCTAGTCCATCGCTACTACCTAGCAAGGCGCCATGTGTATCATTGCTAATTGCTTACTACTATGCAAGAGATGTATTTCAACAAGAACAAGACTACATTAAAGTTAAGTATATTAAAATCTCTATTCTTTTCTTTATAGTTTTTCATCCAGTCTCCTGTTTCAGAATTTACGCCCGTCTGCGTTAGTTTCGCGTGCACCTAGCCACTCATTGTGTCGAGACCTTAGGGAATCGACACAACAGAAGCATATCCAACATGGCTTCCATTCCAGCGGTTGGTGTGCTGCTGATTACGCCAGTTATGGATAATCAGGCCAATCTCTGCACCTTAGCAAGCTCCTTAGCAGCAAACCCCTTTTCTACCTTCTTCCACCACACTACGGCCCCATAGGAAATCCTAGGTCTAACCACTGTGGTGTATATCCAGTGCATACCCCTGGGGCTTAGGCCCCAGTTTTGCCACAAGCCCTCCTAGTACTCACTAGAGTACTTTTTGCCTTGGAGCAGATGCTCTTAATGTGAGGGTTCCAAGTTAGCTTCTCATCCAGGGTTACCCCTACATATTTCACTATCCCCTTCACAGGTACAGTTTCATCGAAGAGCTTTATATTCCATCTTGTGTGCTGAATATGTCTCTTCGTAAATGGCACCACAACAGTCTTCTTAGGATTAACTCTCAGATCCTGTTTAATGCACCATTTTTACACAATGTCCAACCTTCCTTGTGCCATATTCCTGACTGTGTCAGTGAATTTGCCAAGTATTACTTTGACAAAGTCATCTGCGTATCCTTGGCAGACACATTGTCTGGAATTTAGTTCCTCAATGAGTTCGTTCACCACTAGATTCCACAAGACAGGAGACACAACTCCTCCTTGTGGGCAACCTCTAGTGGTCTTAATTACCATCTTTTCATTCATCATGGTAGCCTCTACTTTCTTCCACTAAGCATGGCCCTGGTCCACCTACATATAGTGGTCCGCAGGTCATGCACCTCTGCTGCCCTTACCATGGTATCGAACGTCGTGTTACTGAAGGCCCCCTCAAATGGTTCAAATGGCTCTGAGCACTATGGGACTCAACTGCTGAGGTTATTAGTCCCCTAGAACTTAGAACTAGTTAAACCTAACTAACCTAAGGACATCACAAACATCCATGCCCGAGGCAGGATTCGAACCTGCGACCGTAGCGGTCTTGCGGTTCCAGACTGCAGCGCCTTTAACCGCACGACCACTTCGGCCGGCTGAAGGCCCCCTCGATATCCAGGAAGATGAAAAGGGCTATTTCTTGGAAGTGAAGTGCTTTTTCCACCTTCCCAACGAGTTGGTGGAGAGCTGTCTCACATGATTTACCTGGTTGGTATGTGTGTTGGTTTGGGCGTAGAGGGTCCCTACTTAGCCTCCTCTCTCCAACATATACATTAACCAGTTTTTCCAATGTTTTGAGAATGAAGGAGGACAGACTGATTGGTCTCATATCCTTGGCCTTGGAATGATCAATTCTCCCTGGCTTTGGAATCAAGACAACCTTCACTGCCCCCCCAAGCATTGGAAATGATTCCTACTGCTAGGCTAACCCTGAATAGCGTGCATAGGACTCTTATAAGCTTTCCTCCTGCCTGTTGCACGAGAGCTGGAAAAATTCCATCTGGGCCAGGTGACTTGAACCGTTGGAATGCTCCCACCACCCACTGGATTTTGTTGAAGTTCACACCCTCCTTGGCCGATTCCCAGCCCTATCTTGGAGTGCCTGAGAACTGTTGTCTCTCTGGGGTCACATACTGGTCTGTGTTGTCCGGCAGAGCATATTGAGGAAAGTGAGTTTTTAGCAGCAATTCCAGCGTCTCATGTGCTGTCTTTGTATATTCCCCATCCACCTTCCTCAACGTACCTCCTGGATTGGTTGGTACTCTAGTGAGAATCTTGTGAAGTCTGGCTTGTGCAGCTGTGCCCTCCACTTCCTCACAGAAAGCCTTCCAGGATGCCTCCTTTGCTTGTCTTATTGCACGATTGTAATTGAAGGAAGCCTCACGATATTTAGCCCACTGTCCGTTAATTCTAGCAATATTAAACAGTCTCCATACCTGTTTTCTTTGCGTTTCCAGTTTGTTGTTCCACGAAGGAACACTCCTATTTGTGCACATCCTGGTGATTATGCAGTTGTCCTGATATGAGGTCACTATGGCAGAGGTAACAGCCTCTGCTACTTCCTCAAATTCTACTGGATTCCTTATCGAGGTTTTAATTTCCGATAAGCCTAAGTCAAGGTCCCTCCTATATGTCTCCCAGTCTGTTTTCCTAGGATTCCTATAGGTAATGGTCCGTGTGATTCCCATTTCAACCTTGAATTTGACGTACATGTGGACTGATAAGAATGGCTCCAACACCAAATGCCATTGTGTGACATAGCTACCCATAGTCATGGAACCAAAGGTTACGTCAATTAATTCTTCTCTTCTGCTATTCCTGAATGTAGGTTTATTGCCCCTGTTCAGGACCTCTAAGTTGTTAGCTAAAAGAAATTCAAGAAGGCACTCAACTCTACTGGTGGTGTCCTTGTTGCCCTGCACTAGGTTGTGGGCATAGGCGTCGCATCCCACCAGCAGTTGATCACCTTGCTGATGGCAAGTCTCTACCAGTATCCTCACCTCCAAGGGAGGAGGGGAACTGTCTTCACAAAGAAGGTATGCTGAGGCCAAAATAATTTCCCTCGTGATACCTTCCTCACATTGCTGCATTTTAATAGTCACTAAGTCCCTAGAGCAGAAATCCATCATTGGCATGAAAGAAATGCCATTTCTTACATAAATGCATGTTCTGGAGTTTCTTAGATTACTAGCTTAGATCAGCTTACCTCCAGTGCCACGGAGGCCCGATACACCCCTTTTGTATAAATAGGGTTCTTGTATCAGGGCCATGTCCAATTCCTGTCTCCACAGGCAGTGACTCAGGGCAGTAGAGGCCTCTTTACTGTGCTGCAGATTAATCTGCAGGCTCCGTCTTACTGCCATCTTTGAGGTCTTTGAGAACCCTGACGGTGACCTGCGGGAACCCTAAAAACAGTTTCAGGTCCTGCTCCTGCATCGCCGTCAGGGCGTTCTCACCACCCTCCACCACCAGGGTTCGTCCTTCGGGAGAAACCTTCTGGTTAATCACTCTCCAGTCTTCTGTCGAGATTTTTGGGTCCTGGGCCCCTATTTTCCGAACAGAGTCTTGGTAGGGACTTCCTTAAGGATCTTAGGTGTCCATAATGATATCTTTGCGGTCTTAAGAAGCTCCGCTGCCATCTTGACCAGCAGCCTTGCATCCTCCCATGGGGCACCTTGTCCTTGAGCCATTATACTGTGTGCAGCCCCTCACGGCCAATAATGACTGCCTGTTTTACAACCATTTAAATAAAACAACATGATCTTCCAGTGGGATACATTTCGTCTCCCTTTTCCTCCTGTGAAATTTGTCAGTAAGCTTTCTGCCTTCCAACCAGCGAAATGCGGCAGAGTACGACCGGTAAACGATTCACAAACCTCGATTTAGTGCCGTTAAGACGATTTCTTTATACATTGCCGTAGCTGAAGGAATTTAGTTTCTTCTTAAATCGTCTTATGCAGCAATGTTCACAGATATCTCAAATAGGAAAAGCTCTTTATCCAAGTACGAAGGTTGTAAAACAAACTTCCAACAGTTTGTGTCAGGTTGATCTTTTCGTCTGATAGCGGTTAATAGTAAATGTCCTGCAATTATATTTGCTGCTAGTCGTACTAAGAGGTGTTCCTGTAGCTGTGGGAATCGTTGGTTGAGAACGAATTTAACACCAATGGGTACAGTGCTGCTAAATAATCAAAATGATTACCAACCTAAGTCTGAGTTCATCCACAAACTGAGGCGTATTTATAATATTGAAGGTAGACTGGGTATCCTTGTCTTCCTTGAGTGGGCACTGCAAGGCGTTTACACACACGTATACAATACTATGAATACTTCGAACGATATAGTTAACGTTGCTCTCATAAACTAATTTTGTTCTTTTAATACTTATGGGTCTTCAGCGTGCAGTATGAGTTGTAGATACAGTCTTAGACAAAAAAAATTGACCACCTAGTCGTTCACGCAAGGTGGACAATACGGTTCTGCTCCCCTCAGAATTCTATGTCCAGCAATATGCTTGATCTGGCAACATGTTAGACTGCGACACTTCCTGGAGTACATCACTCTTGACTACGACCTTAGTCTTGAGGTAAAACTCGAGACTAGCTAATACGACACCTGGCAACCCAAAGCACACATCGACAAAACTTTTATCACCCCTTTCCTCTCAGTGCTGAAACTATGAGTCTAGTTCAAGCGAATCTACAATATATTTCGCTTTCTGTGACATTGGTAATAAGAGTTTGGTTCAACAACATTTTAGGGAGAGATTTCTTGGTCGACCATCTGCCTCTGTACACCGCATGTGTCTGAGTTCTTTGGGACCCATCTGCAGCCTCCCAGCGGGGGCTGAGGCACTGCGCTGCCTCGCATTCTGCGGACAATGTCTGCTCCACTCCTCACTCTCCGCAATGTAAAATGCTTTAATGTTGTTGAGTGGTGAACCATAAATCTGTCTATGATTTGTGTTTCACACTCTCTAGCGATGGAGACACAAAACCGTTTTCATTTGATGAGTATTTTATTACACTAGTATGCAATACATCAATGTGTCACAGAATTAATTTCATTGTTTCGGATCCAGTGCACTATAATTAAAGCTTCACATCCTGTTATTTTTCCTTTCACAGGACATTCTTCGAATAATTTATTTTTGTCATAGATTCATCCTCCCCCCATGAACCATGGACCTTGCCGTTGGTGGGGAGGCTTGCTTGCCTCAACGATACAGATAGCCGTACCCCAGGTGCAACGACAACGGAGGGGTATCTGTTGAGAGGCCAGACAAACGTGTGGTTCCTGAAGAGGGGCAGCAGCCTTTGCAGTAGTTGCAGGGGCAACAGTCTGGATGATTGACTGATCTGGCCTTGTAACATTAGCCAAAACGGCCTTGCTGTTTTGGTACTGCGAACGGCTGAAATCAAGGGGAAATTACAGCTGTAATTCTTCCCGAGGGCTTGCAGCTTTATTGTATGATTAAATGATGATGGCGTCCTCTTGGGTAAAATATTCCGGAGGTAAAATAGTCCCCCATTCGGATCTCTGGGCGGGGACTAATCAAGAGAACGTCGTTATCAGGAGAAAGAAAACTGTCATTCTACGGATCGGAGCGTGGAATGTCAGATCCCTTAATCGGGAAGGTAGGTTAGAAAATTTAAAAAGGGAAATGGATAGGTTGAAGTTAGATATAGTGGGAATTAGTGAAGTTCGGTGGCAGGAGGAACAAGACTTTTGGTCAGGTGAATACAGGGTTATAAATACAAAATCAAATAGGGGTAATGCAGGTGTAGGTTTAATAATGAATAAAAAAATAGGAGTGCGGGTAAGCTACTACAAACAGCACAGAGAACGTATTATAGTGGCCAAGATAGACACGAAGCCCATGCGTACTACAGTATTACAAGTTTATATGCCAACTAGCTCTGCAGATAACGAAGAAGTTGAAGAAATGTATGATGAGATAAAAGAAATTGTTCAGGTAGTGAAGGGAGACGAAAATTTAATAGTCATGGGTGACTGGAATTCGACAGTAGGAAAAGGGAGAGAAGAAAACATAGTAGGTGAATATGGATTGGGGCTAAGAAATGAAAGAGGAAGCCGTCTGTTAGAATTTTGCACAGAGCATAACTTAATATGCCAACTAGCTCTGCAGATGATAAAGAAGTTGATGAAATGTATGATGAGGTAAAAGAAATTTTTCAGGTAGTGAAGGGAGACGAAAATTTAATAGTCATGGGTGACTGGAATTCGACAGTAGGAAAAGGGAGAGAAGAAAACATAGTAGGTGAATATGGATTGGGGCTAAGAAATGAAAGAGGAAGCCGTCTGTTAGAATTTTGCACAGAGCATAACTTAATATGCCAACTAGCTCTGCAGATGATAAAGAAGTTGATGAAATGTATGATGAGGTAAAAGAAATTTTTCAGGTAGTGAAGGGAGATGAAAATTAATAGTCATGGGTGACTGGAATTCGACAGTAGGAAAAGGACGAGAAGGAAACGTAGTAGGTGAATATGGATTGGGGCTAAGAAATGGAAGAGGAAGCCGCCTTGTAGAATTTTGCACAGAGCATAACTTAATCATAGCTAACACTTGGTTCAAGAATCATAAAAGAAGATTGTATACATGGAAGGATCCTGGAGATACTAAAAGGTATCAGATAGATTATATAATGGTAAGACAGAGATTTAGGAGCCAGGTTTTAAATTGTAGGACATTTCCAGGGGCAGATGTGGACTCTGACCACAATCTATTGGTTATGGACTGTACATTAAAACTGAAGAAATTGCAAAAAGGTGGGAATTTAAGGAGATGGTACCTGGATAAACTGACTAAACCAGAGGTTGTACAGAGTTTCAGGGAGAGCATAAGGGAACAATTGACAGGAATGGGGGAAAGAAATACAGTAGAAGACGAATGGGTAGCTCTGAGGGATGAAGTAGTGAAGGCAGCAGAGGATCCAGTAGGTAAAATCCTTGGGTAACAGAAGAAATACTGAATTTAATTGACGAAAGGAGAAAATATAAAAATACAGTAAATGAAGCAGGCAAAAAGGAATACAAACGTCTCAAAAATGAGATCGACAGGAAGTGCAAAATGGTTAAGCAGGCATGTAAGGATGTGGAGGCTTATCTCACTAGGGGTACGATAGATACTGCCTACAGGAAAATTAAAGACACCTTTGGAGATAAGAGAACCACTTGTATGAATATCAAGAGCTCAGATAGTAACCCAGCTCTAAGCAAAGAGGGGAAAGCAGAAAGGTGGAAGGAGTATATAGAAGGTCTATACAAGGGCGATGTACTTGAGGACAATATTATGGAAATGGAAGAGGATGTAGATGAAGATGAAATGGGAGATACGATACTGCGTGAAGAGTTTGACAGAGCACTGAACGACCTGAGTCGAAACAAGGCCCCGGCAGTAGACAACATTCCATTAGAACTACTAACGGCCTTGGGAGAGCCAGTCCTGACAAAACTCTACCATCTGGTGAGCAAGATGTACGAGACAGGCGAAATACCCTCAGACTTCAAGAAGAATATAAAAATTCCAATCCCAAAGAAATCAGGTGTTGACAGATGTGAAAATTACCGAACTATCAGTTTAATAAGTCACAGCTGCAAAATACTAACGCGAATTATTTACAGACGAATGGAAAAACTGGTAGAAGCCGACCTCGAGGAAGATGAGTTTGGATTCCGTAGAAATGTTGGAACACAATAAAAGATGACAGCCAAAAACAGTTGCAGGATAGAATTTTTTATTAAAATTCTTGACCAAGGTTTCGGTACATATAAATACACCTTCATCAGAAGTAAAACTTCCTGAACAGAAAGACACATTCATTAGAAAAGCCACATCAACGAAAGTGAGAAACAGAAGCTTAAGTAACGGTGAAATTACTAAAGTAATACAGGCACAAAATCTTTAGTACTTACTAAAATTACATCATGCAATAGAGAATAATAAAACAATTATGCCAAAGGCGTCGTCAGTAATTTAAAACATCATCTCCATTTGTACAACATGTGTAATGGGCACAGGATCATAGCGAACAGTTTAACACCGTTACTTCGCCTATGAACTATTGAGACACGAGTGTGAAAGCACTAAGGCAGATTGTTTCGCCGCGAGAGGGCACTTGCATGTGCAAGACTCGCGTATATTAAAATCCATAAATACATACATAAGCGCATCAAAAATTATTAAAGGTTATGTTAATTCAAACTCTGTCTTAATAAATAAAACGTATCAGGCCAATTAAAGACATTTAAGTAAAATAAAAATATAGAACCAAAATTTACCTATGTCCTACTTTTTTTTTTTTTAAATATATAGTGTGTGGTGTGGACTGAAGAGATCATCCTTGATGACTTATTCTTCTAGGATGGGATGTAAGGATAAAAGGAAAACACTTTATTTATTACACATTCAGTTAGGCTTGGGCACGCAATGGGTCCTTTAGCCTGCTGTCTTTGGTGATGTCTATCTCCTGTGGAGGGTGAAATGTGTCAAGGCTGTTATGTGGGACTGCTTCCTCGTGTTATGACAGATTGCCTATGGGGGGTGAAACGTTATTGACTTCGGTACTCGATACTTGTGCCATCTTGCAGGGTTTACCGTTCCTACCGATGCTAATTGTCGAACTTCGCCCCTAAGGGCATCGATCTTGTCAAAAACTCGTAGAGCCTTGTCATGGACCTTCTCTTGTATAGTGGTCTCGTGGAGTGCGGTGCGGATGTCGACGTTTCGTGTCCACCATGGAGCTCCTGTGATCCATCGATAGCAAATGTTTTGCAGCGCTTGGAGTTTTTTGTAGTTGGAGACGCACGTAGTTCCCCACGAGGTGGAGCCATACAACATTGTGGGTTCCACTGTTGCCCTATACAATTGGAGTTTAGTCTTAGGGTTGAGATCCTTACTCTTCAGGAACGGAATCAATGACCTGGCCATCTTCTGGGCTGCCGTCTTCTTGTCGTCAATATGCTGCGTAAAGAGTAATTTTTTGTCAAGGTAGACACCGAGATACTTCACTCCCTGCGACCAAGGGATAAATTGGTCAGCTATTTGGAGTCTGTCGTTCAGAACTGGTTTCCTCCGTGTGAACAGAACGGCTGCCGTCTTCGTCGGGTTGATCGTTATCTTATTTTGCAGCGCCCAGCGTTCCATTACAGCAAGTTGCCGTTGCATCCTAGCGATTAGAAGGTCCAAGTGTCGTCCAGTTGTCAGAAAAGCCGTATCGTCCGCATAAAAACTCGCCGTAACAAGGGGGACTGTGGGGATGTCATTTATATATATGTTGAAAAGCAGAGGCGAAATGACAGAGCCCTGTGGAATTCCTGCGGAGATCAGTTTCATTTCGGAGTTTTTGTCGTCGACTCGTACATACAGTTTCCTGTCCTGCAGAAAGCTGTCAATGAGTCTAATGTAACAATCCGCAATAGGGGTAGTGCGATGCAGTTTGACGATAAGGTTGGGCCGCCACACCTTATCGTAAGCTTTTTCGATGTCAAGGAAGACACCAATCGTGAAGTGCTCCTTGTTGTATCCTTCTTGTATCCGTTCGGTGATCCGTAAAAGTTGAAGTTCGGCAGATAACTTGTCCTTGAAACCGAATTGTTCGGGTCGTATAACATCATGCGCTGTAAGCGTGTCATGGAGCCTCTTCAACAGCACTCTCTCGAGCACCTTGCCAAGGGTCGGCAAGAGGCTAATTGGCCGGTAACTGTTGGGTTCTGCTGGGTCTTTACCTGGCTTGGGTACTGGAACTACTCGAGCCGTCTTCCATGCCGTAGGAAAATATCCCTGCAGAAGACAGCTGTTGAGAATTCGGGTAAGGAGGACAGTTGGCTTCCTGGGCGACTGTTTCAAATCGGTGTTGCTTATGGAGTCGTTGCCCGGCGCATTATTCCGAGTCTTCCGGATAATTTTACGGATCTCTGCTGGTGTGGTGAGTTGTGGGCGGCTCTGCACAGGCGCAGCACGAAAAGCAGTTCATTCTGCTGTAACGACGGCTTCCCGTTCTTGCAGGCGGACGTCGTTCACGGGGGTCGCTGGTGTAGACATCTGTTCTTGGTAAGTCGTAGCATACAGCTCCGCCTGGGCGAGTTCGTCATAGAGGAGGCCATCTGGTCCTCTGATGGCTCGTTTAGGTGGCCGCTGGTGTCGTATGTTCTTGACTACCTGCCATTCGTTCTTGGTTCGAAGTAAGAACTCATCCATCTTATCTTCCCAGACCTGCTGTCGCCACTCGACCACTCTCCTGTGCAGTTCTCGTGTTAAGACGTATGTTTCTCGTCGATCGATCGGGTTTCTATAGCGGAGCCAACGTCGCCTACTCCTGTTTCTCTGTGTCTTCAGTTCTTGGAGTAGAGGCGGGAACTCATCGAAAGCTAGTACAGGGTAGACCGTGTGAGTAGTTGCCCTCCGTTTGCCTGCCTTTATCTTCTGCGTCAAAGTTTGTACCGCGATGTCGTTGGCTTCCGGTGTTGAAACGTCCTGCGTCGGGCAGATATTGTTGTCAAGATATGTCCGAAATTGACCCCAGTTCAGAGTTTGTGAGGTTGGGGGCGGAAGGTTGGCCGTTGCGTGTTCCACTATGCTGATAACAGGTCGGTGGTCAGACGAAAGATCGTCGACGGTGCGGAGCTGGAGGTTCGTCTCAATATTTTTGATGATAGCAATATCTAGGACATCTGCTTCTTGCCGATCGACGTAAGGAATCCGTGTCGGCTCTCGTGGGCCATGGACTGTGATGCCCAGTTCTTCTTCCATGGCAATCAAAGTTCGTCGACGAGGGTTCGTACGCCGGGAATTCCACGCGACGTGCTTGCTGTTGAGGTCACCTCCGAGGAATATTTTGTCAAAATTGGTGAAGATACTCCTTAGATCGTCTGGCACCAGGTTTTTACCGGGGCTGTTGTACGCCGCAATGAAAGTGATGTTGCCTGTCGCTGATCGAACCGTTACTGCTGTTGCCTCCAGATGTTGGAGGTGTGGTAGTGTTTCATGATGGTGCCGCAGTTCCCTTTTAAGCAGAACTGCGGTCCCTCCACCTCGTTGGCCTTGTCTGTCCGTTCTATAGACGTACATGTTACGAAATCTGAGCTCAGTTGTGGGACGAAGGTGCGAAGTGCGATGTCGATTTTGTGACGTTGTAAAAATTCAGTGAATTCTGTTTTCTTGTGTTTCATTCCGTTGGCGTTCCATATACAGATTTTCAGGTTTCTCGTGGTCCCAGGGCGATCCATCTTAAGGTGTTCCAAAGGACGTCAATACACTTTCGATTAAAGAAAGTATCCCCACTAGTTGTTGCTGCACGGCGGTGAGAAGTTTCGCGACATCAGAGAGCGCTGGAGCTATAGATTCCATCAAATGAGCTGGTGAGACGTAGGTTTCCGGTTCCGGTCGGCGTGGTGATGCTGCGTGGGCGTATGAATAATGTTGGCGGTGCTGTCGAGGTGGAAGTGCTTCAGGAGGAGGCTGTGTTACTGGCTGCCGTGTCACCGCCGGCTGTTCTTGTGGCGGTTGCTGACGATGGGGCGGAGGGTGTGGCGTCAGGTTGGAGTTCCGTATGACACGAGTCCTCCGTTGAGAGGGCTGCGGGGAAGACCGTTGTCTGTATTTCCTGAGAAGTTCCTGGTACTTCTGGCAGCCACGCCATGTGGCGGGATGGTCCTTTTCACAGTTAGCACATTTCGGCGGAGCCCCTCGGGGATGAGTACAGGCTGAAGATCGGTGTTGCCCTCCACAGCGAACGCAGCGAGCAGGCAAGCTGCAATAATTAGCCGTATGCTCGAATCGCTGGCAGTGGCGACATTGAACAGGTCCTTCCTGTCTGTTGTAGGTTTCAATAACGACTTTAGTATATAGAAGGTATTTGATGTCGTAAATCTTGTAGTTTTCCTTTTGGGCTGGCAACGTGACACAGTAAGCATCTTGAGGTCGTAATTCCTTCGTGTTGTCGTCTCGATTTTTAAACTGGTGGACGTTGATGACAGGAAAACCCTTCTCTATCGGTGCGTCTTTCAGTTCTTCCTCCGTAACTTCGGCAGGTAGACGTTTGACAACCACTTTGAGGTCCTTGTCCTCTGCGGCCTGATGTGTAAAAAAGTGGATATCATTCGACACAAAGAAATTGATGGCCCGCCGTTGATCTTCATAGGAGTCAAAATGATATTTGATCCTGTCTCGTTGGTAGATGGCCTTAAGACTGCCGTCAATATTCGCTTTCAGCGCCTTGTTGAGTTCCATGTAGTTCTTGGTATGGTAAATAGTAACGGGCGGGACTTTGCGTAGTAAGTTACGGCCAGAGCCATCTGTCCCCTCTTTATCTGCTTCGAGATTGACGTCACTCGTCTGGTCCATACGTTCTGGAGCATCCGTAGTATCTTCCGTCGCAATAGCCGCATAACGGTTGGAAGTTTTCAGTTCTTCTGGACGTTGTCGCTTCCGAGAGTTGTTCTGCTTAGGAGAAGCGTTGAGTCGTTTTCTTTGGCGAACTAGTGTAAAATCGCCCTCTCCTTCGGTGGGCTGCATGGTCCAAACTTCTTCAGAGGAGACTCCCTCCATTTCGTCGTCGTCTTCCGGTGGAGAAAATTGTTCCACGTCGTCTACTTGTTCTTCAGGCTGTGAAGTAGGAACTGTACTAGTCCGGTTGTCGTATACTTCCTGACTTTGCAGAATCAGGTGCTTTATTTCACGTCTGAGTTCCCGTTGGTGCCGATCGTTCTGTGTTAGCTGATTTCTCTCGTCACAGGGGTTTGACGTACGGTGTCCTCCGCTCTGCATTCGCATATCGCTCGTCGTGGTCCTGTCCTCATTATCTTGCCTGTCAGAATCCGTTGTCGTTGCAGGGGTCGTCGCCGTTGTATCCGTCCTGTGGGGAGCGGCCGCCAGGACGGCCGGCGGGGCAGGCCCCACCGACCGGCCAGCGGCCGGCCCCGGCGCGACCCAGCCGGCTGGCTCGGACGCGCGCGTTCCGTTGTCCGCACTCTTCGGCATCGCGCGCTGAACAGTGTCCTACTGTCAAACGGATAAAGCTTGCGCTTGGAACATCTAACGAGAGAGGGCACAAGTGTAATGCATGAAATACATACTAGCGAAACAACCAAAATGTTATAATAAAACGAAATCATCTGTCATTATGAATAAAACATAGTAGTCATTTAACCACACATACATATTGAAATTAATAACTAACAAACAACACAATACGTAGAATCCCAACAAGACAGAAAAAGCGCATTTCACCGGCATCAACAAGCAAGAAAATACTATTTCAAGGGTGTGACCAAGATCTACAACAACTGTTTCATGTTTTCAACAGTTTCCACGAGAAAATGAAATTTACAAAAGAGATACAAAATAACGAGAGAGAACTCCATTTTCTTGATTTGAAACTTAAGTTATCGGGTAACACTATTAGCTTTGACATTTTCCGTAAAGAAACTTTTTCTGATAATATTATTCCAGCAGATTCCTGTCATCCTCAAACTCACAAGATCGCCTCTTTTCATTCTGCAGTTCATCGCGTTGTGAGCACACCTTTAGCACAGAATTGTTTTGAAAATGAAATATCTTTATTAAAATCAATAGCTACTAACAATGGATACAACCCTAAATTAATTGACCAAATTGCTAAGAAAGAAACAGCTGTAAAATTTTCTACTTTAGGAGATAACAGGGCAAATAAGTACGAGAGTAATAACTTTATTTCTATTCCATTTTTAGGTAACGTTTCATATAAGATAAGAAGACTTTTACAGAAACAATACGGTTATAGAGTTGCTTTTTCCGTAAATAATAGCCTGAAACGTAGAGTAATTCATAATATTGGAGCACGAGAAGAACTCAGCACTAAGTCCGGTGTATACAAAATTACTTGTAACGACTGCCCAAACTATTACATAGGGCAGACAGGTAGACCCATTAAAGTTAGGTATAAAGAACACATGTTAGGTAAAAATGGGGAAAACGTATATAATTCCACCTTTGCTGAACATCTCTGGCTCTTACGGCACACACCAAGTGAACTGGACGACGTAGAGCTGCTTCATGAAGCTAATAAAGGTTACAAACTAGATTTGCTCGAAGAATTAGAGATTTTTAAGCATCTGTCTCTAAAAGATGGTTTTGTTCTTAATGAACAGGTGCAGCTTCGAAACAAAATTTTTTTGGACAGTTTCAAACCCCTCATTGCCTTAATGTAATATAGTCTGACTGACTAGTAGTTATTTTCTTGCTTGTTGATGCCGGTGAAATGCGCTTTTCCTGTCTTGTTGGGATCCTACGTATTGTGTTGTCTGTTAGTTATGAATTTCAATATGTATGTGTGGTTAAATGACTACTATGTTTTATTCATAATGACAGATGGTTTCGATTTATTATAACATTTTGGTTGTTTCGCTAGTATGTATTTCATGCCTACGTTACGCGAGACTCTCGCGCATTACACTTGTGCCTTCTCTCGTTAGATGTTCCAAGCGCAAGCTTTATCCGTTTGACACTAGGACACACGTAAACTTTGGTTCTATATTTTTATTTTACTTAAATGTCTTTAATTGGCCTGATACGTTTTATTTATTAAGACAGAGTTTGAATTAACATAACCTTTAATAATTTTTGATGCGCTTATGTATGTATTTATGGATTTTAATATACGCGAGTCTTGCACATGCAAGTGCCCTCTCGCGGCGAAACAATCAGCCTTAGTGCTTTCACACTCGTGTCTCAATAGTTCATAGGCGAAGTAACGGCGTTAAACTGTTCGCTATGATCCTGTGCCCATTACACATGTTGTACAAATGGAGATGATGTTTTAAATTACTGACGACGCCTTTGGCATAATTATTTTATTATTCTCCATTGCATGATGTAATTTTAGTAAGTACTAAAGATTTTGTGCCTGTATTACTTTAGTAATTTCACCGTTACTTAAGCTTCTGTTTCTCACTTTCGTTGATGGGAGTTCGCGATGCCGACGAGCGAGGACGATGCGCGCTCGGCCGGGGCAGCCGCCTCGGACGCGCTGGAGTCGGCCGCTGGTCGGTCGGTTGGGCCTGGCCCGCCGGACGCTCCAGCGGCCGCTCCACACAGGACGGATCCCAGGTTGACGACCCAGGCTACGGCACCGGTTCATGACAGGATAGAACGACGATCGACAGGCGCTATTCGACCGCAGAAAACTACACACCACACGACGAAACCGTATTCGGACGTCGGCCATACATCACATCACGACGGACGCAGCAATGAAGACGACCGCCAGGACTACGCCAGAAGACTCGATATATGTCGGGAGGAGGACAAAGAAACGCTGAAGGACATACAACGCCTTATCCGCTATTCACGGGAAACGCAAGAGCAGGATAACGACACCTGTCTGGCATCTCCATCTGTGGACTCAGATGTCGAATCACAGCACTCCCACCAAACGGTCGACGACGCGGAGATGGCAGCGGCCTTTCCAGCAGACAACGACAACGACTCCCTACACGCAGAGGGGGACTTTACGCTCGTACACAACAAACGGCGCAGAAGCAACGCATTAGCCAAGGACTTAGCCAACCCGGCTAAGAGACGAACGGAGACCATCCCCACAACGAACCGATTCGCCCCACTGACACCTCAAGCTGCGCCTCCATCAACCACCAACAAGCCGCAGGCACAAACTTCTAATGCCGCAGAAGCCGTGGACAGAGACAAGAATGTGCTTCGCAAAGTGCCCCCAGTCACAATTTATTACACAAAGGATTACGTTCACCTCAATGAAACGCTCAACGGACTTCTAGAGGGCAACCTTAAAGCTATATACCAAAAGGACCGCATCAAATACCACTTTGAGTCCTTCGAAGACCAAAGGCGTGCAATAAAATTCTTCACGAACCACAACTTCTCCTATTTTACTCATCAAGCGCCAGACGACAGGGAACTGAAAGTAGTTGTCAAACGCCTTCCGGCGGAAGTTACCGAAGAAAAACTTTACTATGCCCTCAAGGAAAAAGGCTTCAAAGTGCTACAAGTCTACCAATTTAAGGAACGCGACGAGAAGACGAAACAATTGATACCGCAACCTGTGTACCGAGTCACCCTCCCATCCGGAAAAGACAGTGACAAGATATATGATGTCAAATACCTGCTCTACACACGAGTGATAATCGAAACCTATAATAGTAAAGAAGGACCAGTTCAGTGCCGACATTGCCAACGTTTCGAGCATACAGCGAACTACTGCAGCATGCCAGCACGCTGCGTCCGCTGCGGTGGATCCCATAAATCATCGAATTGTACCCATCCTAGGACGGCGCCCCCAAAGTGCGCCAATTGTGAACAAGAACATCCAGCGACCTTCCGTGGCTGCCCCAAATTTCAAGAACTCCTACGGAAATATACTAGAAGGACACCAAAGAAGTCGACCCCACAACGGCCTATAATTTTTAAGAACTCGGCCATGGCAGCGATTCCGGCCACCCAACAACAAACGGCACCTCTCCCTGTGGAAACAATCGCCTCTCGACCACAACCGGCACCCCGAGTGACTCGACGACAGAAAAGCCAACAGCGCTCGTACTCCGAAGCACTACATGCCCATCCGCCGACTCCAACACCAGCGGAGACGTCATCTGCCTGGTCGACCACCTTTACACCAGCGTTAACAGATATTCTTCAACTACTCACCGCCATCCAGCAGAAGCTGACGTCTATCCTCTCGCTTGTAGAAAGCGTACTGACAGCTTTTCAAACACCCTAAATGGATAGACGGCATCACGCGAGGAATCTTAACTTCTGCATTTGGAATGCCAACGGCCTGAAACTGAAGAAAATAGAATTCACGGACTTCTTACATCGCCACAAGATAGACGTAGCATTTGTCTCCGAAACACATCTCCGCGAGTCAACCGACCTCCGCTTGAGGAACATGCACATCTACCGGACGGACAGACGGGACCAACGGGGTGGAGGGACCGCAGTTCTGATCAAAAAATGTATTCGTCACCACCAAGAACGTTTACCCCAACTCCAGACTTTAGAGGCCACGGCAGTAACAATCCACACGACGCTCGGAAACATTACCTGTATTGCGGCTTACCTTAGCCCAAAGAAGCCTCTCCACCCAGAAGATCTTTACTCCGTTACAGAGGGTTACGACAAGATCCTCCTTGGAGGGGATCTTAATAGTAAACATGTTGCCTGGAATTCCCGTAAGACTAACCCAAAAGGACATATGTTGTTTGCACTGGCTGAGAATTTACATGTTTCCGTCCATGGACCACGGGAACCGACGAGGATACCTTACGTCCAGACACAAGACGCAGATGTTCTAGACATCGCCATAATCAAGAACATCAACCCGAATCTCCATCTGCGGACGTTGGATGATCTTTCGTCGGACCACAGACCGGTGTTAGGACTCATAGAGAGGGCTACTTTGCAACTCCCACTGCCGACGACAAGAACTTACGACTGGCAGCAGTTCCAAGCGTACCTCAACAACAATGTGCGACCAACCCAGGTTGTTACTACCAGAGAAGCGATTGATGTGGCAGTCGCACTACTCACGAAGAAGATTACCAGTGCGAAACAACGAGCACTCACGGAGCACCTGCAACCAGAAGTCAATTATGACGAGTTTCCACCACCACTGCAGGAGCTTAAGACAAGGCGCAATCGCTGTCGGAAACGATGGGTCCGTTACCGCCATCCGGACGATAGACGGGAAACTCACAGACTAACCCGAGAACTCCGGCGGAAGGTTCAGGACTGGAAGCAACACACGTGGGAACTCAAAATGAACAACTTTCTATTACGCACCAAAGATGAATGGCGAATAGTTAAAAGTCTCAGACAGCAACAGCCCCCCAAAAGGGCAATTCGAGGACCCTTTGGCCTCTTGTACGACTCACTGGCGCAGGCGGAGCTGTATGCGGATACATACCAACAACAGATGACTACGCCCCCCACGGAGGATGGAGATGATGCACTCCACCGTGCAGAGGAGGACACAGCGGCGGAATGGGAAGCTATTCGGGACGCCCCGACTAACACTATGCCCCGGCTGACAACGCCGGAGGAAATTCGGAGGATTATAAAGTATAGCAAACACACCTCACCTGGAGCAGATAGAATCAGCAATACGGAATTGAAACACCTCCCGAGAAAGCCTGTTGTGCTTCTCACCCGGATAGTGAACAGCTGCCTCAGGATTGGATACTTTCCAGAGGCATGGAAGATTGCCAGAATAGTGCCAATACCAAAACCGGGCAAGGATCTCTCACACCCGGACAGCTACAGACCCATAAGTTTACTGCCGACGCTGGGAAAGGTACTGGAACGTGTCCTACTTAAACGCATGCTGGACATCCTTGTGGCACACAACATCATCCGACCGGAGCAGTTTGGCTTCCAGGCGAAGCTATCGGCTGAGTTACAACTACTGCGCATCACGGAATCTATCCAAGACAATTTCAACAAGAAACGACATACTATTTGAGTCTTTCTCGATATAGAGAAGGCTTACGATAAAGTATGGCGACGCAACTTGATCGTCAAGCTCCGACGTACCACTCCCCTACCAGACTGCTATTTAAAACTTCTTGACAATTTTCTTCAGGATCGCAGATTATATGTTCGCATTGATGACAAGAATTCAACAACACGGCCTGTCCTTGAAGGACTGCCACAAGGATCGGTCATCTCTCCACTGCTGTTTAATTTATATATTAACGACCTCCCGACGGTGCCACATGTTACTGCCAGTTTCTATGCCGACGACACAGCGCTCCTGACTGCAGGCACCAGAATGGACCACCTCGTCACACGGATGCAGCGCCAACTAGATTTAGTGGACCACTGGACCCACATGAACAAAATAACGGTCAATGCAGAAAAAACCAAAGTTATTGTCTTCACACGTCGGAGACCCATCATCAATGACCGCCTGCGGATATCAGACCAGCCACTCCCCTGGGCAACAACTGTAAAATACCTGGGAGTGCATCTAGACGCCAAACTGTTGTATAGTCATCACATTATGGAGAAGAAGACGTCTGGCCTCAAAATGCTGGGAGCTCTCCTCCCCTTTCTGAAGAGCTCATACCTCAGCCAACGCACGAAACTCCAGTTGTACCATGCCACAGTCGAACCATCTATTTTGTATGGATCGACCTCTTGGGGTACTACGTGTGCCACTAACTACAAGAAGTTACAGGTTGTACAAAGCAGATGCCTACGATGGATCACAGGAGCCCAGTGGTGGATCCGAAATCATGACATTCATCGAGCCTTAAGCGAATCTTACCTCTCAGACAAGGTCAAGGAGAAGGCACGAACCTTATTTCAGAAGTTGGACATGATACGTGACAGTACACCACAACTCACCACAGTAGGTGCGGTAGAACCCTTACGCAACCACAAATATAAAGTACCGAAGGCGATAGTATTTGAGCCTCCGTAAATGATATCCCTACGTAATTCTCCATAATTTAAGGACACGTCGTCCTTTAGCACTTCTACACACATGTTTTCAAACACACACCAAAAGCAGCGAGTTAAAGGAGCCCAAACTAAAGCTGAAAGAAGAATAAATAAATAAAGAGAAAATTTTTACCCCTTCCATTCCCTACAGAAGTAAAAATCAACGAAGTTGATCAGACTTCAGCACCACCAAAAAAAAAAAAAAAAAAAAAAAAAAAAAAAAAAAAAAAAAAAAACTTTGGTTGATGTGGCTTTTATAATGCATGTGTCTTTCTGTTCAGGAAGTTTTACTTCTGATGAAGGTATATTTATATGTACCGAAACCTTGGTCAAGAATTTTAATAAAAAATTCTATCCTGCAACTGTTTTTGGCTGTCATCTTTTATTGTGAAGAATTTTAACAGTTGCTGCTGCAGCCATGTTTAAAATCTTGCGAAATGTTGGAACACTTCAGCCAATACTGACCTTATGACTTATCTTAGAAGAAAGATTAAGGAACGGCAAACCTACGATTCTAGCATTTGTAGACTTAGAGAAAGCTTTTGACAATGTTGACTGGAATACTCTCTTGCAAAGTCCAAAGGTGGCAGGGGTAAAATACAGGGAGCGAAAGGCTATTTACAATTTGTATAGAAACCAGGTGGCAGTTATAAGAGTCGAGGGGCATGAAAGGGAAGCAGTGGTTGGGAAGGGAGTGACACAGGGTTGTAGCCTCTCCCAGATGTTATTCAATCTGTATATTGAGCAAGCAGTAAAGGAAACAAAAGAAAAATTTGGAGTAGGTATGAAAATCCAGGGAGAAGAAATAAAAACTTTGAGGTTCCCGATGACATTGTAATTCTGTCAGAGACAGCAAAGGACTTGGAAGAGCAGTTGAATGGAATGGACAGTGTCTTGAAAGGAGAATATAAGATGAACATCAACAAAAGCAAAACAAGGATAATGGAATGTAGTCGAATTAAGTCGGGTGATGCTGCGGGAATTAGATTAGGAAATGAGACACTTAAAGTAGTAAAGGAGTTTTGCTATTTGGGGAGCAAAATAACTGATGATGGTCGAAGTAGAGAGGATATAAAATGTAGACTGGCAATGGCTAGGAAGACGTTTCTGAAGAAGAGAAATTTGTTAACATCGAGTATAGATTTAAGTGTCAGGAAGTCGTTTCTGAAAGTATTTGTATGGAGTGTAGCCATGTATGGAAGTGAAAAATGGACAATAAATAGTTTTGACAAGAAGAGAATAGAAGCTTTCGAAATGTGGTGCTACAGAAGAATGTTGAATATAGGTGGGTAGATCACGTAACTAAAGAGGAGGTATTGAATAGGATTGGGGAGAAGAGAAGTTTGTGGCACAACTTGACTAGAAGAAGGGATCGGTTGGTAGGACATGTCCTGAGGCATCAAGGGATCACAAATTTAGCCTTGGAGGGCAGCGTGGGGGGTAAAAATGGTAGAGGGAGACCAAGAGATGAATACACTAAGCAGATTCAGAAGGATGTAGGTTGCAGTAGGTACTGGGAGATGAAGGAGCTTGCACAGGATAGATTAGCATGGAAAGGTGTGAAGACCACAACAACAACAACAATGGATTCGTATGTATTAGTCAAAGCACAGAGAGTAAATGCAATGTAATGTGTTTGGTTTCTTTCTTTGATTCCCTACGATAAATGTATGTGAAACATTGTGTCTGTATCTTTCAGAACCTGCTCTAAAGCTACTCATGCAAATCGGTTGTTTTGAGGTCCATGCATTAATTAATGGAGAAGTGAACGCTATTCAAAAGTGATATTTAAAATATACAATTGGCTTTAAGGCGACAAAATTGCCCATATTTGAAGCCTCCCAGAGAAAAAGTAAGTTGCTAGAGCCGCTGTTAGCAAATGTCTGCAGAGAGTTCCTAATTGCTACTGTGGAAATTTAGCATAGAGGCCCTACAGATGCGGGCACTGTGCAGATCTGTGATTTTTCATCTTCAGATGAATACAAATAATGTATACTAACCAGCGTATTCATTTCTTTTGTAATGTTTCCCTCTTGTTTAGTCTTCTAATGATGAACCTGGATCCACACCCATGAGTCTGATTTTTTCTTTGTATCTTTCCATCTACTATCTTTGTGTGTTATTGCTCGGTGTTCAAAATGCAAAGTATTAAGCATGCTCACTAGAACGAGGTTGCAAGAATGCTAACGAATTGTAATCAAAATACACTGAGATGCCAATTTGTTGGACGTCATGGTGTTAAGTCGACATAAGTAGTTGGATATTATTGCCTGCATCACTGGCATCCCGTAGTCGTCTTCTCTTACTGAGATTTTCATATTAACCTGAACACATGACGCAGAGATAAAAATGTATATTCTCCGTGACGAAACATCCCACATTCCATTCATCCTGATCCATTTGTTACGTGCATCGGCAGCAATGAGTGATAGGAAAGCTTTTCAGAGGTGACTAATAACAATAACAATGGTAGTAATAAATCAGTAATCAAAGATGTTTCCTACATTACTGACAACTGTTAACGATTAACAAAATAACCGAGAAAGGCTGAGTGTTTAAGTGGCGCACTGCATAGGTGTTCTTACCATTTTGTTACTGAATTCTGTTCTGGTTGTTTGCAGAGAGAAAAGAAAGAATCCTGTAGCCACACATATCGCTAGTACAACGAGATATTACCTATCAACTATCCTTGCTTTACATCACGAGACGAACATGGCGTCACCGAGCTGATATTTGAAATAGATTTCTGTCTTCTCTCTCTGTCTCTCTCTCTCTTTATTTTTATTTTTTTAGGAAAGCATCGAGAAGCGCGAGTAATAAGCAAGGAGGTATATAATCTATTTACAGTTAGTTTCATCGGGATACATAATGCAAAAATACATCTTTTAAGTGCATTACTGCGTAATTCAAATTATTGACAGTCTATTCGTGAGCTTGCTCGCATTCAGTGGAGTGAAACCTATCACAGAAACAAGCAAAACAGAAATATTTTTTGCACCATGCGCAACACACAAGCAAAATCTCGCTGCACTGACTTTTCCGATATACTGCTCTTAAAACATACCTGATTCATGTTGGTAAATACAGCTCTATCAGAAATCAATTTGGTTGCGTACCAAGTGTATGAAAGTATATCTCGAAATACACAGAAGGGCACATAGAGGTATTCGACTGAAACATAGCCATGACCAAGATCGTAACTGGGGTCGACAGCATCGTCGTCTACCACCTTGACAACGCGAACGGTGGCAGTGCTCGGCCGGCTACTTACGTTTACTGGTATCGAAGCTACAGGATGAACACACAAAAATGTTAATAACCCAAAGATCATTAACTTCCGAACCTATAGTAAAGTAAAGCAGTTATCAGTTGGAAGACTAGTTTTGAAAACCACAGTGCTGTAATAGGCACGGTTCTGTTGGTGGTGGTATGCCGTTGCTTTCCTACGACGTCTGAGTTGACTTTCCTAATAGGGGAACCTACAGTTTAACGTGGCTCTCGGACCGCAGTGCAACTCGGATAGCTTAGAATGAAAATCTTTCTGTTTATTGCAAAGAAAAACAATTGATTTTCTAAAACATTCTCTGTCATACACAACTTGAAATAGGTCACGCCGACCAAATCATATGGAAGAACTGACAGGACGTATATCGGAAGGCAGTAGGATCCCTTGGCTTTTGGTTTGGCAGTATTCGACAGCCATTTCTGGGCTCAAGTAAATGAAGAAAGACAGCGCGTTTTTGTTATCAAGTAAGGTCTTCATCAATTACATTAGTTTTAATGTAATCTACGAGTAATTGCTGATGTTTGAAGATATTAACATGAAAAGCATTCCGAGGATAGGGGAAGAACCTGTTCTTGGTCAACTGTTTCTATAATGACCAAAAGGCATTAAATGACGTTCAAGCACATGTGTTCCAACAGTGGTATAAAGAAAGTGATAATAATAATGACGGTGATAATCGAATTATCCGGCAACTTCACACTTCACAGTGGATTATCTCGAACTAAGAAATTTGCCGAATTAGTGAAAATTTCAAAATGGCTTCACATCGAGGCTATGATGCCTAGAAGAGTCTTTACATCCTGCTGACATGAGATAGCATAATCTGCGCGTCAGAAGCTTGATTCTACTTAACCATTTAATAGACTTGCATTTTTTCCACCGCGATTCATTTTGTAAGCTAAGAACATCATCCGTTACAGCACACTCCTGGGGCTGGGAAATGTGGCCACATAGGCTGGTGGAACGAACTGTCACAGGTGCAATGCGTGGGTTCAGGGATTTACCTTTAAGAGTTACAAACAGATTTACTTTAACTCTGGTAACCTCGAGAGAAAGACGTTAAAATTAAGAATCCGCATTAAACATCACGTTCCTTCATTACCAACTAGGCAGAGCCGGTTTGCGTTGGGAAATGACATAGGCAGAAGTCATGGTAAACAGAAATACTGTCGCCAGTAAACTTACTTGCATTAGAAAATTTTATTTTAATTGATGAACCGATAGCCATTTAAAGGAACAGGGCTCTTATTTTACTTGTACTTGACTGAACAAAAGACCTTGAAAAATTTGGTGCTGGACTGTGATTCCAATTCGTATCTCCTGTTTCGAGGATCTGAATCTCTCGGAACAGTAGAGATCAATCATTTCGTTCCTTTTCCCAAGACTGGAATCTTCTCTAGGTGTCTTTCAAAGGTAAATATTTGGGTCCGAATACTGATCCAGTACAAAAATATTCATAATTTCATTTCAAGCACTATCACGTGCACACTGGCCTGCTAGTGGAAATTAACGTGCATTTTCAATGTTTGTTCACGTGTTGCCAACAATCGCAATAGGTGTTGTCATTTCTGGTCAAACACTCACAAATCTTACTGTTCGTGTGTAAGCAACTGATACTTAAGCTACATTCGTGGATGATAAATAAGGACGACAGGTGTGTGGTTCGTTTGTCGCTAAGGAACAAAAATTTGTATACTTATTTTAGATCGAAACACCTAGCAGCTGGTTAGAAAAACCGATACGTAACATTTGATTTTACTTAGTTAACAATTCAATTACATGTTGGGTTCGTATCTCCACCACAGAACTTCACATCATGTGCTTTATCTTTAGATGCAGACACACTTTGTTACTCCTGAATGGAGGTATATCAGACATCTTTCGTGGTTAGTTAACAGGGACAGAGGGGTCTTGATACGTGTCCCGGTTTATTAAAAAAAAACTGTCGTCTTTTATTTTCAATTTTAGATTTGGTTACTGATATTGGCGAAAATTTCGATAATTAATGACTCTTCATGGCTAGTCAGCAATATCATTAGATTAGATTATATTAGATTAATACTAGTTCCATAGATCATGAATACGACATTTCGTAATGATGTGGAACGTGTCATTTTAATGAACGATTTATTTACATGTCATGATTCAATTTCTTTACAACAATTTTTTACTCTCTCATTCTTTTTTTAGATTTCTCTCTCTCTCTCTCTCTCTCTCTCTCTCTCTCTCTCTCTCTCTCTCTCTCTCCTCACACACACACTCACATACACACACTCAAACACACATATTAATTTTTCATTTTTATTTGTTTGTTGTGTTCGACAATCGGCCAGGCACGAAAACGTCCGTGAATGAGTTTCATAGTTTTGAGTACACTTACGAAAGAAATATAAAAACAACTGTGAGAGTAAATGATTTATGATGCTTAGTTTGCAGTCAGTTCTGAGTATTATAAGTAGCTACGCTCCAGTTCCTAAACCTAGTTACAGAAATGCAATTCAGACGCATTACATATTACAGGCAGTGGCAGTCACGTCAGCCTCAAAGTTCACTTGATTTTTCCTGTCATTTCCATTGACTAACGTGAGTTATTATCGCATGAGATGTAACAAAAGATTGTAAATTTACGGTTGCCAGCCCAGGAAAGACTTTTCACGTGGAAATCGCCACTAATCTCGTCCATTAATCAGCGCTTTGCGAGTTCTAGGCGCTACTGGTCTCATAAGAGGAAGCCAATAAACCTACTTATTCGCTACCTCTCTGGTAACGTGCTCACAAGTAGAAGCATCTGTTCTGGTTTGCGGTTCCAGTATCACTCACTACAACGTTTTTATCCCTTCTGTGAAAGAGCTACAAGCAGTCAGGTCAAAAATCGATAAGGAAATCGCAGGAAAATACTTCAGGCTCAGAGTGCAATGGTAAAAAACTTACAATGCTGCACAACAGGTAACGCCTCTTTCCGCTGCTGACAAGCAAATTTTGGGTTTCTAGGAATACATAACTTTATTTACGAAATGCCACATATGCATATCTCTTGAGTATGACACAGCGTACCAATTAAAAACAGACGCAATCGAAATGTGAGTATTATTTTATAATTCGTGCAGATAGAGGCACACTTGAGTGCAGATACTCAGTTGTATTACAAGAGACTTTCGTCATAAGGTTATCGTAGGTAGTTTTATTTCATTTCTTATAATACAGTGCACAATTTTCGTAAGGTTTATTTTAGTGTTAATAAAACATGAGAGAGAAATTAATCATCAACAATATATGGGAATTCTCTGATGTTACCTATAACAGTCTGACAATGCACATGCAGTTTATTGATTACTTGCATGTAGGAAACTTATTCTCAGTCAAAGCTGTCAAACAAGGTTGGAAGAAGAATTAAGTGCCACTACCACACAACTGCTAATGTAGAAAATCCTTACCTCGGCCATATTTTGGCACGATGCGCTCTCCCCATATATAATACAAAAGTTTCGAGATGTATCTGTTGCCTGGCCATCTATTAAACCCGAAAAAATGTCGCAGAAGTTAGCCCTTTTTCCACATGCAACGAGCTCACAGGTAGCTACAGCAGCTCCAGAAGTCAACAACAGTTCCTCCAGAACTTTAACATTCCACAGTGCTGTAGGATAATGCATATGGCCAGATCTAGATTTCTGAGAGACAGACAGTTACAGCTATTCTTTTGCTTTGCACGACGTTTTTAACAAACCGATAGCGCAATAGAGTAGTTCAAGTGGAAAGGAACACTTCCTAAAAATATTTCTGCACGCTACACTGTTGACAGTTCTGTGTAAAAATGGTTCTGAGCACTATGGGACTCAACTGCTGAGGTCATAAGTCCCCTAGAACTTAGAACTACTTAAACCTAACTAACCTAAGGACAACACAAACATCCATGCCCGAGGCAGGATTCGAACCTGCGACCGTAGCGGTCGCGCGGTTCCAGACTGTAGCGTCAGAACCGCTCGGCCACCAGCGGCCGGCAGCTCTGTGTAGGTGGCAGTTAAGTGATTTCATGTCGGTGATTACAAAAGTAGAGTCGAATGTATGCACTGGGTAGCCAAGGCAGCTAGTTCATGGCGATTCAGTCAACCAAGTAGATGACTGTACTGAATATGCTGCAAACCTCTATAGAGAGTCTGTGTGTCAGAATTCTAATCCAGTGTGGCGCAACGACGTTATGATGGAAAAATGAGTCACGGAGAAGAGGATTTGGTCGTCTGTTGGATAGATGATAGGTTCATGTACTTATGGTGTGGGTTCGATTCCGACTTCTGCTGATGGTTTTTGATAGGGAGAGTCAGATTCTATTCTCTTCTGGCTACGCCAAGTGAAAAAGGTATAATGGCATTGTGGTCTGAAATTCACATTAAACGTGATATTCCTTCTCTACGAAGTAGATGTTAGGTTGAACCACAATAAAGTCAGGAGTGGCGACATGTAGAATCTCTATCACTAGTAACCTTTCTTATACTAGTTATTTATTTCTAGTGACGAAACAGTCGCCATATAGGGTCACAGGACCCTTATTCCATCTTTTATTTGGGCGTCTGTATGTCGATAAAATTGGTTCTCAACTGGGAATGAAACTCAGACCGCCCTTAACGCTGAATTTGATCCCTTCGTGACAATACAGCTCGATTACAATTTGTTGTTTGTTCAAAACTGTACATTCCTCAACATCGCAACATATTGCGCGTGAATGGTTTCGAATCCTGGCCTGACACTAAAGTTTTCATTGTGTAATATCAAGCTCTAGCATGAGAACATGTGTCTGCTTCTGGACAATAATTTTGATTTTTGATGTATTTTAATTCATTGTCAACACTAACGATATCTGACGCTTTTGACTCTCAGTGAGACTCAGAACTATTTGCGAGATTACTGTAAGTTAACGGATGATATTCCGAGCTGCTGGTGGAGAAAAATTCGGTAGCTGACTTCTCTTTGTGTGTAGTCAACAACGATATGAGTGGGGTTCGATACCCAGATAGCACTGAACTCTTAGTAATATTATTTCTAGTTCAAACATGCTCACATGTCGCTGGTGGTGTAACAAACCCATATTTAACGTTCGTTTTCTCTAGAATATAACAGCGATACGTGCCGGGTTGGAGTCTAGGAAGGAAAGAATTAATGTTTCATCTCGTCATTTAAGTTAAAACATCTAGTTACTGCCGGCCGCGGTGGCCGTGCGGTTCTGGCGCTGCAGTCCGGAACCGCGGGGCTGCTACGGTCGCAGGTTCGAATCCCGCCTCGGGCATGGGTGTGTGTGATGTCCTTAGGTTAGTTAGATTTAAGTAGTTCTAAGTTCTAGGGGACTTATGACCTAAGATGTTGAGTCCCATAGTGCTCAGAGCCATTTTTTGAACCATCTAGTTACTGCGTACAAAATCCGATATGTCACAGTTGATTGTGCTTCGATAACAATCCTATTAGGTTCTGGGTTTGAATCCCTGTCCAACACAAAGCTTTACCTCACGGCATTTCAAGTAAGTTACTTGTGAAGAAGCAATATTTAAGATCTCTCGTAGTTCATTAACAGGGGCAATAGATGCTGGGTAGGAATTCGCGTCCGTTAAAAATGTTTACGTTATGTAATTCAAAGTTGATATTTGCTAACTGATACTGTCTAAAATCGAGGCATATCACTCTCTGTATGCCTAGTCAGGAATAACTATTAGTTTCTCTTAGTCACGAAAACTTTGCTTAGTCTGCATGACCTGGGTTTGAATCAATGTGCACAACGAGAAGGTTCGTCGTGTCATTTGAAGTTCACACATATTCTGAACTAGTTGCTCGTGAATGACTTAAATTTTAATGTCATTTTGTGTTAAATAATAAGTACGGTATGTTACTTTGAAGAAGAAATCATGAATATGACTAACTTACTACGTGCATTACGTATCTGACGTAATAATGAGAGTGGTTACATTTCAGGTATGACATTTATTGTGATAATGTGAGCTTACAAGCCTTAAGGTCAGTCTTATATGTGATAAAGTATTCCCTGATATTTGTAGTATCGTGGTATTACCTTACATCTTGATTTATTGCGATACAGAGCTGTGTTTCCCAGTGGTTACTTGTTGGAACCACTTTCAATAGTCAGTCGACTGTACCGAGGAGCGATTAGAAGACCTGCTAGACAGCAGAGGATGACAATCAAGCCTACGGAGGATGGTTAGTTTTTGTGACAAGATATGCAAAAGATTACTCAAGGTTTCTCGTGCTCATAGTGGACTGCACGGAAGGTGGTAATCCAATATTTATACGCCTCTGCCAGCGGCATTTACCTTTACCTGTGACCTCATGTCAGTTGTATGGCCCTCCGAAAATCCTATAAAAAGCTAATAAAAAATCAGCTGAAGCTGCCCTATGTTCCTCGTTAGGCGAGGAAACATGCACTCATCCCTAGTCTGGGAAAATACAGGAATGTACACGTGCACAGATGGAGCAACGTGTATATTTACACGCCGTCTCAGTTCTCACAAGAACAATTAACTACATGGCTCTTTCGTTTCTGTGCTATCGGAGCTCAATGACTCTTCAGCTAATTTCCAGCTGAATGTCAGCCAAAGTGAACACAGTGTTCATACAAAATTCCTCTTTTGGCGTCGTGCAGAGCGTGATGTGCCGTGTTCTTCACTTGACAGAGGAGAGTCCCCGAAGTTTTCGGTACACTGTTCTTCGTAGTAAACTGTCCTCCACCTGTGTCCTTTCGTGCTTCGTGTCATGGCTTTATACACGAATGGGAGCATTCCTTTCATCTCGTGGAAACTACTGTGCCAATCGCAAAGGGTGTACCTTCAAACTGCCCTGTAATGTTGCCACTTCTTCTCATTCCGAGTTTATTTTGGCCAATTGGACAGTGTTTGCTCCTGAAGCCTAAAAGTTACACGCTAACATCACGAGAGCACCACGGACCTTTCACGTAATCAGAAATGAGACTCTCTTTTAGTTGCGCCTCAGGCCTGTTTGTATCCATCTGCAAATTCCTCAACGCAATTTCTCCATCGCAGGCAGCGCTTGGCTGTCACGTGCTTCCTTTGATGGACCTTCTGTTGCGTTGACAGTCTCCCTCGTCACAGGTCAAACACTGCTAAAAGCCTTTCGCTGTATGTGGGCTGTGGCCCAGGCAAGTTGAGTTCATACCAAACTCAAGCGTCTTTTCCAGCACCTTTTTTCACCTTTTGCTCATAGACGTGCAAGATTTTGGTTCGGTGTGTTAATACAGTCGAATCGAGTGTCATACCTTTTTGCATTGCATACAGTACATTTTGATAGGCAAATTTGCTCACTATCACCAAAGTATGTCATGTGACATATCAATCTATTCGTTGCGACGTATAAAGTCTCATATAAGTCGCGAAATTAACACTCATTCAAGTAGCCACCTAACAACCATGCTTCGCCTTAAACATCTTTGGAAGAATGGGCTACATTGTCACTTACCAGTACATATGAAAATTCAAGGAACTTACCTCAACAGCATTCTACGGATCGGAGAGTGGAACGTCAGATCCCTTAATCGGGTCGGTAGGTTAGAAAATTGAAAAAGGGGAATGGATAGGTTAAAGTTACCTATAGTGGGAATTAGTGAAGTTCGGTGGCAGGAGGAACAAGACTTTTGGTCAGGTGAATACAGGGTTATAAATACAAAACCAAATAGGGGTAATGCACGAGTAGGTTTAATAATGAATAAAAAATAGGAGTGCGGGTAAGCTACTACAAACAGCATAGTGAACGCATTATTGTGGCCAAGACAGATGCGAAGCCCACGTCTACCACAGTAGTACAAGTTTATATGCCAACTAGCTCTGCAGATGATAAAGAAGTTGAAGAAATGTATGATGAGGTAAAAGAAATTATTCAGGTAGTGAAGGGAGATGAAAATTAATAGTCATGGGTGACTGGAATTCGACAATAGGAAAAGGGAGAGAAGGAAACATAGTAGGTGAATATGGATTGGGGCTAAGAAATGAAAGAGGAAGCCGCCTGGTAGAATTTTGCACAGAGCATAACTTAATCATAGCTAACACTTAGTTCAAGAATCATAAAAGAAGGTTGTATACATGGAAGAATCCTGGAGATACTAAAAGGTATCAGATAGATTATATAATGGTAAGACAGAGATTTAGGAACCAGGTTTTAATTTGTAGGACATTTCCAGGGGCAGATGTGGACTCTGACCACAATCTATTGGTTATGAACTGTAGATTGAAACTGAAGAAGTTGCAAAAAGGTGGGAATTTAAGGCGATGGAACCTGGATAAACTGAAAGAACCAGAGGTTGTACAGAGTTTCAGGGAGAGCACAAGGGAACAATTGACAGGAATGGGGGAAAGAAATACAGTAGAAGAAGAATGGGTAGCTTTCAGGGATGAAATTGTGAAGGTAGAAGAGGATCAAGTAGGTAAAAAGACGAGGGCTAGTAGAAATCCTTGGGTAACAGAAGAGATACTGAATTTAATTGATGAAAGGAGAAAATAAAAAAATGCAGCAACTAAAGCAGGCAAAAAGGAATACAAACGTCTCAAAAATGAGATCGACCGGAAGTGCAAAATGGCTAAGCAGGGACTGCTAGAGGACAAATGTATGGATGTAGAGGCTTATCTCATGAGGGGTAAGATAAATACTGCCTACAGAAAATTAAAGAGACCTTTGGAGAAAAGAGAACCATTTGCATGAATATCAAGAGCTCAGACGGAAACCCAGTTCTAAGCAAACAAGGGAAAGGAGAACGGTGGAAGGAGTATATAGAGGGTCTATACAGAGGCGATGTTCTTGAGAACAATATGATGGAAATCGAAGATGAAGATGAAGATGAAATGGGAGATATGATACTGCGTGAAGAGTTTGACAGAGCACTGAAAGACCTGAGTCGAAACAAGGCCCCGGCAGTAGACAACATTCCGTTAGAACTACTGACAGCCTTGGGAGAGCCAGTTCTGACAAAACTCTACCATCTGGTGAGCAAGATGTACGAGACAGGCGAAATTCCATCAGACTTCAAGAAGAATATAATAACTCCAATCCCAAAGAAAGCAGGTGTTGACAGATGTGAAATTTACCGAACTATCAGTTTAATAAGTCACAGCTGCAAAATACTAACGCGAATTCTTTACAGACGAATGGAAAAACTGGTAGAAGCCGACCTCGGGGAAGATCAGTTTGGATTCCGTAGAAATGTTGGAACACGTGAGGCAATACTGACCCTACGACTCATCTTAGAAGAAAGATTAAGGAAAGGCGAACCTACGTTTCTAGCATTTGTAGACTTAGAGAAAGCTTTTGACAATGTTGACTGGAATACTCTCTTTCAAATTCTGAAGGTGGCAGGGGTAAAATACAGGGAGCGAAAGGCTATTTACAATTTGTACAGAAACCAGATGGCAGTTATAAGAGTCGAGGGACATGAAAGGGAAGCAGTGGTTGGGAAGGAAGTGACACAGGGTTGTAGCCTCTCCCCGATGCTATTCAATCTGTATATTGAGACGCGGCAACAGAAACGAAAGAAAAGTTCGGAGTAGGTATAAAAATGCATGGAGAAGAAATAAAAACTTTGAGGTTCGCCGATGACAATATAATTCTGTCAGAGACAGCAAACGATTTGGGAGAGCAGTTGAACGGAATGGACAGTGTCTTGAAAGGAGGATATAAGATGATCATCAACAAAAGCAAAACGAGGATAATGGAATGTAGTCGAATTAAGTCGGATGATGCTGCGGGAATTAGATTAGGAAATGAGACACATAAAGTAGTAAAGGAGTTTTGCTATTTGGGGAGAAAAATAACAGATGGTGGTCGAAGTAGAGAGGATATAAAACGTAGACTGGCAATGGTAAGGAAAGCGTTTCTGAAGAAGAGAAATTTGTTAACATCGAGTATAGATTTAAGTGTCCGGAAGTCGTTTCTTAAAGTATTTGTATGGAGTGTAGCCATGTATGGAAGTGAAACATGGACGATAAGTAGTTTAGACAAGAAGAGAATAGAAGCTTTCGAAATGTGGTGCTACAGTAGAATGCTGAAGATTAGATGGGTAGATCACATAAAAATGAGGAGGTATTGAATAGAATTGGAGAGAAGAGGTGTTTGTGGCACAACTTGACTAGAAGAAGGAATCGGTTGATAGGACATGTCTTGAGGAATCAAGGGATCACCAATTTAGTACTGGAGGTCAGCGTGGAGGGTAAATCGTAGAGGGAGACCAAGAGATGAACACACTAAGCAGATTCAAAAGGATGTAGGTTGCAGTAGTTACTGGGAGATGAAGAGGCTTGCACAGGATAGAGTAGCACTGAGAGCTGCATCAAACCAGTCTCAGGACTGAAGACCACAACAACAACAACAACCTGAACAGCATTCCTGGGTGTATTACATGTTCACGCTATATGAGAGCACATCCAGCATTGTACAACGTCATCGTTTTGGTGGTCCAGGTGTTACGTATGGGAAGGCATAATATTGCATGGGTGTACTTCCCTTCTGATTTTTGAACACTGTATGTTCACCCTGTCAGCAATATTGTACTACTGACCGTAGGTGCATCCTTTCAGGGGTAAGTCTGGTCCCGACTTTATTTTCATGTGCGATCGCATCTAACTGTGCATATCCGACTTGTATCCCATTGTCCACGTGCAGAACGTCCACATGCACCAATGACCATCCAGCAGTTGTCACCCCATCTGGTGGAGGAATGGAAAGCCCTATCACAAGAACTCCACACCAGCCTTGCGTCCAGGATGGAAGCACGCAGCAGAGTATGTGCTCTCGTTCGCGGTGATCACATCCTCTTAAGAACCAAGTCCAACCTTACATAACATCCAGGAGACCATAATGAATCGCAGTGACTTCAATGTAATCATTGTCTTTAAATAAAAGCGCTATTTCTGTTTGCCACATTGCTCATTTCTTTCAGTTACCATCTGTACTACAGTGTGGGAGTTCTTTCTACATGTAGTTCAAGTTTTATCGAATTATGTTACTTAGCAGTGACATATCATGAGAAAGATAGGGTAAGTATGTATCAATGGGCCTCTAAAGAAAATGTATAATAAAATCCTCATATATTTTAATAAATATTTTATTTTCGGCGAAGCCTACAAATTTCCTTTTGCACTTCACTATAGCAGACACAGAAGCTATACAGATTTAATGTTAGTAAATCATTTGAAAAATAAAACCAATTTTCATGAAACAACACAAATCGTTTCCTTCATTCGGCCAGGCGGTTTGGATGAATGACCTACAGTGTAACAGCTGTTACATAATTTACGCTTGTAAATAGCTGCCAATACATTTCATATTTTTAATTTTAGGAGTTTTTTGTTGTCTGTTGAAACCGAATAATATGCAATCGAAACCAAGGAGGCTAATAGGGGAAATGTCGCCTTCTAAGGTAAAATAACGGCATTTCACTGACTATTGAAACACTGATGAACTAACAGAAAAAATGTAACGAAACGATTACTAACATTTAGTCCATGGTGGCCGACTTAGACCTAAGATTAGACAAAATTCGAAGTGGCTCATTCAAGGCCACGGGCACAGCTTTGCTCATAATCATTATTTAGTGTCTGTGTTCAGCACCTAACTTCATACTGTGAATATAACAGATATGAAGTGCTCGTACATTGTAAAGAAGTCTGCAGAGATTTCATCCGTATTATAGTATCACTCTGACCTTTCGATAACTAATACTAGTCAATTACAAGAACAATTTTACGTTGTTGCTTTGTGTATTCGTGGAACAACTAACTACTAACATCGCAAGTCACTGACAACTTAGAATACACCTAATGACTGCTATGATTTGCCTATTGGTAATATCCAGAGACAAATCCCATCCCATTGATGGAGCCAGTCCATCAACAGCAACCTTCCCCTACTTTCATCAATTTTTACACACCATTACATTACCACTACTACTTCTTCTTCTTTCTGCGATTAACGGCCACGTATGGACCACCTGAAATAACTTCCTCATGATTTGTCTTCTATCCTAATTTTCGGTTTGTACAGTATTTCTTCACTCTTTAATTGTATTCTTTTCTTTTATCTGTCCACACCGTTATTAACTTTCTTATTTTTACCTGGAAATCTCCCGATTTTGCTAATCTTGTTTTGAAAAGTTGACCTGTGAAGTATTTTTCCTGCTGGGGCCTGATTCACTTCTCTGAACCAACTGATTTGAGTTTTGGGATTTTTGTCGAAATGGTCACATACTTTTTAGTCAGTTATTCCGTTTTCATTCGTACCAGGTGACCATAAAATGAAATGCTGCTTTTCCTGAAAGCATCAGGTAGTTTTTCAGTATATTACTTTTTTATTACTTTTTCTTATCCACGTTCTTCCACCTTTTCTTGAACCAAGTATTTTCTGTTGTGTCTTCCATTCCATTTTCTCGACCACTTCAGTTGCTTACTTCTACTGAGGCCTAGACGTTCCGCTGCATGAAGACACTCCGGTATTGTGACAGAGTTTCAGTGCTGTCTTTCTGTTTTTACTGAGAATAATTTTTAACTGTAAGTACCCATCGGAACCCACTTCCATTTTTTCGGTTCTATTTTTGTTTGCTTCTTTATCTAGATCCTTTGCCCCTATTATTTCCCCTAAATGATTAAATTTACTCACTGTGACGATTCTCCTGTATCTGATACTATTTTAATGATT
The DNA here is from genome assembly GCF_023898315.1 of Schistocerca nitens. NCBI lineage: Eukaryota > Metazoa > Arthropoda > Insecta > Orthoptera > Acrididae > Schistocerca > Schistocerca nitens. The sequence continues at coordinate 475,586,439 of NC_064619.1, read as the reverse complement.
TTTAATTATCAGGTTTTAGGTCTTAATAACCACGCAGTAGTACGTCTTGTCTTACGAGGAAGCGTCACCAATTTTACCTCGCATATTAAGGGGAAAGAAAGACACTTGCGAGGTATCAGCCCCAGAAATCGACCATTCGAAACAATTTGGACTGTAATTCTGATCGTATGCCCTTAATGACCTTCTGAACGCACAGCTTTTAAAAAAGCGGGCGCACCTGTTGTCACACGCTCCAACCCACTGCAGCCGCCCAATGTGAACAACTGTTTTGACATTGGTAATTTGCTTTGTTCAAAGTGTCAAAGTGCACTGTTTCTAGCCTGTAGCTGGTGACAGAGATCTCTATGCATTGAACATTTTTATGTGGTGGCTCTCAAATGTAATGTAAATAATAAAACGAATGAGTTTCATTAAACAATTATCGTAGCGACATTGAATTATTAACATTGCTGTTTTGCGTTATTTTGGTTGTATTTTAAAACTGACGCGGTTAAAGTGAGGTGCATTTGCAGGAGATGCGCTATTCATCAACATGATTGGCATGATTACATTGTAAGTCGAAAATCGTTAACTACATTTCGTAATAACTCTTCAGTTGCTTATGTTTATTGAGGTCTATATTGAAGTGTGTATGTATGTACAGAATATCAGTAAGGAAATACTGTTACAAGAACATTGAATGTACATGATGTCCATAAAAGTGTACTCTGATTTCAAGTTTAAATGAAAATTGAGTTTATGATGATAACGTTTGTTTTTTTGTTACAGATATACTAGGGAACCCGTGACATTTCTTTACAGCTGTGACTCATTCAACACTTTCGCCGCAAGGAGCGCTGTGTAAGCTATATCGTAAAAATGGTTTCCCCTCCAAGAGAAAGCTCAATGTGATGTGTGGCTAGCAGAAACCAAATCACCGATTACTATGCAGCGAAAGTTTGTTTCGCACTATGGAAAGAAAGCACCTGATGTTAGGTTAACCAGATCATGGAGAGAAACCTTTTTAGCAACGGGCTCGGTTCAGAAAAGGACAAACAGCGTCAGACCGTCTGTTTCGAAGGAGACTGTGGAGGCAGTTCAAACTGCATTCACTACGTCGCCACAGAAATCGATTTGACAAGCTTCGAGTGAGCTTCAAGTTACTAAGAGTACAGTGCATGAAATGGTTCACAAACGTCTTAAATTGTATGCGTATAAGGTACGAATTGTTCAGGCATTACAACCAAATGATCACCCAAAAAGTAAACAGTTTTCAGTGGACATGCTGAATCGTCTGAATGAGGACTACGATTTCTTGAAGCGTGGTTGTTTTTCCAATGAGGCTGTATTTCATGTTTGTGGCTCAGTTAGCCACCATAACGTCCAAACCTGGCATCGTTAACTCCTCATATCGTACGAGAACACATTCAGAACAGTCCCAAGCTTAATGTGTGAGTGTGATCTTAGTGGCCGTGCGGTTCTAGGCGCTACAGTCTGGAACCGAGCGACCGCTACGGTCGCAGGTTCGAATCCTGCCTCGGGCATGGATGTTTGTTAGGTTTAATTAGTTAACTTTAATTAGTTGTTAGGTTTAATTAGTTCTAAGTTCTCGGCGACTGATGACCTCAGAAGTTAAGTCGCATAGTGCTCAGAGCCATTTGAACCATTTGAGTGTGATCGAGTGATTGGCTCATTTTTCTTCCTTGAAAGCAATGTAAGTGGATATATTTAACTAGATATGTTGCTGAATTACGTCATATCCCAGGATATGCAAGACACTGTCATTTTTCAGCAAGAAGGCGTTCCCCCCAGTTGGGCCCTAGGAATTCGCAGTTTTCTTACTGAAACCTTTCCCAACAGGTGAGTTGGCAGAGACAGTACAGTTTCATGGTCTCCTAGATCGCCTGACAGTACTCCCTTCGATTTCTTTCTTTAGGAGTATCTGAATGATATTGTGTACAGACAACAGTTGCTGATATTGTGACATTGCAACAACACATCAGAGATGCCATTGACACAATCACACCAGACGTATTGCAGAATGTGTGGCAAGAGACTGAATACCGGTTTGATATTTTGCGTGTTACCAGCGTTGCTTATATTATAGTGATTTAAAAGTTGATGTGTATCACCTGTGTTACATGTTTACGTAAGATTCAAAACTTAAGTATTAGAGGCATATGTGGTATAATCCACGTTTCATTTACTGTATCCAGTAAAGGATTACATGGTTTTGTTATCGAGGTAAACATTTATGGCGACTCTGTATTTGTGGATGAGGTTGACATTTTATATTTTCATACTACCTACCTATTTTTCCGTAGAGTAACGTGTGCTCTTGAACAAGATACCAAAACACTTTGGGCAGTTATGTCCAGTTCCCTCCTCCTCTTCCTTCACCTGCAACATCACACGTGTACGAGGACTGTGGTTAGCACTCCGCTGTACAGAACTTTGCGTTCGGGCTTCAAGCGGCTCCGGTGGGACAGAGCGATTGTTAAATAACCGGTGCGAGCGGAAGTCTAAAAGCTTTACAATCAAAAAGTCATAATTCCGTACGATCAGAATTATGTCCAAATTCTTCGCTTGGGATCGATTTCTGGGGTTGATATCATGCAAGTGTGTTTTTTTTTCCTCTTTAAAATGCGACTTCAAGTTGGTGACGTTTGCTTGTTAGATAACAGCTTGAACAGATTTATTTAGTGCCTTTATTACTTAGGAGGAATAAATTTATCAGATTTAAAAATATCCTGTAAACATTCGAAATGTCATTCGAATTGCGAAAAGTAACTATAACACTATTTGTTTATGGTTCATTTAAGTTCTTATAATTTTTTGCTTTAAAATGTTCGCATATTGGTACTACAGTTTCTGTAAAATAAAGTGTGCTATACTAGAGGTTGAAGTTCTTCGCATTGTATTTGAGTAATGTATGAAAATACTATGTAAACTGTTTATTACGTTAACTGATTTTCTGATGACTTTTGTATTTAAAAATATTTATGTGTGTAAACTTTTCATGTTGATCTAAATTTGACATTTGTAAAAAATGGTATCGCTTAGGAACAATGTAAGAAATAGGTGTTATGTAAAAGACACTGTGCTTTTGTTTGAAACGAAAGTGGCTCTTGGGAGTGGAAAAGGTGACAAGGGCGAATTGGCGCGCTACCTAGAGCAAGCGCTGGACGTAAACCACACAGTCTGTAGGCAGCAATGATTGAGGTAACACCATTGTGAAGCAGGAGAAGTTTTGCCTGCAAATTTGCACAAAATTGCCTCGGATGAAGACTGAAAACGGCTTGCGGCATACCTGAGAGTTGTTGGGCTACTGTATGTAAAATTGAACGACGCCAAGAAGAGAAATTGAGCCCATACAGCAAGGTACTTGCAGGCCATATTGTGGGTAGTGTAGCCGTCATAATCGTTCGCCACACCCAAGCCTACAGTCACCAGATAAGACTGTTTTTTATTTCACTTTTTAACTGTGTTTTAATAATCATTCTTGAACTGTGTTTTAATAATCATTCTTGAACTTTAAAGAAACGGATTAACCCTGTTATTTCACCCTAGTAATACACCTGTATAGGGTTCCTTCCTGGTGTTTGATTTGTGGTGTCATCGCCAGACACCACACTTGCTAGGTGGTAGCTTTAAATCGGCCGCGGTCCATTAGTACATGTCGGACCCGCGTGTCGCCACTGTCAGTGATCGCAGACCGAGCGCCACCACACGGCAGGTCTCGAGAGACTTACTAGCACTCGCCCCAGTTGTACGGACGACGTAGCTAGCGATGCACACTGACAAAGCCTCGCTCATTTGCAGAGCAGATAGTTAGAATAGCCTTCAGCTAAGTCCATGGCTACGACCTAGCAAGGCGCCATTAGCCTTACATAGCTTGTATCTAAAGAGTCTCACTTGTATCGTCAAGAGCCATGTACCACAAGGATGGATTAAAGTTAAGTATTCCAGGAGCTACGTACTTTTCTTTATAGCATTCATTACGTATCCTGTTTCAGACCTATCTCTAGCCTGCGTCAGTAACGCATGCCTTTCGGCTACTTCAGAGTGGCGTGGCTGTCTTGCTGCGCCACAACATGATTAATCCGAGTGTCCTGTTTTTTCAGGCTTATGAAGTGCCAAGTTAATAAAGAGTCACCATTTAAAATGTTTTTGTGTAAATAATGAGAAAGTTTTCTTAACTACTGCAAAGTGCTACAGTAAAAGTTTGCTTACTTAAAACTCAGTCACAGTGAAGCCAAGTTATTAAAATCTCTTAAATGAATGTACAGAGATAGCTCCAAGAATAATAACTCTTGAAAGTAAATTCCAGCAAGAAAGAGGTTTTCTTGAATTGAATTGTTCAGTATAAAAAGTGTGTGCTTTAGTATCTAAGTATCTTAGAATTTAAGTTTGTTGATTTTGGATAGTGCTTTTCTGAAGGTTCCCCCTGGCGTAATTGTTTTAGCTTCCTTCAAGTTATCTACTGAACTTTTTCTCTTTTAAAAACGTAATGTGTAACGGTGTAGTCCAACATTGTTTAAGTGGAGTAATATTTATTTAAAGAAACAAATTAAACAGTAGCAAGAAAGTAGTCAAAATTCATACTTCTGCTTTTCCAATACTTCACTGTTTCATTGCCTTGATAGGCTGGATACTATTGGTACATGTTTTAAACCACTAAATGACCTTGTAACTGTGTTGTCCTAGCTTCAATATAATATTATTCTTACTGAGCTTCTTTCTAACCACTGGGTAAGATCTTAGGAAAAGAATTGAATAATCTGATTTATTTATCCATTAGACACAACGCACCATCAAATCCTGTACAAGGGGTACCACTATTGATTAGCTTTTGCTATTAACAGGACTATCCTTCCATAGTGTATTTTATCTGGAAACTAAACTAAATTTAGTAAGAGGGTTATACGTGTCAACACTGAGACAGGGTTTTCTGTTATTTAGGTAAAAGCATACTAAATTACAATAGCAGTGGTAGGGTTATATAACGATAGTAGCATTAGCTTAAAGTGGACTCTGATACTGGAGCCCACATAGGTACTACCTATATACAAAAGGAAATGTCTTTATAGGCTGACTGATTCATCACTGCCCAACCCAAACCACTAAGGACGGAAACTTGAAATTTGGAGACGTGTTGATGTTATACTGTAAGAGTCGTGTAAGAGGAAATTTTTCGACATTCCACCCCGTGAGAGGGTGAAATACGAGATGAAAGGTTTTTCAGAAATATGTGCTATTGAGACAATTTTGAAGCTACAATTACGAAGATTGGCATTTGCCCCTTTGGGGTGAAATAGTGGATGAGAACATTTTTTTAAAAATAAAACATTATTAAAGAAATACTAAAGCATTTATAAAGATACAGTCTATGAAAATTGGTATCTGACTTCTTGGCTGGAAATAAAAAAGAACAGGTTTCAGTGTTTCTGGAATTTCAACCTACAAGGAAGGAAACAGGGATTGGAAATTTTTATGAAAAGATTTGTTGTATTAAAGCAACTTACAGCTAAGTCTCCGAAAATTGTACTTCACATCTAAAGAAATATGTACTTGGAAAAGAAAGTTTGTATGGAAATATCACCACAATTCAAAAGGCAGTATTAACTAAGACCACCGACTCCAAGTACCAAATCGCATTTTGATCAGAGGTCCGTTCGGAAAAAACTGTGCTTCTATGGCCTTAATTAGCGTGATATTGCAATTTGTGAACATAAAAACTAGATAAGATAAATAAAATTAAAACAATCTTTGCAGACTATACACTCTACGCTAGCGAAGCAGTGTTTTTTAAACTAGTTGACATATAAAACTTCCTTACATATTAAAAGTGAATGCTGACCGGGACTTGGAGCCCGGAACCTTACCTTTCGCGGAAAAGTGGCCTGTGGCAAATTAGTTTCTCCACAGTACCCTTTCTCCCAGGAGTTTTAGTCACGCTAGGTATGCGAGAGAACTGCTGTGAAGTTCATAAAGCGGGTAGTATCAGAAGCAAACATGTGAGAGCAAGTCGTGCCATGTGCCTGGATAGCTCAGTTGGTAAGAGAATTCCCCACGAATCGCTAGAGTCCACATTCGAGTCCCAGCCCAGAACACAGTTTTAATCTGTCAGGAAGTATCATAACAGCGCACACCCAGCTGCAGAGTGAAAGATACTGACATATAGTTCCTGCTAGAGGTAGCTGAGTAGTTACCGTCTGACTACAGAGACCTGAAGAAATTACAGAAGATCAATTTTCAAAACGCAGATGCAATATTGAAACACAAAAACAATTCGTTGCAGCACCTATTCAATATGTCTTACTTCTGGATACTCAGAAAAATTTTGGAAATTTGTGGTAAGTTCCTATGGGACCAACTGCTGAGGTCACCGGTCTATAGTCTTACACACTACTTAATTTTAACTTAAACTAAGTTACGCTAAGGACAACACACACACCCATGTCCGAAGGAGGACTCTAATATCCGACGGGGGTAGCCGCGCCGTGCGGTTCTAAGCGCGTCAGGTTGGAACCGCGAGACCGCTACGGTCGCAGGTTCGAATCCTGCATCGGGCATGGATGTGTGTGATGTCCTTAGGTTAGTTAGGTTTAAGTAGTTCTAAGTTCTAGGGGACTGATGACCTCAGTAGTTAAGTCCCATAGTGCTCAGAGGGGGTAGCCGCGCGAACCTTGGCAAGGCGCCATAGGCCGCACATCCCCGGCAAAACTGTGAAAAGACGATGAAAAGGACAATTCCGAAAAACTTGGACGAACCACCGATTCGTGATTCTGCCCTGACGTCAGCGTCGACCACTAGTTGCGATGGTGGAAATGGTCAGTATGTAACGCGAGATTTGCTGGTTACGTAACCGTGGTGGATGACTGATATTCCAGGAAGATCCTCATGGTATAGCGCCTGTAACGACTGGTGTCGAGTTCCGCAAACCACAGGATCGTGTAGTTCTGACGTCAGAACAGCCTTTTCCGTTTGGAGGCGTTTCCGGGTCTTCATAAACCCTTGAAGAAATTATTTCTTTTCTTGTTTCAGGAGTAATTATAATGTAGAGTTCAACTTGCAAGATAAAATTGCTTATGTAACGAAATAGGGAATACTTATCTTAAAAGATAGGTTAAGGAAAGACAAAACAACAATTATAGAATTTGTAGACTAAGGCAAAGATTTTGACAACGTTCATTGAAATACTCTCTATGACATTGTGAAGGTAACAGTAGTAAAACACAGGGAACGAAAGGCTATTACACCAGACGTCAGTTATAAGAGTCCAGGGGCATGAAAGAGGAGCAGTGGTTGAGAAAGGAGTGAGTGTTGTAGCCTTTGTAGCCTTTCCGCGATGCTATTCAGTCTGTACATTGACCAAGCAGTAAAGGAAACTGAAGAAAAATTTGAAGTAGGAATTAAAGTTCAGGGAGAAGAAATGAAAACTTTGAAGTTTCCCGATGACATTCTAATTCTGTCAGAGACAGCAAAGGACTTGGAAGAACAGTTGAACGGAATGGACAGTGTCTTGAGGGTATAAGATGAACATCAACAAAAGCAAAACGAGGATAATGGAATATAGTCGAATTAAATCGTGTGATGCTGAGGAATTAGATTAGGAAATGAGACACGTTAAGTAGTAAAGGAGTTTTGCTATTTGGGGAGAAAAATAACTGATGACGGTCAAAGAAGAGAGGATAAATAAAATGTAAACTGGCAATGGCAAGGAAAGCGTTTCTGAAGAAAAGAAATTTGTTAACATCGAGTATGGATTTAAGTGTCAGGAAGTCGTTTCTGAAAGTATTTGTATGGAGTGTAGCCATGCATGGAAGTGGAACATGGACGATAAGTAGTTTAGACAAGAAGAGAATAGAAGCTTTCGAAATGTGGTGCTACAGAAGAATGCTGAAGATTAGATGGGTAGATCACATAAAAATGAGGAGGTATTGAATAGAATTGGGGAGGATTTTGTGGCACAACTTGACAAGAAGAAGGGATAGGTTGGTAGAACATGTTCTGAGGCATCAAGTGATCACCAATTTAGTATTGGAGGGCAGCGTGGAGGGTAAAAATCGTAGAGGGAGACCAAGAGATGAATACACTAAGCAGATTCAGAAGGATGTAGGTTGCAGTAGGTACTGGGTGATGAAGGTTGCACAGGATAGAGTAGCATGGAGAGTTACATCAAACCAGTCTCAGGACTGAAGACCACAACAACAACAGCAACAACAACTACATGATTTATACGTTATTTTAATCGCAGTATAATTACTATTCAAATTGGCTCTATTAAGTTCTTAGGTTTTGAGGTGAAGTAAATACACTATCTAGTCACACTAATGTGGCCGTTTGTCAAAACCCTCAAAAACGACCTGCAGTGTGGATCGCTTCGAGACCTGCAGGAAGGGAGTCAATGAGTGGAAGGCAGCGGCAGGGAAATGGGGCCATGCCGGCTCCAGTACCGTGGCCAGCTGCGCCACGGTTCATGCGAACAGCCTGTTCGAGGTGGTCCCACAGATTCTCGATCGGCAGTTGAAAGGGATGGATAGTGTCTTGAAACGATGACACAGGATGAGCACCAACAGAAGCAAAACAAAGATAAAGAATGTAGTCAAATTAAATCGGGTGATGCTGAGAGAATTAGATTAGGAAACGAGACACTTAAAGAGTAAATGTGTTTTGCTATTTGGGCAGAAAACTAACTAATTGTGGCCGAAGCAGAGGGCATACAAGAAGCAATCGGTTGATATGACACATTATGAGGCATCACCAATTTAGTGCTGGAGGGAAGTGATGGGAATAAAAATCGTAGAGGCAGACTAAGGATGTAAGTTGCAATAATTCTTCGGATATCAGAAGTCTTGCGTAGGGTAGAGTAGTATGGAGACCTGCATCAAACCAGTCTTCGGACTGAAGACCACAACAACAACAACAACGAAATTTAAATAAGAAAATAAGCTTAAATTGTAACACCAATCAAAAGTCAAAAATTATACCTAAGTAATGACCCATTGACTTTGCTTCAGCTATCTTCTCCATGAGGGGACGACGTGCAGTTTAGAAGCTAATCTATCATTTATTTTTCTTCTCACCAAAAACTGGCGTCTTAGTCAGAAAGCCCCCCCCCCTTTTTTTTTACGTCCGAATCTCTCCTATTTTAGTGGCACAGTCATTATGGGAGAAGTATTTGTGTGCTGCAAATTACATGGTTCTAGATTCATCTTGAGAGTGCTTTCTCTTAATTTTTAGGGATAAACTATTACGAGACGCAAAATCGTTTTCCTGCAGCTCTTCTCACTAATGTTAACAAAACTCTGACGATTTGAATATCTGACCAGTATAACCAGGTTGGTCTGAGTCTCAAGTTGTCAAACGATACTTAAAGAACAAGCAGGGCGGAAGTTTTATAATTGACATACATAGGTGTTTCATACTTCCTCTAGCCTTTCAAAAGAAATGTCTCTAATATCTACCACCTCCATGATAAAATCTGTACATCAATTAGGGACGAGTACCACTAATTACTGTAAGGTTGCGATTCATCTCCTTAGCGATAGTTTAATTAAAGAAAATCTAGTCTCTTTGTTAGCTTACGTACATGGCATTACCTTTTTTACAGTAAAGGCCACATTCAATGGAAGCTAAAGGTTGTGTAACACTTTCCTGCAACATTCACTATGTTATTATCGCTCCATGACAAGAAGAAATGAATTCCATTTTCCAGAGGTAATCATCAGTCAATTCAGATACCTAATCTGACATTTCAGAGACATTATGTTAGTGGATGGCTGTTTGGAAAATATAAAATTTTCCCAGAAGTCAGAAGATACGTGAACTCACTCTTTTAGATCTCGGGAATGAAGAGAATGAACTGTGATACAGAAGAACGCTGCGTGTGGAATACAAGTCTGGTCACGACATAGATAGTACAAAACAGAGAACATATTGTTTTAATTTACTTAGGTATGTACAGTCACACTTATTTGATATAATTTCAAATTAAACTGAACATAACTTAGTATAATTAATTCCAGTAGTAGTTTTTTCGCTGGACATTGCACCCTATATAGCTGGAAGCACCTTAGCAGTGGCGTCCCCTGGGCTAGGCTGTGAGGCTGCGACCACCCGCGAACTTGGGCAGATGCTCGCCCGTGGGGTCGTACTTGGCGACCAGTTGCTTGAACATGTCGGGGAACTTCTTCGACACGTGGGCGAAGAACTTGGCCATGCCTTGTTTCTGCTTCTCGGTGCACTTAGCGCACTGTGTGGCTAGCGCCTCAGGCAGCATGTCTGGAAAACAGAAGAAAAGGAAACAGTCCCGATCATACACTTCCCACGTCACGAGTTGCGAAATAATAAAAGCGTCACATTCTATCGCAGAGAGGCTTCTATTAAAGGGATGGTGTAGCAGTGTCGTTCACCTCTCACTAACCTGACGTTAAGCATTTCGTCTCTTGATACTTCTCATAACCAACATCTAGCATCTGTTCATCCTCTTTACTGCAATATTTTCCTCTCTGCTGTTCATTCCTGCACCATGTTGAATATTTGTGGATGCCGTAGAAGAGGTCACAGTAAAGTCCCTCTTCTATCGTGTTTTCCATAGAATTCCTTTCTATCAGCTCTACATTCATTGTTTGTCCGTCCATTAAATTTTAGCACCCTTTTCTGACATGATACATCAACGGGCCCAGTTTATTCTTCTCTAGACTTAACTAAATCCACGTTTCAATTTCACGCAATGCTGTGTTAAGGGCGCGAATCTTTCCAGAATATCTTTATCAACTGTAGTGACATTTAGTGCAGGGTATCTTTCTCCGCTTACGCTCCATCTCCTCTCGATTTTGAAGATCTTGCTTCGTACACAGGAAAATGTCTTCTCTGTGTCCCCCCAATTTTGATGTTATGAGATTTGCTGTTCTGTTTTCTACTACTCGTTACAACATTCGTATTACAAATATCTGTCTTCGAGCAATATTCTGTCTCTTATTCGCTGCATTCGCAGTTGTGTCAAATCTTCCTTATTTCTGCCGGATCGGCCAGCTCCATTGCGAGCTTTAGGACCGTTATTGTACATACTGTTCTTCTGAAAGCTTTTTCACTGTGTGTTTTTGGCGCTTTTACTGCATATTAAATAACACTGGTGACTAGCAATGACCTTACCTTACCTACTTTACAATACGAATTGGTCTTTGTTGATATTATGGATGGGTTATTAATAGATAATAGCAAGGCATCCTGTCGATGAAATGACAGGAGTTGATAACAACTCAGCAGTTCAGCAGAAAAAGCAATGGAAGATATACATTGGAAAACAAGCACAAAAATTATTCAATTATTAAAAAATACTATACGTGGCTCACTTGATAAGTTTGCTAAATAAAAGCCAATCACTTGCAGAATTAAAGCTTTATCAAATTTTTTCCCGGATTTCAGCAAATATAAATTTGTTTTCTTCAGAAGAAAAATGGACCTGTTGAACAAATTATTACGAAATACACTGAAGAGTCAAAGAAACTGGTAACCCTGTTCAATACCCCGCGAGCACGCAGATGTGCCTCAACACGACGTGGCATGGACTCGACCACTGTTCGGAGTAGTGCTGGAGGTAATATACACTATGAATTCTGCAGAGCTATCCATAAATCCGTAAGAGTACGAGGAGTGGAGATCTCTTATGAACAGCATGTTGCAAGGCATCCCAGATATGCTCAATAAGTCCGTATGAATGCACAATGGACTTGAAAGGATGCAGGTGATCAGACAGGATGCTTACGTACGTGTCACCTGTGAGAGTCGCATCTAGACTATCAGGGATCCCATATAACTCCAACTGCACACGCCCCACACTATTACAGAGCCTCCAGCAGCTTGAACATACCCCAGCTTGCACGCAGTGTAAAAAAAAAAAAAGGGCTCAAATGGCTCTGAGCACTATGGGACTTAACATCTGTGGTCATCAGTCCCCTAGAACTTAGAACTACTTAAACCTAACTAACGTAAGGACATCACACACATCCATGCCGGAGGCAGGAGTCGAACCTGCGACCGTAGCGTTCACGCGGTTCCAGACTGTAGCGCCTAGAACCGCATGGCCACTCCGGCCGGCCCCATGCAGTGTCCATGGATTCATGAGGTTGTCTCTATATGCGTACACGAGCATCCGTTCGATGCGATTTGAAACGAGACTCGTCCTACCAGGCAACATGTTTTCATCATCAACAGTCCAATGTCGGTGTTGACTGGAGCAGGCGAGGAGTAAATCTTTGTGTCGTGCAGTCATCAAGGATACGCGAGTGGGTCTTCGACTCCGAAAGCCCGTATCGATGACGTTTCGTTGAATCGTTCATACGCTGACACTTGTTGAAGGTCCAGCACTGTAATCTCAGCAGTTTGCGGAGGGGCTGCACTTCTGTCACGTTGAACGATTCTTTTCAGTTGTAGTTGGTCCCGTTCTTACAGGATCTTTTTCCGGTCACAGAGATGTTGGAGATTTGACGTTTTGCAGAATTCCTGATGTTCATGGTACACTCATGAAATGTTCGTACGGGAAAATCCCTACTTCATTGCTACCTCGGAGATGCTGTGTCCCATCGTTCGTGTGCCGAGTATAACACCACGTTCAGACTCAAATCTCGATAACCTGCCATTGTAGCAGCAGTAACCGATCTAACAACTGCGCCAGACGCTTGTCGTCTTATATAGGCGTTACCGACTGTAGCGCCGTATTCTGCCTACTTACATATCTCTGTATTTGCATACACATGCCTGTAACAGTTTCTTTGGCGCTTCAGTGTAGTTACAAATGTCAAACAGAGAAGGAACCAAATTCGATAAACAAAAATTACAAAATTTTTAGGAAAGCGTACTCAGATTCATATGTTATCAACAACTGATCTTGGAGCCAAAAGAGTCTTGTCTGGCACAGTGTGCATATGAACCACAAATATCAACAGTCGCAATGTATAATTAAGTGCAGTAGTCCAGTTCTGTATGGCTTTGTCGTAAAACATTTACAATAAAATGCTCTTGAGTCTGGATCCAGCAGACATTTAGTATTGTGCATGCAAAGCTAGTAACATGAGCCCTAAGATGTGCAGGAGATGGCAATAGGTAAAGTATGGCAGATAGCGCTTACTGCGCTATCGAGTATGCCCATAGGCTCACTGAGCAGTGAATGCCTGATTCAGCAAGTAAAAGCCAGAATTAAAAAGGAGTAAGACTAACCAAACAGGAGGAAGCAGGAAGGGGGGGGGGGAGGGATACATTAAAGTCATATGGCTTGTAAAGCGCAAGTGAACACAGTGTCAATTCTTTGCATATTAGTAACATTATCTAAAACATATACCCCTCATAACACATATTAACATAATGTAAAATGGCATAAATGCATACAGCGATATTAAGCAACTCTCAACTAACGTTAAAGAAAATATGCTTATGGAAAGGAGGGAATATAACAAATCAAAAAACAAACAAAAATGTTGGAGAGGGGGAGGGGGGGGGGAATTCAATTATAAACTATGAAGAAACATAACAGGGAAGTAGCCGTGAATGATAAAGCAGTCTACGTGAACAAATTAAAGTGCTTGGTTTCTTGTCTGTTCGACATTTGCACTATTTTGTAATAATTTATTCAATAGATCCATTTTCTTTCAGAAGAAGAAAAATTTGTAGTTGTCGAAACTATGGGAAACGGTCGATAATGCTTTAATTCCGCAACTGGTAGGCTGTTATATTTTCGGGAAATTATAAATGTTTTATACCAAAACACATGATTAACGGAATGAATGACTTGAATGTTTCAGAAAATTAGGCAGATGGAAAATGTTATCGACTGTATTGAAAAATAAAAGCGGCTTCATGGAGATAGATTTTTAGTAAATGTACACTATGTAGATGGTTAGCCGAAAGTACCATACAGACGATATATTGTTCACATACTTTTACACAAATATTTTTAACCACTACCTAAATTTGTTAAAAGACTTAAGTTTTATATTTTGTCGATGATTAATTATGTAATTGCTTCACTTTAATGCTGTGCAATCATCATTAATAAATAACTTATTTATTGGAAACCAAATTTGATATAAATATCATCATCGGAAAATACAGCAGTGATGTCCAAGAGATAGGCATTATCGAAAAATAAAATGAGAACAATCGTCAATGTCCTTTAAAATTCTGCTACAAGTCGTAATCCTGTAACATACACAGGAAAAGAATATCCTCTGGTCTAAAAATAACTAAATGCAGTGTGTCAGCCCAGAAGTCTCAATAGTGTTTAGCTTTCGTTGCCAAAAGAGTGTAGTCTCTTCAAATTTGGGAGGTGACACCACGAAGACGCATTGGTGTTTTTGTTTCTCAGGGAACAATTATCGAAGTTCTCTGATGCCCTGAAGCAGGTCATACAAAGCGCGCAGTCTCGGTAGCGGTGAAAGTGCTGCAGTCTTCATTTCATTGGAGACAGATACGAGATACAAAGTCAGTCTAGAACGTACAGTCTGCTGGAGGACTGATTTCTGACCTTATGTGCATGATATTTGCAACTGTCTGTGCAGTGTACAGCTAATTCAGGAATAGCAGTTCTCCGCGTAAACAAGGCTCAAGAGCAGCTGGTCTGTCTGCAAGTCCGACGTCCAGCACCGTGCGTCAAAAATGGCTTGGTTCAAATGGCTCTGAGCACTATGGGACTTAACATCTATGGTCATCAGTCCCCTAGAAGTTAGAACTACTTAAACCTAACTAAGCTAAGGACATCACACAACACCCAGTCATCACGAGGCAGAGAAAATCCCTGACCCCGCCGGGAATCGAACTCGGGAACCCGGGCGTGGGAAGCGAGAACGCTACCGCACGACCACGAGCTGCGGACAAACCACCGTGCGTCCTGCAGTCCACAAAGTAATGGCTGGTCCGTTGAGACTGAACCAGAAATGGACAGAGAAATGTTCTCCACACAGGAGGCTTCCATTTCACAATTTCAGTTTTTAAGATGATTCTTGTCGTACGTTGTAAGAAGGGAAAGTAAAAGTGAATAGAGTATAATAAAAATATTAGAAATACATTAGTGCTAAGTATGATTTGGTGAGGAAAGCGTAATCTTAGATAGACGCTTTTTATTTTGGGCTAATCATGCTTCTGATTCGTTTGATGCCACGTCCATAGCTTCCTCCCCGGTGTCAACATCGCAGACCAACATTTACTTTCAATTTTATGATTAGTGCTAGGATAAATTCACGACTTTGCCATTTCCCTACGGTTTTCACACTTAACGGCTTTCTTAAGAACTGTGGAAGTTATTACCTGATGTCTTAAGACGCGCCCTGTCATCCTTTCCTTTCTTCCAAACAGTGTAGCCAGTGGTTTACACGTATTCTTTTCCTTGAAATTCTGCGGAGAACCTCCTCTTTCTAACCTCATCAGACCACACAATTTGCAGTATCATCACTGCTAAAATACATCGATTCTCTTCTTTTCTAGTTTTCTCCTCAGTCCATACTGCCATATAATTCATTGTTGCCGGCCGGACTGGCCGTGCGGCTCTAGACGCTACAGCCTGGAACCGAGCGACCGCTACGGTCGCAGGTTCGAATCCTGCCTCGGGCATGGATGTGTGTGATGTCCTTAGGTTAGTTAGGTTTAATTAATTCTAAGTTGTAGGCGACTAATGACCTCAGAAGTTAAGTCGCATAGTGCTCAGAGCCATTTGAACCAGCCAATTCATTGTTCCAGATGTACATTCTCAGAATTACCTTCCTTAAATTAAGAACTATGTTCGATGTAGACTTGTCTTTTTCTGCTGCCAATACATTGAAACGCCAAAGAAACTGGTATAGGCATGCGTATGAGTGATCTCTACTCAACATGGACGTAGAAGTCTGGTCTCTAAGTATAGAACTGCAGCGTGTCTGTAGATTCATGTGCTTTGAATCGTCCGCCATATTGTAGTTTGGCAAACAAATTTCCATCGGACTGTACGTGGCAAAGAATTGGATACTGACTTCTTGTTTTGAACTTTATGGTAACATGACATGTGATGTAATAAGCTGGTGTTGGAGCGGAATCGAAAAGTATTTTCTTTTTGTGTTCTAGTGACATTTCCAAGCAGCCATACTGTAATTTGGCAAGAAACGAAATAGGAGCATCTATCGCAGGCACGATCAGACAGCTGAAGCTCAACATCCAGGTAATACAGATATCAGTAATGCGTATTCAAATACGTATATATGTAAACAGGAGGAAAATGGCACTGCGATCGGCAACGCCTACATAAGACAACCAGTGTCTGCGGCAGTTGTTTGATCGGTTACTGCTCCTACAATGGCAGGTTATCAAGATTTAAGTGAATTTGAACGTGGTGTTATAGTCGGCGCACGAGCGATGGGACACACCATCTCCGAAGTAGTGATGAAGGGTCCCGTACGGCCTTTCCACGAGTGTACCGTGAATATCAGGAATAGGGCAAAGTGTCAGAACTATGAGAACGCTGCTGCCGGAAAAAGATCTTGCAAGAACTCGGCCAACGACGACTGAAGAGAATCGTTCATCACAGAAGTGCATTCTTCCCGCAAATTGCTGAAGATTTCAATGCTGGGACATCAATAAGTGAATTATTAAACGAAACATCATCGATACCGGCTTTCGCAACCGAAGGCCCACTCGGGTACCCTTAATGACTCCACGACATAAGGCTTTACCCCTCGCCTCGGCCCGTTAACACCAACAATGGACTGCTGATGACAAAAGATGCTGTCTGGTCGGACGAGTCTCGTTTCAAATTGTATCGAACGGATGGACTTACACGGGAATGGAGACAACATCAATAATCCACGGACCTTCCATGTCAGCAGGGGACTATTCAAGCTGGTGGAGGAACTGTAATGGTGTGGGGCGCCTGCAGTTGGAGTGATATGGAACCACTGATACCTCTAGATACGACTGACAGGTGACACGTACGTAAGCATCTTATCTGATAACCTGCATCCAATCATATCCACTGTGCATTCCGGCGGACTTGGGCAATTCCAGCAGGACAATGCGACAACCCACACGTCCATAATTGCTGCAGAGAAATTGGAGGAACACTCTGAGTTTAAACTCTTCCGCTGACCACCAAATTCCCCAGACATTAACGTTATTGAGCATAAATGTGATGCCTTGCTCTTCAGAAGAGATCTCCACCCCCTCGTACTCTTACGGATTTATAGACGGCCCTGAAAGAATCATGGAGTCAATTCTCTCCAGCACTACTTCAGACATTAGTTTAGTCGATTCCATGCCGCATCGTGTTGTGGCACTTCTGCGTGCTCGTGGGGGCCCTACACGATTGTAGGCAGGTGTACTAGTTTCTTTGGCTCTTCAGTGCATAATAACAATGTATATAATAACAATCTTATGTTTAACGCTAAACTCATTTCTGGTACGGCTCACCAAGAAGGGGAAAAGGAACCGGAATAATGATACGTGGCGTTATATCAGTAATTACAAAATGAAGTGAAATTTACACAAAGAATTTGGAGGTATGAGCCCATTTATCCGCCTGGCGTCTGTCGTGCATGCATGCACTGTTTCGGTTGGAAAGGATGTCATAAGGCAGTCGAATTATCTGCTTGGCCCACAACTGTTGTATCTAGTCAATGATATCCAGGGTGCTGGCACTGGGATTGTGGTGACATTTGAGATGGTACCATGCGTGTTCTACTGGGGACTGATCTGGGGATCTTGATGGCTACAGAAGCAACTAACCATCACTTAGATGGTTCATAGAGACCTGAGCCAAATGTAATCGATAGTTATCGTCTTGAAAAATCGCACCACTGTACTGTCACATTAGAGGTAACTCTCAAGGACGCAAGAAGTCCGTGACGTATCGTTGTGCCGTCATCGCAGTTCCCTCAGTTATTACCGTCTGTGACTCGAAGTCATTGCTGATGGCTCTTCACACCATGATACTAGGAGTGAGCCCTTTATGTAATGTGCAGTAATTTTGTTCGTAACTGACCTCTGACCCACTGCATCCTGGTTCCTTTCGGATCTATATGATATTACATGAAGTTTATTCGCAGTTGTGAATATGGACAACCATCAGCTGTATATGGAATGACGACAAAGATAAGTTGTGCCGGACCGGCACTCCAAAGCGGATTTACCGCACGTCGCGAGCGGTTGCCTCACTGTTAGGCTACCCGAGCACGCTTCACGGCCAGACCCGAAATGAGTCTTCAACTATATGTCTACAACCTGCACTCGTACATCCAATACGTACATTCCAGTACAGGGGAGACATTTCATTTCAAAATCGCTTACCTGGTGTCGGAGGATAAATGTGATATTTCTGTGTTGTGCTATTCAGAAGTATGATGCAATGTTCCTTCTGACATGCATGCATGTAAGGCGACCGCTCGTGATATGTGGAAAGCCGGGTTCGAATCTCGGTCTGGCACAAATTTTTACTGTAATCTTTGTTGATCCATTATGGAACATGGGACAACGGTTGGTAAGTATTTCTTTATGCAATGATTTCCACCAGCCGTATGTATTGTAGAAATTTATTTTCTCAACTTCTTATGTGCTACCAGTTTCGGCATTACATTGGTGCCATCTTCAGGCCCAACACGTCATAGTCGTAAAATTATTGATGTTTGCTAACCGCCCAAGTTTGTGTCACCTGGCTACCAAGAGCTGTTGCATAACGATTTGATTGACGTATCCAGTTACATGACTCCATCCGTGTATAGCGATTTTACGACTATGACGTGTGGGGCCTGAAGATGGCGTCAATGTAATGCCGAAACTGGTAACACATAAGAAGTTCAGAAAATAAATTTCTACAATACATACGGCTGGTGGAAATTATTGCATAAAACTTTTTTTTACTGGCGTCATTCCATTATACAGCTTATCGTTTTCCACATTCGCAACTGCGAACATAATTTCACGTATTTCAAAATGGCTGTCCGCTGCAGTTCCTGTTCTTTTGAACATGCCTGCGTGTCCAAAGCAACTTCGCATCGTACTCCTGAAAACACAGGAACACTACCGTACTACCTGGTATTAGTGGTCGTTCATCCGATATTTTATTGGAATCGAAGGCATTCGTTTGTATTTTTCTATCCGACTGTGTTTAGACGGTTTGCTTGACACGTTTTCGCGATGTGTGGTAGCCGTGCATTGTTATTTGGATTTTGACTCCTGCTGACTACGTTCCTGGGTACAGTGGCTTCACTGAATAAGGACGTAGGCCAGCGCTTACAGGAAAAAATTCGGTAAGTTACTTGTCTGGCATATTATCTATTCAGTGCTTACCAGCCTAGTTTTATTTATTGGTGTACTATATTTTATTATAACAGTGTTTAATTCTGCTTATGCGTATGTTATGGGACAGATTAGCCATTATTCAATACCATGTTTATTGTTTTCAAGAGTGAAACAGGAAAAGGGCCTCTCAGTTGGTCTTGTGGCTTTGATCAAATCATTTTTAGTAATGTACATTCTTCGTACATCAACGACAGAGTCATCTTTTTGTAAGAAAAAAATGGTACAAATGGATACTAGCACTATGGGACTTAACATCTGAGGTCTTCAGTCTCCTAGACTAAGAAATACGTAATCCTAACTAACCTAAGGACATCACACACATCCCTGCCCGAGGCAGGATTCGAACCTGAGACCGTAGCAGCCGCGTGGTTTCAGACTGAAGTGCCTAGAACCGCTCGGCCATATCCGCCGGCTTTTAGTAAGACAGGGGCCAGTTGCGTCTAGTAAATCCGCATTAATTGTTATTAGTTGTCTGCAGTACTAGCCATTTTTATAATAACTACATTGTGATTCGTTTGTTTGTACTGTTATCTGCTTGCCTGTGACCCCCTGAGATTAAGCGTTTACCTAACGCTTCGTTCTATATTTCAGTTGCGCATGATATAGGACAGGGGGCTTACTATTTGTAATTAGTTTCCCCTCACGTTAACTACAACTGATTCCTTCTAAATGCTGCTAAGCTAAATCCGAGCATCACTGTCAAGTTTTATTCGGCCGTTTGTGGCAGCGTATATATTCTAGTCAATTTCTTGCGGAGGTGTCACGAACTTCACCCCTTGTACCTGGTGTTTTTGATCGACTATTGCACCGTAATCTTTACTAATTTTATACGCGGGGTTGTATTTTGGAGTAAGCGTAAGGGCCATTAAAATAATTGTTAATGGTAATCTTTTCTTAACCAGACTTCGTGTAAATCCTAAAGCACCTTCTCCTATTGTAAAACTAGTTTGCATGGCCGTCGACCGTTGATTTTGTTATGCTGTATTTGCCTTAAATGTCATTAAAGTTTTGTGAGTAGTAAAAATTTGTTCACATAAGATTGTTCAATTTTGCCATCAGCGTTGCCATATGGCGCTATTAAGGAACGTGCCACTTTCTTCGTTAATGAATTTTGTATGTAAAATTTAATTGCTTGAAAAGGCTTCGTTGTTTGTGCAGTCGCTACGTGTAGCTGTTTGATCATTTGAAATTCTTGTTTGTTAACGCACAACGCCGTGTGGCTCTTAATAAGTCTTGCTACAACGGCTCAGTACTTTAAATTGCTTTGATAAGAAAAGGAAGAACATTTTATTTTGGGTCCGCGGCTAGCTTTCTTTTCTTAATTTATAACCTGGCACCAGAGCATTTTAAAAACTGTATTTATTGATGTGGTGAGCCTTGGTTTTAACTGGGTTATTTACACTGAAGAGCCAAAGGAACTGGTACATCTGCCTAATATCGTGTAGAGCCCCTGCGAGCACATAGATGTTCCGGAGCACGATGTGGCATGGACTCGACTAATGTCGGAAGTAGTACTGGAGGGGACTGACACACTTAATCCTGTGGGGTTGTCGGTAAATCAGTAAGAGCACGAGACGATGGAGATCTCTTCAGAACAGCACGTCGCAAGGCACCCCAGAAATGCTCAGTAACGTTCATATCTGGGGAGTTTGGTGGCCAGCGGAAGTGTTTAAACTCAGAAGAGTGTTCCTACAGCCACTGTGTAACACCTCTGGACGTGTGGGGTGTTGCACTGTACTGCTGGAATTGCCCAAGTCCGTCTGAATGCCCAATAGACATGAATGGATGCAGGTGACTAAGAATGCTTACCTAAGTGTCACCCGTCAGAATCGTATCTACACTTGCCAGGTGCCTCATAACACTCCAACTGCACACGCGCTACACCATTCCAGAGTCTTCACCTGCTTGAACAGTTCCCTGCTGACATTCAGATTCCGTGGATTCATGAGGTTGCTCCCATACTCGTTCACGTCCATCCACTCGATACAATTTGAAAAGAGACTCGTCCGACCAGGCAACATGTTTTCAGTCATTAACAGTCCATTGTCAGTGTTGAGGGGCCAGGAGAGGCATAAACCTTTGTGCCGCGCAGTCATCAAGGGTAGGGAAGTGGGCCCTCGGCTCGGAAAGCCCATATCGATGATGTTTCGTTGAATGGGTCGCACGCTGACTTTTGTTGATGGTCCAGCATTGAAATCTGCAGCAATGTGTCGAAGGATTGCACTTCGGTCACGTTGAACGCTTCTCTTCAGTGGTCGTTGGTCCCGTTCTTGCAGGATCTTTTTCCTGCCGCAGCGATGACGGGGATTTGATGTTTTACCGAATGCCTGATATTCACGGTGCAATCGTGAAATGGTCGTACGCGTAAAACATCACTTCTTCGCTACCTTGGAGATGCTGTATTCCATTGCTCGTGCGTCGACTGTAACATCACGTTCAAACTCACTTGAATCATTATAAGCCGACATTGTAGCAGCAGTAACCGACCTTACTGCTCCAGACACTTTTTGTCTTATATAGGCGTTGCCGACCGCAGCGCCGCATTCTGCTTGTTGTATTTGAATACGCATGCCTATACCAGTTTCTTTGGCGCTTCAGTGTATTAGTTATCAGTGCTGCCACTGTTGTATTGTATTTCACTAATTGTAAAGTGTTCGATTATTTTTCGATAATGCAGGATGTCTACCCTTAGAGTAGTCAGACGCTTAGTCGGCCCAAACAAATACTGCTCATATAGTCTTTCATGTGGACACCCAGTGCCGATGAAAACCGTCAGTCTGTTTCCCGTTACAAGCAAAATGATTTTTAAAGCTGGATTTTACGTGCCCAATCGACACAGCAGTCCCAAAGTAGTGTATTCGATATTCTTTTTATCGATATGCAATAACAGGGTCAGTAAAACAGCAAGAATAACCATTACTCCAGCAGCAACTCAGCCCCGCTGCTACTGGATGGCTGTACTAGTCAGCTCGGGCCAGGCAGTGCTGCCGAAACACACACACACACACACACACACACACACACACACTCACACACACACACACACACACACACTCAAAATGCGCCTGACGACTCTTAGGAGAGACATCTTGCATACAATTTAGTTCACTCAGCACCTTACTACTCCTCAATTAGCACCCCGCCGCTTCAGAAAAATTAAGACAAGATGAACACTTTGATTCCCGTAAAGTATGACCTATGTAAGTGACTTATCACTACCTAGCAGCTTGGAAAGCGCACAATTTTAGGAATTCTCCCAGGCATTACATTTCCTAACCAGAGCGAATAACGTGATTTTTTTCATGCCTTGTAACTGAGTGTAGAAGACGCAAAGGAAATGTGAGAAAGGAGAATGTCGACATAACGGTACGCAATACGAGTGTTATATGTGAGAGAGAGATTGGTTAGCACTGTGCTCTGACCTTTGCCCTGCTTGTCCTCCTTACTACAGACGTCGTCCGTATCGCTGAGAAGGCACTTGAGGATGGACTCCACCTTGGCGTCATCCTGCAATATGGCGTCGGCATCAGCGTCCTCGTACGGCGACGGGTACGTCTCCTGGAGAACAGGGTAATTACTTTCATCAGTCTGAAGGATTCGTTGTACAAGACTGTAAGTGGTGCAGCTTTTGTGGCAGAGTCGGAGATTTTTGCAAAGCGGAGAACAAAATTCACACGAGAGTAATTTCTGTAAGATGGATAAGTAATTTTACGAAGATCTATTAGATCAAAACTAACGTACAACTAAAAACTGACCCAGCAAGGGTCAGGAGATCACAGGGCACTGAACGACCTGAAAGCATGAGTCGAAGTAATTAAAAACCGTGAGAGGTGCAGGAAACAGAAATTGTATTTGAGTTCACAAATCTGTAACACAGGAAACGTATCACCAGTTTACCAGAAAAGACTTGTCATAATATTCCCAAAGAACAAAAGAGTGGGTAAACGCTATCGTACATCACGATGATAAGCTTGTAAAGTGCTAATTGGAATAACATTGTTAGCCGGCCGGGGTGGCCGAGCGGTTCTAGGCGCTACAGTCTGGAATCGCGCGATCGCTACGGTGGCAGGTTCGAATCCTGCCTCGGGCATGGATGTGTGTGATGTCCTTAGGTTAGTTAGGTTTAAGTAGTTCTAAGTTCTAGGGGACTGTTGACCGCAGAAGTTAAGTCCCATAGTGCTCAGAGCCATTTGAACCAATAACATTGTTATGAAAACAGAGGAGAATCAATACGGGGATGACGGACTACAAGTCCACAAAAATTCGTTTCAAAATTCAATCTATAGTTCGATCTGACGACTATTCGATGTGACTCTCTCCATATTTTTTTCTTCCTATTACGTTACGTAAACAACTGAAATGACAAGAAAATAGTATACTACACATATAAAGGAAATGGATAGACCTTCAAATACGGAAAATCGTCTTTTATCGATGTGTCACTGCTATTCTCTTCTTGATAGCAGTGTACGCTCAAATGAGCTCACACTCGAGGATATATTTAGATATTTAGCATGTGCAAGAGACTTTCAGTTAAGCCTGGCACTCGTTTTCTGAAGTCAAATTTTTGTTATCTTCAGTAAGGTTCACAAAAATGTGAAGCACTTGTCGCACTTCCTTTACCACTCCTGAAAGATACAGTGAAGGTCGTTATTTGTCATACACCTCAAAATCTAGTGTAAAACATTCATTCTCAGAGCATCGTTGTAAAAAGGATGTCCATGAAGGTCCTTTTTGGTATTATGATACAGGGAAGTATGGACTGATAAGTACATGGGTTGCTGTAGAAGCGCCTTTTCTGGTCGAAGCCTATGTCACAGTATAGGCAACGAGAGGCCTGGCACAATCCTAATGGAGCTTATACCACACAACATGCTTTATCAATTGCCTTAGGGCCGTCATTAGTATGCTGCAATGATTGTAGTATCCCGTAGTGTCCCTTCGAATAGTATGGAGGTAATCGAAAATTGTGATGACCATGGACTTATTCTCAGGCTTTTTTTATCATCAGTCTTCTCAATGGTCTGATGCGGCCCACCATGAATTCATCTCCTGTGCCAACCTTTTCATCTCAGCAGCACTTGCAACCAACGTCCTCAGTTATTTGTTGGATGTATTCTAATCTCTGTCTTCCTATACCGTTTTCACCCTCTACAGCTAACTCTAGTACCATGGAAATTATTTCCTGCTGTCTTAGCGTCGTATCACCCTGTACCTTCTTCTTGTCCGTATTTTCGATGTATCCCTTTCCTCGACGCCTCTACAGAGAGCCACCTCATTTCTTGCCTTTCCGGTCCAACTAATTTTCAACATCCGCCTTCAGTACCTCGTCCCAAGTGCCTCGATTATCTTCTGATCCGGTTTATCACAGTCCATTTTTCACTAGTATACAATGCTGTGCTACAAACGTTCATCCTCAGAAATTTTTTCCTCAAAATAAGGAATACGTTTGATACCAGTAGACGTCTCTTGGACAGGAATGCACTTTTTGCCACAGCTAGTTTGCTTTTCATGTGCTCCGTCCATTATGGGTTATTTCGCTGCCTAGATAGCAGAATTTCTTAACTACATCTATTTCGTGATAAGCAGTTATGATGCGAAATTTCTTGCTCTTCTCATATCTGCTACTCCTCATTACTTTCGACTTTCTTCGATTTACGCTAAAATAATATTCTGTACATTAGACAGTTCATTCGATTCAACAGGTCCTATCACTCTTCTTCACTTTCACTGAGGACAACAATGTCATCAGGGAATCTTATTAATATCCTTACATCTTGAATTTTAATTCCACTCTTGAACCATTTATGTATTTCTGTCATTGCTTCTTCGATGTACAGATTGAACAGTAGGAGCGAAAGACTGCATCCCTGTCCTACGCCCATTTTCATCCTAACATTTCGTTCTTGATTTTCCAGTCTTATTGTTATGTCTTGATTCTTGTACATGTTATATATATCACCCATCTTTCCCTCTAGCTTGCTCCTATTATTCTCTGAATTTCGAACATCTTACACCATTTGAGATTATAGAACACTTTTACTGAGTCGACAAGTCCTTTGAACGCCTCGTGCTTTTTCTTCGGTCTTGCTTCCATTATCAACCCCAACGTCACAACTGCCTCTCATATGCCTTTACGTTTCCTTCAGGCTTCTACACAATTCTGCATCTACATCCATACTCCGCAAGCCATCTGACGGTGTGTCGCGGAGGGTACCTTGAGTACCTCTATCGGTTCTCCCTTCTATTCCAGTCTCGTATTGTTCGTGGAAAGAAAGATTGTCGGTATGCTTCTGTGTGGGCTCTAATCTCTCTGATTATATCCTCATGGTCTCTTCGCGAGATATATGTAGGAGGGAGCAACATACTGCTTGACTCCTCGGTGAAGTTATGTTCTCGAAACTTAAACAAAAGCCCGTACCGAGCTACAGAGCGTCTCTCTTGCAGAGTCGTGCACTGGAGTTTATCTATCATCTCCGTAACGCTTTCGCGATCACTAAATGATCCTGTTACGAGGCGCGCTGCTCTCCGTTGGGTCTTCTCTATCACTTCCAACAGCCCTGTCTGGTACGGATCCCACACCGGTGAGCAGTATTCAAGCAGTGGGCGAATAAGTGTACAGTAAGGAATCGCCGTATCCGGTGTGCGTACTTTCTAGACACGTGCAAAACTTTTTTAATGGAGTGTAACGTCGATCACTACGAATAATGACTTATTTCTGTCAAGGCCGCAATGGGCGCGCCTTCTCCTTGCCGTTCGCAACTTTTCCGGCCGTTTTGGAATGCTTTGGGCCAACGAAAACAGGCTCGAACTGACATGGTACACTCAACAAAATCTCTCTAGAATTTGTCGTATGTCACCCAGCCATCTTTGTTCAGGGGATCAGAAAATTATGTCTTTTGACGCTGTTCACGAAACTAAAAGAAGTGGAAGTTTTGGAGGTGCCGAAAATGCAGTCTTTTACATCCACCACTCCAGCTCAACTAAGAGAGCGCGGAAAACGACACTGCCGATAATTGCACGGTCTGTCGTGTAGATTTATTTGACGATGATAGATGGCTTCACTCAAGAGACTCAAAGATTAGTGCCAGTCTTTGCTGAACATCCCACGTAGTCCCATGCTTAGATTAACCTCGAAGGTATCCAACTCTTATATATGCTCCTTCGAGTGCTAGGCGCTGAATGTCTGGAACTCTGGTCACAACAATTGCACTACATGAATGAAATGAAAAAAAAAAATAGAGATAAGATTTTGATGAGAGTCCCACCTGAGTTTCTCAGACATCAGAATAATAATTGACCTTTTACTGTCTCTTCATCTCTTTTGACAAAAGTGGAAACTTCCATCACATTAAACGAGACCGTCGTAAGTCAAGTATTTCCACACGACGATAAAAAGAAATTACATGGAAAACTTCCAGAAACTACAATTTTTGGACTTCATCGTTATTGTAATCAGACCTTTCAATGTATGTTCTGAGGTTTCACGCACTAATTGAATTTCTGTAACGTCTGTTGTACACATAAGTTACCCAAAACGGAAGTACCGTACATGAGTTCTCGGTCACATAAATTGAGAGTTTATAATAACTCAATACTGAATAATATACTCGGAATAGTGACCACAACGGGGTGAAAATATATTTTATGCTAAACTGAGATGCACACAAGAACGGGAGAATCATAGAAATGGAAAATCACATCCAACAGACTCTAGGACAAGATAGCGTTTTACCACTATTCCACCTGAAATCATGCCTGAAGGGGGCTCTGGAGAAAATGGCTTAAAAGTGATTGCGAAAGGCAACAGGTCGATTTCTGCGGTTCTCGGTTTCCTGAAAGTTACAAACAAAATTATAACGCAACTGTTAAAGAGAAATTCTAATGAAAACAGAGTTATCCAACTTAAGAATCAAATTTCGCAAAACATAAAAAAGATGGAAAGGATGCAAAGTTACTATTTTACGTCATGTCGACAAACTCTTTATGGACAGACAACTAGCTCAGATGAACAAGAATCGAGAAGATAATTTTAATTTCGTTGAATAAATCTGATACAATTTTTATTTTACTCACGAGGAGCGTTAATTAATGTTAAACAATGGTACATAGTAAACAAGATACTTTGAGAAGCAAGAACTACCAAAATACTGGTTAAAGGCCAAAGTAACATTTACTTTTAAAAATGGTGATAAAAATAAATGTAATAACAATAGAGGCGTAAGTTTCCTGGTTTCAGCCTATACATTGTATACCAAAATGCAAGACGAAAAGGTATCATGGAACATCTGTCACGTATAAAAAAATCAGGCTTTAGAAAGGGGCGATCAACTATCGAAAATGGTATACAACTACAGAAAGTAGTAGAAGAGAGACGAGAATTCAATAGGGAAATCCATTTTCCTATTATAGAATTTGAAAAGGCATTAAATGATGAACAGGGAGTGGTATGGAATATGATGACTGAACGCATTATCCATCTCATCTCATAAATGCAATTAAAAGTCTGTACACAAGCCGATGTAGCGTCCCCATACGAAATGACAGTGTAACCAGGTAAAAAACCGTCAACAAGAATAAATATGATGTGTGTACGATGTACAATGTACTATGTGTGATACAAATTATGTGACATTTATAATATGGGAGACTCCTTTGTATGAAAATAATAATTATTATTATATGATGTACCAGATAATAAAACATGTACTGCTGTTATGTTAACTGAAGAAAGAATCGTTAATTATTATTATCTAACATCTTCAAGCTATTCATGTTAAGAGTACCAATAAAAAAGTTTGCTCTCTATGATCGATCGAATGTATAATTAGTAAAGAGTGCAGCAGAACAAAAGGTGTGTAAAAGTTATAAGTACATTACTGGCCGTTATAATTGCCACACCAAGAAGAGATGCAGATGATAAAAGGGTATTAATTGGACAAATATATTATACTAGAACTGGCATGTGATTACATTTTCACGCAATTTGGGTGCATATATCATGAGAATTCAGTACCCAGAACAACCACCTCTGGCCGTAATAACGGCCTTGATACGCCTGGGCATTGAGTCAAAAAGAGCTTGGATGGCGTGTACAGGTACAGCTGCCCATGCAGCTTGAACACGATACCACAGTTCATCAAGAGTAGTGACTGGCGTATTGTGACGAGCCAGTTGCTCGGCCACCACTAACCAGACGTTTTCAATTGGTGAGAGATCTGGAGAATGTGTTGGCCAAAGCAGCAGTCGAACATTTTCTGTATCCAGAAAGGCCCGTACAGGACCTGCAACATGCGGTCGTGCATTATCCTGCTGAAATGTAGGGTTTCGCAGGGATCGAATGAAGGATAGAGCCACGGGTTGTAACACATATGAAATGTAACGTCCACTGTTAAAAGTGCCGTCAATGGGAACAAGAGGTGACTGAGACGTGTAACCAATGGCACCCCATACCATCACGCCGGGTGATACGCCAGTATGGCGATGACGAAAATACGCTTCCAATGTGCGTTCACCGCGATGCCGCAAAACACGGATGCGACCATCATGATGCTGTAAACAGAACCTGGATTCATCCGAAAAAATGACGTTTTGCCATCGCAGGCGCTCCTGTCTGTGACGCTGCGTCAAGGGTAACCGCAGCTATGGTCTCCGAGTTGATAGTCCATGCTGTTGCAAACGTCGTCGAACTGTTCGTGCAGATGGTTGTTGTCATGTAAATGTTCCCATCTCTTGACTCGGGCATGGAGACGTGGCTGCACGATCCGTTACAGCCATGCGGATAACATGCCTGTCATCTCGACTGCTAGTGATACGAGGCCGTTGGGATCCAGCACAGTGTTCCTATTACCCTCCTGAACCCACCGATTCCATATTCTGCTAACAGTCATTGGATCTCGTCCAAAGCGAGCAGCAATGTCGCGATACGATAAACCGCAATCGCGATAGGCTACAATCCGACCTTTATCAAAGTCGGAAACGTGATGGTACGCAGTTCTCCTTACGCGAGGCATCACAACAACGTTTCACCAGGTACCGCCGGTCAACTGCTGTTTGTGTACGAGAGATCGGTTGGAAACTTTCCTCATGTCAGCACGTTGTAGGTGTCGCCACCGGCGCCAGCCTTGTGTGAATGATCTGAAAAGCTAATCATTTGCATATCACAGCATCTTCTTCCCGTCGGTTAAATTTCGCGTCTGTAGCACATCATCTTCGTGGTGTAGCAATTTTAATGGCCAGTAGTGTATTTTAATATATGTATTAAAATAAATGTTGGAATTATTTAATGCATATTGTTAACATGCCATGTTAAATAATCCACCCCTTTTCAGAGTTTAGTACTTTTTGGAGCAACAGAAGGAACATCGCTGGCTGGCTGGAGTCACCGCCTTGACACGGCACATTTCAAAGCATTTCAACTGCAGGAATGGCGCGCAGGTTATTATTATTGTGAAGGTGGTTCGAAGAAGAGACTGGCAGGCACTTACATGTGATTGAAAATTTTGATGTAGATCTAGATAATTTGAGGCGAATGTGTGAGTGACGTCGGGCGAATCGCAAGGAAATGTGATGGAACTGTATGTAAGTGATGCGTTAGATAACGGAGGCTAATCTATAATAGAGTTAGGATACGACCCATTTGTGTACACAGTTATTGCATAAGTAGAGAATGGTAACGAAGTGCAGGAAGACGCTGATGCTCGTCAAATTCATTGTACTTCGCTTTCATACGCGAAAGTTTTGGACAGTATTTTATTACACCACCGTAGATCTGTTACTCTAGTTGTGGGAAAGAGTGGGACCGTATTTTGACATATACAACATTTCTCACGTCAAGTGCGATTCATTCTCGAAGTAGGTCCCCTACAAATTCTTTATCTGGCCGAAGACAGAACCGTAGAAATTGGTATCAAGGAGAGGTGGACAATATTATTCATAGACTTTTCTCAATGACAGCGGTAACGCTACCGAAATGTTCAACTGGATTCATCAGGAGACTGTAAGGAGGACTTCATATGTCATGTATGTCCGACACGTTTAGTCAGGAAACACGTTACTCCCATAGTTATTACACGTAATGTGCATGGTAAAATAAATTTCTTATGATAAACATGAGAAAATGTTTTTGGAGAAGTGCTGACAGTTGACTTTGGTTCACAATACGTGAATGAAATGCCAAGAGCTGGAGTGCACAGGAACCCTCTATCAACAGTTGAACGTTGAACTGTGCAGTGCAGATGCAAATGTACAAGAATCGACCCCGAGAATCACGTGGAGTGATTTGGCGAAGTTATAAGAAACCTAAAACAGAAGGTTTGGAAGTGGTTTTTATGAGTCTACTGCCTGAACCATCACTGCTACTTAGGAGGCAAAGCTTCATAAGATAAAATAAGCAAGGAACACAAGAATCTGACAAATATTTTTATTCCGAAAAGAAACCTATCGATGCCGTCCCAAGCTCAGAACTGAGAATGAAATGTCGGAAACTGTGCGTAATGAGCGACGCAGAATTGAAAATGAAAATTGTGGGAAAGCGATGAAGAAGAAACTGGAAACGTCTGAAGTGTTTTACAGCTTAGAATATGCCAGCAATAAAAACGATCTTGAAACCGTCACCGAAGTACAGATTCTTGACACATGTACTACGGTGTCTTCGATCATTTCATTTTATAAGTGAAGTAGAAGAGATAAAATTGTACGGAAGACAGTTATAGAAGTTAGCAACACGCTGCATACGTTTGTTTCTTGGGAATGAAGTGATGAAGTGATTAGTACTCGAGAAGAAGACATGGACGGCAGTGTACAGTAGAAGGAGAATCTATACTACCGGAAAAAGCAAGGCTTAACGGAAAGCTGATCATATTACCCCTGGGGCGGCGGCCGCAGTGCAGACGATGGACAGCAGCAACAGACCACACAGCTTCATGGCGGACGGCGGAGAGCGGTGTCTGTCTTCGCCCATCGTCCGTCTTTATACCTCCGCAGCAGTCCGCACTGCGTGACACGCAGCAATCTGGAGAAGTCTCTTCCGGCTATCGTTCTGCGAAAACTGTTTCTAATCACTGCCTTCCTGCTCTGCCTCAACTCAGAATTCGGTGTTTCCTACTTTGCGGCGACACTTTTCACACACGAAATCCTAATTGTAGGGATGTTAGCTGCCACGTTGGAAATAGTAAAAAGTCACTGATGTTTAACAACATGTCTCCGAGGATCGCATCCTAATGTTCCTCTCCATTGGGCGGCAACGCAGATTTCTTGGTGTCCCCTGGCCCAATATTGGCAACGCTTAAGTAAACACAGTGTGATTCAAAATGAATGTGACAAAATAGTATTTGTGTGACCACGGTATGACTTTATTTTAGAAATACACATATAGAGCGAAAGATTAACTTTGACAGTTCCCCTGGACATTGAAAGATATTGGATATGGGGCCAATTTGTGACAGCACATGTCTATCTGGTACTACATTTCCTGCCAGACGCGTTCCAACGTAGGCCAATCAGTGAGTTAAAGGCGCTGGATATCTGATGCCTCAGCTACTGTAAGTTCTGTGGAATTCGGGGTTTCGTAACCCATATTGCTCACATATCCCTAAAAGAAAAGAAAATCGGTGCTACAAGGTCTGATGACCTGGTGCGCCAAAACATGATGGCACATCACTTGAGCCGACACGACCAATTCAGAGCTGTGAAAGATGTTCATTGAGGTGGCTACACACGACGCTATGCTTATGTGATGGGGCTCCGTCCCGCTGTAAAATGAAGTCGGGAACTTCTTCCGTGAACTGAGGCAACAACCAGAGAGAAAGATTATCGAGATAGGCCATGACTGTAGTGTTAGATTCTGCGAAGAAGAAAAGACCAGACGCCTGGTTACGGCACAAAAAACATTAAGTTTCAGAGAATCACTTACTTGTTGCAGACATACGTACGGGTTTTATGTACACCATACTCTCAAATTGCGCTTGTTCATTTTGTTACTTAAGTTGAATGTGGCTTATGCAGACAACAAAAGCCTGTCTGAGAAATCATCCACCTCCATCCGCACTTGAAAATAAATGCATGATTTTCTCCGGTTTGGTTTATCGGTTGATTTTGGACCCTGAAACATTTGAGCGCTTTAAATCTTGAACTGTATACGCCTGCACAACGCTCGCCACACTGTCGATTGCAATACATTCAGTTCCCCGCTTGGTAGCTTTCGTAGATGGTAAGAATATTTTTCACCACTTCATCCTCGACAGTAGGTCCTGCAGTGGTTTTCTTCTTGTATATGAATTCTGTCTTCTGGAACTGCTTCGTCCATTCAGCAGCATTGTGACGATGTGATGCTACTTTATCAAACTTGGCTCAAAAGTGTCTTAACGACGATTATTGACTATATTTTTGCGAATTAAATGATACAATATGCCTTTTCTTATCGCGGATGACACTATTTAGAATAATAACGACAGCGTGAAAATAACGGCGACTTTCCATTGTTTCATTGTTGCCAACCCAAATTGTGAGAGTTAAACTTTCGGTGCGTATTATTTCTGAAATATAGTCATTACCGAAGTCACAGGAATACTATCTATTTGTCCCATTCATTTCGAATCACCCAGCAAATCTACGTTTAACAATTATTTGAGATGGCTGCTTACATATATAAGCTAGCTGTAGAATGCCCCTTGTATCTGAGTCTCAAATTGTGACGCAAAGGGAGTAGTCACCCTCTACAGTACTTTTACACATAATGACTAGAGGAGAGGGAAATATATTAGGATTTAACGCCTAGTGGATGATGGGGTCGTTATAGACGAAGTACTAGATCGTATTAGGGAAGAGTAGGGGCCTTTTAGTTTCAATATCTTTGGGGAAATATGAATACGTGTACTGAAGAACCAAAACCTACATCCATTTGCTGAATAGCGCGTTGGTTCACTTTTGAAACGCAGTACAGTAACTATTCAGCGTAGCATGGACTTGGTAAGTCCTTGGTAAATTTCCGGAGGTATGTGGCACCACATGACGGCGCACACATAACGTAATACCAGTATATTACGGCCAGTGGTTTATGGACGCAGAACCATCGACTATTACTGTCCCAACTGCCTTCCTCCACGTTCAGACTGGAGGCATAGATGTCGCCTGAGTTAACAATCATTCTTGTCAAACCACTGTAGCACGGTTCTGATCTTATAGGCAGTTATACTGCTTAAAGGTACGTTCACCGTTGGAGAAGAGGAGACGGTGGACCACAATAATATTCGTTTAGTCCACAGTTGTCGTGACACCCTCGATCATTACTACATTTTCAGTTTAAGCCTAGATGAATGTCCTCCAACGCGTGGTATTGTCTCGACCAGCAACGTCTGTGGTGCTGTGCATGTTCTGAGCAGCCCGGCCATTCCCATGGGTGACGGTGTATCCGGACACGACCATCGACCTCGTGTAGTTAGAAACGCGACTCATCGGACTAGACGTTTCCATTGAGCCACGGTCCAATCTCGGTGATCTAGTTCCCACTGTAACTGTAATTGAGGGTGTCATTGGGTCAAAATGGTAACGCACAAGAATCGTCTACTATGGAGACCCCTGTTCAACTATGTGCACTGAACAACGTGCTCCAAAAAGCGCCTGTATCAACATTATATTCTCGCAGCCTGTTCTGACTACCAGAGTGAGGAAGCCTCCATGTCCTTGTGCTGGCAAAGCGACTTACGAACCCCTCACCGATTTGATTCATATTGACCGGATGTGTAGGGCAGAACTACGACTTCAGCAAATGTAAACAGGAAGACGAAGCTCTCAACCTGTTTTGAGAAAATCAAGTTTGAAAATTTTATGCGTATTTATATACAATGATGTGCCAATAGATTATGACCACCTGCTTAAAAGCTTTTTTTTGTGCCTTTGAAAATAAAAATATCACTGTTTCCTTGCATCAGGAGTCTCACAGTTGCTTGGTATGTTTGTGAATGTGTGTGTCTACGCACAGGGCGTGTAATTCGCGCAAATAGCGGGCTCCTGATTAGCGTACGCGGTGATTGCGCCCGATAGCGCCTCAGATGGGTTCCATAGGATTTACACGAGGCGAATTTGGCCGCCGAACTGTCAACGTGAGTTCACTATAATGTTCCTCAAATCACTGTGTCACACTTCTGACTCCCGAGACAAGGACAATTATACTGCTGAAAGATGACGTCGCCGTCGGGGAAGACAAAGAATGAAGGAATGCAGGTGGTTCACCGCTGTCAGGGTTTTTTCGAGTACTGCCACAGGTCCCATAGCATAATACTGCTCCCACCGGCCTGCGCCCGTGGCGCGCTGCATGTTTCGATGCGCCGTTCCCCTCGATGAGGGCGTTTGTGGAGACGACCACCGATCTAGAATAACAAAAATGTGATTCAACCGAAAAGCCGACACGTTTCCATTGATGAACTGCCGAATCCTGATGGTCGCGCGCACACTGCAGTCGTAATTGACGATGTCGTTGGATCAACATGTGAACACGTAGGGGTAGTTTGCTGCGGAGCTCCATGTTCAACAACGTACGATGAACGGCATGCTCCAAAATATGAGGTGCATTCAAGTTCTAAGGCCTCCGATTTTTTTTCTCCGGGCTGGAAAGAGATAGAAACATGCGCATTGTTTTAAAATGAGGCCACGTTCATTGTCAATACGTCCCAGAGATGGCAGCACCATACGGCAGATGGAATTTTACCGCCAGCGGCGAGAATGAGAACTGTTTTAAATACTTAAAGTGGCGACGTTTTCCTTACTTGAACAGCGTGCAATCATTCGTTTTCTGAATTTGCGTGGTGTGAAACCAATTGAAATTCATCGACAGTTGAAGGAGACATGTGATGATGGAGTTATGGATGTATCGAAAGTGCGTTCGTGGGTGCGACAGTTTAATGAAGGCAGAACATCGTATGACAACAAACCAAAACAACCTAGGGCTCGCACAAGCCGGTCTGACGACATGATCGAGAAAGTGGAGAGAATTGTTTTGGGGGATCGCCGAATGACTGTTGAACAGATCGCCTCCGGAGTTGGCATTTCTGTGGGTTCTGTGCACACAATCCTGCATGACGACCTGAAAATGCGAAAAGTGTCATCCAGGTGGGTGCCACGAATGCTGACGGACGACCACATGGCTGCCCGTGTGGCATGTTGCCAAGCACTGTTGACGCGCAACGACAGCATGAATTGGACTTTCTTTTCGTCGGTTGTGACAATGGATGAGACGTGGATGCCATGTTTCAATCCAGAAACAAAGCGTCAGTCAGCTCAATGGAAGCACACAGATTCACCGCCACCAAAAAAATTTCGGGTAACCGCGAGTTCTGAAAAAATGATGGTGTCCATGTTCTGGGACAGCAAGGGCGTAATCCTTACCCATTGCGTTTCAAAGGGCGCTACAGTAACAGGTGCATCCTACGAAAATGTTTTGAAGAACAAATTCCTTCCTGCACTGCAACAAAAACGTCCGGGAAGGGCTGCGCGTGTGCTGTTTCACCAAGACAACGCACCCGCACATCGAGCTAACGTTACGCAACAGTTTCTTCGTGATAACAACTTTGAAGTGATTCCTCATGCTCCCGACTCACCTGACCTGGCTCCTAGTGACTTTTGGCTTTTTCCAACAATGAAAGACACTCTCCGTGGCCGCACATTCACCAGCCGTGCTGCTATTGCCTCAGCGATTTTCCAGTGGTCAAAACAGACTCCTAAAGAAGCCTTCGCCGCTGCCATGGAATCATGGCGTCAGCGTTGTGAAAAATGTGTACGTCTGCAGGGCGATTACGTCGAGAAGTAACGCCAGTTTCATCGATTTCGGGTGAGTAGTTAATTAGAAAAAAAAAAAATCGGAGGCCTTAGAACTTGAATGCACCTCGTACTTGGGCGTGCACCAGTATTGTGCACTTCCGGGAGGGATGCTACTTTACAGAACAGGCAAGCCTCCGAACCCCACGTTCTGTGAATAGTCGTGAACGTCCAACCATTTAGCGCCTCGTGGTTGTTTCACATTCCTTCTACCTCTTTTCGTAGATGCTCACGAAAGTAGCAGGTGAACTTCCGATCAGCTTCACCGTTTTCGAGACACTCGTTGATAGGCTTTGCATAATAATAATCCGACTTTTGCAAAGTCACTCATCTCAATGGATTTTTCCCATCTGCAGCCCATAGCTTCGCTAGGCTGATCCCCCGTCCGTGTCTGCTACATCTACATCTACGTGATTGCTCTGCTATTCACAATAAAGCGCCCGGCAGAGGATACAGTGAACCACCTTCAAGCTGTCTCTCTACCGTTCCACTCTCGAACGGCACGTGGGAAAAACGAGCACTTAAATTTTTCTGTGTGAGAACTGATTTCTCTTATTTTATCATGATGATAATTTCTCCCTATGTAGGTGACTGCCAACAGAATGTTTTCGCAACCGGAGGAGTAAACTGGTGATCGAAATTTCATGACAAGATCCACTCGCAACGAAAAAGATTGACACTCCAATTCACGTGTCATGTCTGTGGCACTACCATCCCTGTTTCGCCGTAGTACAAAACGAACCGCCCTTCTTTGAACTTTTCCGATGTTATTCGTCAGTCCCTACTGATGCGGATCCCACACCGCACAGCAATACTCCAGAATGGGGAGGACGAGCGTGGTGTAAGAAGTTTCTTTAGTAGACCTGTTGCACCTTCTAAGTGTTCTGTCAATGAATCGCAGTCTTTGATTTGGTCTACCCACATTATTTGTGTGATCGTTCCAATTTAGGTTATTTGTAATTGTAAAACCTAAGTATTTACTTGAATTTACAGCCTTAAGATTTGTGTGACTTACCGTGTAATCGAAATTTAGCGGATTTCTTTTTAGTTCAAAAACGGTTCAAATGGCTCTGAGCACTATGCGACACTTTTCTCTATTCAGGGCCAATTTGCGCTTTCCGCACCATA
Organism: Schistocerca nitens; assembly: GCF_023898315.1. Taxonomy (NCBI): domain Eukaryota; kingdom Metazoa; phylum Arthropoda; class Insecta; order Orthoptera; family Acrididae; genus Schistocerca; species Schistocerca nitens. The sequence goes on along the minus strand of NC_064619.1, from coordinate 475,549,200 downwards.
CAGATAGCTTACCTAAATCATTTTGCAATTCGTTTTGGTCATGTAATGACTTTACAAGACGGTAAATGACAGCATCATCTGCAAACAATCTAACTGGGCTACTCAGAATGTCGTTAATATAGATCACGAACAATAGAGGGGCTATAACACTTCCTTGAGGAACGCCGGATATTACTTTTGTTTTACTCGATGACTTTCCGTTTATTGCTACGAACTGTGACCTTTATGACAGGAAATCACGAATTCAGTCGCACAACTGAGGCAATATTCCATAGGCACGCAGTTTGGTTAGAAGACGGTTGTGAGAAGCGGTGTCGAAAGGCTTCTGGCAATCTAAAAATGCGGAATCAATTTGACATCCCTTGTCGACAGCATTCATCACTTCATGACTATAAAGAGCTATTTGTGTTTCACAAGAACGATGTTTTCTGAATCCGTTTACATACCTTCGTTACCGTGTCACGTGCCAGCAACATCTCCAGACGGCACCTAGCGTCGCTGTGGGCAGTGGTCATAATGTTTCAGATGATCAGGGTGTTTCGTATGGTAGCTGGCACTCGAGAAGTCCGCATCCGAGCGTGTTTAGCGGTTAATTTCAGCAAAGCAAGGTCCAGGGATCGATTGTCTCCTCCTCTATTTTTTTCCTCCCACGTAATTATTGTGACTGTGAAAGCTGTCATTATTGAATGATTCATTTATGATTTTCGTAATAGTTATCCTGAAAAAGGGAAAACGAGATTTTCGTAATGAAATTGGAAAAAATAGATACACAAGAACTCTCATCCAAAACAGGACCGTCATTTTATTGATGTTATTTTATCTACATGTGTGGCAAATATAAAGTGTGAACTACGGAGCACTGTAGGTATCAGGGTGGTACTGATCACGTAAATATGGGAAACAACAGTCATTGTGACATACAGTACGTGTAATGAACGCCGGATCTTCACATGTGCCTTGATTTTTCAATGTTTCTGTTGCAAAACAAACGTAGCTTACATTCGTTAGCGGTTCTTTTTGATCACAAGGATACCTGTTGTTAGAATTACGCGGGAATGAAATAAAAAAAAGTGCACCCTAAGTGATATTCTATCCACAGACCCTGCGCTTATGAAAATAAGTACTTACGCGCATGGCTGTGAAATCCGTGGTTGATAGAGACTATACGAAGTACATACGGACGCACAAAATGTTCGGACTCGATATCCTCGAAAACGCTTTAGAGTTGTGTCTTGCTATTTACAGATGTTGAAGTCCTAGTTATGTCCTTCACAGACTGCCAGTATGAATCAAAGTGGTGAGGAAAAATCCGTACAGTCTCATTGTGAGACGTAAACGTCCAAATCTATCGACTCGTGGTTTCGCCGTCATTCAAACACTTCCATAAATGCTACCAGCCGCTCCCAAGTTGCTTGTTACCACACGCCATGCATTTTGTGGAAGACGCTTAAGTCGATCGGTTTCCTGATATGCGGCGTATATCGTCGATATAATATGGTCGTCTGTGATACGTCAGTATCTTTTCTTACCACGTCACATGCACCTTTCAATCATTTCACTCAATTAACAATTCCTAACTGACGAGACGGTAACATTCTACGAATCACTGCGAGGAGCGCCGGAAGTCTGCAAGTGGTCGAAAAGATTGAAAATCTGAAAAGAGAAATACAAAAGCACACTCCAAATATAGACCCTAATGAGGTTAAGTGAAGTAAAATGGAAGAAAGATAAGGATTTCTAGTCAGATGAATATCAACAGCAGCATAGAATGGTAAAACGGAATTCGGACTCGTTATGATTAGGAAGGTAGAGCGCACAGTGAGTTATTGTGAACAGTTCAGTGATGGAACTTTACTCATCAGAATCGGCAGCAAACCTGTGCCGGCAACGATGGTTAAGGTATGCATGATAATGTCGCAAACAGAAGATGAAGAGAGAGAGGAAGTATATCAGGATGTTGAACGGGTAATTCAGTAACTGAAGGGATATGAAAATCTAGTGACTGTTGCCGACTGGAACTCTGTACTAAGAGGAAGGTTTAGAGGAAAGAGTTGAGGGTGAATATTTGTTCGGTAGTAGGTATGAGATAGTTTTGAAACAAATTCCAGGTAGTAATAGTGAATGCACTCTTCAAAACACAGCAGGAGGCGGTGTACTTGTAACAGACGCAGACACGGAAAAATTGCAGCTGGGTTACATCATGGTCATGCAGATATTCCGAAATCAGATTTTGGAATGTAAGACCTTCCCAGGAGCAGATATAGAGTCAGACCGTAATTTAGTGATGAAGGATAGACAAATTCAAGAAAATCATTCGGTGGAATCCGAATGGAAGGAAGAGCGGTATTGAAATACTGAGCAATGATGAGACGCTTTTCAAGTACGCTAATGATTTGGATACTGCTATAAAGTAGGCATTTCAGTTAAAGAGGTGTGGACATATCTCAAAAGAACTACCGCAGATTTTGAACGAACAAATATAGGTACAAGAAAGATAACTAAACTCCTGGAAATGGAAAAAAGAACACATTGACACCGGTGTGTCAGACCCACCATACTTGCTCCGGACACTGCGAGAGGGCTGTACAAGCAATGATCACACGCACGGCACAACGGACACACCAGGAACCGCGGGCCGGCCGAAGTGGCCGTGCGGTTAAAGGCGCTGCAGTCTGGAACCGCAGGACCGCTACGGTCGCAGGTTCGAATCCTGCCTCGGGCATGGATGTTTGTGATGTCCTTAGGTTAGTTAGGTTTAACTAGTTCTAAGTTCTAGGGGACTAATGACCTCAGCAGTTGAGTCCCATAGTGCTCAGAGCCATTTGAACCATTTGAACCGCGGTGTTGGCCGTCGAATGGCGCTAGCTGCGCAGCATTTGTGCACCGCCGCCGTCAGTGTCAGCCAGTTTGCCGTGGCATACGGAGCTCCATCGCAGTCTTTAACACTGGTAGCATGCCGCGACAGCGTGGACGTGAACCGTATGTGCAGTTGACGGACTTTGAGCGAGGGCGTATAGTGGGCATGCGGGAGGCCGGGTGGACGTACCGCCGAATTGCTCAACACGTGGGGCGTGAGGTCTCCACAGTACATCGATGTTGTCGCCAGTGGTCGGCGGAAGGTGCACGTGCCCGTCGACCTGGGACCGGACCGCAGCGACGCACGGATGCACGCCAAGACCGTAGGATCCTACGCAGTGCCGTAGGGGACCGCACCGCCACTTCCCAGCAAATTTGGGACACTGTTGCTCCTGGGGTATCGGCGAGGACCATTCGCAACCGTCTCCATGAAGCTGGGCTACGGTCCCGCACACCGTTAGGCCGTCTTCCGCTCACGCCCCAACATCGTGCAGCCCGCCTCCAGTGGTGTCGCGACAGGCGTGAATGGAGGGACGAATGGAGACGTGTCGTCTTCAGCGATGAGAGTCGCTTCTGCCTTGGTGCCAATGATGGTCGTATGCGTGTTTGGCGCCGTGCAGGTGAGCGCCACAATCAGGACTGCATACGACCGAGGCACACAGGGCCAACACCCGGCATCATGGTATGGGGAGCGATCTCCTACACTGGCCGTACACCACTGGTGATCGTCGAGGGGACACTGAATAGTTCACGGTACATCCAAACCGTCTTCGAACCAATCGTTCTACCATTCCTAGACCGGCAAGGGAACTTGCTGTTCCAACAGGACAATGCACGTCCGCATGTATCCCGTGCCACCCAACGTGCTCTAGAAGGTGTAAGTCAACTACCCTGGCCAGCAAGATCTCCGGATCTGTCCCCCATTGAGCATGTTTGGGACTGGATGAAGCGTCGTCTCACGCGGTCTGCACGTCCAGCACGAACGCTGGTCCAACTGAGGCGCCAGGTGGAAATGGCATGGCAAGCCGTTCCACAGGACTACATCCAGCATCTCTACGACCGTCTCCATGGGAGAATAGCAGCCAGCATTGCTGCGAAAGGTGGATATACACTGTACTACTGCCGACATTGTGCATGCTCTGTTGCCTGTGTCTATGTGCCTGTGGTTCTGTCAGTGTGATCATGTGATGTATCTGACCCCAGGAATGTGTCAATAAAGTTTCCCCTTCCTGGGACAATGAATTCACGGTGTTCTTATTTCAATTTCCAGGAGTGTACAAAGGAACCTTGGGTAGCAGAAGAAATACTGAAACCGAAGTGGAAAGTTCTGAGATATTTAGAGAGCCATGAAAAAGATTAGAGGCCATAGGAGGGGGAGTGTTTATCACAGTTGACAAAAATATTGTCTCTAGTGACGTCGAAGTTGAGAGTGATGGTAAAGTTATACAGGTCTAAGTGAAACCAAGTTAATCGATAGATGTTTTCACCGGCTACCCGATTTTGCTTCGCAAGTTCTAGAGTCATTCAATCAATGTCTATGGTCAGTAGCGCGTAAATGCTCAGATCATGCATTAATAGTTGGAAGCGACTTTAACCCACCGAGTGTTCTATGGTTCATCGCTTGGGGGGGGGGGGGGGGGTACAGACAGACAGTCAAACAAATACTTCTGAATATGTTTTCTTGAGCACGCAATGGAAATATGTTGGATCTTGCAGCTAAGAATAGGCCTTATTGACAATATCAGTATAGAAACTGGGATTAGCGATCATGATTTCATTACAGCAACTATTGTTATGAAAGTTAATAAGTCAATTAAGAAGACTAGGGCGAGTGTTTCTGCTAGAAAGAGCGGATAAGCAGTTGCTAGCCTCTCACTTTGACAGTGAATTGACAGCGCTTAGTTCCAGTAAGATGGACATAGAGGAACTGTTTACAAAGTTTAAGCAGATTGTAAATCTTGGACTGGAAAGTTGTGTGCCTAGTAAGTGGATTAAGGACGGAGTAGGCCCACTATAGTTTAATATTGAAATTCGGAAAATGCTGAGGAAGCAGAGGCTGTTGCACGCGTAGTTCAAAACAGAACGCACAGATGACAAACAAAGATTAGTACAGATCAGTATGTCTGTAAAAAGATCTATGAGCGAAGCATACAATTACGACTACCGTCACACCTTAGGAAAAGATCTGGTAGAGAACCCGAGAAGATTCTTGTCCCATCTAAAATCGCTGAGCGGGTCTAAGGCTTCCATTCAGTCACTTCTTGACCAGTCAGTTGAAGATAGCAAAACGAAGACGAAGATGTCAATTTCACGTTCAAGAAATGGTTCCCGCAGGAGAAATGTACCGTCGTTTGACCATCGAACAGACTCCCTGATGGACGACATAGTAATAAGCATCCTTGGCGTGGGGAAACAACTGAAACAGTTGAAAACAAATAAGTCGTTACGTCCGAATGGAATCCTGATTTAGTTTTTCAAAACGTATTCATCGGCATTGGCCCCTTACTTAGCTTGTATTTATCGTGAATCTCTAGCGCAGCACAAAGTCTCAAGCGACTGGAAAAAGGCGCAGGTGACTCCTGTGTATAAGAAGGGCGAAAGAATCGACCCGCAAAACTACGGACAAATATCCCTAACATCCGTGTGCTGCAGAATCCTTGAACATATACTCAGTTCGAATATAATAAATTTTCTTGATATCGTGAAAACGAATCAGCAAGGATTTAGAAAGCATCGCTCATGCGGAACTCACACGATATACTGCGAGCTATGGATGAGGAAAACATGCAGATTCCTTATTTCCAGATTTTCGGAAAGCGTTTGACATGGTGCTCCTGCAAGCTGTTAAAGAATGTACGAACATACGGAATAGGATCAGAGATATGTGAGTGGCACGAAGAATTCTTAAGTTACAGAATCCAGTGTGTTGTCCTCGACGGCCGGCCGCGGTGGTCTTAGCGGTTCTAGGCGCTCAGTCCGGAACCGCGCGACTGCAACGGTCGCAGGTTCGAATCCTGACTCGGGCATGGATGTGTGTGATGTCCTTAGGTTAGTTAGGTTTAAGTAGTTCTAAGTTCTAGGGGACTGATGACCACAGATGTTAAGTCCCATAGTGCTCAGAGCCATTTGAACCATTTTTGTCCTCGACGGCGCCATTTCATCAGAGACAAGGGTATCGCCAGGATTGCCCCAAAGAAGTGTGATAGGACTGCTGTTATTCCCTGCAAACATAAGTGATTTGGCGGACAGGGTGGGGTAGGAATCTGCAGTTGTTTCCTGATGATGCTGTGGTATACGGTAAGATGTCGAAGTTGAGGGTGTGTAGGAGAATACAAGTTAACTTAGACAACATTTCTAGTTGGTGTGATAAATGGGAAGTAGCTCTTAAAGTATAAAAACTTATGTTAATGAGGATGACTGGGAAAAACAAACTCGTAGTGTTAGAATATAGCATTAGTAGTGTCCTGCTTGACAGTCAAGTCGTTTAAATATGTGGACGTCACGTTGCAAAGCGATATGAAATGAAACGAGCACTTGAGGATTGTGATACGGACGGTGAATGGTCGACTCCGGTGTACTGGGAGAATTCTAAGGAAAAGTGTTCATTTGTAAAGGAGACCGCATGTAGGACGCTTGTGGGACATTCTTGAGTGCTGCTCGAGTGTTTGGGATCCATACCAGGTTGGATTAAAGGAAGACAATGAACCAATTCTGAGATGGACTACTACATTTGTTACTGATAGGTTCGAAAAACACGCAAGTGTTACAGAGATACTTTGGGTTCTCAAATGGGATCCCCTGGAGGGAAGGCAACGTTCTTTTCGAGGAACACTACTGAGAAAATTTAGAGAACCGACATTGGAAGCTGACTGTAGAACGGTTCTGTTGCCTCCAACATGCACTGCGCTAAAGGGCCACGAAGATAAGATAACAGAAATTAGGGCTCATACGTAGGCGTATAGAAAGTCTTTACTACCTCGCTCTGTTTGCAAGAGGAACAGGAAAGGAAATGACTAGTAGGGGTATGTGGTACCCTCGGCCATGCACCGTAAGACGGGTTGCGGAGAATCGATGTAGATGTAGGTACTTCAATTGATCGACGAAAGAAGGAAGTAAAACAATGTCCGCATACCGACAGGAATACAGCAATGGAAGAAAGGGCAAACTACGCAGAGATTATAAAATGTGCAGAATGTAATAAATAGCTGACTGATACGGTGAAACTTTGAGATCCGTTATTAAGTACTTTGTAGGCACAGTAATAGGGCAGCGTTCGAGGTCAACTTAAAAAAACCAAGCAAATATTAACTTCGCGCTATTGGAGAATGAATGGAGATACTATACAGAAATATGAAATGTTTTATTTGAATGTGCTGGAGGAACTCAAGATTTCCGCCCGGCGAATAAAAACTATGGGAAAAATGCTGATTGAACAAAGTAGTTTTGCATGTAGTAATTATTCTCACATTTTTACTGACATGTTATAGCCTTTATTGGCTGTAGGTTGGGACGGGGCGCTTTATGCACGTCTTCTGTGGTGGAAGAACCTCAGCGAGACACCACTTTCGACCAGACAGCTATCTCTGCGATCGTCCAGTGGAAAGAAGAAAGGACACATTTTTAAGAGTTTTTGAAAGGTTTTATAAGTTTTCCCTTTAATACAATAAGTTTGTAAAGCTAGGAAACTCCCATGAATATTTTATGCATAATGCTTTGTAACGTTTTTAACATGAAAATTATTTCACTATTATAATTTAAATTCTTTTGTACACTGCAGGCTTATTGCATCAATCAAATTTCTTGTATAATTTAAGGTGGTGGGTTTGGGGAGGGATAGGAAAGGGAAGGAAGTAATGATATCAGCTGCATCCGGACTTTATGTGGGATCCGCGGAATTTCTTTTAAAATTTTTATACAAGTATGTTCTAGTACATGACAGTGAATTCATACTTCCGTTTGCGGCTGGTCACTCCGTAACTACCAGATACGATACGGTATACGACTTTGATACTGTAATTAGATTAAAAATGTGTTAATTTTGTAATTTTGTCGACACTGGATTGGAGAACATTTGTAATTTATTTTATTGTTTAACGTATTTGACGACAGGCGTTTCTGCACAAACCCGATCATTTTGAAATAAGAACAGCGATCGACAGACAAAAGTAAGCATATTTTGTATAAGTGAAGGCCCAAAGGTACCAACCGGCCGCCGTGTCATCCTCAGCCCATAGGCGTCACTGGAAGCGGATATGGAGGGGCTTGTCGTCAGCACACCACTTTCCCGGCCGTATGTCGGTTTCCGAGACCGGAGCCGCTGCTTCTCGATCAAGTAGCTCCTCAGTTTTCCTCACAAGGGCTGAGTGCACCCCGCTTCATCCGGTGCTCGGCGGACCGATTGGTCACCCATGCAAGTGCTAGACCAGCCCGACCGCGCTTAACTTCGGTGATCTGACGGGAACCGGTGTTACCACTGCGGTAAGCCTGTTGGCTTGTATCAATAAGGATCGTGAAAAACTTGCTGTGACAATTAACGTCCAGTTATAAGAATATTATTTAATAAGATGTTACCAATTTACGGTATGCGAGTGACTATTTTTGTATCATTCTTTTGAACTACGAAAGGGAATATATACTGTTTCAAGGAGTGAAAAGCAGTGTAGGAGGAAAACTAAATCTTAGAAAGCATTAAATTTGATTGAACCACCAAAATGGATTTACGCCGCCATTTAAATTTACATATAATTGAGAAGTATGATAGGTGCTTCTCAACTGAAAAGCGTGGAGTATGAGTTGGTTGTGCAGTCTGTTTGAAAGGACGCCAATGGCGATGCGAAGCGATTAGCGTTGTGCGGCGGCCGTTGCAGACAAAGCACTGACGAACAGGGATCCAGAACATCCGCCCATCGTGACCGTGGCGGTAACTCAGCGGTGCGCATTGTATGTTCTAGTGGCGGCCCTGAACGCCATGACATGCACTTCACCAGTGTCACTGTGCCAATGCTCTATCAAACAATACCCGGCGGGGTCAGGGATTTTCTCTGCCTCGTGATGACTGGGTGTTGTGTGATGTCCTTAGGTTAGTAAGGTTTAAGCAGTTCAAGTTCTAGGGCACTGATGACCACAGATGTTAAGTCCCATAGTGCTCAGAGCCATTTGAACCATCTTTTTTTGTCTCAAATCGTTTGGATCAAATTGAAACAGGTGATAGCGGGCCCACAGCCAATTGAGACAGTGAACCAATGGTTAGAAATGCATATATGTTGTGGTATGAACGTACGCAGCGTACACCCACAACAACGACGCAGTTCATAATAACTGTTCAAAGCAACGATCGCCAGTCTCAGTGTGTGGATGGCAACGGCACATGAAATTCCACCGCACACTCTCAACGACCCCTGGTGTTTGTGTGTGTGTGTGTGTGTGTGTGTGTGTGTGTGTGTGATGGGCGCTCGATGACGACGTTATCGGCGCCTTGATACATTTTAAAAGAGACGAATGTGGACAAAAATCTCTAAAATTGTTCCATGCAGTGAGGATGAAACGTAGAGAAGGAAAGATCCCTGGTGTTTGTTGCGCCAGGAGACATGTAGCTTGTACCGTATCAAGCAGATCATCTGCTATTACGGGTGTTTCGTACACAAACAGCTTGACACCACTGCGGAGGAAAACGTCCACAGGTGTGAGATCCGGCGATCATGTTGGTCGTGGGACAGGACCTCCCTTTCCGATCCAACGATGAGGGTACATGTTGCTCAGGTGCTCGCGGTCATTAACATCGAAGTGAGCTATCACACCGTCGCGTTTAATCCACATCCTTTCGCGGTCAACAAAAGATGCGGTCTCCAAGAACCGTGGCAACACATCTCGCAAGACCGCCAGGTAACGTGAACCAGTCAAAAGGAGAGGCAGCAAATAAGATGCTACTGGATGGTTTTGGACCAAGCCAGCCCATACATTGGCAGAGAATCATTGCTGGTGGCCAACAAGGTGGGTGGCGTGGAACTGACCTCATTCCAGACATGGCTTTTGCGACTGTTTAAACACCGATCGTCGTTTTGAACAACAACTGTGAGCTACGTTGTTATGCTGTGTACTCTGTGACTGTCCATAACACAAACATGCATTTCCGACCATTGGTTCCGTATCTCAGTATAATCGGTTGCGGACCCACTATAACGTAATTTCAACTTTTAACAAGAATAGACGATATTATTACTTTTCTCGTGCAATATTTGAGTGAAATTTGTCGTTCATAACAAGTAACATTCAATTTCTAGGCCACCCGTTGAATTTGCGATGCTCTTTGAAGCTTATTGTGTCACGCGATTCTTTTTGTGCCCTCTTTGAATATCGTTTATGTATATATACGAGAGTGAACATGAAAGACACTTAACTACGATGTCACATGAAGTACAAAACATCAAAATTTAGAGATGAAATTTTTTTGTCAAAATCTGCATACATTCTTCCGTAATTTCTATATTTTACTAAAACTTTGTTGAATTCAATTAATAACGCACTGTAACCCATTAATATATGCGAGGCAGGATTCGAACCTGCGACCGTAGCGCAGCCAAGTGAAGCGTGGAAGATATATACCTTACTGAAGATGAACCTGCGTTTGGGATGTAAGTTGGTGAATAAAACACTCTGTTCAGAAGTCAGTAGACGGCCTTAATTTCTCAAGTTCTCGATGAACTTTTACGAGTATGTCTCCGTATTGTCAAGAACAGCCACAAAGGCTACCATAATTTAAGAGAATTATACCTTTACCTAAGGATGTAATCGAAGGAATGAAACTGCTACAACTTTTTATAAGACGTAAAAAATCTTTAAATCGTCACAGTCTATGTTTAAAAAATTGCTTGAATTAATTTCTGTGTCAGAAAGATAAATTGTGCCTTTGTAGTAAATGGAACAGTAACTTACAATTTATATGTATATGTAAAATATGTTATATTCATACGATCAATAGATGCTCAAATGTCCGTGGGATGATTCTAGCATTACTTGGTACTACGCTGACTGTTTTCATAAAAATTAAATTTTTGTATACCGGTATGTCGAACTGCCCTTCCAGTCTTGTTCTCGCACTATGTGCCAGTTGCACATACATTCGCCAGACTCGAACACTATGTTACACTCCAGGAGCCAACAGGATTATGCTGTCACTAATACGAGACAGGATGAGTGTCATCCGCAATGTCTTAGATACCGCTCTAAAAGAGCTTCACATAAGGATATACGGGGTCTCACAAGCTGCGACATTGTCGCAAACAAAACAGTAAGTTTCCTTTAATTTACATCTATGGTCACTAACTGTTTTTGTTAACAGATTACAGGTTTAGGTCTATAATGACCATCAAAAGATCTGCTGCAAAAAATGGGAAAACCATACACTCGCAGTTTGTCTACAGCTTAAAAATAGTAAACAGACCATAATGAAAAGTACTACTGACAAATATATGCATTTCTGTGCTTTAAGTATGAAGAGGCATACCTGATTTAGCCGGCCGGGGTGGCCGAGCGGTTCTAGGCGCTACAGTCTGGAACAGCGCGACCGCTACGATCGCAGGTTCGAATACTGCCTCGGGCATGGATGTGTGTGATGTCCTTAGGTTAGTTAGGTTTAAGTAGTTCTAAGTTCTAGGGAACTGATGACCTGAGATGTTAAGTCCCATAGTGCTCAGAGGCATTTGAACCATTTTGAACCTGTTTTATAAAAACAAAGTCCTAATGTACTGCAGCCATAGTGCCATCGTCAAATGTTAAATGCATCAGCACCAGCATCGTCAAATATATATAAATAACATCATATGCACGAGTCATAATGTCAGTAGCAGTATTGTTCAAAACAAGCTGCCGTACAGTAGCCACAAGATGTTTGTGTTGCAAGTTAACAAGATGTCGCTTATGTCGGCATACACTAGTTTTCAATAATTAATTGAAGAGCGAAAATAAAGGGGGATACAATAGTTGAAGTTTGTAATGAGCTTATAACATATAAAAGGCATTAGGGTAATAAAAAGCAATATGATATACGGGATGGCCAGAAACAGTCTGGAAGACTTGTAAGGGTGTTTCAAAGGAGGCTGTACTGATGAATAGTTAAGGAAAACATTCCATATGTGGCGTCGTTTCCGAGTTATTTAGCACTGAAGGCAGCCGGGGCAGCCTGCCGGAGACGGTGTCCTCAAACGTGTTTTTCATTTGGTGTCCTCAGACCGAGCAAACTTAACTTTTGCTCACATAGCTTTCATTTACCACTTCCAAAAAAGGCACATTTTAACTGGTACTGAACATTTGAGAAAGTGGTATCTCACAAACCCATAGATGTTCGTGCACTAACGCATTTAAGCGAGTGCAAGCGCTTGAAATTGCGCGCTCGATTACCCGACTAATTGGCTTCGTTTGGAAATAACTCGAAAATGGCGCAATGTATCGAATTTTTTCCTTACCTATTTATCAGCGCAACTACCCCTGCAACACCGTTTCAAACTTTTCAGACTGTTTCTGACTACCCTGCGTAGAACAGTAACACGATCCATGAATATTTCAAGCTTTGGAGTCCTATGGCTTCACGCTAACAAATTTGGCTATTCTGATGCAAGTCTTTTTTTGGCCACTGTGCATGCTTCGTATTGCTCTTAACAGCTTAAACGAAGAAGTTTATCACGTGAATTATCAGTTAGCAATCCTTTTGAAAGCACTGTTACTGTTATCCGTCCTACATGCGTTCGTGAGCAGTTAACGATAATACGTTTTCCCCCTACACTTCATGAAACGGTAGTAGTCCTCTCAGGGGATGATTATTATTTTCTTCCTACAAACTAAGAGATAAAAGCCGATATCAGGGAAATTCAAGATCAGTTTGGGTTCCGGTGAAACTTAGAAACATGCGAAGCAGAAGTGATCCTACGACTAATCTCAGAAAATAGGTTGAAGAAAGGCAAACCTCGAACAATTGTAGTTTTAGAGAAATCTTTTGACAATAATGATTGGACTACACTCTTTGTAATTCTGGTGGTTGCAGAGATCAAGAACAGGAATCGAAAAGTTATATACAACGTACAGAGACCAGTCTGCAGTTATAAGTTTGGAAGTTCATGAGAGGGAAGGAGTAATTGAGAAGAGAGTAAGAGAAGACTTTAGCCTACTTCAAGTGTTTTTTAATCTGTACATTTACCAAGCAGTAAGGCAAACGAAGGAGAAATCTTGAAAGGGAATTAAAGGCAAGGACAGGAGATAAAAACTTCGAGGTTTGACGATGACATTGATCTTCTCTCGAAGACGGAAAAGGAACTGCAAGAGCAGACGAACAGAATGGACAGGTTCTTTAAAAGAGGTTAGGAGATAAACGTCAGTAACAGTAAAATAAAGGTAATGGAATGTAGATGAATTAAATCAGGCGACGTTGAGAATACCAGTTTAGGAATTGAGATGCTAAGAGTCGTAGTTTTTATTTGGGCAGCAAAGCAACAGTGGCCGAGATAGAGAGGCTGCAAAGGCAGACTGGCTGTAATATGAAATGCATTTCTGAAAAAAATAGTTAATATTTAATAAATATATAGGCGTTAAGAAATAGTTTCTGAAGGTATTTATCTGGAGTGTGGTCCTGAACGGAAGTGAAAAGCTGACGATAAGGAATTCTTATAAGAGGAAGGTATAACCTTTTCAAATGTACTTCTATAGGGGAATACTGAAAATCAGATGGTTGGCGCAAATAACTAACGTAGAGGTATTGAATGGAATTGGGGAAGATAGAATTTTTTGGCAAAACGTGGCTAAAAGAAAGTATCGGCCGAAAGAACAAATCCCGAGGCATCGGAGGATAATTAATTGTGATAATTAATTTGGTAACGGAGGCAAATCTGTGGGGGCGGAAGAAGGGTGGAGAGGTAATAATAAAGGGAAACTTACGCAAGAATAAATTAAGCAAGTTTAAATGTATGTGGGTTGCAGTAGTCAAAAATGAAGAGATTTTCACGCAATGGGCTAGAGTGGGTAGCGGCCGCGCTTTCCCAAGGCAGTGCCGCAATTCATCCTGTGTCCATATTTTCCGAGATAGATCAAAACAGCGCCTTCCATCCTACCTCTTACGTGACTCCATTAGATTACCTTCGAATCCTCTCAATACATCTCCCTCCATACCGAAGGAGTATCCCCCTTTCAAGATATGTGCCACCTAAGCACTGTGATGTTTTGTGTGTTCAAGAAATGCATAGTGATACCCAGCAGAGACGTCCTTCTGTTCCTGGAATGAAACTGGTTGCTGAAAGACCACATGCACAGTAAGTAAGCGCCATCTTTATAAGACCTGACCTTGAAGTCTGTAGTGTTTGTCAGCCAGACGATAACAATATTGAAATTATTACTGTTAAGTAACTGTACAGTCACAAGAGTATATAAACCTCCAGCAACAGATTTTTCCTTCACCCCACCTGAAAATTTTATTACGGGGAAAGCTTCTATTGTGATAGGTGATTTCCATAGTCACAGCGATGTTTGAGGGTACACTCAATAGGAGCAAAATGGTGAGGCTGTCCTTCTGTGGGCTGAAACTTTCCATCTCTCCTTCCTTCATGACAGAAAACTACTTCATTCTTTCTACAGTGGAAGCTGGGAACGTGGGTATAATCCGGATCTGATTTTTGTAAGTGAAAGTACTTTTCATACCTGCATTAAATCCGTCTGTAAGCCAATACCGAATACGCAACATCGATCCATTATGTGTTAAGTTCTCCCACAAGTAAGTCCTCAAGAAATCCCTTTCAGACGAAGGTACAACTTCTAAAAGGCTGGTTGTCTGACATTTTCAAAGTTATTAGATGAGAAAATTGTAAGGATAGATCCTGTGATAGATCAATATGAGAATTTTGTTAACATCGTTAATGCCTCCTCCCGAGTATCAATTCCAAGCGGATGCAGAATGAACTATAGCAAGGTTATAACATCTGAAACGGCTGCTCTTCTTGAAGAATACCACAGGAAGTTTGAAGAAGATCTTTTCAGTAAAGCCACATCAAGCCTTGCACAGAATGTGCTCTCTTCAATATCTGAGTCTAAGAGAGAAGAATGGATACAATTAATGGCCGACTGTGACATGAGTAAAAGTAGCCAAAAGGCCTGGAGACTATTACGTCGCCTGAGTAATGATAACACTCAGGTCAACACATATGTTAATATTAAACAAGACCAAATTGCTCACCAACTCCTCATTAATGGCAAATCAACTAAACCCAGAAATATAGAGAGGAAACCATTATTCAGGCAAACGGATCAAGAGAATAATATGGTATCTCCTTTCTCTCTTGAAGATTTGAGGAATTGAACACATCAATAATTTTGGTCCTGTTACAATGCTTTGGTTACTGGAGTTTATGAACAACAGTATTCGAGAATGCAAGATCCCTGAAGTATGGCGAAGAGCAAGAGTAATTGCCATACCGAAACCAGGAAAGGATAGGAAAGATCCAAAAAAATTCTAGACCTATCTCATTACTCTGTCACATCTACAAAATACTGGAGAGGCTCATTCTTCAGAGAATGATTAGATTGGTGGAGCCTCCTCCAATACCACAGCAAGCAGGTTTCAGGGAAGGAAAAAGTTGCGCCTCTCAAATATTATACTTAACACAAAATATCGAAGATGGATATGAGAAACGGCTCAGTACAGGTACTGTCTTTATCGATCTATCCGTGGCTTACGATACGATCAACCATCGGCTCCTTCTGAATAATATTTATGCTATAACTAAAATTTTCACACTCATGTGCAATATTAGAAACTTTCTCCTGAGCCGCTGACATTTTGTGGAATTTCAGGGTAAGAAAAGTGGATGGAGAACTCAGAGAAATGGGCTACCACAAGGCAGAGTGCTTGCAATACCAATGATCAACCTATCCCTGAAGGAATTATAAGCTTTATTTATGCTGAAGCCTGCGCTATCACGACTCAGGCTGACTGTTTTGAGACTGTAGAAGATATGCTATCAAAATCGTTGGACGAATTCACAGTTTACTATCATGGGAATTACTTGAAACATAATCCTGCCAAGACTCAGACCTGCGCTTTCCACCTGAAGAATAAACAGCCAAATAGATCCTTAAATATATCCTGGGGAGGCATCGTACTCTAACATAATCCTACTCCCAAATATCTGGGAGTAACTCTGGATCGCGCGCTAACACGTAAAAATCATTGTCTAAACACCAAACAGAAAGTGGCAAGAAGATAATAGATCCACATGAAATGAAGTACTACGAAAGAATACTGAAGATTATATGGATAAATCAATTATTCCTGATATGCGGCGTGTATCGTCGATATAATATGGTCGTCTGTGATACGTCAGTATCTTTTCTTACCGCGTCACACGCACCTTTCAATCATTTCGCTCAGTTAACAATTCCTAACTGACGAGAGGGTAACATTCTACGAATCACTGCGAGGAGCGTCGGAAGTCTGTAAGTGTCGAAAAGCTTGAAAATCTGAAAAGAGAAACACAAAAGCACACTCCAGATATAGACCCTAATGAGTTTAAGTGAAGTAAAATGGAAGAAAGATAAGAATTTCTACTCAGATGAATATCAACAGTAGCACAGAATGGTAAAACGGAATTAGGACTCATTATGATTAGGAAGGTAGAGGGCACAGTGAGTTATTGTGAACAGTTCAGTGATGGAACTTTACTCATCAGAATCGGCAGCAAACCAATGCCAGCAACGATGGTTCAGATATGCATGCTAATGCCGCAAACAGAAGATGAAAGAGAGGAAGTATATGAGGATGTTGAACGGGTGATTCAGTATGTGAAGGGATATGAAAATCTAATAACTGTTGCCGACTGGAACTCTGTACTAGAGGAAGGTTTAGGGAGGAAAGAGTTGAGGGTGAATACATGCTCGGTAGCAGGAATGAGATAGTTTTGAAACAAATTCCAGGTAGCAATAGTGAATACACTCTTCAAAACACAACACGAGGAGATATACTTGGAAAAGACTCAGAGATACGGAAAAATTGCAGCTGGTTTACATCATGGTCTGGCAGGTATTCCGAAATCAGATTTTGGAAAGTAAGACTTTCCCAGAAACAGATATAGAGTCAGATCGCAATTTAGTGATGATGAAGAATAAAAAAATTCAAGAGAATCATTCGTTGGAATCCCAGTGGAAGGAAGGGCGGTACTGAAATACTGAGCAATTATGAGACGCGTTTCAAGTACACTAACGATGTGGATACTGCTATAAAGTAGGCATTTCAGTTGAAGAGGTGTGGACATATCTCAAAAGAACTGCCGCAGTTTTTGAACGAACAAACATAGGTACAAGAAACATAGCTACAAAGAAATCTTGGGTAGCAGAAGAAATACTGAAACCGAAGTGGAAAGCTCTGAGATAGAGAGCCATGAAACATATCGGAAAGACAGATTAGAGGCCATAGGAGGGGGAGTGTTCATCACAGATGACAAAAATATTGTCTCTACTGATGTCGAAGTTGAGTTATCTGGTCGCATAAAGCAGGTGTAAGTGAAACCAAGTTAATCGATGGATGTTTTCACCGGCCACCCGATTTTGCTTCGCAAGTTCTAGAGTCATTCAAACAATGTCTGTGGCCAGTTGCACGTAAATGGCCAGATCATGCATTAACAGTTAGAGGCGACTTTAACCTACCGAGTATAGACTGGGATGTGTATGGTTCATCGCAGGGGGTACAGACAGTCAAACAAATACTTTTGGACTTGTTTTCTTGAGCAGCTAGTTCGGCATCCCACACGCAATGGAAATACCTTAGATCTTGCAGGTACAAATAGGCCTTATTGACAATGTCAGTGTAAAAATGGTATTAGCGATCGTGATGTCATTACAGAAACTATTGTTATAAAAGCTAGTAAGTCAGTGAAGAATGTTAGGCCGAGTGTTTCTGCTAGAAAGAGCGGATAAGCAGTTGCTAGCCTCTCACTTTGACAGTGAATTGACAGCACTTAGTTCCAGCAAGATGGATGTAGAGGTTCTGAGCACTATGGGACTTAACATCTCAGGTCATCAGTCCCCTAGAAGTTAGAACTACTTAAACCTAACTAACCTAAGGACATCACACACATCCATGCCCGAGGCAGGATTCGAACCTGCGACCGTAGCGGTCGCACGGTTCCAGACTGAAGCGCCTAGAACCGCTCGGCCACCAGCGGCCGGCGGACGTAGAGGAAACGTGTACGAAGTTTAAGCAGATTGTAAATATTGGTCTGGAGAATTGTGTGTCTATTAAGTGGATTAAGGATGGAGAAGATCCACCATAGTTTAATAACGAAATTCGGAAAATGCTGAGGAAGCAGAGGCTGTTGCACGCGTGGTTCAAACGAGAACGCACAGATGACGACAAGCAAAGGTTAGTACAGATTCGTGTGTCTGTAAAAAGATGTATTAGCGAAGCATACAATTACTACCACCGTCACACCTTAGGAAAATATCTGGTAGAGAACCCGAGAAAATTCTGGTCCCATGTAAATTCGCTGAGTGGGTCTAAGGCTTCCATTCAGTCACAGATTCGTGTGTCTGTAAAAAGATGTATTAGCGAAGCATACAATTACTACCACCGTCACACCTTAGGAAAATATCTGGTAGAGAACCCGAGAAAATTCTGGTCCCAGGTAAATTCGCTGAGTGGGTCTAAGGCTTCCATTCAGTCAGTTGAAGATAGCAAAACCAAAGACGAAGATTTAAATTTCACGTTCAAGGAATCGTTCCCGCAGGAGAAATGTACTGAAGTTTGACCATCGAACAGAACGTAGTAATAAGCATCCTTGGCGTAGAGAAACAACTGAAATAGTTGAAAACAAATAAGTCGCCACGTCCTAATGGAATCCTAATTAGTTTTTCAAAGAGTATTCAACAGCATTGGTCCCTTACTTAGCTTACATTTATCGTGAATCTCTAGCCCAGCACAAAGTCTCAAGCATCTGGAAAAAGGCGCAGGTGACTCCTGTGTATAAGAAGGGCAAAAGAATCGACCCGCAAAACAACGGACAAATACCCCCAACATCGGTCTGCTGCATAATCCTTGAACATATACTCAGTTCGAATGTAATAAATTTTCCTGAGATCGTGAACACGAATCAGCAAGGATTTAGAAAGCATCGCTCATGCAGAACTCAGTTTGCCTTTTTCTCACATGATATACTGCGAACTATGGATGAAGGGCAACAGGCAGATTCCATATTCTAGATTTCCAGAAAGCGGTTAACATGGTGCTTCTGCAGGCTGTTAAGGAAAGTAAGAGCATATGGAATAGGTTCACAGATATGTGAGTGGCTCGAAGACTTCTTAAGTTACAGAATCCAGTGTGTTGTCCTCGACGGCGCCATGTCATCAGAGACAAGGGTATCGTCAGGAGTGCCCCAGGGAAGTGTGATAGGACCGCTGTTATTCCCTGCATACAGAAATGATTTGGTGGACAGGTTGGGCAGCAATTTGCTCCTGATCATGCTGTGGTGTGCGGTAAGATGTCGAAATTGAGCGTCTGTAGGAGAACAAAAGTTAACTTAGACAACATTTCTAGTTGGTGTGATAAATGGCAGGTAGCTCTAAACGTATAAAAAGGTAGGTTAATGCGAATGACTGGGAAAAACAAACTCGTAGTGTTAGAATATAGCATTAGTAGTGTCCTGCTTGACAGTAAAGTCGTTTAAATATGTGGACGTCACGTTGCAAAGCGATATGAAATGAAACGAGCACGTGAGGATTGTAGTAGGGACGGCGAATGGTCGACTTCGGTGTACTGGGAGTATTCTAAGAAAAATCGGTTCATTTGTAAAGGAGACTGCATGTAGGACGCTGGTGCGACATTTTTGAGTATTGCTCGAGAGTTTGCTTTCCATATCAGGTTGGATTAAAGGAAGACAACGAACCTTTTCTGAGACGGGCTACTAGATTTGTTACTGGTAGGTTCGAACAACACGCAAGTGTTACTGATATGCTTTGGGACCTCAAATGGAATCCCCTCGAGGGAAGGCGACGTTCTTTTCGGGGAACACTACTGAGAAAATTTAGAGAACCGACATTTGAAGCTGACTGTAGAACGATTATGTTGCCTCCAACATACACTGTGAGAAAGAGCCACGAAGATAAGCTACGAGAAATTAGGGCTTGTACGGAGGTATATAGATAGTCGTTTCTCCCACGTTCTATTTCCAAGTGGAACAGGAAAGGAAATGACTAGTAGTGGTACGGGGTGTCCTCTGCCAAGCGCCGTAAGGCGGGTTGCGGAAAATCGATGTAAATGTATGAGGTGCTATCAAAAATGTTTGTGACTGTTGCTGCCATCTGTTGAAAACCTTTCCTTTGGACTAATGGTCACCATCACCCTCGAAGTAGTTCCCATCTGCAAGTACACACCGGCCCCAGCGCTTCTGCTACTGGTCAAACGCTTTCTCGATGTCCTGTTCTTTGAGGGTGTTTACCACCGCCAGCGATGCCTCTTGAATCCTCTCTAGAGTATCGAACCGACGGCCTTTCAACTTGAGTTTCAGTTTTGGGAACAGCGTGAAGTCGCAAGGTGCAAAACTGTCGAGTACGGTAGGTGGGGTACAACCGCCACGTTTTCTGCCAAAAAGGTCCTCGTGAGCAAGGACATGTCACAGGACGTGTTGTCGTGATGCAGCAGCCAGTTCCCTTGTCGTCAAAGTACGGGCCGTCGTCGCCGCACGTTTTCACGGAGCCGTCGCAAAACGTCACAATAGTACGCGGAATTCACTGTTTGGTTGGGTGGGACGAATTCTTTGTGCACAATTCCCTTGGTATCAAAGAAAACGATGATCATGCTCTTCAACTGTGTCGCTTTTTTGGGTCTTGGAGGGCCCGTGCTCTTCCACTGGGACGATTGTTGCTTTGTCTCTTGGTCATAACCGTAAATCCAGCTCTCTCCCAAACACTTGTTGAATCATTGTAAGGGTCATCGTAGCACTTTTCTCGAGATTCGCACAGAATTTGATACGCATGCGCTGTTCTGTTCGCGAATCCATCGTAAAATCGCCACACACCAAACACACAGTATTACAGAAATCACTGTGAACACGCAACACGTCCTCCTAGCTGAATGACACTCCGCACACTGACTCATCAGATATGCATCTCTCGCCACCTAGCGGTTCACAGATCTACTATTCCTATTTTCCAGATGGCAGCGCCAGTCCCGAAAATTTTGGATTCCACCTTGTAGGTAGTTCAGCTGATTGACGAAAGAAGGAAGTAAAATTGTTCATATAACAACAGGAATACAGCAATGGAAAGAGGGGCAAACTGCACAGACATTAAGGTATAAACCCGGCATTGCAATAAAAATATTCTTACGAGATGTATAAGGTTAAATGTGCAGTAGGTAATAAATATATGACTGATGGGATGAAACTTTGCGATCCGTTATTGGGTACTTTGTGCGCACAATAGTAGGGCTTCCAGGTGAACATAAAAAAAACAGCAAATATTAACCTCGCACAATAGGAGAATGAATGGAGATACTATACAGAAATCTGAAATGTTTTATTTGAATGTGCTGGAGGAACTCAAGATTTCCGCCCGTCGAATGAAAACCCTGGGAGAAATGCTCATCTTACAGTGTGGTTTTGCACGTAGTAATTATTCTCACATTTTGACAGACATGTTATAACCTTTATCGGCTTTAGGGTGGGACAGGGTCCTTTACTGCACGTCTCCTGTGGTGGAAAGAACCTCAGAGAGACGCCACTTTCGGCCAGACACGCAGCTCTCTCTGCGATCGTCCAGTGCATCGAAGAAACGACACATTTTTAAGAGTTTTTCAGAGGTTCTTTAACTTTTCCTTTTAATACAATAAGCTTGTAAAGCTAGGAAACTCCCATGAATATTTTATGCATAATGCTTTGTAACGTTTTTAACATGAAAATTATTTCACTATTATAATTTAAATCCTTTTGTACACTGCAGGCTTATTGCATCAATCAAATTTCTTGTATAAATGAAGGTGGTGGGTTTGGGGAGGGATAGGAAAGGGAAGGAAGTAATGATATCAGCTGCATCCGGACTTTATGTGGGATCAGCGGAATTTCTTTTAAAATTTTTATACAATTATGTTCTAGTATATGGCAGTGAATTCATACTTCCGTTTGCGGCTGGTCACTCCGTAACTACCAGATACGGTACGGTATACGACTTTGATACTGTAATTAGATTAAAAATGTGTTAATTTTGTAATTTTGTCGACACTGGATTGGAGAACATTTGTAATTTATTTAATTGTTTAACGTATTTGACGACAGGCGTTTCTGCACAAACCCGATCATTTTGAAATAAGAACAGCGATCGACAGACAAAAGTAAGCATATTTTGTATAAGTGAAGGCCCAAAGGTACCAACCGGCCGCCGTGTCATCCTCAGCCCATAGGCGTCACTGGAAGCGGATATGGAGGGGCTTGTCGTCAGCACACCACTTTCCCGGCCGTATGTCGGTTTCCGAGACCGGAGCCGCTGCTTCTCGATCAAGTAGCTCCTCAGTTTTCCTCACAAGGGCTGAGTGCACCCCGCTTCATCCGGTGCTCGGCGGACCGATTGGTCACCCATGCAAGTGCTAGACCAGCCCGACCGCGCTTAACTTCGGTGATCTGACGGGAACCGGTGTTACCACTGCGGTAAGCCTGTTGGCTTGTATCAATAAGGATCGTGAAAAACTTGCTGTGACAATTAACGTCCAGTTATAAGAATATTATTTAATAAGATGTTACCAATTTACGGTATGCGAGTGACTATTTTTGTATCATTCTTTTGAACTACAAAAGGGAATATATACTATTTCAAGGAGTGAAAAGCAGTGTAGGAGGAAAACTAAATCTTAGAAAGCATTAAATTTGATTGAACCACCAAAATGGAATTAACGCCGCCATTTAAATTTACATATAATTGAGAAGTATGATAGGTGCTTCTCAACTGAAAAGCGTGGAGTATGAGTTCGTTGTGCAGTCTGTTTGAAAGGACGCCAATGGCGATGCGAAGCGATTAGCGTTGTGCGGCGGCCGTTGCAGACAAAGCACTGACGAACAGGGATCCAGAACATCCGCCCATCGTGACCGTGGCGGTAACTCAGCGGTGCGCATTGTATGTTCTAGTGGCGGCCCTGAACGCCATGACATGCACTTCACCAGTGTCACTGTGCCAATGCTCTATCAAACAATACCCGGCGGGGTCAGGGATTTTCTCTGCCTCGTGATGACTGGGTGTTGTGTGATGTCCTTAGGTTCGTTAGGTTTAAGTACTTCTAAGTTCTAGGGCACTGATGACCACAGCTGTTAAGTCCCATAGAGCTCAGAGCCATTTGAACCATTTTTTTTTTGTCTCAAATCTTTTGGATCAAATTGAAACAGGTGATAGCGGGCCCACAACCAATTGAGACAGTGAACCAATGGTTAGAAATGCATATTTGTTGTGGTATGAACATACGCAGCGTACACCCATAACGACGACACAGCTCGTAGTAACTCTTCAAAGAGACGATAGCCAGTCTCAGTGTGTGGATGGCAACGGCACATGAAATTCTACTGCACACTCTTAACGAACCCTGTTTTGTGTGTGTGTGTGTGTGTGTGTGTGTGTGTGTGTGTGTGTGTGTGTGTGCGTGTGTGTGTGTGTGTGTGTGTGTTGCCTTGATGGGCGCTCGATGGCGACGTTATCGGCGCCTTGATGCATTTTAAAAAGAACGAATGTGGACAAAAATCACTAAAATTGTTCCACGCAGTGAGGATGAAACGTAGAGAAGGAAAGATCCCTGGTGTTTGTTGCGCCAGGAGACATGTAGCTTGTACCGTATCAAGCAGATCATCTGCTATTACGGGTGTTTCGTACACAAACAGCTTGACACCACTGCGGAGGAAAACGTCCACAGGTGTGAGATCCGGCGATCATGTTGGTCGTGGGACAGGACCTCCCTTTCCGATCCAACGATGAGGGTACATGTTGCTCAGGTGCTCGCGGTCATTAAAATCGAAGTGAGCTATCACACCGTCGCGTTTAATCCACATCCTTTCGCGGTCAACAAAAGATGCGGTCTCTAAGAACTGTGGCCAGGTAACGTGGACCAGTCAAAAGGAGAGGCAGAAAATAAGATGCTACTGAGTGGTTTTGGACAAAGCCGGCCCATACGTTGGCAGAGAATCATTGCTGGTGGCCAACAAGGTGGGTGGCGTGGGACTGACCTCATTCCAGACATGGCTTTTGCGACTGTTTAATCAACGATCGTCGTTTTGAACAACAACTGTGAGCTACGTTTTTATGCTGTGTACTCTGCGACTGTCCATAACACAAACATGCATTTCCGACCATTGGTTCCGTATCTCAGTATAATCGGTTGTGGACCCACTATCACCTAATTTCAACTTTTAACAAGAATAGACGATATTATTACTTTTCTCGTGCAATATTTGAGTGAAATTTGTCGCTCATAACAAGTAACATTCAATTTCTAGGCTACCCGTTGAATATGCGATGCTCTTTGAAGCTTATTGTGTCACGCGATTCTTTTTGTGCCCTCTTTGAATATCGTTTATCTATATATACGAGAGTGAACATGAAAGACACTTAACTACGATGTCACATGAAGTACAAAACATCAAAATTTAGAGATGAAATTTTTTTGTCAAAATCTGCATACATTCTTCCGTAATTTCTATATTTTACTAAAACTTTGTTGAATTCAATTAATAACGCACTGTAACCCATTAATATATGCGAGGCAGGATTCGAACATGCGACCGTAGCGCAGCCAAGTGAAGCGTGGAAGATATATACCTTACTGAAGATGAACCTGCGTTTGGGATGTAAGTTGGTGAATAAAACACTCTGTTCAGAAGTCAGTAGACGGCCTTAATTTCTCAAGTTCTCGATGAACTTTTACGAGTATGTCTCCGTATTGTCAAGAACAGCCACAAAGGCTACCATAATTTAAGAGAATTATACCTTTACCTAAGGATGTAATCGAAGGAATGAAACTGCTACAACTTTTTATAAGACGTAAAAAATCTTTAAATCGTCACAGTCTATGTTTAAAAAATTGCTTGAATTAATTTCTGTGTCAGAAAGATAAATTGTGCCTTTGTAGTAAATGAAACAGTAACTTACAATTTATATGTATATGTAAAATATGTTATATTCATACGATCAATAGATGCTCAAATGTCCGTGGGATGATTCTAGCATTACTTGGTACTACGCTGACTGTTTTCATGAAACTAAATTTTTGTATACTGGTATGTCGAACTGCCCTTCCAGTCTTGTTCTCGCACTATGTGCCAGTTGCACATACATTCGCCAGACTCGAACACTATGTTACACTCCAGGAGCCAACAGGATTATGCTGTCACTAATACGAGACAGGATGAGTGTCATCCGCAATGTCTTAGATACCGCTTTAAAAGAGCTTCACATAAGGATATACGGGGTCTCACAAGCTGCGACATTGTCGCAAACAAAACAGTAAGTTTCCTTTAATTTACATCTATGGTCACTAACTGTTTTTGTTAACAGATTACAGGTTTAGGTCTATAATGACCATCAAAAGATCTGCTGCAAAAAATGGGAAAACCATACACTCGCAGTTTGTCTACAGTTTAAAAATAGTAAACAGACCAAAATGAAAAGTACTACTGACAAATATATGCATTTCTGTGCTTTAAGTATGAAGAGGCATACCTGATTTAGCCGGCCGGGGTGGCCGAGCGGTTCTAGGCGCTACAGTCTGGAACAGCGCGACCGCTACGATCGCAGGTTCGAATACTGCCTCGGGCATGGATGTGTGTGATGTCCTTAGGTTAGTTAGGTTTAAGTAGTTCTAAGTTCTAGGGAACTGATGACCTGAGATGTTAAGTCCCATAGTGCTCAGAGGCATTTGAACCATTTTGAACCTGTTTTATAAAAACAAAGTCCTAATGTACTGCAGCCATAGTGCCATCGTCAAATGTTAAATGCATCAGCACCAGCATCGTCAAATATATATAAATAACATCATATGCACGAGTCATAATGTCAGTAGCAGTATTGTTCAAAACAAGCTGCCGTACAGTAGCCACAAGATGTTTGTGTTGCAAGTTAACAAGATGTCGCTTATGTCGGCATACACTAGTTTTCAATAATTAATTGAACAGCGAAAATAAAGGGGGATACAATAGTTGAAGTTTGTAATGAGCTTATAACATATAAAAGGCATTAGGGTAATAAAAAGCAATATGATATACGGGATGGCCAGAAACAGTCTGGAAGGCTTGTAAGGGTGTTTCAAAGGAGGCTGTACTGATGAATAGTTAAGGAAAAAATTCCAAATGTGGCGTCGTTTCCGAGTTATTTAGCACTGAAGGCAGCCGGGGCAGCCTGCCGGAGACGGTGTCCTCAAACGTGTTTTTCATTTGGTGTCCTCAGACCGAGCAAACTTAACTTTTGCTCACATAGCTTTCATTTACCACTTCCAAAAAAGGCACATTTTAACTGGTACTGAACATTGGAGAAAGTGGTATCTCACAAACCCATAGATGTTCGTGCACTAACGCATTTAAGCGAGTGCAAGCGCTTGAAATTGCGCGCTCGATTACCCGACTAATTGGCTTCGTTTGGAAATAACTCGAAAACGGCGCAATGTATCGAATTTTTTCCTTACCTATTTATCAGCGCAACTACCCCTGCAACACCGTTTCAAACTTTTCAGACTGTTTCTGACTACCCTGCGTAGAACAGTAACACGATCCATGAATATTTCAAGCTTTGGAGTCCTATGGCTTCACGCTAACAAATTTGGCTATTCTGATGCAAGTCTTTTTTTGGCCACTGTGCATGCTTCGTATTGCTCTTAACAGCTTAAACGAAGAAGTTTATCACGTGAATTATCAGTTAGCAATCCTTTTGAAAGCACTGTTACTGTTATCCGTCCTACATGCGTTCGTGAGCAGTTAACGATAATACGTTTTCCCCCTACACTTCATGAAACGGTAGTAGTCCTCTCAGGGGATGATTATTATTTTCTTCCTACAAACTAAGAGATAAAAGCCGATATCAGGGAAATTCAAGATCAGTTTGGGTTCCGGTGAAACTTAGAAACATGCGAAGCAGAAGTGATCCTACGACTAATCTCAGAAAATAGGTTGAAGAAAGGCAAACCTCGAACAATTGTAGTTTTAGAGAAATCTTTTGACAATAATGATTGGACTACACTCTTTGTAATTCTGGTGGTTGCAGAGATCAAGAACAGGAATCGAAAAGTTATATACAACGTACAGAGACCAGTCTGCAGTTATAAGTTTGGAAGTTCATGAGAGGGAAGGAGTAATTGAGAAGAGAGTAAGAGAAGACTTTAGCCTACTTCAAGTGTTTTTTAATCTGTACATTTACCAAGCAGTAAGGCAAACGAAGGAGAAATCTTGAAAGGGAATTAAAGGCAAGGACAGGAGATAAAAACTTCGAGGTTTGACGATGACATTGATCTTCTCTCGAAGACGGAAAAGGAACTGCAAGAGCAGACGAACAGAATGGACAGGTTCTTTAAAAGAGGTTAGGAGATAAACGTCAGTAACAGTAAAATAAAGGTAATGGAATGTAGATGAATTAAATCAGGCGACGTTGAGAATACCAGTTTAGGAATTGAGATGCTAAGAGCCGTAGTTTTTATTTGGGCAGCAAAGCAACAGTGGCCGAGATAGAGAGGCTGCAAAGGCAGACTGGCTGTAATATGAAATGCATTTCTGAAAAAAAATAGTTAATATTTAATAAATATATAGGCGTTAAGAAATAGTTTCTGAAGGTATTTATCTGGAGTGTGGTCCTGAACGGAAGTGAAAAGCTGACGATAAGCAATTCATGTAAGAGGAAGGTATGACCTTTTCAAATGTACTTCTAAAGGGGAATACTGAAAATCAGATGGTTGGCGCAAATAACTAACGTAGAGGTATTGAATGGAATTGGGGAAGATAGAATTTTTTGGCAAAACGTGGCTAAAAGAAAGTATCGGCCGAAAGAACAAATCCCGAGGCATCGGAGGATAATTAATTGTGATAATTAATTTGGTAACGGAGGCAAATCTGTGGGGGCGGAAGAAGGGTGGAGAGGTAATTATAAAGGGAAACTTACGCAAGAATAAATTAAGCAAGTTTAAATGTATGTGGGTTGCAGTAGTCAATAATGAAGAGATTTTCACGCAATGGGCTAGAGTGGGTAGCGGCCGCGCTTTCCCAAGGCAGTGCCGCAATTCATCCTGTGTCCATATTTTCCGAGATAGATCAAAACAGCGCCTTCCATCCTACCTCTTACGTGACTCCATTAGATTACCTTCGAATCCTCTAAATACATCTCCCTCCATACCGAAGGAGTATCCCCCTTTCAAGATATGTGCCACCTAAGCACTGTGATGTTTTGTGTGTTCAAGAAATGCATAGTGATACCCAGCAGAGACGTCCTTCTGTTCCTGGAATGAAACTGGTTGCTGAAAGACCACATGCACAGTAAGTAAGCGCCATCTTTATAAGACCTGACCTTGAAGTCTGTAGTGTTTGTCAGCCAGACGATAACAATATTGAAATTATTACTGTTAAGTAACTGTACAGTCACAAGAGTATATAAACCTCCAGCAACAGATTTTTCCTTCACCCCACCTGAAAATTTTATTACGGGGAAAGTTTCTATTGTGATAGGTGATTTCCATAGTCACAGCGATGTTTGAGGGTACACTCAATAGGAGCAAAATGGTGAGGCTGTCCTTCTGTGGGCTGAAACTTTCCATCTCTCCTTCCTTCATGACAGAAAACTACCTCATTCTTTCTACAGTGGAAGCTGGGAACGTGGGTATAATCCGGATCTGATTTTTGTAAGTGAAAGTACTTTTCATACCTGCATTAAATCCGTCTGTAAGCCAATACCGAATACACAACATCGACCCATTATGTGTTAAGTTCTCCCACAAGTAAGTCCTCAAGAAATCCCTTTCAGACGAAGGTACAACTTCTAAAAGGCTGGTTGTCTGACATTTTCAAAGTTATTAGATGAGAAAATTGTAAGGATAGATCCTGTGATAGATCAATACGAGAATTTTGTTAACATCGTTAATGCCTCCTCCCGAGTATCAATTCCAAGCGGATGCAGAATGAACTATAGCAAGGTTATAACATCTGAAACGGCTGCTCTTCTTGAAGAATACCACAGGAAGTTTGAAGAAGATCTTTTCAGTAAAGCCACATCAAGCCTTGCACAGAATGTGCTCTCTTCAATATCTGAGTCTAAGAGAGAAGAATGGATACAATTAATGGCCGACTGTGACATGAGTAAAAGTAGCCAAAAGGCCTGGAGACTATTACGTCGCCTGAGTAATGATAACACTCAGGTCAACACATATGTTAATATTAAACAAGACCAAATTGCTCACCAACTCCTCATTAATGGCAAATCAACTAAACCCAGAAATATAGAGAGGAAACCATTATTCAGGCAAACGGATCAAGAGAATAATATGGTATCTCCTTTCTCTCTTGAAGATTTGAGGAATTGAACACATCAATAATTTTGGTCCTGTTACAATGCTTTGGTTACTGGAGTTTATGAACAACAGTATTCGAGAATGCAAGATCCCTGAAGTATGGCGAAGAGCAAGAGTAATTGCCATACCGAAACCAGGAAAGGATAGGAAAGATCCAAAAAAATTCTAGACCTATCTCATTACTCTGTCACATCTACAAAATACTGGAGAGGCTCATTCTTCAGAGAATGATTAGATTGGTGGAACCTCCTCCAATACCACAGCAAGCAGGTTTCAGGGAAGGAAAAAGTTGCGCCTCTCAAATATTATACTTAACACAAAACCATGAACCATGGACCTTGCCGTTGGTGGGGAGGCTTGCGTGCCTCAGCGATACAGATAGCCGTACCGTAGGTACAACCACAACGGAGGGGTATCTGTTGAGAGGCCAGACAAACGTGTGGTTCCTGAAGAGGGGCAGCAGCCTTGTCAGTAGTTGCAGGGGCAACAGTCTGGATGATTGACTGATCTGGCCTTGTAACAATAACCAAAACGGCCTTGCTGTGCTGGGACTGCGAACGGCTGAAAGCAAGGGGAAACTACGGCCGTAATTTTTCCCGAGGGCATGCAGCTTTACTGTATGATTAAATGATGATGGCGTCCTCTTGGGTAAAATATTCCGGAGGTAAAGTAGTCCCCCATTCGGAACTCCGGGCGGGGACTACTCAAGAGGATGTCGTTATCAGGAGAAAGAAAACTGGCGTTCTACGGATCGGAGCGTGGAATGTCAGATCCCTTAATCGGGCAGGTAGGTTAGAAAATTTAAAAAGGGAAATGGATAGGTTAAAGTTAGATATAGTGGGAATTAGTGAAGTTCGGTGGCAGGAGGAACAAGACTTCTGGTCACGTGACTACAGGGTTATCAACACAAAGTCAAATAGGGGTAATGCAGGAGTAGGTTTAATAATGAATAGGAAAATAGGAATGCGGGTAAGCTACTACACACAGCGTAGTGAACGCATTATTGTGGCCAAGATAGATACGAAGCCCACACCTACTACAGTAGTACAAGTTTATATGCCAACTAGCTCTGCACTTGACGAAGAAATTGAAGAAATGTATGATGAAATAAAAGAAATTATTCAGATAGTGAAGGGAGACGAAAATTTAATAGTCATGGGTGACTGGAATTCGAGTGTAGGAAAAGGGAGAGAAGGAAACGTAGTAGGTGAATATGGATTGGGGCTAAGAAATGAAAGAGGAAGCCGCCTGGTAGAATTTTGCACAGAGCACAACTTAATCATAGCTAACACTTGGTTTAAGAATCATGATAGAAGGTTGTATACATGGAAGAACCCTGGAGATACTAAAAGGTATCAGATAGATTATATAATGGTAAGACAGAGATTTAGGAACCAGGTTTTAAATGGTAAGACATTTCCAGGGGCAGATGTGGACTCTGACCACAATCAATTGGTTATGACCTGTAGATTAAAACTGAAGAAACTGCAAAAAGGTGGGAATTTAAGGAGATGGGACCTGGATAAACTGAAAGAACCAGAGGTTGTACAGAGTTTCAGGGAGAGCATAAGGGAACAATTGACAGGAATGGGGGAAAGAAATACAGTAGAAGAGGAATGGGTAGCTTTGAGGGATGAAGTAGTGAAGGCAGCAGAGGATCAAATAGGTAAAAAGACGAGGGCTAGTAGAAATCCTTGGGTAACAGAAGAAATATTGAATTTAATTGATGAAAGGAGAAAATATAAAAATGCAGTAAATGAAGCAGGCAAAAAGG
Organism: Schistocerca nitens; assembly: GCF_023898315.1. NCBI lineage: Eukaryota > Metazoa > Arthropoda > Insecta > Orthoptera > Acrididae > Schistocerca > Schistocerca nitens. The sequence continues at coordinate 475,518,037 of NC_064619.1, read as the reverse complement.
AATACAAACGTCTCAAAAATGAGATCGACAGGAAGTGCAAAATGGCTAAGCAGGGATGGCTAGAGGACAAATGTAAGGATGTAGAGGCTTGTCTCACTAGGGGTAAGATAGATACTGCCTACAGGAAAATTAAAGAGACCTTTGGAGATAAGAGAACCACTTGTATGAACATCAAGAGCTCAGATGGAAACCCAGTTCTAAGCAAAGAAGGGAAAGCAGAAAGGTGGAAGGAGTATATAGAGGGTCTATACAAGGGCGATGTACTTGAGGACAATATTATGGAAATGGAAGAGGATGTAGATGAAGATGAAATGGGAGATACGATACTGCGTGAAGAGTTTGACAGAGCACTGAAAGACCTGAGTCGAAACAAGGCCCCCGGAGTAGACAACATTCCATTGGAACTACTGACGGCCTTTGGAGAGCCAGTCCTGACAAAACTCTACCATCTGGTGAGCAAGACGTATGAAACAGGTGAAATACCCTCAGACTTCAAGAAGAATATAATAATTCCAATCCCAAAGAAAGCAGGTGTTGACAGATGTGAAAATTACCGGACAATCAGTTTAATAAGCCACAGCTGCAAAATACTAACACGAATTCTTTACAGACGAATGGAAAAACTAGTAGAAGCCGGCCTCGGGGAAGATCAGTTTGGATTCCGTAGAAATACTGGAACACGTGAGGCAATACTGACCTTACGACTTACCTTAGAAGAAAGATTAAGGAAAGGCAAACCAACGTTTCTAGCATTTGTAGACTTAGAGAAAGCTTTTGACAATGTTGACTGGAATACTCTCTTTCAAATTCTAAAGGTGGCAGGGGTAAAATACAGGGAGCGAAAGGCTATTTACAATTTGTACAGAAACCAGATGGCAGTTATAAGAGTCGAGGGACATGAAAGGGAAGCAGCGGTTGGGAAGGGAGTAAGACAGGGTTGTAGCCTCTCCCCGATGTTATTCAATCTGTATATTGAGCAAGCAGTAAAGGAAACAAAAGAAAAATTCGGAGTAGGTATTAAAATCCATGGAGAAGAAATAAAAACTTTGAGGTTCGCCGATGACATTGTAATTCTGTCAGAGACAGTAAAGGACTTGGAAGAGCAGTTGAACGGAATGGATGGTGTCTTGAAGGGAGGATATAAGATGAACATCACCAAAGCAAAACGAGGATAATGGAATGTAGTCGAATTAAGTCGGGTGATGTTGAGGGTATTAGATTAGGAAATGAGACACTTAAAGTAGTAAAGGAGTTTTGCTATTTGGGGAGCAAAATAACCGATGATGGTCGAAGTAGAGAGGACATAAAATGTAGACTGGCAATGGCAAGGAAAGCGTTTCTGAAGAAGAGAAATTTGTTAACATCGAGTATAGATTTAAGTGTCAGGAAGTCATTTCTGAAAGTATTTGTATGGAGTGTAGCCATGTATGGAAGTGAAACATGGACGGTAAATAGTTTGGACAAGAAGAGAATAGAAGCTTTCGAAATGTGGTGCTACAGAAGAATGCTGAAGATTAGATGGGTAGATCACATAACTAATGAGGAAGTATTGAATAGGATTGGGGAGAAGAGAAGTTTGTGGCACAACTTGACCAGAAGAAGGGATCGGTTGGTAGGACATGTTCTGAGGCATCAAGGGATCACCAATTTAGTATTGGAGGGCATCGTGGAGGGTAAAAATCGTAGGGGGCGACCAAGAGATGAATACACTAAGCAGATTCAGGAGGATGTAGGTTGCAGTAGGTACTGGGAGATGAAGAAGCTTGCACAGGATAGAGTAGCATGGAGTGCTGCATCAAACCAGTCTCAGGACTGAAGACCACAACAACAACAACAACACAAAATATCGAAGATGGATATGAGAAACGGCTCAGTACAGGTGCTGTCTTTATCGATCTATCCGTGGCTTATGATACGATCAACCATCGGCTCCTTCTGAATAAAATTTATGCTATAACTAAAGACTTCACACTCATGTGCAATATTAGAAACTTTCTCCTGAGCCGCTGACATTTTGTGGAATTTCAGGGTAAGAAAAGTGGATGGAGAACTCAGAGAAATGGGCTACCACAAGGCAGAGTGCTTGCTATACCAATGATCAACCTATCCCTGAAGGAATTCTAAGCTTTATTTATGCTGATGCCTGCGCTATCACGACTCAGGCTGACTGTTTTGAGACTGTAGAAGATATGCTATCCAAATCGTTGGACGAATTCACAGTTTACTATCATGGGAATTACTTGAAACATAATCCTGCCAAGACTCAGACCTGCGCTTTCCACCTGAAGAATATACAGGCAAATAGATCCTTAAATATATCCTGGGGAGGCATCGTACTCTACCATAATCCTACTCCCAAATATCTGGGAGTAACTCTGGATCGCGCGCTAACACATAAAAAGCATTGTCTAAACACCAAACAGAAAGTGGCAAGAAGATAATAGATCCACATGAAATGAAGTACTACGAAAGAATACTGAAGATTATATGGATAAATCAATTATTCCTGATATGCGGCGTGTATCGTCGATATAATATGGTCGTCTGTGATACGTCAGTATCTTTTCTTACCGCGTCACACGCACCTTTCAATCATTTCGCTCAGTTAACAATTCCTAACTGACGAGAGGGTAACATTCTACGAATCACTGCGAGGAGCGTCGGAAGTCTGTAAGTGTCGAAAAGCTTGAAAATCTGAAAAGAGAAATACAAAAGCACACTCCAGATATAGACCCTAATGAGGTTAAGTGAAGTAAAATGCAAGAAAGATAAGGATTTCTAGTCAGATGAATATCAACAGCAGCACAGAATGGTAAAACGGAATTAGGACTCATTATGATTAGGAAGGTAGAGGACACAGTGAGTTATTGTGAACAGTTCAGTGATGGAACTTTACTCATCAGAATCGGCAGCAAACCAATGCCGGCAACGATGGTTCAGATATGCATGCTAATGCCGCAAACAGAAGATGAAAGAGAGGAAGTATATGAGGATGTTGAACGGGTGATTCAGTATGTGAAGGGATATGAAAATCTAATAACTGTTGCCGACTGGAACTCTGTACTAGAGGAAGGTTTAGGGAGGAAAGAGTTCAGGGCGAATACATGCTCGGTAGTAGGAATGAGATAGTTTTGAAACAAATTCCAGGTAGTAATAGTGAATACACTCTTCAAAACACAACACGAGGAGATATACTTGGAAAAGACTCAGAGATACGGAAAAATTGCAGCTGGTTTACATCATGGTCTGGTAGATATTCCGAAATCAGATTTTGGAAAGTAAGACTTTCCCAGAAACAGATATAGAGTCAGATCGCAATTTAGTGATGATGAAGAATAAAAAAATTCAAGAGAATCATTCGTTGGAATCCCAGTGGAAGGAAGGGCGGTACTGAAATACTGAGCAATTATGAGACGCGTTTCAAGTACACTAACGATGTGGATACTGCTATAAAGTAGGCATTTCAGTTGAAGAGGTGTGGACATATCTCAAAAGAACTGCCGCAGTTTTTGAACGAACAAACATAGGTACAAGAAACATAGCTACAAAGAAATCTTGGGTAGCAGAAGAAATACTGAAACCGAAGTGGAAAGCTCTGAGATAGAGAGCCATGAAACATATCGGAAAGACAGATTAGAGGCCATAGGAGGGGGAGTGTTCATCACAGATGACAAAAATATTGTCTCTACTGATGTCGAAGTTGAGTTATCTGGTCGCATAAAGCAGGTGTAAGTGAAACCAAGTTAATCGATGGATGTTTTCACCGGCCACCCGATTTTGCTTCGCAAGTTCTAGAGTCATTCAAACAATGTCTGTGGCCAGTTGCACGTAAATGGCCAGATCATGCATTAACAGTTAGAGGCGACTTTAACCTACCGAGTATAGACTGGGATGTGTATGGTTCATCGCAGGGGGTACAGACAGTCAAACAAATACTTTTGGACTTGTTTTCTTGAGCAGCTAGTTCGGCATCCCACACGCAATGGAAATACCTTAGATCTTGCAGGTACAAATAGGCCTTATTGACAATGTCAGTGTAGAAAAAGGTATTAGCGATCGTGATGTCATTACAGAAACTATTGTTATAAAAGCTAGTAAGTCAATGAAGAATGTTAGGCCGAGTGTTTCTGCTAGAAAGAGCGGATAAGCAGTTGCTAGCCTCTCACTTTGACAGTGAATTGACAGCACTTAGTTCCAGCAAGATGGATGTAGAGGTTCTGAGCACTATGGGACTTAACATCTCAGGTCATCAGTCCCCTAGAAGTTAGAACTACTTAAACCTAACTAACCTAAGGACATCACACACATCCATGCCAGAGGCAGGATTCGAACCTGCGACCGTAGCGGTCGCACGGTTCCAGACTGAAGCGCCTAGAACCGCTCGGCCACCAGCGGCCGGCGGACGTAGAGGAAACGTGTACGAAGTTTAAGCAGATTGTAAATATTGGTCTGGAGAATTGTGTGTCTATTAAGTGGATTAAGGATGGAGAAGATCCACCATAGTTTAATAACGAAATTCGGAAAATGCTGAGGAAGCAGAGGCTGTTGCACGCGTGGTTCAAACGAGAACGCACAGATGACGACAAGCAAAGGTTAGTACAGATTCGTGTGTCTGTAAAAAGATGTATTAGCGAAGCATACAATTACTACCACCGTCACACCTTAGGAAAATATCTGGTAGAGAACCCGAGAAAATTCTGGTCCCATGTAAATTCGCTGAGTGGGTCTAAGGCTTCCATTCAGTCAGTTGAAGACAGCAAAACCAAAGACGAAGATTTAAATTTCACGTTCAAGGAATCGTTCCCGCAGGAGAAATGTACTGTCGTTTGACCATCGAACAGACTCCCTTATGTACGACGTAGTAATAAGCATCTTTGGCGTAGAGAAACAACTGAAACAGTTGAAAACAAATAAGTCGCCACGTCCGAATGGAATCCTAATTTAGTTTTTCAAAAAGTATTCAACAGCATTGGTCCCTTACTTAGCTTACATTTATCGTGAATCTCTAGCCCAGCACAAAGTCTCAAGCGGCTGGAAAAAGGCGCAGGTGACTCCTGTGTGTAAGAAGGGCAAATGAATCGACCCGCAAAACAACGGACAAATACCCCCAACATCGGTCTGCTGCATAATCCTTGAACATATACTCAGTTCGAATGTAATAAATTTTCCTGAGATCGTGAACACGAATCAGCAAGGATTTAGAAAGCATCGCTCATGCAGAACTCAGTTTGCCTTTTTCTCACATGATATACTGCGAACTATGGATGAAGGGCAACAGGCAGATTCCATATTCTAGATTTCCAGAACGGTTAACATGGTGCTCCTGCAGGCTGTTAAGGAAAGTAAGAGCATATGGAATAGGTTCACAGATATGTGAGTGGCTCGAAGACTTCTTAAGTTACAGAATCCAGTGTGTTGTCCTCGACGGCGCCATGTCAACAGAGACAAGGGTATCGTCAGGAGTGCCCCAGGGAAGTGTGATAGGACCGCTGTTATTCCCTGCATACAGAAATGATTTGGTGGACAGGTTGGGCAGCAATTTGCTCCTGATCATGCTGTGGTGTGCGGTAAGATGTCGAAATTGAGCGTCTGTAGGAGAACAAAAGTTAACTTAGACAACATTTCTAGTTGGTGTGATAAATGGCAGGTAGCTCTAAACGTATAAAAAGGTAGGTTAATGCGAATGACTGGGAAAAACAAACTCGTAGTGTTAGAATATAGCATTAGTAGTGTCCTGCTTGACAGTAAAGTCGTTTAAATATGTGGACGTCACGTTGCAAAGCGATATGAAATGAAACGAGCACGTGAGGATTGTGGTAGGGACGGCGAATGGTCGACTTCGGTGTACTGGGAGTATTCTAAGAAAAATCGGTTCATTTGTAAAGGAGACTGCATGTAGGACGCTGGTGCGACGTTTTTGAGTATTGCTCGAGAGTTTGCTTTCCATATCAGGTTGGATTAAAGGAAGACAACGAACCTTTTCTGAGACGGGCTACTAGATTTGTTACTGGTAGGTTCGAACAACACGCAAGTGTTACTGATATGCTTTGGGACCTCAAATGGAATCCCCTCGAGGGAAGGCGACGTTATTTTCGAGGAACACTACTGAGAAAATTTTGAGAACCGACATTTGAAGCTGACTGTAGAACGATTCTGTTGTCTCCAACGTGCACTGCGCGAAAGGGCTACGAAGATAAGCTACGGGAAATTAGGGCTTGTACGGAGGTATATAGATAGTCGTTTCTCCCACGTTCTATTTCCAAGTGAAACAGGAAAGGAAATGACTAGTAGCGGTACGGGGTGCCCTCTGCCAAGCGCCGTAAGGCGGGTTGCGGAAAATCGATGCAAATGTATGAGGTGCTATCAAACATTTTTGTGACTGTTGCTGCCATCTGTTGAAAACCTTACCTTTGGACAAATGGTCACCATCACCCTCGAAGTAGTACCCATCTGCAAGGACACACCGGCCCCAGCGCTTCTGCTACTGGTCAAACGCTTTCTCGATGTCCTGTTCTTTGAGGGTGTTTACCACCGCCAGCGATGCCTCTTGAATCCTCTCTAGAGTATCGAACCGACGGCCTTTCAACTTGAGTTTCAGTTTTGGGAACAGCGTGAAGTCGCAAGGTGCAAAACTGGCGAGTACGGTAGGTGGGGTACAACCACCACGTTTTCTGCCAGAAAGGTTCTGGTGAGCAAGGACATGTCACAGGACGCGTTGTCGTGATGCAGCAGCCAGTTCCCTTGTCGTCAAAGTACGGGCCGTCGTCGCCGCACGTTTTCACGGAGCCGTCGCAAAACGTCACAATAGTACGCGGAATTCACTGTTTGGTTGGGTGGGACGAATTCTTTGTGCACAATTCCCTTGGTATCAAAGAAAACGATGATCATGCTCTTCAACTGTGTCGCTTTTTTGGGTCTTGGAGGGCCCGTGCTCTTCCACTGGGACGATTGTTGCTTTGTCTCTTGGTCATAACCGTAAATCCAGCTCTCTCCCAAACACTTGTTGAATCATTGTAAGGGTCTTCGTAGCACTTTTCTCGAGATTCGCACAGAATTTGATACGCATGCGCTGTTCTGTTCGCGAATCCATCGTAAAATCGCCACACACCAAACACACAGTATTACAGAAATCACTGTGAACACGCAACACGTCCTCCTAGCTGAATGACACTCCGCACACTGACTCATCAGATATGCATCTCTTCGCCACCTAGCGGTTCAAAGATCTACTATTCCTATTTTCCAGATGGCAGCGCCAGTCCCGAAAATTTTGGATTCCACCTCGTAGGTAGTTCAACTGATCGATGAAAGAAGGAAGTAAAAATGTTCATATAACAACAGGAATACTGCAATGGAAAGAGGGGCAAACTGCACAGACATTAAGGTATAAACCCGGCATTGCAATAAAAATATTCTTACGAGATGTATAAGGTTAAATGTGCAGAAGGTAATAAATATATGACTGATCGGATGAAACTTTGAGATCCGTTATTAGGTACTTTGTGCGCACAATAGTAGGGCAGCGTTCCAGGTGAACATAAAAAAACAGCAAATATTAACCTCGCACAATAGGAGAATGAATGGAGGTACTATACAGAAATCTGAAATGTTTTATTTGAATGTGCTGGAGGAACTCAAGATTTACGCCCGTCGAATGAAAACCTTGGGAGAAATGCTCATCTTACAGTGTGGTTTTGCACGTAGTAATTATTCTCACATTTTGACAGACATGTTATAACCTTTATCGGCTTTAGGGTGGGACAGGGTGCTTTACTGCGGCCAGACACGCAGCTCTCTCTGCGATCGTCCAGTGCATCGAAGAAACGACACATTTTTAAGAGTTTTTCAGAGGTTCTTTAACTTTTCCATTTAATACAATAAGCTTGTAAAGCTAGGAAACTCCCATGAATATTTTATGCATAATGCTTTGGAATGTTTTTTACATGAAAATTATTTCACTATTATAATTTAAATCCTTTTGTACACTGCAGGCTTATTGCATCAATCAAATTTCTTGTATAATTGAAGGTGGTGCGTTTGGGGAGGGATAGGAAAGGGAAGGAAGTAATGATATCAGCTGCATCCGGACTTTATGTGGGATCAGCGGAATTTCTTTTAAAATTTTTATACAAGTATGTTCTAGTATATGACAGGGAATTCATACTTCCGTTTGCGGCTGGTCTCTCCGTAACTACCAGATACGATACGGTATACGACTTTGGTACTGTAATTAGATTAAAAATGTGTTAATTTTGTAATTTTGTCGACACTGGATTGGAGAACATTTGTAATTTATTTTATTGTTTAACGTATTTGACGACAGGCGTTTCTGCACAAACCCGATCATTTTGAAATAAGAACAGCGATCGATAGACAAAAGTAAGCATATTTTGTATAAGTGAAGACCCAAAGGTACCAACCGGCCGCCGTGTCATCCTCAGCCCATAGGCGCCACTGGAAGCGGATATGGAGGGGCTTGTCGTCAGCACACCACTTTCCCGGCCGTATGTCGGTTTCCGAGACCGGAGCCGCTGCTTCTCGATCAAGTAGCTCCACAGTTTTCCTCACAAGGGCTGAGTGCACCCCGCTTGCCAACAGAGCTCGGCGGACCGATTGGTCACCCATGCAAGTGCTAGACCAGCCCGACCGCGCTTAACTTCGGTCGATGCTATTGCTTGGACAATAAAATATTTAATTGATGATTCATTTATTATTATATTTTTATTTCTTGTTAGGAGCGGAATAAATGAAAGTAAGTTGATCTCAAGTCCTATTCAAACTCCAAATCAGGAGTTTGATAACCGGTGTTACCACTGCGGTAAGCCTGTTGGCTTGTATCAATAAGGCTTGTGACAATTAACGCCCAGTTATAAGAATATTATTTAATAAGATGTTACCAATTTACGGTATGTGAGTGACTATTTTTGTATAATTCTTTTGAACTACAAAAGGGAATATATACTGTTTCAAGGAGTGAAAAGCAGTGTAGGAGGAAAACTAAATCTTATAAAGCATTAAATTTGATTGAACCACCAAAATGGATTTACGCCGCCATTTAAATTTACATATAATTGAGAAGTATGATAGGTGCTTCTCAACTGAAAAGCGTGGAGTATGAGTTGGTTGTGCAGTCTGTTTGAAAGGGCGCCAATGGCGATGCGAAGCGATTAGCGTTGTGCGGCGGCCGTTGCAGACAAAGCACTGACGAACAGGGATCCAGAACATCCGCCCATCGTGACCGTGGCGGTAACTCAGCGGTGCGCATTGTATGTTCTAGTGGCGGCCCTGAACGCCATGACATGCACTTCACCAGTGTCACTGTGCCAATGCTCTATCAAACAATACCCGGCGTGGTCAGGGATTTTCTCTGCCTCGTGATGACTGGGTGTTGTGTGATGTCCTTAGGTTAGTCAGGTTTAAGTAGTTCAAGTTCTAGGGTACTGATGACCACAGATAAGTCCCATAGTGCTCAGAGCCATCTGAACCATTTTTTTTGTCTCAAATCGTTTGGATCAAATTGAAACAGGTGATAGCGGGTCCACAACCAATTGAGACAGTGAACCAATGGTTAGAAATGCATATATGTTGTGGTATGAACGTACGCAGCGTACACCCACAACAACGACGCAGTTCATAGTAACTGTTCAAAGCAACGATCGCCAGTCTCAGTGTGTGGATGGCAACGGCACATGAAATTCCACCGCACACTCTCAACGACCCCTGGTGTTTTTGTGTGTGTGTGTGTGTGTGTGTGTGTGTGTGTGTGTGTGTGATGGGCGCTCGATGACGACGTTATCGGCGCCTTGATACATTTTAAAAGAGACGAATGTGGACAAAAATCTCTAAAATTGTTCCATGCAGTGAGGATGAAACGTAGAGAAGGAAAGATCCCTGGTGTTTGTTGCGCCAGGAGACATGTAGCTTGTACCGTATCAAGCAGATCATCTGCTATTACGGGTGTTTCGTACACAAACAGCTTGACACCACTGCGGAGGAAAACGTCCACAGGTGTGAGATCCGGCGATCATGTTGGTCGTGGGACAGGACCTCCCTTTCCGATCCAACGATGAGGGTACATGTTGCTCAGGTGCTCGCGGTCATTAACATCGAAGTGAGCTATCACACCGTCGCGTTTAATCCACATGCTTTCGCGGTCAACAAAAGATGCGGTCTCCAAGAACCGTGGCAACACATCTCGCAAGACCGCCAGGTAACGTGGACCAGTCAAAAGGAGAGGCAGCAAATAAGATGCTACTGGATGGTTTTGGACCAAGCCAGCCCATACATTGGCAGAGAATCAATGGTGTGGCCACCAATGTGGCTGGCGTGGGACTGTCCTCACTCCAAACATGGCTTTTGCGACTGTTTAGACACCGATCGTCGTTTTGAATAATAACTGTCAGCTACGTTGTCATCCGGTGTACGCTGTGTGTGTCCATAAAACAATAAACATGAATTTCCGACCATTGGTTCCCTATCTCAATATAATCGGTTGCGGACCCACTATGACCTGTTTGAACTTGATTTTCGTGCTTAATTTCAACTTTTAAGAAGAATAGACGATATTATTACTTTTCTCGTGTTTCAATTTCTAAGCTACCCGTTGACTATGCTCTTTGAAGCTTATTGTGTCTTTTGTGCCACCTTTGAATATCGTTTATGTATATGGTATATACGAGAGTGAACATGAAAGACGCTTTATGCGACATCACAGTAAAGTACAAATCGCAAAATTTAGAGATGTAATTTTTTTACCAAAATCTCCATACATTCTTCCGTAATTTCTATATTTCACTAAAACTTCGTTGAATTCAATTAATAACGCACTGTAACCTATTACATGTACGCGATTGTGTTGTGATGATAACAACGTAGATCCAGGCAGCCAAGTGAAATGGTTTAAATAGCTATGAGCACTATGCGATTTAACTTCTGAGGTCATCAGTCGCCTAGAACTTAGAACTAATTAAACCTAACTAACCTAAGGACATCACACACATCCATGCCCGAGGCAGGATTCGAACCTGCAACCGTAGCGCAGCCAAGTGAAGTGTGGAAGATATATACCTTACTGAAGATGAACCTGTATTTCGGGGTATAAGTTTGTGAATAGAACACTCTGTTGAGAAGACAGTAGACGGACTCAATTTCTTAAGTTTTCGTTGCATCTTACTGTCTCCGTATTGTCAAGAACAGCCACAATGGCTACCATAATTTAAGAGAGTTATACCTTTACCTAAGGTTATACTCGCAGGAATGAAACTGCTACTACCTTTTGTACGAGGAAGACGTAAAAAATCTTTAAATTGTCACGGTCTATGTTTAAAAAATTGCTTGAATTAATTTCTGTGTCAGAAAGATAAATTGTGCCTTTGTAGTAAATCAAACAGTGACTTACAGTTTATATGTATATGTAAAATATGTTATATTCATACGATCAATAGATGCTCAAATGTCCGTGGGATGATTGTAGCATTACTTGGTACTACGCTGACTGTTTTCATGAAACTAAATTTTTGTATACCGGTATGTCGAACTGCCCTTCCAGTCTTGTTCTCGCACTATGTGCCAGTTGCACATACATTCGCCAGACTCGAACACTATGTTACACTCCAGGAGCCAACAGGATTATGCTGTCACTAATACGAGACAGGATGAGTGTCATCCGCAGTGTCTTAGATATCGCTTTAAAAGAGCTTCACATAAGGATATACGGGGTCTCACAAGCTGCGACATTGTCGCAAACAAAACAGTAAGTTTCCTTTAATTTACATCTATGGTCACTAACTGTTTTTGTTAACAGATTACAGGTTTAGGTCTATAATGACCATCAAAAGATCTGCTGCAAAAAATGGGAAAACCATACACTCGCAGTTTGTCTACAGTTTAAAAATAGTAAACAGACCAAAATGAAAAGTACTACTGACAAATATATGCATTTCTGTGCTTTAAGTATGAAGAGGCATACCTGATTTAGCCGGCCGGGGTGGCCGAGCGGTTCTAGGCGCTACAGTCTGGAACAGCGCGACCGCTACGATCGCAGGTTCGAATACTGCCTCGGGCATGGATGTGTGTGATGTCCTTAGGTTAGTTAGGTTTAAGTAGTTCTAAGTTCTAGGGGACTGATGACCTGAGATGTTAAGTCCCATAGTGCTCAGAGGCATTTGAACCATTTTGAACCTGTTTTATAAAAACAAAGTCCTAATGTACTGCAGCCATAGTGCCATCGTCAAATGTTAAATGCATCAGCACCAGCATCGTCAAATATATATAAATAACATCATATGCACGAGTCATAATGTCAGTAGCAGTATTGTTCAAAACAAGCTGCCGTACAGTAGCCACAAGATGTTTGTGTTGCAAGTTAACAAGATGTCGCTTATGTCGGCATACACTAGTTTTCAATAATTAATTGAACAGCGAAAATAAAGGGGGATACAATAGTTGAAGTTTGTAATGAGCTTATAACGTGTAAAAGGCATTAGGGTAATAAAAAGCAATATGATATACGGGGTGGCCAGAAACAGTCTGGAAATCCAATAAGGGTATTTCAAAGGAGGCTGTGCTGAAAGTAACTGTAAAGAAAAAATTCAATACCTTGACCCGTTTTTGAGTTATTTAGCACTGAAGGCAGCCAAACAGGTCGTCACGCGCGCAAATGCAAGCAGCCTGCCGGAGACGGTGTCGCTAAACGTGTTCTTCATTTGGTGTCCTCAGACCGAACAAACGTAAGTTTTGCTTACTTAGCTTACATTTAACACTTCCAAAAAAGGCATATTTTAACTAGTAGTGAATATTTGAGCAAATGGTAACTCACAAATCCATAGATGTTCGTGTACTAACACATTTCAGCGCGTGCTAGCGCATGAACTTGAGGGCTCGATTACCTTGTAAGCGAATGGGGGAGGGTGGGGTTATAGTTCCGTCTGTGTTTGCTAATTGTACCCACTCACCTCGTAAATCCAGTCGTCACTCGCTTCTTCCCTTGCAGTGTAACAACAGCAGCTTCAGTATTGCTGTAATAAATGATAACTAACAAGGGGAACAAAGGAGTGCCAATTGCCAAAATTCAAGTTTTAGACTATTTATGACTGCCCTGTATAGAACAGTATCACGATCGATGAATATTTCATGGCATGGAGTCCTATGGCTTCACGCCAACAGATTTGCCTGTTCTGATGCAAGTCTTTTTTGTGGCCTATGTGCATGCTTCGTATTGCTCTTAACAGCTTAAACGTAGAAGTTTATCAGGTGAATTATCAGTTACCGATCCTTTTGAAAGCAGTGTTATTGTTATCCGTCCTTCATGCGTACCTGAGCAGTTAACGATAATACGTTTTCCTCCTACAGTGCTTTTCACTTCTTGAAACGATAGTAGTCCTCTCAGGGGATGATGATTATTTTCTTCCTACAAACTAAGAGATACAAGCCGATGTCAGGGAAATTCAAGATCAGTTTGGGTTCCGGAGAAACGTAAAAACATGCGAGGCAGCAGCCACCCTACGACTAATCTTAGAAAATAGGTTGAAGAAAGGCAAACCTCGAACAATTGTAGATTTAGAGAAATCTTCTGACAATAATGATTGGGCTATACTCTTTGCAATCCTGGAGGTAGCAGAGATCAAGTGCAGGAATCGAAAAGTTATATACAACGTACAGAGACCAGACTGCAGTTATAAGTTTCTAAGTTCATAAGAGGGAAGGAGTAATTGAGAAGAGTGAGAGAGGACTTTAGCCGATTTCAAGTGTTGTTTAATCTGTACATTTAGCAATCAGTAAGGGAAACGAAAGGAGAAATCTTGAAAGAGAATTAAAGCCAAGGAGAGCAGATAAAAACTTCGAGGTTTGACGATGACACTGTAGGTCTCTCAAAGACAGAAAAGGAAATGGAAGAGCAGACGAACAGAATGGACAGTGTCTTTAAAAGAGTTTAGGAGATAAAATTCAGTAACACTAAAATAAAGGTAATGGAATGTAGTTGAATTAAATTAGGAGACGTTGAGAATATCAGTTTAGGAATTGAGATCCTAAAAGCCGTAGATGAGTTTTTTATTCGTCCAGCAAAATGACAGTGGCCGAGATAGAGGGAATGCAAAGGCAGACTGGCTATAGTATGCATGCATTTCTGAAAAAAAGAAATTTGTTAATATTTAATAAAAATATAGGTGTTAAGAAACAGTTTCTGAAGTTATTTATCTGGAGTGTAGTCCTGTACGGGAGTGCAACTCGAATGATAAGCAATTCAGATTAGAGGGAGGTAGAACATTTTGAAATGTGGGACTACAGGAGAATACTGAAAATCAGTTGGTTGGAGCGAATAATTAACGAAGAGGTACTGAATCGAATTGGGGAAGATAGAAATTTTGGCAAAACTTGGCTAAAACAAGGGATCGGCCGACAGAACAAATCCCGAGGCACCAGAGGATAATTGTGATAATTAATTTGGTAACGGAGGCAATTGTGTGGGAGCGGAGGGTGGGTTGTAGGTAATGATAAAGGGAAACTTAGACATGAATATAGCAAGCAAGTTCAAATGGATGTGGGTTGCAGTAGTTAGCCAAAAATGAAGAGGTTTTCACGTGATGGGCTAGAGTGGATAGCTGCCACCGTTTCCCAAAGCAGTGCCGCAATCAACCCTGCGTCCACATTTGCCGAGAATCGATCAAAGGAACGCATTCCAACCTACCTCTTTCGTGACTCAATTAGATTACCTTAGAATCGTCCCAATGAATCTACCTCCAGCTTCTGCTTTACTTACAACTTGCTTCATGTGGTCATTCCACTTACGTCGTTAGATGAATGCCGTGATATGTTTTACAATTGTTACTCATTCCAATGATTAGCCCCCAAACGTAGTCTTTCCGCGATTTTTAGGGCTAACTGCATCGAAGCTCTGCAAGGAAGTATTCTCTCAATTTGACACAATTTCGTTGTGTTTCGGCTTTCCTGCGCGCTGCAGTTCTTTTCCGAGAACAGTGTAACGCAGCGGATCATTTATGTGTGGCCCCATAACACTTCCTTGTGGCATGTCCGTAGCTATTTTCACATCTGACGTTACCTCCCCATTGAGTACGACGTATGTCTATCTTCTAATAAACCTTCAGTTCAACCCAGGAACACGGCGACAACTGGGTGCTGCTCTCTGCTGCCTTCAGGATCTCATTGACGAACAGAGCAAGGTAAATTTCTTTTTGCCTCTGTTTGTCGAATCCTTTATCGTTCCAGCAGAAGATATTTGCCCTCTCCAAGTAGGTCATGATACATGATGTTCCGTTAATTCACTTCAGTGCTATAGCGTGCACCTATGCAGATACATCCAACGACCCTTAATTTAAAACGCAAATGAACAGCACCTTTCTCCTAACGCCAACTGTTTCATTGTTCCAGTGCCCTTCGATTAAATGATGTATTACAAATTTTAGTGATTTTAGCTGGTTTCTATTTCTCAATCACTTATCACTAAATCCATATCTGTGTTACTGCAACTGAGTGTTTTCTTCTGTGAAATCATTTAAGAAAACAAAAACACATTATTCCATCTCTTCCTTATAATTCACAACTTCACTGCTTTTCTTTTTTTGTACGAAACTTGTTGAGTAACTACACTCCTGGAAATGGAAAAAAGAACACATTGACACCGGTGTGTCAGACCCACCATACTTGCTCCGGACACTGCGAGAGGGCTGTACAAGCAATGATCACACGCACGGCACAACGGACACACCAGGAACCGCGGTGTTGGCCGTCGAATGGCGCTAGCTGCGCAGCATTTGTGCACCGCCGCCGTCAGTGTCAGCCAGTTTGCCGTGGCATACGGAGCTCCATCGCAGTCTTTAACACTGGTAGCATGCCGCGACAGCGTGGACGTGAACCGTATGTGCAGTTGACGGACTTTGAGCGAGGGCGTATAGTGGGCATGCGGGAGGCCGGGTGGACGTACCGCCGAATTGCTCAACACGTGGGGCGTGAGGTCTCCACAGTACATCGATGTTGTCGCCAGTGGGCGGCGGAAGGTGCACGTGCCCGTCGACCTGGGACCGGACCGCAGCGACGCACGGATGCACGCCAAGACCGTAGGATCCTACGCAGTGCCGTAGGGGACCGCACCGCCACTTCCCAGCAAATTTGGGACACTGTTGCTCCTGGGGTATCGGCGAGGACCATTCGCAACCGTCTCCATGAAGCTGGGCTACGGACCCGCACACCGTTAGGCCGTCTTCCGCTCACGCCCCAACATCGTGCAGCCCGCCTCCAGTGGTGTCGCGACAGGCGTGAATGGAGGGACGAATGGAGACGTGTCGTCTTGAGCGATGAGAGTCGCTTCTGCCTTGGTGCCAATGATGGTCGTATGCGTGTTTGGCGCCGTGCAGGTGAGCGCCACAATCAGGACTGCATACGACCGAGGCACACAGGGCCAACACCCGGCATCATGGTGTGGGGAGCGATCTCCTACACTGGCCGTACACCACTGGTGATCGTCGAGGGGACACTGAATAGTGCACGGTACATCCAAACCGTCTTCGAACCCATCGTTCTACCATTCCTAGACCGGCAAGGGAACTTGCTGTTCCAACAGGACAATGCACGTCCGCATGTATCCCGTGCCACCCAACGTGCTCTAGAAGGTGTAAGTCAACTACCCTGGCCAGCAAGATCTCCGGATCTGTCCCCCATTGAGCATGTTTGGGACTGGATGAAGCGTCGTCTCACGCGGTCTGCACGTCCAGCACGAACGCTGGTCCAACTGAGGCGCCAGGTGGAAATGGCATGGCAAGCCGTTCCACAGGACTACATCCAGCATCTCTACGATCGTCTCCATGGGAGAATAGCAGCCTGCATTGCTGCGAAAGGTGGATATACACTGTACTAGTGCCGACATTGTGCATGCTCTGTTGCCTGTGTCTATGTGCCTGTGGTTCTGTCAGTGTGATCATGTGATGTATCTGACCCCAGGAATGTGTCAATAAAGTTTCCCCTTCCTGGGACAATGAATTCACGGTGTTCTTATTTCAATTTCCAGGAGTGTAGATAAGCTAGATGACATATGGTTGCTAATTTAGTTAATGCTTCCCACGCTGGCCATACGATCTGTTTGACACGGTTCACTTCCTCAACTGAGCTTTGCCTTTGATCAAGATTATAGGGAAGATCTACTTGTTTTCGTAGTAACGTGGCCACTGAATCACTGTGGGTCTTTACCCTGCCTCACAACTCAGCTTTGGTCGTTTGTTCAGCAAATGCGTGTTTTACTTAATATTCTTAAATTTTTATCGTTTTACCTTCACATTTTCTGTCACAGAATCGTATGTTTGTTTTTGGCTCTTAAGTAATCATTGCTTTGTTTTCGGAAGCACTTGCTAAGTAGAAATATTGTTCTTCCTATTGTAGCATTACTCTTAAGAAAG
Organism: Schistocerca nitens; assembly: GCF_023898315.1. Classification (NCBI taxonomy): domain Eukaryota; kingdom Metazoa; phylum Arthropoda; class Insecta; order Orthoptera; family Acrididae; genus Schistocerca; species Schistocerca nitens. Next base: position 475,500,632 of record NC_064619.1, on the reverse strand, counting down.
GTAATCATTAAAAGAAATGTGTCACGTGGCACTGTTGGCTATAATAGCTGACAGTGTAGGTTCATCCGTGTATCGGAAATGGTTTCCTTCCTCCATGCTTGCAGGTTTATGATAGTTGTGTCGCATTTGTATTTGTAGAGCGTAGCTGAATGTAATGGTTGTGTGCGTACAGTATGTAAACGATAAAGGTTACAGAATACCACAGAGGCGTAGGTGACGTCGAGATGAACAAATTACAGATGCGTCGTTCACAAATGGATAGGCCAAAGGAAAATTGTTCACTAAAGTAAATGGAAAGACCGAGGAACGACTTCTAAGGAATGGTCGTTCACCGTTGACTTCGGTCACGGCCGGTCACGATCCCGGAAACGGTCGTTCACCGTTCGCTTTGGTTGTGGTCAATAACATTCTCAGGAATGATCATTAACCATTCACTTTGGTCATTGTCGGTCTCGTTCCCAGGCACGGTCATTAACCATTCATTTTAATTGGTCACGTTCCCACAAATGGTTGTTCGTTGTCCACTTCGGCCTCTATTATTCCCGCTTTCGTCTCGATCGGTTGGTATAGTTCCTCGGTCTAGTTTCTCCACTCTTCTACATGCCTCGGTCTCGTTCGGTCGGTTTCGTTCGTTTTTGTTGGTCACCTGTTTATCGTTCCAGTTCAACTGTTTTATGATTATATGACTTACATATAAATTAAGTTTTATGAAATAGCGTATATATTTTCAGCCAACAATGTCCGCTTAGCTCTTCGTCGTTTTCAAAACTGTAAAATACATTCTTATCTCAAGGCAACTAGATTTTATTGTTTGACACCAAGAAAACTGCGCGGCATTTTATTTTTTTCCTCAGATTTCTTAATGTTTTATGTGCTAGATTTAACGACTAGTTCTTAAGAAAACTTTTAATTATTTTTAATTTAGTGTAATAAAGTTTACATAAGACTTACGATTTTCACATTTCTTCCAGAAATAATGTGTGAGACTTATGGAGGAGCTTACTTTTCAACGTCGGTCTGCTTCTTTGTGATACCACCTGGTTAAATTTCTTTACACAAAAGAATGAATTGCTCATGATTTCGGCTCAGTAAGAAAAGGGGAAACAATGCCTCTCCATTTGAAAAGTCCTAGCCTGGATTAAAATGATGTTTACTACGTATGTCATAAAATGTTGAGAAGTAATTATTAACGAATCACTTACTTTCAACTTAATTATTAATAACGCATTGCTGCCTTGACTTTAAAAATACAAACTATAAACATTATTTACAACACGTATGAGGCAAATATTATGTGAAAATCGGGTTTTATTTTAAACATACTTATTGTTCAATAAATTCTCTTTTTTTGCTGTTGGACCTTTCTTAGAGACGAACATTAGCTATAATTATTGGAATTTGATCGATTCCTGCTTGGATCATTATTTATTTTTGATGTTCCGCTGCATAACTCTGTTTAGTGGCGTTTCCACATTTAATTTAGAAGATTAAAGCGACAGAACGGAGGAAAGGAACCAAAAATTATTTTAAGGTTTTAGGAAAGCCACATGTTGTGTATCACTACTGATGACCTGCGATGAAATAATTCTGAAATCCAAATACCGTGCTTTTGTTTCTGAAGCGGCACGGGATCATGCTTCGACTTACATACTAGTAAGGAAAATACAAGTAACCATTATGCAGTCTCTTCTTGTGGTCGTAATTAAACTTCGTCACGGAACAAACTATTTCAATGCGTAAATGGCTTTTGCCCTTCACCTTGCATGATGGTTTCCCTTGCAGCACGGAAAGGTGCTCCATGAGATGGTCCATCGAGAAGAGTGTTTGCAGTTAATTCAAAAACTATCAGCACAATCTTCTCATATATACTATGTCTGCAAGATAAATAAAAGACATCTTTTCAGTCAAAACATATGCACCGCTTAAACTAGTCTTATTTTATGCTGTTGCAGCAGAAAGTAATGATTTAACTAAAAAGCCATTCATTGCGAGTTTCATCAATTTTTTCTTGCCCTTCTCTGTAGTAAGTTAAATGACCGAAATATGAGTAAAATTACCAGCATTGAGCTAATAGTGAACTTTTATTGTATTTTAAAATACATTTGTGTGTAAAATGTACGTTTTAAAAACGCTAATACGTATCTACTGAACTGTGGACTTATATATCTGTTTCACACTCGTATGTTCTTCTCACACTCGTCTGTTCATAGCTGCTTGTGCTTGCTCAAAAGCTCTCTCACTCGAATAAATGATAGTTGATTCCATGCATGAATTTGGCGCCCGTTTCAACTAATGACTGGTCAAAAACTGGCTACATATTCCAATTGTACAGATCTTCAAACCATTGCTGTGTGCTACGTCGTCGAGGTTTTGAAAAAAGTCTTCTTTTCACTTATGAAGATACGACGGTCTCCCAGCATATTACATAGTCGCTCCCGTTGCTGGTACAAAGCTAATTTAATACGCAGTTTCTGAGCTCCTGTGTCGGAAGTAGTAATTTACCCAAATAAATCTTTACTTCGAGCACACATAGTATGGCACTCAAGTGCGTAGTTAATTTACACCCCCATACACTCCAAAAGAGAACTATAATGTTGGTTTTATAGAGGAGTGGTTACGTCTAGTTATTTGGTATTAGTAGTGCCCAAGCAAGTATATATTTTCTGTAAACGAACTGTAAACGGAGAGATGGTACTTACTACGACTCCTTCCGCAATCCGTGCTTACGTTCAGCGTGCTCTGGCCTCCCTCTACCTGTATTGTGACCACTACCATGTCACGCCAGCCGACGATAGGTGGTTGGTTCGTTCGTTTGGTGAGGGGACCAAACAGCAATGTCATTGGTCCCATCGGATTAGGGATGGATGGGGAAGGAAATCGGCCTTGCCTTTTCAAAGGAACCATCCCGGCATTTGCCTGGAGCGATTTAGGGTGATCACGGAAAACCTAAATAAGGGAGGCCGGACACGGGTTTGAACCGTCGTTCTCCCGAATGCGAGCCTAGTGTGCCAACCACTGCGCCACCTCACTCGGTTCAGCCGGCGAACGTGATGCTTTCTGAGAAACCATTCGGCTAAGGAAACCTAAGTAAACGACCTGTCTGTATAACTTCATCAATGACTTTATCGAACAGTAGTAATATTTGTGCGTACTTTATGTTTTTTCTGGAAATTTATCTAAGATTCCATGTACAAACACAGTTGGATAAAAAAGGAACTGTGAACGAGTGGAAATCAACGGTTCCCAAAAAGGAGGGATCACCAGCATACTAGTTATCAGAGATTAACAAGTTTGGCCTTCTCTAGAACAAATTAATATAGGAAACTTGTGATCTATCACACCGGAGACAGACGCCTGTTGAAGTTTATGTTTTGTCAGTTAGCTCCCGAGCGAAAATTCTCGCACTGTGCCAAGCTAATACTTTAATATTCCAGATATGTTTTTTCAAGCTATAACCTGTTACTACGAAACTGCTCTTTTGTTAAAGGCTACCTACAAGCCAACTTGTTCGCACGTGGTAACGACTGTGGAGAACCCAAAGCTTATCTCATTTTACATCGGTTGGCTATAAGTTGACCCTGGGCCACTGTGACCTTTGATGCTCTTATCGGTCTAGAACATCGCACAACGCTTATCCGCAGCGGGCCATTGTTCAAAAGTTCGTGATGCGAAATAATTGACACACAGTCAACCCATGAGCCATGGACGTTGTAGTGGTGGAGTGACGCAGCCTCAACGATACAGCTAACCGTACTGCAGGCAGAACGACAACAGAGGGTAAACGTGCAGAGGCGAGACTAACCTATGGTTTCGGCAGAGCAGCAGCAGCCATTTCAGTAGTTGCAAGGGCAACAGTCTGCTTGATAGAATGATTTGGCCTTGTAAAATTAGCAACCATAGCCTTCCTATGTTGGTACCGCGAACGGCTGCAAGCAAGGGGAAACCATAGTCTTTATTTTCCCCAAGGGCGTGTAGCATACAGTCCGGTTATGCAATTGTGGAAAATCCCTTGGGTAAAATATTCTGGAGGTTGTCATCAGGAAAACAAGACTAGCATTCTATGGATTGGAGAGTGGAACGTTGGATTCATTAATAGAACAGGTGTGCTATATAATTTAGGAATGGGAATAGATGAGTTGTGCAAATTAGTGAAGTATGTTGTAACCTCCCCAGAGAATTTTGTAAATGACAATAATTAAATGTTAATGGGAATAGAACCTAGTGTAACCTTCCCACAAAAATACAAAAATGAAAAGAACTCAATAGAATTGCAAATAGTACCAAATGTTAGCTTCCCACAGTAATAAAACTCAATGATAACAACAATGTGCAAAAAATGTTAAATCCCCACAAAATTAACGTTAAGATCAACCTGATAAATTGATTCTGGCAGGAAAAGCAAAGGAAATATTGTTTCAATTGTAATGATAATTTTCTTAAAAGGATTGTTTTGAGAACAAAATTATTATTGGGGCAATTCTTGAACAAATTAATTACAGTTAAGATACATTACATTATCAGATGTGCGCAATGCTGCTTCATTACCTTATTTAAAAATATACTTCGTTCCGAACCTTGACCAGAGGCCCATGTCGACGCCCGCCGACTCCTCACACACAACTCCGACTGTCTCGTGCGCGCTACTAGCACGAACGAACTACATGCTCTCGCGACTCGCTACGTACAACAACTGCCTCGCAACTGAACTGAACTCGCGCGCGGTCAAGCGCAGACTAGCAACGATAAATAACTCTCTGGTCAGAGATTCTGTCATGCCTCGCCATCGCTGCTACTGAATACATACGTGTTTCAATGTTAGCTAGTAGAACACGGCTTTTGCTCAGGTGAGTCCAGTATTGTTAATACAAAATCAAATAGGGGCAATACTGGAGTAGGTCTAGCGGTGAATATTAAGACGTGATTACGGGTAAACTTCTGTGAACAGTGTAGTGAAAGCATTATCGTAGCTAAGATAGACATGAGGCCAAGACCCATCACAGCAGTGTAACTTTACATGGCAACCAGCTCCTTAGGCGAAGATACTGAACGAATGTATGAGGAAGTAAAATATAGAAACTATTCAGATAGATAAACTTTAGTTATGATGGGACACTTAAATTCGTTAGGAAAAGGAAGAGAAGAAAAAATACTGTAGTAGAACACGGACTGGGAGGAAAGGACCTGGTAGTATTTTGCACCGAGCACAATTTAATTATTGCTATTACTACGTTTAAAATCATGAAAGGTAACTGAATGCCTGGAGACGCAGCCAGATTTCCTATAGGTTATGTAGTGGTCAGACAAATTTAGAAACGCCATTTTAAACTATAAGACATTTTCTGGAATAAATTACGATTCCGATAATTTATTGGTTATGAATTCCAGATTAAAACTGAAGTTGCAAAAAAATATGGAATTAAGCAGATGAGACACAAGAAATTGAAGGAATTGAATGTTACTGAGAGTTTCAAAGGGAGCATTAGGCAAAGGTGGATTGAAACAGGGGAAAGAAATGTAACAGAAGACGAATGTGAAGTTTTGGGAGATGAAGTGGTGAAGGCAGGAGAGGACCAGGTAAGTAAAAAGTAGAAGTCGTTGGATATCCCGGAAGATAATATATGTAATGATAAAAGGAAAAAAATTTTAAATACTGATGTCTAATAAAATGATATTGACAGAAAGTGCAAAATGGCAGGACAGATACAGGCTGCAGAGGTAAACAATCAGCTGAAATATGTCTATCCACTTACAGGAAAATTAAAGAGACTTTTGGATAACAGAAGCATCAATATGAATATCAAGAGCTCAAATGACAAGCCATTACTAAGGAAAGAAGACAAAGCTGAGAAAAGAAAGTGTATTTGAGGGGCTAGAAAGGGAAATTAACTAGAAAGCAATATTTTAGAAAGAGAAGAAGAAGCAGATGGAGATGAGATTGGAGAATGATACTGCGAAAAGAAGCACGCAACTCTAAACATGAAACAAGCCCCCATGAGTAGACGATATCCCCACAGAATTACTGATGTCTTTGGAACAGCCAGCTATGACGAAACTAATACACCTGGTGTGTCAGAGATATGAGACAGGCGAAATACTCTGTCTTCACGGACTATTTAGTAATTCGATCTCCGAAGTAGGCAGGTGCTGACAAATGTGAATATTAACGAATCACCGGCTTAAAAGTCATGGTTGCAAAATACTGACAAATTACAAAAAAGGAAAAACTGGTAGAAAATTATCTCAGGAAAGGCCAGTTCCGGTTCTGGAGAAATGTAGGAACAAGAGTTGCAATACTGACCCTACGGCTTAGAAGTTATGTCCAAAAAAGGCGCAAATCTACGATTACAGTGTTTGTAGATTTAGAGGAAGGTTTTGACAATGTTGACCGGAATAGCTAAGGTAGATTCTTTGAAATCCTGAAGCTAGTAGGGGTTAATAATGGATTCAAATGGTTATTTACACTTTTACAGAAACTAGACGGCAGCTACAGAGTAGAAGAACATGGAATAGCCGCTGACAAGGAGACACGGTTGTAGCCTCAGTCCGTGCACTGAAAAACTAATAAAGGAAACCAAGAAGGAAACTTAGAGAGAAAATTAAAGTTAAGTAGCATAAATAAAATCTCGAGGTCTGTTGATGACACAGCAGTTGTGTCATTAACAGCAAAGGACTTGCAACGGGCACTGTATGGAATGAATAGTGTCTTGAAAAGAGATAATAAGATGAATACCAATAATAGTAAAACAAAGGTAATGGTAAGTCGAATTAAATTAGGTGATGTTGAAAAATTATGCTAGGAAATGAGACGATGGATATCGTAGATAAGTTTTGCTATTTGAGCAGCAAAATAACTGATGATGGCCGAAGTAGAGGAGATATGAAGTGCTACAGCTACTGGGTGTACGAAGGACACATAACACAAACTTATGGGTCAGAACGTTTTCCGAAAGCGTTTGTCTGGAGTGAAGCCTTGTAAGAAATTGAAAGATGGACGTTAAGAATGTGAGTCAAGAAGAGAATAGATCCATTTGGAATGCAGCGCTACAGAAGAATGCTGAAGATTATATGGGTAAATCAATTACCTAATGAGAAAGTACGGAAGTCCATTGGGAGGAAAAATTGTTTTGGCTCAACTTGATCGAAAGAAGAGATCGGCTGACAGGACTCATCGAGAGGCTTGAAGGAAGAGTCAGTTTTTCAATGGAAAATAGTAGGGACTAAGCGATAAATACAGTAAGCACGTTCAAAAGGACATAGAGTGCAGTTTCTAATAGTAAAAATGGTAGCAAGAAGTCTCTGAACAAGATCCTGAACGAGGGGTTTTCGCGACAGTTTACTACCTGAACACCTAGAAATTTGTACTGTTCAGTTTCACTAATCATATGCTCATTCTGTGAAATTAAAACGTCCGGTTTTGTTAAATTGTATGTTAGAAACTAAAAATTGAGTCTGATTTAGCGTTAGTTTATTTTCTACAAGCCATGAACTTAGCACATGAACTGCACTATTTGAAACCGATCCAATGTTGCACACAACATACTTTACTACTAACCTTGTGTCAACAGCAAACAAATATTTTAGAGTTACCCATAATACTGTGGGACATATCGTTTATATAAATGAGGAACAGGAGCAGTCCCAACACTGATCCCAGGGTGTGCCTCCCCCCACTTGACCATATCCCACTGAGACCCCACATCACAACCATGCTCAACGTTGTGAATAACGACCATTTACTGTCTGTTGCTAAAGTAAGAGGTGAAGCAATTGTGAGCTACTCTTTGTATTCCGTAATGGTCCAACTTCTGGAGCAATATATGATCAACACAAGCAAACGCCTCAGTTAAATCAAAAAATACGCCTAGCATTCGAAACCTTTTGTTGAACCCATTCAGTACCTCACAGAGAAAAGAGAATATAGCATTTTCAGTTGTTAATCGACTTCTAAAGCCTAACTGTACATTTAATAGCAAAGTGGCCATTCCTAAAGGGAAAATTACAAATATGGCTAAATACAGTGCTAACAAGTGCAACACAGTACTTTAATATTCTGCTAGGCAATCAATCATAACCATGAGTCATTAGTCTTCAGTGATTTAATTACTACTCAATCCCCCTTGTATGTACCACAGAGAAGTACTTCAGACATCACTTTCGGAAAGGAATTTTCCAAGAAAGTTATGATTCCCTGTACAAAACCAAATGTTTATTTAATTCACCAGCAACGCTCATAAAATGATGGTTAAATACTGTACATACATCTGATTTATCAATAACAAATATTTTTACTACGATCTGACTTTATATCATCAACCGTGTGCTGCTGACCATATGGTTTTAATTTTATCCTGTGAATTACCTATTCTATTTGCATAACACATACTCTTTGCCTTCCTAATATTTTTAAGCACCTTATAATACTGTTTGTAATGGGCTACTGTACCTAGATTGAGAATACTTCCAACGTAATACAATTCACACTTCGTTCTACATGATCTACTTCTGCCACTAGTCAGCCACCCAGGCTGTCTATTACTGCTAGTACCCTGTTTAGAACATTCTAATGGAAAGCAACTCTCCAAGAGCATGAGAAATGTGTTAAGGAAAGCATTACATTTATCATCTATGTTTTCGGCACTATAAACATCCTGTCATTCTTTTTCCTTGACAAGGTTTAAAAAACTCTATTGCTGTTGTATTAACTATCCTGCGTAGTTTGTAATTACATGTGACATTTGTTTGAGAATAAAAGCCTTTTGATGTTAAAATTTGTGCAGCATTGTGTGGAAGGCCATTCACCCTTTTACAAAAGAATTCCCATCTAGTAATGAAGAATAAATGAAAAATATTGTCTATGGCTCTGCTACTGTTCCCCTGCACCCTAGTTGCAAAAAACATAGTCTGCGTCAGTTCATATGAATTTAGGACATTTACCAACTTGCTTTTTCTTGCACCATCATATACAAAATTTATTTTGAAGCACATATAACTAATTTCTGGTACTTCCTACAAAGTGAATCAAGAACTCTCTCTAGATTGAGCAGAAATGCTCTGAAGTCAGAGTTAGGGGAGCTATAAACTACAACAATTAGAAGTTTAGTTTCACGAAATTCAACTGCCCCTGCACAACATTGAAATATCTGTCCAGTTTACTGCCGTGATACGTCTATGGACTCAAATGGAATACTGTTTTTTATGTACATAGCCACTCCCGCAAGGAACTGCTTGAAAAACAGCCAGCAAATCTGTATCCTGATAAAGGAAGCCTCTGAATTGTCAAATTATTTAAGTGGTGCTCCCACATACCAATAATTTCAGAGTCAACATCTACGAGGGCTATCACAAAGTACATTACGTTTTCGTTTGTGTCCGTTAGGGGCGGGGCTAGCGCGGCCATCTTGGTGTCATGGCATTCCGCCGCTCAGTCGGCATCCTGCCGTGCTAGTGAGAGGTTAGTGCTGTACTCCGTTGAGCTACTGTGACAATTTGAAATGTCAGCGTTAATTGAAAATGCCGCGAAGTGTGAAGTGCGTGCTGTAATAAGGTTTCTGACTGCAAAAAACTGTACACCGATAGAAATCTATCGTCAGCTTTGTGAAGTGTATGGGGACAACATAATCACTGAAGGTGGAGGGCGTCAATGGGTCATAAAATTTAAAAATGGCCGAACTAACGTTCACGACGAAGAGCGAAGTGGAAGACCTAGCATAGTGACTGCCGAACTTGTCAAAAAAGTCGATGCCGCGGTCCGTGAAAACCGTAATTTCACAATAACGGAACTCTCTATGAGTTTTCCACAAATTTCACGAAGTTTCTTGCACGAAATCATTACCGAAAAGCTTGGTTACCACAAGTTTTGTGCAAGATGGATACCAAAAATCTTGACAGAGATTAACAAAAATCAGTGATGGCTGCAGCGTTAACGTTTTTGGACGCTTACGAGAAAGATGGCGACTCACTACTCGATCGCATAGTTACTGGTGACGAAACATGGGTTAAGTATGTGAACTGAGAGACAAAATTGCAGTCAGTGCAGTGGGGGCACACAAATTCCCCCCAAAAACCCAAGAAATGCATGCAGACAATGTCGGCAAGGAAGGTGATGGCGACTGTCTTTTGGGACAGAAAAGGTGTGATTTTTGTGGATTTCCTGGAAAGAGGCACTACAATAAACTCTCAAAGGTGTTGCCAACTCTGCACAACCTCAGAAGAGCAATACAAAACAAGAGCAGGGGAAAGTTGGGCTCAAAGATCTTGCTGATTCACGACAACGCCAGGGCCCACACGGCAAATGCCACTCGTGGAGTTCTCGAATCTTTTAAGTGGGAGTTGTTTCCTCATCCGCCGTACAGTCCCGACCTGGAACCGAGCGACCTCCACTTATTCGCACCAATGAATAAGTGGTTGGCTATGCAGCGTTTTGATGATGACGCACAGCTTCAAGAAGAGGTAACCACGTGGTGGAAGGCGCAGGCGGCCGAATTTTACGACGAAGGAATTTCCAAGCTCGTCCATCGCTACGATAAGTGCCTTAATTTAAATCGCAACTATGTAGAAAAGTAGTATTTAAGTGTGGCTTTCATCTGTATATAATAAAAAAAATTCCAATACTTTATTTATTTTTAATTCCAAAACGTAATGTAGTTTGTGGATAGCCCTCGTATAAGCAGTTAACTACACTCCTGGAAATGGAAAAAAGAACACATTGACACCGGTGTGTCAGACCCACCATACTTGCTCCGGACACTGCGAGAGGGCTGTACAAGCAATGATCACACGCACGGCACAGCGGACACACCAGGAACCGCGGTGTTGGCCGTCGAATGGCGCTAGCTGCGCAGCATTTGTGCACCGCCGCCGTCAGTGTCAGCCAGTTTGCCGTGGCATACGGAGCTCCATCGCAGTCTTTAACACTGGTAGCATGCCGCGACAGCGTGGATGTGAACCGTATGTGCAGTTGACGGACTTTGAGCGAGGGCGTATAGTGGGCATGCGGGAGGCCGGGTGGACGTACCGCCGAATTGCTCAACACGTGGGGCGTGAGGTCTCCACAGTACATCGATGTTGTCGCCAGTGGTCGGCGGAAGGTGCACGTGCCCGTCGACCTGGGACCGGACCGCAGCGACGCACGGATTCACGCCAAGACCGTAGGATCCTACGCAGTGCCGTAGGGGACCGCACCGCCACTTCCCAGCAAATTAGGGACACTGTTGCTCCTGGGGTATCGGCGAGGACCATTCGCAACCGTCTCCATGAAGCTGGGCTACGGTCCCGCACACCGTTAGGCCGTCTTCCGCTCACGCCCCAACATCGTGCAGCCCGCCTCCAGTGGTGTCGCGACAGGCGTGAATGGAGGGACGAATGGAGACGTGTCGTCTTGAGCGATGAGAGTCGCTTCTGCCTTGGTGCCAATGATGGTCGTATGCGTGTTTGGCGCCGTGCAGGTGAGCGCCACAATCAGGACTGCATACGACCGAGGCACACAGGGCCAACACCCGGCATCATGGTGTGGGGATCGATCTCCTACACTGGCCGTACACCACTGGTGATCGTCGAGGGGACACTGAATAGTGCACGGTACATCCAAACCGTCATCGAACCCATCGTTCTACCATTCCTAGACCGGCAAGGGAACTTGCTGTTCCAACAGGACAATGCACGTCCGCATGTATCCCGTGCCACCCAACGTGCTCTAGAAGGTGTAAGTCAACTACCCTGGCCAGCAAGATCTCCGGATCTGTCCCCCATTGAGAATGTTTGGGACTGGATGAAGCGTCGTCTCACGCGGTCTGCACGTCCAGCACGAACGCTGGTCCAACTGAGGCGCCAGGTGGAAATGGCATGGCAAGCCGTTCCACAGGACTACATCCAGCATCTCTACGATCGTCTCCATGGGAGAATAGCAGCCTGCATTGCTGCGAAAGGTGGATATACACTGTACTAGTGCCGACATTGTGCATGCTCTGTTGCCTGTGTCTATGTGCCTGTGGTTCTGTCAGTGTGATCATGTGATGTATCTGACCCCAGGAATGGGTCAATAAAGTTTCCCCTTCCTGGGACAATGAATTCACGGTGTTCTTATTTCAATTTCCAGGAGTGTATTTCTGATACCTCATATTCTGATGAAATATGTTAATTCTCTACTTGGAAATATGACATCCTCCGAAGGTGACCACATAGTTAGAGGGATCTGTTTTAAGCAGGTATACGTTTCAGATGACTTCAATCTAAAAAGGGTACAGCTGCAACACAACTACTACAGGAATTTTTCCATAAGTTCTCCCAGCACCACCCACTACACTGTCACCTGTAATCTTAGCCAGACTCCCCTTCCCATACCTATTGAGGTGCAGGCCATGCCTAGTGAAACCCGATCTACTGATAGAACTAATTGGCACCACTGAAATGTGACCCATGCCCTCTGCCAGCAGTACCTTCTCCAACCCCATGATAACGTGCCTAACAGCCGAATTAAGATGAGGCCGGTCATGACACTGAAACAGTTTGGACGAAATGCACATTAGTGCCATAAGTTTGAGTGGCTATCTTTACGAGATCAAGACATACATCATATTCCCGTCCCTATCAAGACTTCCCTGTTCCACCCACTATCACTACCTTATTCTCCTCCGTAAAATTCTTACATAACTCCCCTATGCTCTCAATCACCTGAGCCAACCCTGCACTAGGCTTCACAATGCTGGTGACTTGTTACTCACTCCCCAACACTTCCTGCAGCTACACACATCTACCGTGCGAACTACCTAGCAGCAGAACTTTCTTTCTGTTATACTTTTCAACTGACCTATGCCGCCTAACTGCTGAGGACTGCTGTGTGTTCCCTACAGCTACAAGACGTTCCTGTACATTCATCTCCGACAGTTGGTCAAATCTGTTGCATATACGCAAACATAACTGCCTGAATACCTCCTCCTCCTCCTCCTAGCTGCCTTCTTGCCAACTGCCAGTTCCCATTCCCCACCACCCTTCACCCTCCTCAACCAATCTAGTTCCTCCTTTGCGCATTGCCCGCATCTCGTGGTCGTGCGGTAGCGTTCTCGCTTCCCACGCCCGGGTTCCCGGGTTCGATTCCCGGCGGGGTCAGGGATTTTCTCTGCCTCGTGATGGCTGGGTGTTGTGTGCTGTCCTTAGGTTAGTTAGGTTTAAGTAGTTCTAAGTTCTAGGGGACTTATGACCACAGCAGTTGAGTCCCATAGTGCTCAGAGCCATTTGAGCCTTTGCGCATTGTAACTGCACCTGAAGGGCACAGATCTGACGCTACTGCTCCTCTATCGACTTATTTCTTTACAGAGTCTGCATTCCCAGGAGAGGATCTCTCTACAATGCCCGCTGGCTTTCCCACTGCATCCCCCCCAATGAAAATACTTTGAACATATCCCACACCGTAACCCACTACTCACAAACCTACGACAGAGCCCATACTTCTCACTCATGGTAACATTTTACAGTTATTGAAAAAAAAAACTATATATCTACGTGACCTAAGTTCAGTTGCACCAGTAGAACTATTTATAGTAACTATAGCGGTCTCGCAATTCTCTGTCTACTAAGAAAGCAACTACTTGTATTAATAGTACTACACCACAGCTAATACCACCACCAACACAACTTCACCAAATTATTAGCTAAAACCAAAAATTCAAGCGGCCACTGGAACACTCAACGAAGTTAAAACACCGAATGAAAATTTTACAGAAATATTTCACTAAAAACAACAAGAAACGTCAGCAGGAAACTAAAGCATGAAATTTACTATACATCTGCAAAGCACAGAAAACTCTAATACACGAAGTGAGCGAACTTTTCCAGAAGTTTGTTAAATCGTTATTTCGCCACAATTAAATCGTTATTTCGCCACAAACAGCACGAAACTCCACTGAAAACTATGAAATTTAAGAACTGTATAACAGTGCACAAATAATTTTGTCAGTACTTAGCTTTGTAACCACTACAGCTGCAACTGCACGCCGCAAAATGTAAACACACTACTGAGACATGAGGCTTGGACGAACGACGTAAGCACATTCACGAATAACAGACCACTCGAGTCAATAACACAGGAAGAAAGACTGAGGTTAGTGAAAATTCACTAATAAGTTACTTTCACAGCAAATATTAACACAAATAAACTTTAAAATAAGTAACTGAAGACAAAAACTTTATAAAATTTTGACGAGCAATTTCAACAGTAGTCCAGCACAGGTGACGTCACACCTAGCTCAAAACTTACCAGCAGCAGGTATGCATAAAGAAAGTGGCTTGAGCAGGACAGAGGACATTCACCCGTTTTAATGCTACACTTCCTATCAACTCGTCCAAGTACTGGTCAGCCTTCTGCTGCCTTACCGGATCTAAGCCCCCTCCCTACTACCCTCTCCTTCATGATGATCAACCCTTCCCTGACAACCTTAGGAAGGCCAATTGCTTTGCCTCCTGCCTTTCCGATGTCTTTACTGTCCCTGACGATCTCCAGTTCGATTACTCCCTCTTCCCAGATGTCTGCGATCGAACTGACACCTCTGTCCCTCCCCTCGCCCCTGGTTTTCAGTACTTGGACAAAGTTGCACACACCGAACTCAATGCCCCCATCACTACTCAGGATCTCCTCGCTACACTCCGCACGAAACGCAACACCGCTCCAGGTCACGATCGTGTCACCTATCTCCACTTCCTTGAAGCTCCTGCCTCCTTCCACTCCAGTCTGGCAAGGCTCTATAATGTGGTCCTGTCCACTACGCTGACCTGTGGAAAACCTCCCGTATCCTGATGTTCCTCAAACCCGACAAACCGCCGTCTGCTGTCTCCTCCTACCATCCCATCAGCCTTACCTCAGTCTTCAGCAAGGTCCTGGAATCCATCCTTACCCGACACGTCCACCAGCATCTCCGCCAGCACCGCCTCCTTTCCGTTACCCAGTGTGGCTTTCGGCCGTCCTTCTCTACCGATGACCTTCTCCTTCACCTCACTCATCTCCTCTCCAAACAACTTAATTCCCGTCGCTCCGCTATCTTCCTCTCTCTTGACCTCGAACGTGCCTATGACTGTATGTGGCATTCCGGTCTCCTCTTCAAGCTCCAAACCTTCGCCCTTCCTATTAACTACGTCCGTCTGATTGGGTCCTTTCTTTCCCAACGTCCTTCCTACGTCACCATCCATAACACGGATTCCTACACCTTCTTCCCCTCCACCGGTGTGCCCCAAGGTTCCGTCCTTTCCCCTCTTCTGTACCTTTTGTAAAAAGCGGACATGCTGCCGCCTTCACCCCCCATGCACCTTCTCCCTTGACCTCGAACGCGCCTATGACCGTGTGTGGCATTCCGGTCTCCTCTTCAAGCACCAAACCTTCGCCCGTCCTATTAACTATGTCTGTCTGATTGGGTCCTTTCTTTCCCAACGTCCTTCCTACGTCACCATCCATATCACAGATTCCTACACCTTCTTCCCCTCCGCTGGCGTGCCCCAAGGTTCCGTCCTTTCCCCTCTTCTGTACCTTTTGTAAATGGCGGACATGCCGCTGCCTTCACCCCCCCATCCTCCTTCTCCAGTACGCCGATGACACTGCCTTCCTTGCCCTTGTCCCCACCCTGCAGCATGCCAACACCTTCCCCAGTCCCATCTTGACCGATTCACCTCTTGGTGCAACCAGTGGTTGCTTAAGGTCAATCCTTCCAAAACCCAGGCGATCATAGTAGGCAAAACCACCCCTTCCTTCCACCTCCTCGATTTCTGTCACCATATATGGCCGTTCTATCACCCTCACCCCCATCCTTAAGTACCTTGGCGTCACCCTTGACTGTCGCCTCTCCTGGACCCCCCCACCTCCGGACAATCCAAGCCAAGGCACGCTCCCGACTCCGTCTCCTCAAGCCCCTTTCTAGCCGTACATGGGGTCTGGACCCCTCCACCATCCTCCATACCTATAAATCCCTCATCTGCCCTATCCTTTGCTATGCCCACCCTGCCTGGATCTCCGCTCCCCAACCTTTTACAAATCCCTTCAGATCCTAGAACGTCATGCTCTTCGCCTCGCCTATCGCAATCCGTCTCCCCTCCCCCCTGCAGATCATGTATGACCTTCTTCCGTTCCCCCACCTCCTCCTTTTCCTCGAAGGGATACAGATCCTCTACACCTCCCGTAAACTCGATCCTCCTCACCCGCTTGTCTTTCCCATCCTCTCCCGCCCCCGTCCGCTGCCACGCCTGTATTTCCACATCCCACCTGCTCTCCATCTCTCCACTCTCCATACCCTCTCCCAAGGTGGCTTCCGCCAGCTCCCCCTCCCTGATGATACCCTCCTCCCCACCATTTACCCATCCTACCAACTTTGATACTCCTTCCCTCTTCCTGTGTTTGTTCCTCCCTCATCTCCTCTGCCCTTGGCATCTTTGCTCTCCCCTCTCCCTCCCCCACCGCCTTCTTCCCCTCTTGGCCGGTCCCCGGACCCGCACACGTGAAGTGGACATTCGCACGCCGGAGATCATTGCCATCGTTTTAATCGTTTCGGTGTGTGTGCCGTCGTGTTTGTGCCTCAGTGTTTTTCGCCGCCCACGCTCCATGGTTCGTGTCTGTGCGCAGTGCCAACCGTTTCTATAGGTGTCTTCGCGTGTGAACGACTACGTGTTATTTGTTTCTGTGTCTACTGTTTTTTGCCCCTCACTTTGTTCTCTGTGTCTCCATTGTCTTTTCTCTGTACAACTTATTGCTGAAGAGCAGCGTAGTGTGCTGCTGCCAGCCCACCTATTGTAAGGTGTCAAATAACAATAAAGAAAAAAAAAGACAGGAGAGAGTAGCGTAAAGAGCTGCATTCGGACTAAAGACCATAACAGCAACAACAATCAAGTTTTCCGCATGGACGGGACAAACTATTAACTCAAATTTGATTCAATTTTTACTCTACTTGCTAGATTTTCCTTTCGATATCCGTACTACCCAAAAGTAAGGACGCACATTTTCTCCAGTCAATCGATCTGCTTAGGGTCCGTGAGAACGAACGTATTATCTCGACGAGTCATTTCTATCAGCAGTAAACAATGTGCTCTATCACAGTTATCCGCTCTGTCTCTGTGTTTTTGACCACAGCTGTATTGAGAGCGACTTTTGTTACTGACACATAATATTGTTGATAAAGTCTTCTCGGGTAATCAGCCGAGTCAAGGCAGAACGGCACCTTGACTCGGCTGATAACCCGACAATATTTCATCATCGAGATTCGCCGAGAAAGTCTAAATTCGTATAACACGAAATACTGTTAATATTTGCAGCCATTGTGCTCAGTAGCTAGTAATAACGTTAATTTATTATAGTTTATTTTAAAGATAAGAAAACTATCTTCTTTTGCAACTGAAATTTAGTATTGAATACGAGAGATGTTATGTCTATTCTTGTTATACATCTTCAGTAGTATTAATTTTTTTTGTCCAGTTCATCCAGCCATTTTGTTGTTCAATATATGTTATATGAACATGGTACAGGTACGTAGATAACAACAAAGGGCTGGTTGAACAGGACACAAAAATGCCTAACATGAATAAGCGAAACATGTCTGGTACTAAAGAATAAATTTCAGTTGCACATCACGGAAACTTTCGCACCTTCATGATAAAAAGCTGTTCTTACTAAAGCAGGTATTAACAAAGTTCTCAAGACAATCGTGAATTAACCTAACTGCATTTCGATTACGTGGGCACATCGTGTGTACCAGGTGCCTACTGACCATATACACATCGCAAATAAATACGAGTATCTAGTAGCGTTCTGTGTTACGTGAAATTTTCACATTTTCTTTGATGCAACATAATGATCCGTGGTACATGTCATACCGCATATTTTGTAGCCTGTATTTTCTTCAATTTTTATTGGCTCAGTGTGCTTTGTCTTAATGGTAAGGTCTGTAATCTATTCATGAAGTCTATGTTTGTCTATGTTCAGCCCAGTAATTTCATAGTTAGTTATAAATGGGTTAGTTATGACGTTCACAACATTTTTTTTCATTCACACTTCCCAAATGCATTTATTGCGGTCTTCGTACTTCACCTTTAACTGACGTAAGAGCTCGGATTTCAATTCACTGTATTTACTAATGTTGTCTTAACGGGGAATGAAATGTGTTATTGTTGGATTTTGCCATTTCCACTCATTGTTAATATGTTATTAACTTACTGATACTTGTTTTTCTAAGTGAATTATTAATGTATAAAAAATTGTCTACATGAAATTGTATTAGTGTATCTGTGGGCCCAAGTTCATCTGTATCGAACAAGGATTACAGATAATAGACTACATCTGTTTCACGTGTAACACAGTAGTGAGCGATGAGGACCACTGCTGTCGCCTCTCGCTGCCAGTCTCAAATCACAGAAACATCTGGCCACTGTTTAGGCCAGTTAAAAGAGAATGGTAGGAATTTTTTGGAAGTACACGTTGCAAAATCGGCCGACCATAGCTTTGTTATTCCTAACTTCAAGCCCATTCGCTCGCTTAGACACGTAACTTTTCTAATTATTTCATTTCAACACTTTCTTGTAATGTTCAGGTGTAATTCATCGTGACCTGCATACCATTTAAGGTAATCGATTGGCCGGAGTATGTTTGTTTCTGTGGAATGTGACCTGCTGATACTCTGCCCACTATGCATCTACTGTGGGTAGCGAATACGAAACGTAGGAGAGAGACGACGTGTTAACTGCAGACTGCAACGGGAGAGCCGGCTAGGTTACACTGGCATTGCTTGGTTGCGATCACTGCGCGAGGCGAGTAGGAATCGGTCCGGGTTCCTGCGCATAATAACATGGAAGCTTATAGCTTACTCATACTTAGTTGAATGGAAGCTGATTATAACATCGTACGCTATTTTTTTAGTTCGTCGTTGTATGAAGTGAAAGATTTTAACTTCCCCTGAAGTATAAAATAGTTTTTACTTATTCGAGAAACGTGAGATAAGCTTTTCTTATTTCTTGCTGTAAATCTAAATCTTTTGCTGATAGGTTTGAGTGCATGCAGCTACAATATAATTCTTATAAATCCATATCTTCCCGATTCATTGCAAAATATACCTTACAATTGTCTGTCTTAATGCATTGGAACGTCCACGTTGCATGGCCGCCATCTTTTTGAAACTCGAGACGTCGCTTTAAGTTGCACACCTATTCAGGCCGTAGTGTAAATCAATCACTGAATTCTGATCTCAGAAGATATTCATGATAAGTTACTCACCTTCGCATGCTGTGAAGTTTCAGGTCCAGCTAAGGTATTCCACCGATTGCTCTTTGGTCATAGAAAGTGGTGAGAAACAATCTGAAAAGCTTGTAGAAGGTCTGAATGTGACTGCGCTGAGGAATGAATATTAGGAAAAAAATTGGTACGTTGCGCCGTTTCCGAATTAATTAGCACTAAAGTTAGCCAGTCAGGCAGTAACACGCGCAAATTCAAGCAGTCAGCAAGAGACGCCGCCACCAAACATGTTTTTCGTTTGATTTCCTAAAGCCGAACGAGAGAGAAAATTAGTTAATCATTTACGTGTTCCACAGATCATTTGATCGATTCTTTTGTAGAACAATATGGAACGAGCCAGCTTGCAAAATACGTATATATATGATTAGTGCTAACATTAATGAACACGTAATGAACGACACAAAAATTGGACTTGGGACGGTAGTAAGATTCGAACCAGAGCCAAAGGCTGAGCAGTTTCACGCGCTTTCATCCACGCAATGAGAACAACTCTGTCTGGCGGGCTGCTTGAATCTGTGCGCGCAACGGCCTGATAGGTGAACTTCTAATTAATTTCTGGAGTCAGGTGATGTTTTCAATTTGTCTTTCTGAGGCATGAGAATTGTACATTTTCATAGCTCATAGTACATTTGGAGCTCGATTATCACTACTTAAGGGAGCAGTGTTGGATTTTTTTTATCATTCATACTGATCTGGCAGTGTAATCGCTTAACTCGATTACTTACCACAAAAGGCAGTCCAGCCTATAAAATAGTATATTCCTTGAAAATGTATATTATGTTTAGATTGCAGTGAAATGAATACCTCTAGCTGCATACAGACCTGATATAAGTCAAAGGGGACAGTTGAAAATTTGTGCCCCGACCAGGACTCGAACCCGAGATCTACTGCTTACATGGTAGACGCTCTATCCATCTTTATCCTTTTTTTCCATCTGAGCCACCAAGGGCACAGAGGACAGTGCGACTGTAGGGACTTATCTCTGGCACGCCTCCCGTGAAACCCACATTCCCAACTTATTGTCCCGCACTATACTCATAGTGTCCCTGCCCATTATACTCATTACTAGCGGCTTTTTGCCGATTCCCGTAAGAGTTCGGGCACTGTTTGTATATCTGCACAGAAGAAGTTGGTCAAATGGCCGGTGAGCCTTAACTATATATATGTCCGAAAGAACAGCTACCATCTTCATACATATATATCATGATTACATAACACGGCTTCAAATATTCCGTAGCTTTCACCGTCAGGGGAGACAGATTAAGAGTTAAAAGGCTGACAGGTAAAGAGTGTATAACATAATTACGTCGTTAAACAAAGGGCAAAGTGGACCCCTTAATATAGACGCCAGCCTGGCCTCGGGACTCTTGACGGCTGTCGGCGATCCGCAGCACCAGTCGCGTTGCACGAAGTGCCTCATCACTGCCGTGCACATTTTATTCGTTTTCACCCGCCACAGCATTTAGGTAAGCCGCAGCTATGCTAGTTTCGCTTCCAGTACCTTCTGTCTATTGGAAAATTGGAAAGGATCGCACGAGCTAACCAACCATGATCGGCGAACTCAGTTCTTGTAACTGAGGAAGTGTTAAAGTACCGCAGAAATTTTGCACTGCATCTGAGTCCCACGTGCCAGCTGCAGTAGAAGATAATCGGGTGTATTTCACCAAGAGTGAATGATCTTGACGATGACGTACTTACTCTGGTTCTACGAACCCTCTGCCAGTCACTGAAGTCTGAATAAGTGTGAACTGTAG
Source organism: Schistocerca nitens (assembly GCF_023898315.1). Taxonomy (NCBI): domain Eukaryota; kingdom Metazoa; phylum Arthropoda; class Insecta; order Orthoptera; family Acrididae; genus Schistocerca; species Schistocerca nitens. The sequence goes on along the minus strand of NC_064619.1, from coordinate 475,479,626 downwards.
AGTAGACGTGTAGATTTAGGTACATTCCCTGGTTACAATAAACAACAGAAACTGGATATCACTCTGGAGCCATTGCAGATATCGATGACTTCCTTCCTGTTATGTAGGGTATACTATGCAGGAAGAATTACCCGTAAGTTAAAAATAATGAAACTAAAACAAATGAGTTGTGGAAAATAGTGACAAAGCAGTTTAAGAAGTAAAACACCACCATTCCCTTCTCGCTCCATGCAATTCTGTTGAATGCCATATGCAGTACACTAAATAGAAACGTATCTCGAAGATATTCTCGAACTGAAACACAACAGTTAGACAAAGGAGTACAATCATCTTGAAAGGGGCTATGTTTAATCGATGTCTCTACGTTTCCATTCGTTTCCATTTACAAATGGAGCGAAGGAAAGGGGGGGGGGGAGAGGTTGAACAAGCCAGTCACTGTGTATGCGAGGGCTGTCAAGGATCCTGATATTTTAAAATAACGTTTCTCGATTCTACATTTGCTAATTGATTTTACTCAAAGTAACACAAAATAGCTAAATATCACAACGGAAGAGCTAAGATCCGGCACGACCATGCAGCTACGAATGCTTTACCGGCATTCATTGTCCGCTATCTTTCAAAGTTCCTGCCATCATGGCCCACTACTCTCCGAGACAAAGGATACGGGACTCTTTTAAGTGACAAGGTGGCTGCATGCAGAGAACTACAACGTTTACTAACGGATAAGGCAGAGGCAAACAGGTGGACAATTTATTTACATGAGCCCGTTGCATGCACAGAAAGGAGGGATGGATAACGTTAACTTACGGTGAAAATTCAGCAAGAAAGCCTTTTCATACTTTTGGGAGAGTGATCTACTAGAATCAATCTACTGTCAGCACTTATATGGGGTTTCTAAAGAGATAGTAGTTAACAAGCGTGGACATCCCATCGTTCCAAACCATTACAAAATCCAAGGAGCGGCGGATGATTTATTTATACCATGACTATTTGACTTGAGTTCACTCGTAGGCATGAGACCTTTCCATCCAATGCTATAGCGGAAATGGGAGTGGCCAGCGACCATGAGTTTTCTGATTTCATGGCAGGAACGTTCATAGAAGCCGCTCATCATTGATTTTAAAACACATGGAATTAGTACCATGGCCGCCTAGCTGCATCTGAAGATTACGGGAAAGAACTTCTACACAATTAGCCAACGGTTTCATAGCAACCACGCAATTTACTACGGGGGAGCGCAGTTCCATTCGAAAGAAATTAATCTTCACATACAAAATAAAATAAGTAGAATGCATAACTTCCTACACCTTAGTGTGCTGATACCAACACGTTTAAAAGTGAAATCTCAACCCGACTTAAATGCTAATAACGTGTTCCATCAGAAACGTGTGTACTCACCGGATGCCCGTCTCCAAGTTCATCAACCTTTCCGGTACACAGTGTTCTGGATCACTTGTTTACGAAGGGGCGGCCGCTAACCAATTCCAAGAGTCTCTTCGAAAGCGTGGGCCGCTAAGCCAAGCAGGGCTGCCGTTGCTCTTGGGTTCTCTCCAACAACGAAAAGTTCCAGAAAGTTCTAGAAGAAGTTACACAGGGCCAATCAAGGGACGCGAATTTAAAAACTGTGGGAATGCTGGCTTCTGCCGTTAAGACTTGTTCCTGTTCCCGCCAGCCAAGCTAACTAACTTTCCCGCTGATCCCCAAATGAAGAAAGAAACGAAGTTCCTCTAATTCGTGGCCAAACCGTTATATCCTCATCTCATGCGGGAAACTCGACTGGGACGTGGTATATGAAAAGGTCTGAGGATTCTGATTCCCATAACAGAAGAGAGAATAAAATGAAAGCAAATGGCCAGCAGAAAACCCTCCTCCAAACATTGGCATGTAATAGACTAAAAATGTACCTGGCAACAAACATTATCTAGGAGCAGTAATTCAGGGAAGGATAAAATTAAGAAATGGAATGCGAAAATAAAAGATCCCTTTCAAAGTGAAGTCCAGTACGACACCACAGCTAGAGGAAGCTCTAGCATATAGGTAGAGGGACTTCCAAAATAAGTTACACATATCGTTCCACGCTAACACCATTTCGCAATGAGATTGTCGCATCGTCAGAAGGGAGTACATATTCTGGGTTATCCGCCTACAGAGTTTTCTGCAGTACCGATAACAGATGTATCACAATGTGCGAGTAAATTCTCGTAGTAACTGAAGACTTACTCCAAAGTTGAAGCACGGAGGGCAGTCCGATTTTTGTGGGTAAAACGTCTAAATTTCATATAGATTCAACCTGAAATTCTGGTTATACATTGACCAGATGCAATGTCACATTCAGCCATAGTGAAATGGTGCGAAGAATGTGACCAAGGCCGCGCAGACGTGTCTGATACTGACCGAGGAGGAATGTCTTCGAAATCGACCTCACTCGACAATGTCCAGATAATCGAACAATCGATTTTCAACAATCGCAGATTTTCAGACGATAAGGACTTTCACACAGCATTTCTCGAATGGCTCCGTGACCGAGGAGCGGCTTTCTCTCGTCGAACCGTTGGGAGAGCTTTCGGACTATTGTTTGCAGAGACCTGCTGACTACGTTGAAAAATACTGTCCGTATCCGAGTCGCTATCAAGTGTAGTGAAGCATTCAATAAAGTTTGCCTCGCCTGTCGTAATAACGTGTAACTTTCTATTCGAAGTCCTCTCGCTTTGGTATTGCTGAGCTCCTCAACACTGCTCCAGCGACAGTATGGATGCGTGTTCCCTTTGGAAAAGTCCAGATTTATTCATACCAGACAGCTGACTCCGCATATCGTTGCTAATATAACAAACATTTATATGATACTTTCCATACGAAATTATATGTAGTATGTCTTGCTTGGAAAGCCAGTACACGTAAAATTCAGATTAAAATAGTCATCTACTACCATAATTACCATTGTGTCTGTACGCACTCGTTACTCTTGTACATAGTACTTCTTTCCAACCATATCTTCTTCATTTCACAGTATTCTTAGCTGGTGCAGTACCTTAAATTTCCTTTCCCTGGAACTCGCTATATCAGAAAACATCTATTTTGTACACGTGTAGGTTCTTTTTATACCTGCCACTATCATTATTGCTATTATTGTTATTATTACTGTTATTATTACTATTGTTATTATTAGTGGCAGCAGCAGCAGTAATAGAAGCACTGTCAGAATTAATTTCCTTAGTTCATAGTCAGTATTGTTTAATCAAATTGTCACTATAGACACTCATATCATTTCAGTACTTTTTGTCTTATTAAAATTGTTAATTCTTAGATAACTATGACGTAAAAAAAGCTACTGTCTGTGTTAAACCCTGGTCCGATGTAAGAGAGGGTCTGATGGTCCATAACAGATGAGGTTAAATAAATAAATAATTAAATAAATAAAATGTGCTTCACTATGGAATAGTGTGTACCATTACATATATCGAAATACATTATTTTTCTTTAATAGTGTATCAGTATATAAGCCAGATGAGTTTTCGGCAGTTTACAGGAATCTGTAGACGGTTAACAAGGCAGTACTTTCTCAAACACCTTTCAAAACTAGAAAGTCTTGTAGAAGTTGTAGCTAACATTTACAGAAATGCGGGATTAACCATGGAGATCTCCATTTTACGATTGTGAAACGCTGTGATACATAATTGACTTACCCCATATCTGCCACACGCCGTCGCATCGACATACTCGTATGGGTAGCTGTTGTTCGTTGAGACAAGAGTTTTGATACGTAAATGAATGAAAGCTACTTTAATGTTCCGATTTCGGTGTACATGGATATAATACAAGGATCTGTTATTTTTTTGACGCAGAATGGGATATGCTGGCCGCTCCTTACCACCCGAAGAAACGTTTGCTGCAACATACGAATTGAGAGATTAGACTATGGACTTATAGTTAAGGCAGAAATATAGAGAAAAGTTAAACATATTATTTTTCTCGGTAAATGACATAAATCCTTGGGTTTTCGACATTTTTCATAATTAGAGATCATACATTTAGTGATACCATGGTAATACAACCAACTGTTTCAAAGGATTTGTTGCATTTTGATTCTAGTAACAGTGGTATAGGTTCCTTTAAATTCGAAACTTTCTTAATTGTCAATATTACTGGGTATGTGAACGCACTGTCTGTACGTATCTAAAACTATGCAACGTTTCAACTGCTGTTGCAAATGACTTTCCTCAGAGTGTAGTGCTGACAGTCACATTTCGTTGTTGTAGAATTTCACTTTATATTAAGTGAACCCAGAGTTGTCTAGTATTGCTACTGTACCTGATTGCCAAACGAAATAAAGATCTTGAAGGCAGTTTGATTTTTATCACCATATGGTAACAACGCAATCTGCAGTAGGGAGACGAAAGACGAATACAGACATTGCATGAAGTAGCTGTAACTTTGGGTACGTAGACTGATGGTGATGACAATTGAAATTGTTTTTGAAATAAAAATTTGCACTAGGGAGAAGGAGAATCAACGAAATAGGTGAATAAACCTCCAGCAAGAAACGTAAGGACAAGACCTTAAAATACGCTCCTGGAAATTGAAATAAGAACACCGTGAATTCATTGTCCTAGGAAGGGGAAACTTTATTGACACATTCCTGGGGTCAGATACATCACATGATCACACTGACAGAACCACAGGCACATAGACACAGGCAACAGAGCATGCACAATGTCGGCACTAGTACAGTGTATATCCACCTTTCGCAGCAATGCAGGCTGCTATTCTCCCATGGAGACGATCGTAGAGATGCTGGATGTAGTCCTGTGGAACGGCTTGCCATGCCATTTCCACCTGGCGCCTCAGTTGGACCAGCGTTCGTGCTGGACGTGCAGACCGCGTGAGACGACGCTTCATCCAGTCCCAAACATGCTCAATGGGGGACAGATCCGGAGATCTTGCTGGCCAGGGTAGTTGACTTACACCTTCTAGAGCACGTTGGGTGGCACGGGATACATGCGGACGTGCATTGTCCTGTTGGAACAGCAAGTTCCCTTGCCGGTCTAGGAATGGTAGAACGATGGGTTCGAAGACGGTTTGGATGTACCGTGCACTATTCAGTGTCCCCTCGACGATCACCAGTGGTGTACGGCCAGTGTAGGAGATCGCTCCCCACACCATGATGCCGGGTGTTGGCCCTGTGTGCCTCGGTCGTATGCAGTCCTGATTGTGGCGCTCACCTGCACGGCGCCAAACACGCATACGACCAGCATTGGCACCAAGGCAGAAGCGACTCTCATCGCTGAAGACGACACGTCTCCATTCGTCCCTCCATTCACGCCTGTCGCGACACCACTGGAGGCGGGCTGCACGTTGTTGGGGCGTGAGCGGAAGACGGCCTAACGGTGTGCGGGACCGTAGCCCAGCTTCATGGAGACGGTTGCGAATGGTCCTCGCCGATACCCCAGGAGCAACAGTGTCCCTAATTTGCTGGGAAGTGGCGGTGCGGTCCCCTACGGCACTGCGTAGGATCCTACGGTCTTGGCGTGCATCCGTGCGTCGCTGCGGTGCGGTCCCAGGTCGACGGGCACGTGCACCTTCCGCCGACCACTGGCGACAACATCGATGTACTGTGGAGACCTCACGCCCCACGTGTTGAGCAATTCGGCGGTACGTCCACCCGGCCTCCCGCATGCCCACTATACGCCCTCGCTCAAAGTCCGTCAACTGCACATACGGTTCACGTCCACGCTGTCGCGGCATGCTACCAGTGTTAAAGACTGCGATGGAGCTCCGTATGCCACGGCAAACTGGCTGACACTGACGGCGGCGGTGCACAAATGCTGTGCAGCTAGCGCCATTCGACGGCCAACACCGCGGTTCCTGGTGTGTCCGCTGTGCCGTGCGTGTGATCATTGCTTGTACAGCCCTCTCGCAGTGTCCGGAGCAAGTATGGTGGGTCTGACACACCGGTGTCAATGTGTTCTTTTTGCCATTTCCAGGAGTGTATTATTAATCATCTATCAGTTGTGAGAGTTACAACCAGAATTGCGAAATCTTTCTTCAAGTGCTTCCTTTTGTGTTTTCATGAAGGTATATTCGAAAAAATATGTAGATATGCTAATGTGTTCATAAGAAACAAATCGGGGAAATCTGCCAGGAAACGGTAACCAAAGAGACACATGTGGCTGAAATTAAGGTTTTTGTTGGATTATTTATTTTGACTGGATTTTACCGCTCTTTACAAACGAACTTAAAACACCTGTGGGACGCAAGTGATTTAGAAACTGAGATATTTCGCGCTACTATGAGTTTGTATCGGTATCAGTTCCTGTTCAGACGCACAAGTTTTGATGATATGGAACGTGAAACTAAGTAACTAAGCACGCAGGAGAGGAAGAAAGTAAATAGATTTGTACTTACTAGAGAAATATTTTGTCTACTCCAGGCGACCAGTAGCAAAACTACTCAGTTTCTGAATGTACTACATGGATGAACGATTAGTCACTTTCAAAGGAAAGTATAGTTGCCGTCAGAAGCAAGCATTCTAACTATTGTCTTAAAATACTAATGTTCTGCGATGTCAGGACTTGGTACGCCAGTATTATGGATATATACTTCCGAAAACAGCCAGATGGGTTATACAAAGTTATAAACGCGCCGGAAGATGTGGTAATTTGCCCGGACAAGACAGCTGAGTGAACTGGCCGTAATATAACGGCAGACAACTGGTGCAGCTTGTCTAAAGAGCTGCTGAAGCTGAAACTTACTTGAGTTGTAACTTACATAAAATAAAACTAAACTTCCTCCTGAATTTGTGAAGGTGATGAAACGTGAAGTAAACAGTAGTTTATTTGGATTTCGAAGGGATTTGTTAGTAGTCTAGTATGTGTCAAAAAAGAACAAGAACGTGATACTTCTTTCATCTACGCACTTCAATAATAAAATAGATGACAGCGCACCAGAGAAAAACAATTTCACAAAAACAGGAGTCGATACAATAGATGAAATGTGTGCCACATTCGCCACTTCAGGAAAAAAGGAACAGGTCTGGGTAATAGTTTTCAGCATTTCGGATATTTCTGGGATACATACTCAATTAACATTTAACAGACATAATGAGACCATGGCCAGAAGATTGTTCCTATGTGAACTAGTAGTTCACTTTATACATCCACTAATGTACCAGAGAGCAACAACCACATTCCTACCCAAGTTCGTCAAACAAAAAGTGGACAAGATGAAAAGACAAGACGATGTAAAAGAAGGAACTTCAGTTTAAAGACCGGGGCTTCCAAACAGAAATATGGACGATGAAAGAAATAAGAAGGGAAGATGTAATGTACAACTGCCCAAGAAGTGAAGACATGGAAACAAGTTTCAGTGTGAAATGTACAAAAGACATGTCTAAGTCATATAGTTACAGTATCTAATGATTATTTCTATAAACAACATGTTCATGTTTAGAAATGAAACGTAAAATAATGTAGAAAACACTGAACCTTGAGAGAACGAATAGATACCAATCGCCGGCCGTTGTGGCCGAGCGCTTCTAGGCGCTTCAGTCTGGAACCGAGTGACCGCCACGGTCGCAGGTTCGAATCCTACCTCGGGCATGGATGTGTGTGATGTTCTTAGGTTAGTTAGGTTTAAGTAGTTCTTAGTTCAAGGAGACTGATGACCTCAGATGTTAAATCCCAAAGTGCTTACAGCCATTTGAACCATTTGAACCAATAGATGTTCATCAGTGTTACACGAAAAGAAAGAAATGTTTATATTTTTTATTGCTACATATAGTGTTAGTGTTTACATTATTACTACCAATACCAAAAAAGCGTATAAAACTATGGAAAAGTTTATACTTCAATATAATAGCAACACAACATTTAGTTTTTGCACTATAGCGTTATTTAGCCTCTTAAACCGTGGGGTGTTTCCAACGCCCTGTGCCAGTACTAATGTTATAGTGCGCCAATCCTAAAGGTTAAACTACGAGACACTGTAGTTCATATTTTCAAATAAAAATGTTTATTAAAGAAAATAAGTCGTTCTGAGGCCGAAAACTGTTGCGATAACAACGGCAGTTAGCAGTCGATGACAGTGTTTCACTAATATTACAGTAAATGAAAGACAAAGTTCATGTGCTCACTTGTTAAGGTGCTGTCGTCCAGAGATAGCGATGCCACGCGAGTCGGCAATGCGAATCGGTACCACGGACATTAGTGGGGGTTGGCTGCTATCCGCAACGACGTATGGGACAATCCTCTCCCCCAGCACTGCGATGCCCTCGTACTGAGGTCAGTATAGTGTCGAGCATAGAAGAGTTCTGCTCTAACCCAGATCTCAGCTACACCAGTCATCATCGCATGAAACACTGACAGTTAAAGTTGTAAATGAACTTATGCTGTTTTAAATTTCGAACATTGTACCTTAACAGAATAGTTTGTTACTCAGTGCCACAAGTGATGCTTTATAGTCAATGACAGTAAGGAAATTATCAAGCACAAACGCTGCGTCGAAGTTATGTAAACCTTTTATTCATTTATATAATAAAGTGAACTAATATTTCATCTGTTGTAGTTAAAAATGAACCATCTTGTAGAGCACTCGTAGAAGCCACTGTTTTGGGTGATTGTACTGGGTTGGTGCATTAGTTCGTAGCGTTTTCCCACAAGTTTAAACAAATACATATTACTGCCAACGCTACGGTAACTCTTACAGAGGCGAATAACTCGTCGAGCCACGTTCGGAGCACATTTTCATCCGGAAAGGAAGTTTCTTGAAGGTTACTCGATAGAGATCGGAAAAGGTGATAATCTGGGGGCACAAGATCAAGTGAATAAGGTGGGTGCGGAATGACTTCCCAATCCAACTCCTGTATAGCGTTTTTTGTCAGTCGACCAGAATGCGGGCGGCAGTTATCGTGGAGTAGGATCACTTCAGCCAGTCGTCTAGCTCGTTGTTCTTGGAATGTGTCTGCGAGACGTCTCAGTTGTTGATAATAAATGCCAGCAGTGATGGTTGCACCTCGGGGAAGCAATTCGTAGTACACCACACGGTCGCTGTTCCACCAGATGCATAACATTATCTTTCGAGGATGCGCGCAGGGCTTGGTACGGGGAGTTGCTTCTCCGTTGCAATCAACCTTTCCTTGTTTTTTTGATGTTATCATGAAGTTACCATTTCTCGTCACCAGAAACAATACAGGATAGGAATGGCCGGTTTAATTCACGAGTCAACTGATGACGAGCAAGCTGAGATGCACATATGGCCACCTGCTGATTTTTTGGGTTAGAGGACGCGGTGCCCACACACACCATTTCCCCACTGCATGCAAATGTCGCACGATGGTGGGATGATCACAGTTCATCACATTTCCCAGTTATTGAGTGCACTGACTTGGATCATTGTGGATTAACGTGGAGAATCACTAGTGTCAGAACGATCCACTTTAAAACGAGAAAACCATTTCCTTGCCGTGCGATGCCCCGTGGTATTTTCCCCATAAAAACTCCTCTCGAACAGGCCATGAAGGCCCAACGGCTCCGACCGGCCTCCGTGTCATCCTCAGCCCACATACGTCACTGGATGCGGACGTGGGGAGGGGGGGGGGGCATGTGGTCAGCACACCGCTCTTTCGGCCGTATGTCAGTTTTCGGGACCGGAGCCGCTACTTCTCAGTCAAGTAGCTCCTCAGTGTGCCTCACAAGGGCTGAGTGCACCCCGCTTGCCAACAGCGCTCGGCAGACCGGATGGTCACCCATTCAAATGCTACCTCTGCCCGACAGAGCTTAACTTCGGTTATCTGGCGGGAACCGCTCTTACCACTGCGGCAGGGCCGTTGCCGTATTATCCCCATACACGGAGGAAATGTTTCGGCTGTCTTCGCTGATGTCACCCCTCTATTGAACTCACAAGGGGAAGGCCTCAGACGCGGCCAATCGATTCGGCTCAAATTTGGCAGGTCGCTTGTGTACAACCTAAAACGAAGGAACCTAAGATATTTTGGGTCAACACCCCCGCGTTTTTGAGAGAATCATCCCCAAAGGTTATAACGAGCAATCGACTCAAAATTGGCGGGATCGATAGATAATTGTAAATAGAGCATTTTTCATCATCAGGTATAGGGTCCGAAAACGCATACTTTTCCAGAAATCGAGGTAAGAAACTTTTACAACTGCTGCTTCTGTAGCCACATGATAAACGTTTCGCCGACAGCACCGGTAGCGCAACGGCCAAGGTAACTGGCTGGGAATCGGAGAACCCGGGTTCGAATCTCGAAGAAACCTCGCGGGTGTTCTTATTTTCGTTTGTATTTTTCCATATCTCAATTGACAGGCGTAGGAGGGTTAGTAAGGTAAGTAAATCAATAAGGAAAGATAATAACAAGGTAGGCAAATAAATTTCTCAAACCTCATGGGATAGTAAACAACTAAAATGGAAAAATACAAACGAAAAGAAGAACGTCCACTAGGATTCCCAGCCAGTTACCTTGGCTACTGCGCTATCGGTGCTGTCGGCGAAAAGCGTTTACCAAGTGGCTACAGAAGCGGCAGTTGTAAAAGTTTCTTATCTCGATTCCTGGAAAAGTATGCGTTTTCGGACCCCATATCTGATGATGAGAAATTCTCTATTTACAATTATCTATCGATCCCGCCAATTTTGAGTCGACTGTTCGTCATAACCTTTAGGGGTGATTTTCTCAAAAACGCAGGAGTGTTGACCCAAAATATCTTCGTTTTAGGTTGTACATAAGCGACCTGCCAAATTAGAGCCGAATCGGTTGGCCGTGTCTGAGGCCTTCCCCTTGTCAGACAGAAGAATATTTTGGAAATATTCTAGTTTTTCCACTTGGCATTCCATTGTTCGGCGTCCACAGCATGACTATCTCCAAATGAGAAAATGACAATATATAAACTGAAATAGCGATAGTGAACTACAAATAAAAATGACAGTCCGTAAATGAACCGATATCAACCGGAATACCATGAAAAACAGCATGCAAAACAAAAATGCCACTAACCTAGTAGTTGCGTCTGGTCACAACAATCACTATTTTTAGCACGTCATCTGACGGAGACGTTACAGCTCACAACATAAAATGCTTCACGAAAATATCAGAGTCCGGTACTTCCTTTACAAAATTGTAGCTTTTGATAAGGCGGCTGTATAGCGCCCAGAAACTAACAAGGGGACCGCGCCTACCCGTCATCACCGATGTCGTCCATATTTATGGTATATGCTGGTCTTGACCAGAAACACAAGTGTCAGAAGTGAGATATGAAAATGGCCAAGCGTTTAGCAAACTACAGAATGTTCGTCACGGGTCGGGTGAGGCATTAGCCATTTATGTTACCGTAGTTTTATGGCAGTGGTTAGCACAGCGATAATAGTACAGAACGATAATCCCAAGTTTGTTCGGTCGTATCCGTATGGGCCTTTTTTACTTTTAATTTTTACATTACTTAGACTGCAAATAAACCGAAATAATGCTGAATATCTTTCATTTATTAGTATTTTCGTAAAAGGCATGCAAAGCAAAAGCAAAGAATAATTTGGAATTGCAAACAAATTTCCAAGAAAGGATTGCACTTACAGCGTCAACGAGGAATGCGCAAATATCTTTCCAAGACAGGATACATATATAATATCTCTTTTAAGAGATCGTATTGCGTTCGGTGCATTTTGACCTGCGGACAGCCCTCGGCAGCTAATGCAACTCTGCGATGCCTGTTTTTATCGTCATGCAAATAATTTCATCGACTAGCTTAAAAACTGCTCTTATCTCATCGGGAGAGAAAATGAAATCACATCCCGAGAAGACTGCATCAAAATACATTTCACTGTACGTCACCAGCCACCCTTGGCAATATTTGACCAAAAGATACTTTTCACTTCATTACTGCGAAACTGTGCGATGAGAGAAACACGTTTATGAAGGTAAATCAAGTTTGTTTTCCTATAGAAACTGTAAAAAGACAGTAGTTGTAAAAATTCGGTATTTGTAACGTTAACAAAATTGCGAGAAAATTACTACTTCCCCAGCTTTTACGATGAATATAGCCAGAATAAGTGTAAATCATCGTCTGTAAAATAACAAAAGTATCTAAAAATTACATACGAAGTTCTCGTGGACGCCTTAGAATTCCTTCTGTCAGATTTATTTTCAATCCCAAATTTTCATTTGCCTTTTATTTTCATGCTTTTTATGAAGACATTAATAAATACAATGTTCTGAACATTATTTCGGTTCATTTCTTGTGTAAGTAACGTAAAAACTAAAAGTAAAGAAAGTTTTCGCGTACGGACTGGGACTGTACCCTTTTCACTGCGCCGACAGGCGCTTGGAAACTAACGTTAATGCTTCATGCCTCGCCCGACCCGCTACAGTTTGGAACCGCGCGACCGCTGCGGTCGCAGGTTCGAATCTTGCCTCGGGCATGGATGTGTGTGATCTCCTTAGGTTAGTTAAGTTTAAGTAGTTCTAAGTTCTGGGGGGCTGATGACCTCAGAAGTTAAGTCCCATAGTGCTCAGAGCCATTTGAACCTCGCCCGACCAAGGCCAGAAATGTTACTTTTTTCTAAATGCATGGCCATCTGAAGTTTCTACTTCTGTGACTTTCATTTGTGGCCAAGTGCTGCATATACCATAAATCTGGACAAAATCGGTGATGATGGGTAGGAGGGGTTCCCTTTTAAGATGAACCATTGTCTGCACTGTCCTCACACCAGTCACTCGTCCATCTCCCAGCACGAACTTCACGGTCTTCCAGAGCGGAGTGTCCTTTTTCATCTCGAAACAACTCTCGTTCAACCCTTCTATCCTGTGTCTTTCCAGGTATGTGGCCTGTCATTGGGCACCTCTTTTTACTGTCTCGCTTCTAGCATAAAATTTACAACTTTTGAGCTCATTGGACAATTTAAATAAATGACATCTTATAGGAAGTGAAGAACCGACTCAGAATACAGAAAAATAAAAAAAACCCTTCGGTGAAATTAAAAGCAAAGGTGGTAACATTAACAGTACAACGAAAAATCCATTGTTCAACGAAGAATAGAGAGAGGATAGGTAGAAAGAGTACACTACAGGCCTCTATGAGCAGGAGAACTTGTCTGATGACTTCACAGAAGAAGAAACTTAAGTCGATAAGAAAGACGTAGAAGATCCAGCAGAATTTAAAAGAGCTAAAGAGCTCTGGACGACGTAGGGGTAGAAAGAATGGATACCATTCCATCGGAATTTCTGAAGTCATTGGGGGGAATTGCAACCAAATAACTGTTCTATCCATGAGATGGCGACGTACTTGATAAAACTAATGTCATCCAATTCTGAAGTTACCAACGGCAGATAGGTGCGAAAACTGTCGTATAATCGGCTTAACACCTCACCCATCAAAGCCGCAGACAAGAATAATGTACAGAAGGAGGGAAAAGAAAATTGAGGATTTGTTAGATGACGATCAGTTTGGCATTGTGAAGGATGAAGACACCAGAGAGGCAGTGCTGGCGTTGCGGTTGATAATGGAAGGAAGTCTAACGAAAAATCAAGACACGCTCATAGGAACGTGGAAAAAACCTTAGACAGTGTCAAATGGTTCAAGAGATTCGAAATCCTTGGAAAATGAGATACGAGGAAAGAGGGTAATATACAATATGTACGAGAACCAAGAGGGAACAATAAGAGTGGTAGAGCAACAATGAAGTAATCGGATTAAAAAGGTTGTAAGACAGGGAAGTAGTCATTCACCCCTCCTGCTCAATCTATATGTCGAAGGAACGATGACGGGCATAAAAGGAAGATTCAAAAGTGGAATTAAAATTAAAGGTGGAAGGATATCAATGATAAGATTCGCGAATGACAGTGCTCCCTCAGTGAAAGTAACGTATTACAGGATATGTTGAATGGCATGAACAGTCTAATGATTACAGAATACGGAAGACTAAAGTAATGAGAAGTAGTAGAAATAAGAATTGCAAGAACCTGAACATAATAATTGGTGATCATGAACTAGGCGAAGTTAAGGAAGCAAAATAATCCACTACGGACGAAGCAAGAAGGACGTAAAAAGCAGACTAGCGTAGGAAAAGAGGGCATCCATGGCTAAGATAAGCCTACTGCTGTTAAAGATAGGTCTTAATATGAGGAAGAAATTTCTGAGAATGTACGTTTGTAGCACAGTATTATACAGCAACGAATCATGGACAGTTTGAAAACAGGAATAGAAGAGAATCGAAGCATTTGATATGTGGTGCTGCAGATGAATGAGAAAATCAGGTGAACTGATAAGGAATGAAGAGGTTCTCCGCAGAATCACCGAAGGTGGGAACATGTGCAAAACACTGACAAGAAGAAAGAACACGGTGACAGGACGCGAGTTCAGTACCTTCATGATACTAGAGGAAACTGTAGAGGGGAAAAACCAGAGAAATACACTCAGCAAATAATTGAGGACGTAGGTTGCAACTGCTACCTTGAAATGAAAAGGTTGGCACATGAGAGGAATTCGTGGCGGGCCGCATCAAACCAGTCAGAGGACCTATAAAAAAAATCGTTTATTACGTTTGTACGATTTCCTTGGCTTAGAAGAATACTATTATCTACGTATTTACGCAAGAATTCTGCTCGATTCTTACTTTTACGTAAATGAAGGTGGCGTAAAATAATGACGCTTGTAATTTTTCATGCCATAGCGTGTTTTCGTTTTCAGTGTACCTCTGTGGAATTTCCAAGTCTATGAAATCTCAAGTTTAGCAGTTTCATTTACGTCGCCAATATGTGCTTGAGTGAGTCACCTCCTTACGCTAGCCGCATCCTAGGTAGATATGTACTTGAGGCCGCCAGTCCTTTCAGCTCCAGCTCAGTACAATACACAGGGCTTAGTCGTCCGCTGCTGGACATTCCTACTTCCACTCACTCTTTTCCGTAAGTCAACCACTCTAAGCTGATTATACATTGAATGAACGCCGACAGCTAGGTGATACTGAGAGATACATCTCTCAACAGCTGCCATCGCTGAAATTTCACAACACATTGAAAAAAGGCGTTCACTCTGGAAAGTCCTCTCACGGACCAAACTCCCCGAGAGAACTGCAACATTGTACAGCACAGCTTTAAAAATTGATGAGATTTCCCTTTACTTAACGGAGTGCAGTCGCAAACAGGCTGAAAAAAAAATTCAAAATTTTTAAAAGTCTTGTTAAATCCACTATAGTATATGGTTACAAAATGCTATTTGTTTCATTACAATTTGATGAATAGGTCCAGAGTTATTAATTTTTTCGTGATACACGGTAATTAAGTGCCATGCCCACTTTTGCTCTGTCTTTCTCAACATTGACTCCAGTACAGCAACTGAATCGCTTATTTCAGAAGGGTCGTAGGTCCACTCTTACGTCGTTTTGCGCTATGTACATTTCCGTGTTCTTTAATGGTCGGCTCATCGCTGAGTGTGCGAAGGACCTCCACGTTTAATCAAATAGCCAAATTATACAGAGGAGAAATTCTACTTGATTTCGAAAGAGCTTTCGACAATTCTGAACAATAACACCATGTACTTTATCGAGACACTTTAATTCTCAGAAAAAGTGGGAGAACGACATAAAATATGCATCTATGGTTTGTTTCAAGTCATTGTTGAAGAGCAAGCAGTAATATGTGGCGCTTTGTCCTCATAGTATCTTATGTTCTATCAATATGAGCTATTGGATTGTAAAGTGGAACCTATCCATTAGAAAATTAGGAGGAAAGGTGTATGTTATCCTGAGCAGTACGAACGAAATGTAACAAAAACTACTGAACGAAAGCAATTGGAGTACACCAATTACTGAAGTAAGCTAATACCAGCAAAATCTGTCAGACTAAGTGCTTTGAATCAAAATGGTTCAAATGGCTCTGAGCACTATGGGACTCAACTGCTGAGGTCATTAGTCCCCTAGAACTTAGAACTAGTTAAACCTAACTAACCTAAGGACATCACAAACATCCATGCCCGAGGCAGGATTCGAACCTGCGACCGTAGCGGTCTTGCGGTTCCAGACTGCAGCGCCTTTAACCGCACGGCCACTTCGGCCGGCCTGCTTTGAATCCATTAGCCAAGATGGGGTCAGTTATTAATTCATCACAGGTTTTCTGGATCTTAATAGTAAAGGTGAACAAGATACTTCAGAGCCTAATACAGGCAGAAAAAGTAACGACGTAGATGAAGGGAAGAAAAAGTCAAAAGGCAAGTTCTTTAAAATATCATCGGATGATGGGAACAAATCGTAGCCAAATATGCAGACATGTACTTATAAGCTTATTTGCAGTTGGCGAATAAAGTGAGAAGAATAATGCTGCTCCTTCCACTTGCTAAAAGCACTACAGATGAACGAGAAAAATCAAAGAGCCGTAAATCAGTATCAGAATTTGAAATTGCCGAAGTTCATGAACACATACACTCCTGGAAATTGAAATAAGAACACCGTGAATTCATTGTCCCAGGAAGGGGAAACTTTATTGACACATTCCTGGGGTCAGATACATCACATGATCACACTGACAGAACCACAGGCACATAGACACAGGCAACAGAGCATGCACAATGTCGGCACTAGTACAGTGTATATCCACCTTTCGCAGCAATGCAGGCTGCTATTCTCCCATGGAGACGATCGTAGAGATGCTGGATGTAGTCCTGTGGAACGGCTTGCCATGCCATTTCCACCTGGCGCCTCAGTTGGACCAGCGTTCGTGCTGGACGTGCAGACCGCGTGAGACGACGCTTCATCCAGTCCCAAACATGCTCAATGGGGGACCGATCCGGAGATCTTGCTGGCCAGGGTAGTTGACTTACACCTTCTAGAGCACGTTGGGTGGCACGGGATACATGCGGACGTGCATTGTCCTGTTGGAACAGCAAGTTCCCTTGCCGGTCTAGGAATGGTAGAACGATGGGTTCGATGACGGTTTGGATGTACCGTGCACTATTCAGTGTCCCCTCGACGATCACCAGTGGTGTACGGCCAGTGTAGGAGATCGCTCCCCACACCATGATGCCGGGTGTTGGCCCTGTGTGCCTCGGTCGTATGCAGTCCTGATTGTGGCGCTCACCTGCACGGCGCCAAACACGCATACGACCATCATTGGCACCAAGGCAGAAGCGACTCTCATCGCTGAAGACGACACGTCTCCATTCGTCCCTCCATTCACGCCTGTCGCGACACCACTGGAGGCGGGCTGCACGATGTTGGGGCGTGAGCGGAAGACGGTCTAACGGTGTGCGGGACCGTAGCCCAGCTTCATGGAGACGGTTGCGAATGGTCCTCGCCGATACCCCAGGAGCAACAGTGTCCCTAATTTGCTGGGAAGTGGCGGTGCGGTCCCCTACGGCACTGCGTAGGATCCTACGGTCTTGGCGTGCATCCGTGCGTCGCTGCGGTCCGGTCCCAGGTCGACGGGCACGTGCACCTTCCGCCGACCACTGGCGACAACATCGATGTACTGTGGAGACCTCACGCCCCACGTGTTGAGCAATTCGGCGGTTCGTCCACCCGGCCTCCCGCATGCCCACTATACGCCCTCGCTCAAAGTCCGTCAACTGCACATGCGGTTCACGTCCACGCTGTCGCGGCATGCTACCAGTGTTAAAGACTGCGATGGAGCTCCGTATGCCACGGCAAACTGGCTGACACTGACGGCGGCGGTGCACAAATGCTGCGCAGCTAGCGCCATTCGACGGCCAACACCGCGGTTTCTGGTGTGTCCGCTGTGCCGTGCGTGTGATCATTGCTTGTACAGCCCTCTCGCAGTGTCCGGAGCAAGTATGGTGGGTCTGACACACCGGTGTCAATGTGTTCTTCTTTCCATTTCCAGGAGTGTATTATCATTTCCGACGAAAGAGTCTGATTATGCTGGTAAAGCTTAGCTTCACATAAGTGCTGATTTCAACAGAGCTTTTCGAAGAAGTGAATCCTCTTTCTCCCATCAAATTCGAATACTATGTGAACATATTTGACCACGATTTTTACCTTCATTTCGTCAGACCAGTGGCAGATGCGTGTTGTGAATGTGAGCAATTAATGTGAAAATTAAAAGCAAAAGTTTGAATGAGGCATCTCGACCGACTGCGGTTTGTGATTTAATGTTGCGCAAGAGAAGAGCCAAGAAATTTTATACTGCTTTGAATGTGAATGAAAGGCTATCCAAAGAAAAACATATTTTGAGTCTGAGCTTTGATTTCATGCAGAATCTTTATTTCCGAAGAATGCCTGTTCAAGAACTATTTTATCTCCGGCAGCTAACGGTTAATGGTTTCAGCATTCACAATTTGAAAGAGAAAACGACATTTCGTTACCTTTATCACGAAGGTGTCACCCACAAAGGTCCTAACGATGTGTGCACTTTCTTGTATCACTAAGTCACCATTTGCATCCCCAAGGACATAAAAATTATTTATCTGTTTTGCGGTAACTACCAAGGGGAAAACAAAAAACCCTGTTTAACAAGAATGTGATTAGCTTTTGTGGATACCGGATAATTTCAGAAAATAGAGGCATTGTTTCCTGTCAGGGGACACTCTTTCTTACCGTCTAATAGATCTTTTGGTACAATCACGAGATCACTGCTATGAACTGATAGAGTGTATACCATTATGAATTAAGTTGAACTGATCATATCATCGAAAGCAATTCGACAATTCTCTGTAAAGGTTATCTCAGCGGATGATATCTTAGACTTCAAGTCGGGGTGGACTAGACTTTACAGAAGGACCACTCATTCACTAGAGACAGTTACTTCACGAACAGACTTGAAAGTAGCATTCAGTGTGTCAACATTTCATCGTTTTATTTTCAGTGATGAGGTGTTGGGGACTGTAATAGCCTGTGGTATGATCAATGTTTTAAATATCTACAAATTCAGATTAGGACTACCTTAAATTTCTCGATTCAGCGTCAACTTCTCAGCTGTTCGGGCCTACTCAGAAGACTGCATTTCTATCAACGCAAAGAAGATGATACATGTAAGGAAGCTGACTGCTTTCATAGTGTGGGACGAACACATCCTGGAATTCTGGAGTGTAATTTGTCAGTGGCTAACTGCTGCAGGAGCACTGGACACCGAAGATCTGTGATTTTCAAAATTAATAAAATGTTTGGTTTCAAGAACAAATATTGTTAATTCTTTAAACATTGTCTCTAGCATTTACCTACATGTTCATTGAACAATTTGTTGTGTGATGTAAAGGTTTTAATATTTTTCTTTCTCACTTATTTCAGAAAAATCTTATGTTCAGGAGAAATATTCAGCTCTTGTCAATAAACGAACACAATATTTCAGTACATAATAAGTCAGAATAATTGTTCATAGTGGATCTCTCACATCGTCACAGCGTACAATTATGAAAATGCCCTGTAAATTATTAAAATAGTTTTTTTTTACATTTCTCAAAACCATGTCAGGAGAACATAGGGACCTTCTGAAGTAAACGATTTAACAATTTGTGTTGCACAGCAACAAAAGAGGTTCAGTTGAATGACCCAAAATCCAACCTAAGGTTTTGATGGCAGCTGTCAGAAACGTAGACTTACATCCCCAAATAGCATTGCGAGCTATTTATTTTCATACTATAAGGGTTCTGAGTATTGAAATATTTAATAAGTTCTGTGTCATCTGTAGCAAAAATCACACTGTGCAGCGTGTGTGCAAAAAAGAATGTAATGATTCCATTGCAGGTATGAGAATGGCTGGTGTTGTTTCGATTTCCAGAAGGTCTAGACATCAAGATGTATCCTGTATACAGTCTCTCTTGGGAATGGGAACAGTAAGGCTTATCATAAAATCCTAGAATAGAAACTATGTGGGCCTACAGTCAAAATTAATAAACTGGAGTGTGTAAGGCATGTACAGAAAAGAATAGGATCACGAATTCGAAAGGTAAATAGGGGAAATATGTTGGTGGTAAAGATGGCCTGACAAAGGTTAGAATATACAGTATCCAGAACTACTGAGAAGAGCTATCTGGGCTATTTTCTTTCATAAAATCTCAACGAGTGAAAACCCTCATCACCTCTGCCCACAGGGACCCGACATCTGGTACAAATTCGACATTCCAGCTATAGATTCCAATCAAATTCATAAGCATTCAATTCCGGAAACCTTCCTAGTTGCTGTCAAACCAATTTTCAGGGACTTTAGTCAACAGTAGCTCTTCAAAAGGGTCGCCATGATAAAGCTCAGACTCTGAATGAAACTTTGAATTCTGTTATTTGGGCAAGGCTAAAAAAACTGGAAAAGGAACGCTGAAGTTTGGTGTTCATGATGAAGTGATGTGCTTCAATGCTGTTGTGTTAAGGCTCTTTGGAAGAAGAGATAGTATCAATACTGAAAGGGAACTGAAAAGTATAGACGTGGACGGTATCTTTTAGGCTGAAATTTTTACAGAAAGTGGTACCAAGGAGCCAAGACAGCCAGAACATCAAAGGAAATAAGAAAAAGAGGATGAAGCTGATTCACAGTGTCGTCCTGGTATGTTTTAAAAGTGTATCTGTATGCTTATGTACATTAATTTCTTATCTGTAAGACTTTAATATAGTTATTCTCAAAACTGCAGTTTTTGATAATCTGCTATTACTCTTTCTCAAAAACTGACGCTGATAAAGACATCAACCTCTCAGTATCTTTTGTTATTAAAAAAATAATTAAACAGATAAAAAAGGGACTTGTAGTGGCACCAAAAACAAATTTACAAGTTTCAAGGTGTTTAAAAGAGTTGTAATTGTTCTCTTTTAAAACAAAAATAGAGTTACATATGACATATATAAAATACAGTAAGTAACTTCTATGCTATTTAAACATGGTGTCTCATCTGTGGTCTGCAAAGATTCCGGGTCTTTACCTCTACCAGTTTCTTCAGAAAGTGTACCCGAATATGCCCATTTTAACATTGATTCCTTAAGGTAGTTCCTTCACCACTGTGGCCCGTTAAAACAATTCCAGGTTAAATAATGCCACAATTCTACGTATAAACAAATGAAAGCCTTCGCATCCACGATACACATACACAAACACACCCACACACACACACACACACACACACACACACACACACGCACGCATACGACATACCTGTATATAATATCTTCCCAGAAACAAATCAAAAATAGTCTCTAAGTTGCCAAAATGTAAATTCTATTCC
The DNA here is from genome assembly GCF_023898315.1 of Schistocerca nitens. NCBI lineage: Eukaryota > Metazoa > Arthropoda > Insecta > Orthoptera > Acrididae > Schistocerca > Schistocerca nitens. The sequence continues at coordinate 475,458,474 of NC_064619.1, read as the reverse complement.
AAGTATACCGAATTTGTAGCCCCTTTGCCCCACCTCAAAAGTTTACCTTTTTGGGCACGATGTGGAAGAAGCAAATAAAGCAAAAGTAACTGTAAACAGTTACTTTCTTTTCCCTTTTTTCTATAACAGTATACGTCACAAAGGAGCGGATAAACGGCTAAGGAAACACTCCTCGATGCAGTGCAGACCTATTGTCTACAACTAGAGTTGTAAAACTAACGTAGGTTTCTCAAGACCTCAGTAAATAATAGCAGACTATGGTAGTTTCCTTAGTAGTCTTGGTCATTTAAGGTCGTAGTCACATTGCCCGTCTGTTGGGTGTGTTGCATATCTATCGGGAGTTGGCTCATAACAATTACTTTCTTTACATAGGCGACCATTGTCTTACTTGATTCCCTTAAAAGTCGGAGGTGGTGAACCGTTTGGAAAGTGAGTGAGGATACCTGAAAGGCCGGGAAACCTACGGAACATTTCTGTTGTGCATGGTTATCCTCCTGCCTGTTACTTAATAATAAACAGCATTTGTAGAAAAACTGAAATCGTCAATATGTAATTCATGTTTTATTCGAAAATAGTTGATTTGTAATGTGAAATGGACGTTGTAGTAAAAATAAAGAAAACAATACAGATTTCTCAAAGAGCGCTAGAAAATGCATTTTCGTCAACAAAAATGAAAGAAACGTAAAACAAAACTATGTCACAGATAGCATCAATGCTTCATCGAAATGATGTAAAACTTGTCTCTGTTATTCGTAAACAACTTCCCCATTTACCAATAATAACAGGAACTCTTGCCTTTGATCATGATAAAGAACATTCTACTACGAAATAACAACAACGATCACACATATTTTTATGTTTGTACACGTAAACTATATTTGCACGAAAAGTAACTGCTTTCGCTGCGTAAAATCCAACGTTTTTAATGCTTATAAAATGCAATTTATATTACTTGAATATGTATTATGTACAATGGATTAACACTGAACGATGTGCGGTTCTAGTTACGTGCAAAACTAAGGGAAGTCTTCGGCTCCCATTTTCTCTCTTACACATTCATTTATGTTTCATTACCTAACAGTACTACCGGTAATCCTACCGTTTGCTACGTAATTACGTCATTTATGTGGTGTACCAAAACTATCGAACCGAAGTTTTGGTTGAGCGCATCTCTAACTGAAACGCACCGTTTTATGATGAGAGAGATGCGGTAAACACGTCCTTAGTCAGCTCGCAAACTTATCACGTCCGTAACACCATCACTCAAAGATACAACAGCTCTGCAAGCAAGTCCACATCGTATTTAAGACTATTTCCACTCTACTAAATATTGCTCATCGGCGATCGTATCAACCTTTGTTCATCATGTTACTAGAAATGCTGATGTGTTACTGAAACAATAAAACGAATTTCACTTGTCTTACTTTGGTGGTTGGTCGTTGGTGTTTGTTCTGCAAATGGCTGGACGATATTCGGCTAACAATTTAAATTTGCCAGCTGCCTCCCCATACTTTCACGCCACCTGTTATCGGATTTTCGAAACGTAACACACCGAATCAGTAATAACCCAACACAAGCTTAATTGAGACCGATCCACCAATTTGCGACATGTTTTTTATGTTTCCCAGCAACGGACAGAAGCAACCACCGTGACGCATCGCCGTACTGTTGCAAGACAACGCTGCCCCTGGGGGTAAAAGCTGCTCATTTGCTTTTGTCTTCGTGTCACATGCTAGTGGAACACAACCTCTATCTTCAGTTAGAACAGCGCAATGACGTTAAAGAGTGTGACGTGATATGTTCACGTGACAACTGAAAAAAGGGACAGCACGCAAGGAAGACAATCTAGCAGTTTAGCAGGACTAAAGAAAACCGTTGCAAAGAGGGCTGAAACATCGTTTTAATTGTGGTTGCAGTATCAAAATGTCGTAATGGTCAAAAGGATTATTTCCAAGTTGACACTGGCCACGGAAGCGTTCAAGCTTAATATGGTCATTCAAGTCTGCTTATTAATAGTTTTGTATGTTCAAATAGCCTTCAGCACGAAACTTCCTGACAGATTAAAACTGTATCGGACCGAGACTCGAGGCCTTTGCCTTTCGCGGGCAAGTGCTCTATCATATGAGCTACCCAAGCACGACTCACGGCCCCGCCTCATAGGTTTACTTTCGCCAGTGCCTCGTCTCCTACTTTCGAAACTTTACAGAAGCTCTCCTGCGAACCTTGCAGAAGTAGAACTCCTGGAAGAAAGGATATTGCGGAGACATGGCTTAGCCACAGTCTGGGGTATGTTTCCCGAATGAGATTTTCACTCTGCAGCAGATTGTGCGCTGATATGAAACTTCCTGGCAAATTAAAACTGTGTGCGACAGAGTGAAAATCTCATTCTGGAAACATATCCCAGGCTGTGGCTAAGCCATGTCTCCACATATCCTTTCTTCCAGGAGTGATACTTCAGCAAGGTTCGCAGGAGAGCGTCTTTGAAGTTTCGAAAGTAGCAGACGAGGTACTGGCAGAAGTAAAGCTGTGAGGACGCGGCGTTAGTCGTGCTTGGGTAGCTCAGATGGTAGTGCACTTACCCGCGAAAAGCGAACGTCACGAGTTCGAGTCTCGGTCCGGCACACAGTTTTAATCTGGCAGCAAATTTCATATCAGCGCACACTCCGCTGCAGAGTGAAAATCTCATTCAGGCTTCAGCACCTTTCAAAAATGGCTCTGAGCACTATGGGACTCAACTGCTGTGGTCATCAGTCTCCTAGAACTTAGAACTACTTAAACCTAACTAACCTAAGTACATCACACACATCCATGCCCGAGGCAGGATTCGAACCTGCGACCGTAGCAGTCGCACGGTTCCGGACTGCGCGCCCAGAACCGCGAGACCACCGCGGCCGGTTTCAGCACCTTTGCCCCCTCATCATTTTTTTTGTCTGTCTCCGGTAGCTGAGTGGTCAGCGCGACAGAATGTCAATCCTAAGGGCCCGGGTTCGATTCCTGACTGGGTCGGAGATTTTCTCCGCTCGGGGACTGGGTGTTGTGTTGTCCTACGCATCATCATTTCATCCCCATCGACGCGCAAGTCGCCGAAGTGGCATCAAATCGAAAGACTTGACCCGGCGAACGGTCTACCCGACGGGAGGCCCTAGTTACAAGACATTATTATTATATCTTTTTTTTCTGGCTTTGTCTCCAGATTATTATTTAGTGTAAGACCACATTAGAATGCAGAGATGCAGAGGTTGGCACAGGGCAGGAATAAAAGAAAAATACAGTGTTTTCACTATTCTGTAACCTCAGATAGCCATTTTCGTGGCGTCTATCCTCATCTGCATTCTCGTCCGTTGTAGAATCACACACAGAAACACCATGCATTCTTTTAGTAAATTACAATCAGAAGTTCAAATTCCAAAACTTGACAAAGGCACACAGTTTGGTTGTTGTGCAGCGACATAGCAACAACCAAATTGTGTGCCTTTGTCAAGTTTTGGACTTCGAAGAATTGAACTTATGAGTATGACTCAGTAGAAGAAAGTGCCATGTTTCTGTGTGTGTTTGGGCGAAAAAAGTGGGTATGCATAATAGGTGTACCTTAATTTCTATAATTTAATCTCCAAGCACCACTACTATTACTGCTTTAGAATCAAATGATAACGTCACAGCTTCAAAACCAAGTGGTGATGACTTCACACTCATACTTACGCAGCAGTTTCTGTGGTATCCTCGTCAGGATCCAGAAAACGGCAGTTGTAGAAGTCACCTGCAGAAATTCGTATCTCGAAATCCGGTTCCTTATCCGAGGCCTCCCTGGGAGAACAGTTGAACCACGGCTGGCCACTGGTCTTCCGTCCGGGGAACCCCCGAATCAGCGCGTGGTGCAGCTGCTGCTCCGTGCCCACGACCTCCAGGTTCACCTCATCGTAGGCCAGAAAAGCGCAGGAAAACGGCTCTCCCACAATTTGTGGCAGCTTGAATCTGTAAGTCGACGGAGAGAAGACTCTTCTCTGTTCTAACTCACAAATGACGATCGGGTAACCGGGAAACCTGAGGTAGAGAGTGTTGTCAAGGTCACGGACTCGACATTTAAACGGCGCGTCTTCGTGCGGCCGCTGCACGATAAGGTGGAAAAAATCATCCGGCAAATCCGAATCGAACAGACAAATAACTGAGCTTCCAATGAAGATTCGCACGTGCTCCTCGGTTATCCAGTACGGCTGCTCGAAGACTGTCTGAAATTCTGGTATACTCTCCCGAAATAATGCACTACTGTTTAAGTTATCGCTTTCTTCAAAGTTGCACACGTAACTGGCCAACTGGTAGGGAGAGCCTCTCATCAACCGAGCTCCGAGTCTGAAACCCGCTTCCGTGCCGTTAGTTGCATCGCAGTCAGTGTCGATGAAGCAGGTCAGAGGCGGTGCTTTAGCCGCGTAGAAGACCACGACGTCGTCGGCCCTGCAGGGCGGTTTGCCGCGCTCCGCCAGTGCTGTGCCCACTCTGGAGGCAGCCCACAGCAGCAGTAGGACGGGCAGCCGGTTTGCCACGTGTCTCGTTGTCGGCATGGCGTAGACTGACAGACGTGCAGGGCCCCCCGTTACAGCTGTAGCAGCAGATCCTGTGTGGGCGGCGACGCGGTCCCCATCCGCCCCACCTGAAGCGTGACTTCCGGATCTCACACGTCCGGCCGATTTTCCGCAGTTTCCGCCGCCGCCCGCTCTGCACCAGTCGTAAACGGCACTACACGACCTCCATTCGTTAAAATTGATGTAGCTCATGTGGAGATAAAGCTGTAGACACCTACAGCAGCTCAACAAATGAAAATTGTCACAAACTTAGCCGGCCGGAGTGGCCGAGCGGTTCTAGGCGCTACAGCCTGGAACCGCGCGACCGCTGCGGTCGCAGGTTCGAATCCTGTCTCGGGCATGAATGTGTGTGATGTTCTTAGGTTAGTTAGGTTTAAGAAGTTCTAAGCTCTAGGGGACTGATGATCTCAGAAGTTAAGTCCCATAGTGGTCAGAGCCATTTCAACCAGTTTTTGTCACAAACGTAAAAAAAAAAAAAAAAAAAAAAATCCAGTTTGGATGTAATGTTAAGCATGATAATAACAAGTTTGTTTGTGTGGCCATCCTCCGCAGGAAGCATATAAATACTTGTTTTGTAAATAAAACTGCCTTTCCTGCTGCCAGTTACTTTATTTATCCCACACGCGTTTCGCCTTCTCCTGTTCTAAGGCATCATCAGTGGGATCTGTAACGATACAATTTTGTTAGTTATAGGTTATCAAACAGTTCACTTCGCGAGTTTTTGTAAAAAAATGTAATTACTTACGATTTGCTGATCTGCGTTTCCTCACATCTGGTCTGGAAGTCGCACTACCACTTTTATCACTGCCATATAATCACATCTTTGTGTTCTCGCCTTCCACGCGCTGTTCACCATGTTTATCACTCTTTTTTGTGGTGGACTATTGTTCTATTATCACTCGATGCAACTATTTCGTCGTACACTGCTTTTCACAGCGTAAATATTGCGACTCCATTACGTGTTTCATCTTCTTTGGTATGTTTATCTATTTTTTGCCAACCTAACGAAGTATACGTTCGAGACTAACTTCTGTTTATGATGTTTATACCGCGTGTGTGTGAGTGAGAGAGAGAGGGGGATAGAGCCAACGAGTTTTTCTTTTTTCTAGGGAGGAGGGGGGGGGGTGTACTAGCTGCTAGTGAGTGGTTCAAAACTTTGATGACAGCTATTTGACTTTTCGTTTCAATATTCTGTAGAGTGGTTCATTGATGAGTAAGTGAAATGATGTTGTGTTCTATTATTATTACATTGGACATTATTATTATATTGATACTTTTTACGAACGTTATTCTATTATTTTATCTATTAGTGTAAATAATGAATTGCTTGGCATGTGTACTTCGTTATTCAACAGGATTTTCCCCTCTGCTTTGGTTTTATGTATGTGGTAATTTTCTTGCATGGTCAGGAGGTGTTTTTTTATTGCGGAATCTAATTATTTTCATGTCATTTTCTCTAGTGGTTGGTTTGTGGTCATTTGCTCTTAGGTGTTCTGCAAATGTGGACCATGCAAGAAAATTACCACATACATAAAACCAATGCAGAGAGGAAAATCCTGTTGAATAACCAAGGACACATGCCAAGCAATTCATTATATACACTAATAGATAAAATAATAGAATAACGTTCGCAAAAAGTATGAATATAATAATGCTGTCCAATGTAATAATAATAGAACCCAACATCGTTACACTCACTCACCCATGAACCCCTTCACAGAATGAATTTCGTCAGCTCTATCCCCCTCTCTCTCTCACTCATACACACGCGCGGTATAATCATCGTAAACAGCAGTTAGCCTCGAACGTATACTTCGTTAGGTTGGCAACAAATAGATAAACATTCCAAAGAAGATGAAACACGTAATGGAGTCGCAATATTTACGCTGTGAAAAGCAGTGTACGACGAAATAGTTGCATCGAGTGACAATAGAACAATAGTCCACCACAAAAAAGAGTGATAAACATGGTGAACAGCGCGTGGAAGGCGAGAACACAAAGATGTGATTATATGGCAGTGATAAAAGTGGTAATGCGACCTCCAGACCAGATGTGAGGAAACGCAAGTCAGCAAATCGTAAGTAATTACATTTAAAAAAAAATCGCGAAGTGAACAGTTTGATAATCTATAACTAACAAAAGTTTATCGTTACAGATCCCACTGATGATGCCTTAGAACAGGAGAAGGCGAAACGCGTATGGGATAAATAAAGTAACTAGCAGCAGGAAAAAGTTTTATTTACAAAACAAGTATATACATGATAATAACAATTTATGATTTTTTTCTAATTTTCATTTTTAACTTGACATAATGCGCTTTTTTTCAAGTTTGCTATCGTGAGCATCCGAGCATCCGACATTTAAAACACATCTATGAAAATTACAGGAACTTTTTTTTAAAATTTGGAACGGACCTAATGTGAACCTTAATAATAACAATTTACGATTTTTCCAATTTTTATAATAATTCGACCTAATATGCTTCATTTCATGTTTTCTATCGCGAGCAGCCACTAAAGCAGACATCTGAAACACGTGTATTGTGGGGGTAGTCATGGTTTTAATTATCGTCTCTAAAAAAATTGGCTATTTGCGAGTAGGACTTGCGCACTCAGAGTTCCGTACAAACTTAATTATGTATATAGGTAGTTCATCCATGCTGGTAGTCGAGAATCTCAACGATTTTTCCCTGTTGTCGATAATGATACTGGCTAGACAATGGTCCGGGTATTTCTAATACCGTATGAAAATATTTAGAGTAGTTCCTCAGACTAGCACAGACACACAAAAGGAAGCAGGCAGGGGACTTCAGTTTACACATGTAGAGAAAGAAGATTTGTGAAACATATTTTATTTACTTACTAAAACACGATTACAATTTACATTTTATGTTTTCATTTAGTAACGTTCGTCTGTAATGTTTTTCACGCGTGATAAATGGAATTCTTTTATGTGACATAATTACAGCTTAACAAGTTTCAGATATTTTAGTTTACCTGTACTGTGAAACCCTGCTTCTTGCTGAATATATCTGTAGGTTTTGATGAGTGAGTACGTGAGAGTCAAAATACTTGACATAAATTACCAATTTTTTTATTACATTGACTTAGAAGCTTAAATTTTTGACACCGCCAAGGAATCTTACACTTTAGAGTGTGGCATAAATTTGAACGCGATACACCGAACTGTTCCAGATGAAAATGGGTCTTAAAATACGTATAAATAGACGGATAAAAAATGACAAAACTGTTTTCGTTTGATATAATTACAGTTTAGCAATTTTTGGATTTTTTTCCCTTTTACCTGTTGTGTGAAACCTTGCTTCTCGTCAAATTTCATAATTCTAAGTCAACGGGATATTGATGAGTGAGTTTTTGGGTACCAAAATATCCGACGTAAATGGCCGTATCTTTTGACAACGCTGACTTAGAAGCTTACAGTTTTTACACTGTTAAGGGACCATAGACTTCAGTTTCTGACAAATTTGAACTTGACAGGCCAAACAGTTCTAGAGAAAAAGGATCTTAACACACTGACAGAAAATGACAAAAAAATATATTTTCTTGTTATATAATTATAAAGTAGCAATTCTCGCATTTTTTCCTTTACTTGTATTCTGCAACCTTCTTCTTACCAAATTTCGTCGGTATAAGTCAACCCCAAAGGTTCTGATGAGTGAGTTTGCGAGTATTAAAACATGTGATGTTAATTGCCGTATCTTTTGACTGATTTGACTTAAAAGCTTAAAATTTTTACATCCCCATTAGACGATAGTCCTTAATATGTGGCACAATTTGAACTTGATGCGTCTACCCGTTCCTGAGAAAAAGGGTTCTTAACTATCGGACAGACAGGGAGTCGGACATACAGACAGGGACAACAAAGCGATCCTTTAAGGGTACCATTTTTACAGACTGAGGCACGGAATTATAAAAAGGGGAATTTTTCGCTTGTTTGCAGGACACCGTGTCTACAGTCCTGGTACTCACTGAAATCCTCTCACCACGGTACGTCAGATGATCGCTGGAGGAGCCAAAACAAAACGGTGCAGTCTGTTGATAAAATAGAGATGGGCTGCGCAATTTAATTTAGTTCCTCTAGCGACGTGCCAAGGCACTGCGACGCGACGCAGGGAATTTAGTCTGAACCAGGACTCCAGACGTGTATCTGGGAAAACATTGATTAATCACGTATCTTTGTGACTACCTGTTCTACTATTAAAAATCTGTTACACTGGGTGAAGGAAGAATGCCGCGCTTGGAAGTGGATATGTGAGTCCTCACCCAGATTCAAGACAATAGTTGTAGCAAAATCAGATCGAATACATTTAGAAAAATCATGTATGAAAACAAAGAGCTGTTAACACTTTCACCTCGTGCAGTGCATCGGAATGTTCAGAAGAATAGGAGTCATCCCACACTACAGTACCAGCTGTCGTAACTCACTTAGTAGACAGTTGGGACATCAAACCCACATCCACTACTGAGATCTGCTTCGAATCTTCGTCAGGTTAGTTTCATTTTTTAGACATCTGTTCCCTAGTTCTCGTCGCTTATATGCAGGACATCATTTTGTCACCTGAAAATAGCCTGTCACATGACAGTGGGGCCCATTAAACAACTTGTGTGGCCTATTAACCGCGCAATGCACAACCGTAATTGGCCCTGTCGAGTTCATGTAGGGCGGCTTCCAGATGGAGTACATAAAAGCTGAATATGTCGATAAGCATTTGGTGCTCTGTGCATCCAATAACCAAGCTGCTGCTGCTACTCGTTCGTGTGCACCACAATACTCTCGAAGGCACTATCCCAATAAGGAAAACGGGTAATCTTCGTCCGCAAGTAATGGACAGAGGTCGTCCAACGACTAGACAGTTTCACAATCAGAACGAAGCAAGGAAGAAAGAAAGATTGGGTTTAACGTCCCGTCGACATCGAGATCATTATAGGCGAAGCAGAAGCCCCGATTATGCCAAGGTTTGGGGAAGGGAACCGGCCGTGCCCTTTCGAAGGAGCCATCCTAGCATTTGACTGGAGCGATTTAGGGAAATCACGAGCAATCAGAGGATAGGATTCTTGAAACCGTTCACCAATCACAGCAATCATTAGCAGGGAAAATTGGAAAGTTGTGGTAAGTTCCTCTGGGACCAAACCGCTGAGGACATCGGTCCCTAGCCTTACACACTACTTAATCTAACTTAAACTAACTTACGCTAAGGGCAACACACACACCCATGCCCGAGGGAGGACTCGAACCCCCGAAGAGCGCCGGGGGTGTGGGGGCCGCGAACCCTGGCAAGGTGCCATAGAACGCGGCTTCCCCGCGCGGGTGTTATTGGCCGGAACACAACCCACGAGTCTCCCATGAACGTGGCATTCAAGCACTTTTTTGCAGAAATCAGTGGGCTGGAGCCGTGGAAGAAGTGCTGATAGGTCCTTACTTGTTGTCAGCCTGTTGCGCCCCTGTGTCGTACGTTCCTTTGTAATAGTTTGCCTGACGCATTAGAGAACTTTCTACTTAGTTTTCGGTGACATCAATGGTTTCAGCATGATGGGTGCACCGCTACGTTTTTGAATGAATGTGAGTAACTATTTAAATGAACCGTTTCCAGGGAAATGGATTGGTCATGGCGATCCAATGTCCTGGTCTCTATGTTCCCCGGACATTAATCCAATAGGTTTTTATATGTGGGGCCATATAAAGGAACAAGTTTATAGTACTTCATCCTTGGATCTACATGACCCAATAGCTCGCCTGCATGTCGCTTCGGTATGGATACAAGTCTGTTGCGTAGGATCCAGCAAAGTGTGATGCAGCGAGTGGTGACGTGTTTGCAAATCCAAGGTAGCCGCTATGAACATCGTTTCTAAAGTGAATGTTGTTCGTACATGTACGTACTGGCTCTGTGAAGATGAACGTCGAAGTTCAAAATGGGTAAAATGGCTCTAAGCACTATGGAACTTAACATCTGAGATCATCAGTCCCCTAGACTTAGAACTACTTAAACTTAACTAACCTAAGGACATCACACACATCCATGCCCGAGGCAGGATTCGAACTTGAGACCGTAGCAGCCGTGTGGTTCTGGACTGAAGTGCCTAGAATCGCTCGGCCACAGCGGCCGGCGAACCTCGAAGTCAAACGTACAGAATGGAACTATTGTGCAGTCTAATGTAGGCTGTTTATTGCGGTTTTGTAACTCAATGGATACAGACAATAGCCGGCCGGTGTGGCCGAGCGGTCCTAGGCGCTTCAGTCTGGAAACGCTGGACCGCTACGGTCGCAGGATCGAATCCTGCCTCGGCATGGATGTGTGTGATGTCCTTAGATTAGTTAGGTTTAAGTAGTTCTAAGTTCTAGGGGACTGATGACCTCAGATGTTAAGTCCCATAGTGCTCAGAGCCATTTGAACCATTTTTTGATACAGACAATGTTATTGTATCCACTATTATTTTCTATAGGCTTTATTTGTGTCATTGACGAAACAAAGTGATCGTTTACATCTGTAAGAAGTTCATATTATGTCTTAATGTTTAAATGAAATGGAGGTATGGAATCGTTGGCCGGGAGGTCCCGTTCGGGGACGCTCGGCCGCCAAGTGCAAGTCTCATTTCAGTCCATGAGCAGAGAAAATCTCCAACCCGGCCGGCAATCGAACCCGGGACCGCTGCACGGGAGGCACGCACGTTACCACCCAGCTAGGCACTCGGGCGATGTTTAAATAAAGGTAACAGTAACGGAAATCGATTGTGGAGGTGTAAATAGGATACAATTTGATGATTCAACGGAAAAAGAAAGTTTGGCACGGAAGCGAATCGAACATCGGTGAGTCTGCACATCCGTTCCCCGTAGCATTGCAACATCTCTGCTCGTTTTGTTTTGTTTAATGAACCTTCCTGCCGCCCTAAGGGAGGAGAAGTGGGCAGAGGTCGCAAGCCGAGGCCTGGCTACCGTATGCCCATTACCTGCGCCCCCCCCCCCCCCCCCCCGCCCACCGTGGAACAAAGAAAGCGAAAGGGAACGTGGAATAGAGGTACAGTGAACATCAATGATTTATTTATTTACTTTACTTTTTTATTTTTAATGTTTTTTTGTTATTTTTAATTAACATTAATACCACCGAGAATAGCAGGAAACGCGGCAGAACGTCAGACTCAGTGAACTGTCGACGCATAGCTTACCGGAGAAGACCATCCCGTTGACTAGAGAATATACCGGGTCTGAGAGTGGAAGGGGCGGGGATCAACTCCTCATGGCAGGAGCACCCCAGATCTGTGGTGGGTTAAGGAAGACACTGCAGAAGAAACTGGAACAAAATTATCTATATTTGTGACTGCGCACAACTGCACAATGGCGTCCATTAAGGAAGCGCCAGAAATCAAGGATATTTTTCTTGCCATCAGCAAACAAGTTGTGAACTGCGTGCCCACAAATCAACTTCACTGAGTCCGTCTTTGCTTACGAGAAATTTTCCGCGTCCGGAGACAGGAACAGTTGAGTAGGTATGTGATGAGTCGTACCGGTATTTAAGTACAGCATCTCTTGCACCAAGAACCATACACCACTTTCCGATCCGCTCACGAAGCAATGCTCGTTCCGTGTCCAAAATGTCGCAAGCGACTCAAAACTGAGTTTCCGCGAGGTGAATCCCGTGAAGGTGTGACCGGCGTACTTACCCATTGACAGTAAGGGTCCAGGCAGATTGGAGTCCAGTGGCAGTGTAAAGAGCACACAACGATCGTCAAACGGCACGCCAGTCAACGTGGGGACGTAACCCCTAAACCATATTCGGTGACCTGTGCAGCTGAAGAAAACCATAGATTGTCTTCGTGGATGTCAGTTGCATTGGTAGTATCGTACTATGGACGTAACTCATTTTGAGGAGGAAGTGGTGGAAGTAAAAGAAGGGCTGTGGGATGTCCGAAAGATGGATCTGTGCTGAGAGAGAGCGTGGAGTAAGGGCCTCCAGCAATAGGCTGGTAAGGCATGTAGGACAATGCCGCCATAACGCCATATGAGAGCCAACGAAAAGGGCTAACTCTTTGTCCGGCACGAGGTACGGACCGAAACCGCCCCTGCACCATGGGTGGGTGAGAGTCCATTACCTCATCTTGACCAGCAAGCCTTGGGAAACACATGTACCTAATGCCGCTAGCATGTGGCGGGCCGTGGACGGCGGAATAGGAAGAGTCTGTGCTATATGGGGGATATGTAACGCCAAATATACATGTACTTGTACTAATTGTGTCCGTTCCGTTGCAGAAGATCGAGTGCTCGTGAACGGAGATCAAAATGTCCAGCTCATAATTGGGACAGCAGATGCTGGCAGTTGAGGGCAATCGCGGGCCGCAGATCACTTGCGAAATCGAGTCCTAAGCATTGGACGATATCAGGAACATTCAATGGAGCAGCGCTGTCCGCAGGAACTACCCCTCCCACCTCCCCTCCCCAACCACACCTATAGCCATGGCGCTCGATTTGTGGACGTTGAGGCCGCTGCCAGAAGCTTCGCCGTAGGTGGCAACCCACGCCAGTGATTCCCTGACTTCAGCACCGCTACGAAGACCGATGACGTCTCACTGAGCTAATGGGACAGCGTCATGACAGCGTAAACTTCATGCACATGTTCTTGGGCGCGCTACACGGAGTTACATCGTTGCCGGAGTCTCGTTCTTTAGATCTATTTTATGTTAGACATATTGGAGGGATTTAGTTTTCCTATATACAATTTTCTCTTGAATTGGGATGAGGAATCGCGTGCCGACCGCCAAGTGCGACATTTCTTCGCCACCCTGTATTTCGTGATCTATATATCAATAGAAAAAAATAGACCCTCAGAATGTTTGAGTGCTTCAGGGTAATTAATGAAACTGTGAATCTCCAGCTAAGGACATTCACTAACTTCTTCATGGGTTTGTATTTTGTGCGGGACAGCAATACAAGAAATTAGTGAATGATGTGTGGCGTCAGCATATTACGAATATTCGACTTTTAATTTAATAAACTGTTTTGTAGGTCTGTATTTTGTTCAACTCCGTTCTCATGTGAGGATAAGCATAAAATTACTCTGGAAGCAGCTTAGGTCGTCAGTGATACCGGGAGCCATAATCAAATCCCCACTATAAAAAAGTTAAACAGACGATGAGAAAACGACGATGGGTTTTGAATGATACCTTATAAATAACTGAAGCAATGTTACTTTTCTCAATCAACAATGCTGATAAATAGGTGCAGCTATGAGAGAAGTCACCGAGCGAAGTGGTTCATTGGTTAGAACACTGGTCTCGCTTTCGGGAGGACGACGGTTCAAATCGGCGTCCGGCCATTCTGATTTAGGTTTTCCGTGATTTCCCTAAACCGCTTCAGGAAAATGCCAGTGTGGTTCCTTTGAAAGGGTACGGTCGACTTCCACCCCCATCCTTCCCTAATCCGATGGAACCAACGACTTCGCCGTTTGGTCCCCTCCCACTGAATCAACCAACCTATGACAGCAGCCAAAATTAATTACTGCTCGTCAGCACATCCAGACAAGAAAAAGTGTCCTTAACAATATCTAGGAATAAAATCGCCGATGGGAAACAAATTTGCACCATCGACTGGTGTCACGTAAGTCAATTCCAGTTTTTACTATATTCCTCGTCTACTAACAAGCGAGCACTTCTGCTGATATATTCTGTACGGAATAGTTGATGTCTGACAAAGAGAATCTTTGCTCAGTAGCGACACGAAGTCTGAGGGGCGCTCTTTGCCGAGCTGTGTCTTTTACAAACGGAGGTCAGCGCGGGTGCGGCCGGTAAGTAATGGTCTGCACTCGAATGGGGCAAAGAAGTCGAATGGAAGAAAGAGTCTGGTGTAGATAGACGGGGAGACTGGCTGGCTGTCGCTGCTTGGTACTGAATGTGCAGATTTATGCTGACACGCTCTTTGAGGAGAAGACTCGTATGCTAAATTGCCATCAGATTTGCTTCCTGAATTCTCGTCTTACGATGCTATGAGTTAGGATGAGGTAATGCATTCCATAGAACTGCTTAGCGTATTAACCCAGTACAACAAATTTGGATCTGTACTCAGACTTATTGAATAATAGGATTCAGTATGCTTTTAACAGTGAGGTATTCAGTCTCGACTCACGTGGGCCAGAAACCGGTTTCCGTATCGTAATTCCGAATCAGGGACAACCTAAATATATCGCTCCCTCATTCATGTAGCCATTCTTGTTATTTTCATAGTGCTCTTGGATAATGTGTGTAGATTCTATATTATACAGTCTTATAGAATGCCACGTAGTTCATGTACCAGTGACTGTATTCTTCCATGTACTAAGAATAGTGTTTTAAGTTCAGAAAATCAATAATTTGGGCATGACCTCTCACGTTCTTGGCCACTAGTAATCTCTTTGCCAATTAAATTTCAGTAGAGGTTTTGCCATGAGCATTTGCCTTCAGCAAACGTCTTTATTCGCTAGTAACTGCTTGTAGAAATCAGCACTTATTTCTTCAGCAACACGATTAATATTCTAGTCTTTGCATGACTTTTTCGACTTTTGAAGGTGAGTTGCAGCGAGACCTTTGAAGTAACCAGCGATATCTCGGGATCTATTTAGTGTTTATCCTAGTACCGGTATTTAATAATTTCCATCTTTGTGTGGGAAAGGTGGTTAAGACCATAGTCCCAGATAGCTGTGCTCAGAACACATGATTTGTCTATAAGACGGGGTATTTACGCATTTAGTAAGTCAGGTAATGAACTAGCTGCTAGGAAACTTGATCATTATTCATTAAAGTCGCTTTAGACGTTCATCTGTGCCATAGATCAACCCTTTACACACAGTAAGTCTTCCCCTTGTTACCGTGTTCTTAAAATCAGATAGTGTTTAATAAAATTTCATGAGTCAATAACTTTCATGTGGTAACAGACCATCCCAATCAGGGCAGTTTTCCGTAGACATTCTTACACGTCCTGCGAATTTCACAACTGGGGATCGACTTAAAATATTCGTCGAATTGGATTATATTAATTATAAAAGAGATGAAGTAGTCAAACAGGAGTTATATCAATTTACGTCGAAATAATAATGCATAACGCCGGCCGGTGTGGCCGTGCGGTTCTAGGCGCGTCAGTTTGGAACCGCGTGACCGCTACGGTCGCAGGTTCGAATCCTGCCTCGGGCATGGATGTGTGTGATGTCCTTAGGTTAGTTAGGTTTAAGTAGTTCTAAGTTCTAGGGGACTGATGACCTCAGTAGTTAAGTCCCACAGTGCTCAGAGCCATTTTTTGAATAATGCATAACACTAATGATCGATTCGTTTAGAAAACTGCCTTCTGTTATTCTCAGTTACCAACATAGCAGCATTATCCGCATGCAACGAATCAACGAGTTTCCTTCTCATCCAGAGCCATCTTGAACTGGCAAATCAGTTTCCTTCTCATCGGTTTCATGGGAATCGAATATTTAACCAGTGAAATTCACTGATAATGACTGCGTTCTCATAATTATGCTATAGTTATAGATATCTTTCAATGAGAACGTATAGGCCGAAATGAGAAGACTGAAAAAAAAAAAAAGATAATCGCAGCCTCTGAGTGCTCAGTTAGTGTACGTAAGGCAAGCGTAATGAAAGACAATATGCAAGGCGAGAATGGTGTTCGTAATTTTGTAGAAACCTTGCATACCACTTTACTTTCCTGCTGCTTGCTGACTCTTATCTTGTTTCAGCTGTTACATGAAAATATTTTGATTCATAGGTAAATAGAATAGTAAAAGAGGTTCAGGGTGGAATAGTTCGGTGTTCGTCTGTTCGTGGGGATTAAAGTTAATAATTTCTCTTTTCTCTATGGTATTCCACTTCACATTCTATCATTCGATAAGCCGCGTTTCAGATCATCTGACTAATGATGAAGAAAATCCGAAGCAGTTCTAGTTTCAAAGGTTCTCTATTTAGTAAAGGCACGCATACCATATTCAGATATTACTTGCGTACGACAAAACCGTGCAAGTCACTTATTTTCGTAGTACACAGTTAAGTAGCATTTGAAAGTGAGGTTAGTCTCCTAAAACGCAGTTAGTGTACGTGCCTTTATCCAAATAAAACATTTTGAAATTACAGTTATAGCGGATTTTGTTCATCATAAATAATCCAAGTAAAGGTTGTGGATGTTACACTCAAAATATATCAGCTGACTAAATTACTCCAGTTTTCTTCCTTTTGTGTTATACGGAGACTAGAACTGATAATGTTTTATGAACGTAACCTTACACAGATCATGCCAAACGTCTATTGCACACTTCCACTATGGTTCTTTCTGATTTTTAGCAGTGCGTGTTCATAGCTTCTTTTTCGCAATATTCTTCATTATTTAAAATGCAAATCATTGATCAATCTTAGTTTCATTATTGTGAAATTATATATCCGGGCCACATTCCTTTATACAGAACTTTATTACTGTCTTTTGTGTAATCACAACTCTCTTTCTAAGAATACAATATTTTCTGCTCTCTTCCCAGTATATCCGATTTTTCCCTTATAATCGTTCTGATCCGTGTAACAATCTTGGACTTTATAGTGTATTTTCATACTGTGGCTTCTCTTGACAAGGTGAGCATCACCTGTCACTCATTAACAAACAGCCATTTGTGGCCATTCTTGCACAGTGTTCATTGGCCTTTGTTTTTGAACCTATTTAAATTTAAGAGCAATTCATTTTACAGCAACCTTACACAAACAAAAGAAAGGTGTCATAAAAAGTCTTGTCGATGGAGACAAAATGATTTGCACGTGGAATACCTGGACGTCGAATTGAAACATCTAAAGCAGCTTTCGAGGAAAATGGCTATTTGGAGAAAGAAGTAAACAGAATTCTACGATTAAATAATGGAAGGCAGAAAGACAAGCATGAAAAAGAACGGCGGAGGAATACAGTTTCCCCTCATTTTGTTAAAAAAGTAACAGATCAGATCAGAAAGATCTTACAGAAACATTGCATTAGACCGGTTTTTAGACCAACAAAAAAAATACTAGTAGGTCAAGCACTCCGGTCTGTAAAGGATAAACGCCCTCCTCTGTCAGCGCGTGGCGTATTTAAAATCCCGTGTGCCTTGGTAAACGAAGAGAAGCGTGAATACATGGTTAAAGGAATACAAATTCTTGCCGACAAGGGATAAGTAGACGAATCGGCTGTAGCGGAGCATGCTTTTCAGTCAAAAGTCACGAAAGTTCTCTGAAACAAAAATGTGATCTGCGACTATGATCCACAGCTATCTAGTGAAGCCATTGAAATATATAAAGATGGCGACAATTTTAACAGAAAAGAGGAAATGAAGAAACTTAACGATATATGAAGAGTAGCTCTGCAGAATCGCTAAACAGTTTTTTATCTTTGGCAAGACGACAATAGAGAGTTAAGGGGAGGTTTCTTTTCGTTGAAGAAATCGATTCTTTTTAAATTGCAATTTTGGATTCATAAAAGTGTTTAGAATCCACCCCTGAAACGGTTTTTCCGATAACGAAACGGAAATGCTTGT